>NC_134844.1:31015570-31635070 GCF_965363235.1 Mytilus galloprovincialis
ACACTATGAGGTCTAAATAAAATTTAGATTGGTTAATAAATCCAACATGTAAATGAAGGACAATAATTCGGGGTTTTACTATCTCTTTTATCTTACTTCATTGTAATACGAAATACCTCTTTGCTTATTGCCATCTCATTTTTACTGAGACAATGGTCGCTGAAGATATACTGGTAAAAGTCAACCCCACTCTCTTTGTCAAAAAATCCTTCCCAATGAGCATCAATATTCAGATCTTGCTGAAAGTCTACTTCAGAGTCTCCTTTAAGACCATCATGAACGTATCCTTCATGAGGCGGTGACAAGTCAAGAGATATCTAGAATTAATAAATAACACAAAGTTTTTTATTACGATTCAATACTTAAATGTTCTAAACCGAATAGCTTGAAACACAGTTTACGGCAAAACTGGTCGAAGAGTTGATGATAAAATATGAATATATATAGATCATGTCAAAAATTGGGATACAACAGTCAAAGTATAATGATCGGTATAAGTGGGAGTTTCGGTAAGTCATAAAAACAGGTTCAACCCACCATTATTTTCTTAAAAAGTACTGTACCAAGGCGAGAATATTGCAATTGTTATCGTATACATAGTTTTTTTCTATCATGTTGGCTTTTATTTTTGTTTCACTTCAGTGTTCCTGTTGTTCCTTTGTTTTCATCTTATAACTGATGTGTTTCCCTCGGTTTTAGTTTGTAAACCGAGTTCATTTTCTCTCAATCCATTTATGACTTTTGAACACTAGTATACGACTGTTACCTCTATTAATCATTTTAAAAAACAAACAACTATGTCAACAAAAGGAAACAAAAATGTTACGGTGTCTTCTGGCTATATTTTACTATTCTGGATATTCCTTTATTTTAGTATGAACTATTCTAATTCTTTTTATTCGCAAGATTTACCTGGATTTACCTTCGTTTATTCGTTAAATGATGCTACAATTGATACGGTATTCCCGCACTTGTATTAAATTTATCATGATTTCCTTAATAGAGGGTTGCTGTTCAGAAGGAAGCTATTAAACCAAAAGTTCCAAATGGTGAAGGTGAAATCATTCCCTCGTAAATTTTACGGACGCCATTATCATTTGGTTGACCGTTATGGAATAACCGTTTCACATATGCTATCAGATATGTTTCTTACGTCGTTACTACAATCCCCTTCCCTTTTCATGAATGTGACCTACCGAATTAGACTATTTACCGGGTTTGTTGTAACATCAGCAACACGACGGGTGCCACATGTGGAGCAGGATCTGTTCACTCTTCCGGAGCATCTTATATCACCCCCAATTTTCGATGGAGTTCTTGCTGCTCCGTCTTTAGTTTTCTATGTTGTTTTTTATGTACTATTATTTGTCTTTTTTTATTTTTAGCCATGGCTTTTTCAGTTTATTTTCGATTTATGAGTTTGACTGTTCCTCTGGTATCTTTCGCCCCTCTTTTAGAACATAATCCTACATTATCCCATTGTAAACATAAAAAATATTGGGATCTCAAACATAAAATCTTACTGTTTAACCTATAAAACATCAAATTAGGGTAATAGCCAGAATAAACCAATGTTATATACACTTTAAAGACAAAGCGAATAAACAAAAAAGAAAGAAAAAAATCCTCAGAGCACAATAACACAAAGGGGGATGCATAGAAACTGTAGGTATTTGAATACAGTCATTTTCTTTCTCAATTTTCTTTTTTTTTACTAGCAATATAAATATATAGAAAAAAGGTATGGTTGCAAATGAGTCAACTATACGCCAAAGTTGACATAACGTTGTTTCGAACAACTATAGGCTTGTGAAGATATTTAAAAAAAAAGGAAACACCATAACTATATTCGGCTATCAAATTCACCTACATGGTAATTAAATGTCTGTTTTTGTTGTTGTTATTCCAAATCCGAGAGGAAAATACTTTATCAAGGCCGTCTGTCTTTTAAATTGGGAGATGTGTATATACAATATCTTTGACTATTTCCGAATTAGAACTTTTTATGTATTTTTTTAAAATCATAATCGATTTGAATTCTATAAATCTTCTTAAATATATTTTCACATAAACATTTCATAACAGATATTTCTATTTCACATAGATTCCTTATTCTCAATCGAACAATGACATTTTCAGGAATTCTTGCGCAAAACATTCGTCAAATCATTAACAAAAATGTGAATTGAATATTTATAGTAAGTAATGATTACATAATCCATTTACTACAGAGTGAGGTAGATGTTATGACCACAAAGATAATTTAAATATACTAACATCCGATTGCCACTTATAACAATAATATTCACTAAAAAACAAGCGATATAATTTGACAAGTTTAGCTCATTTTATATTCAAATTATATTACAGAATTATAGGACCAATCAGTAATGTCTACAACATCTCACTATAGAAATAATAATATTAAAAGCACCCTGTTTTGGCAACCTATCAAATCTAGAAAGAATTAAGTTTTAAGATTGGTCTGTTTTTCCTATTAATAAGAGGCACGAAAGATACCAAAGGTACAGTCAAATTCATAAAACTAAAATAAACTGACAACGCCATCGCTAAAAATAAAAAAAGACGAACAGACAAACAATAGTACACATGACACAACATAGAAAACGGGGAGCTGTGTTAGTGTCGATATATTTAAAGAAGATACAAAGACTTACTTGAATTGTCTTCTTCGTCTTCAATAAGGCTTTGTTTGTAACTGTCACTTCAATGAAGTAATCAGAATCATGCAACCCAATCTCCTTCCCAGGAGTGATTCCTGAATCCTTAACAATAATTGGTCTAATTTGAAAATGTTTGTGAAAGCAACCATGAAACATTGTACAGTAACAGGATGGGCCTTTTGGTGCTGAACCATACTTATTGATGCAATCCTCCAATGTCTGTAACATACAACGGAATAAAGTAAACAAAAACCCACAAACTATTTTTTTTACAACATTTTAGAACGTCGAAATATATTTTGTATATCGTACGTTAATGCATTTTAATTGGTTCTCAGAATGTACTACGATTTTTTAAAAACCATAAAATTACAATATTAATCATTATATATCTTGAACAGGGAAGGCGAAGTTGAAAGCGACATTCAATTTTGAAATATTTTAATTATAAGCTAATGTCTTTCAAATTACAAACTGGTAAAACAGTCAATCGAATCAAAGGTACCAGGTTTATAATTCAATACGTCAGACGCGCGTTTTGTCTACAGAAGACTCACCAGTCAGGCTCAAATCATAAAAGCTATAAAGCCAAAGAAGTATAAAGTTAAAGGGGCATTGAGAACCCAAAATTCCGACGAGTGCATTGAGTAATATGATATGGAATAGAACTTTTGTTGCATACCTACCTCAGCCTCACCTTGTGTCGTTGGTGTTGCTTTACCATGTTCGTCTATCCCAGTATGATTATTATAAAGTCTCCATTCCACTTGGTCCAATCCACTGGCATAATCAAATGCCTCCCATTCTATGCTTTTGATCGGGGGAAATAAATTATGGCAACTATAGTTTCCCGATATTCAAATCTCATCAGACTTGAATTACGATTAGAATACGGGGTAACGAAAGTTTTTTTTTTGTTGTGAAAATATAAGAGGTTATATTTAGAAGGGTAAATATGACGTTTACAATTCTGAGAACATAATTGTCTTGGTAATTAACAAAAAAAAAAAACGCCTAAAATACAATTGCTTTTACTCACACTGTCATATTGCAATTATAAATTATCCATATTACACCAATGTTTATTAAGCAAGGTAGTTCATAAATTATACACAACATTAAATCAATATTTGTGAATTTGAAAGAAATAAAAATGACAAGGAACCTTTGAATCCTTACATATTTCCTTATAGTTTCTTTCAAATGAATTATGATCTAGTTGTAAACTTTATGTAGTACTAATATTTTGAAACGTACTTAAAAGTGACAATACTCACGTCATTTTAGAGAAATCTTCCATACTGTGTACTGATATATTCACTCTGTCTCCCTTAGTTAACCACAAGTTTTGTATTACTGGAGAACTAACATCTTTATAAACTGATATAATATCATCCTTATAATTATCTAAAATGTCAAGGGCTTTAATGGTGATATCAAGTCTATAGCCATCTTCCCAAGTTATATTCAAATATTCAGCTTGACTTAATACATCTGCTGTTTGTGTGAAACTTTGGTTTGCTTTTAGATATGGTCCATATACTTCATACTTAATTTCAAATTTTACAATTCCTGTAAAGGAAGAAAAATTATTTTGTTATATTATCAGTGGAAAAAAGTAAAATCACAAAAATACTGAACTCCAAGAAATACTCAAAACGGAAAGTCCCAAATCAAATGGCAAAATCAAAAGCTCAAACACTTCCAACGAATGGATATCTGTCATATTTCTTACTTGGTACATGCATTTTCGTATGTAGAAAATGGTGGGTCAAACTATAAAAAATCAACTGTTGTTGTTTCTTATTCAAAATTACCTGATCGTTATTTTTACTAATCAGGCTAACATAGAAATTTGATTCCAACTATTAATGGAATAATTTAATATAATAGTGTACGGTAAATGTTTAATCTGTTATGGAATTCGATGTTTAATGGTCTAACAGTATACGTTGTCTGATACATTGATGTTAGGAATATATGTAATATTACATGGTTTTAAAGTGTTCAATTGATATAGGCATATCAAAAACAAATATTTTGAAGGTGACTGCATACTTTTTGTTTTGCATTTATTCCGTTTAAAACTCAATGTAAAACAAATAGAAAACTAAGAAAACTAAGGTTCTTAACTGAAACTCATTAAGTTATCTCACTGCAACATTTTTTATTGGTGTTTCAAACAATAACAAGATTACATAGGAAGCCATACTTTTTTCAATTCATTTGGACCACAAATATACATTTTTGTTATTATCTGCCAAACTATGGTATAATGGAATATATTTTATTATTGAGGCGTTTGTTTAAACCGTAACACGTTTATGCCACAATAAGGTTCGTTTGATCTGGATTACTGTCAAAGGAACAGGCAAATATTTCTTATTTGTTATTATTTTTTGTGTAATTGTTTTCCAACAACTTATGGTTATTTAGTGGTAAACATTACAATTAATGATTGATGATTGAAACTAACTAACAAGACAACCATCCAGTTACATACCATGTATATTGTCAATAGGAGAGACCTTTCGAGGTCCATATAAATCATCGTATTCCTCTTGAACGCCTACATAAGCTGCTACTCCGTACAACCAGCCGTGCTTTTCATGTCTCTCATTTAAAAAACGATCTGTCCATGTCACAGATAATTCGACATCATCAACTGACACCCATGTATAGTTTGTTTTAGCAGAAGCCTCATTTACTTTTATTCTTTTAGTATGTTTGATGTCAATAACAGATATATCGTCATAGAAAACTAGACATCTTGCTGACTGGTGGTTTCCTGCTTTGTCAATCGACGTCAGAATCATGGAATACATACCCGGTTTCGGTAGTTTTAAAATTTTCTAAAATGGAATAAATAAAAATTCTGTATGGCAATATCCCAAGAACACAATAACCTCCAAATATTATACAGAGGTCAACAAACGATTTAAATAAAATGGAAGCCCGTAGGTTTATACAGGCATGAGTTTGTCTGGCTAATCACTTCTTCTTAATCAATATGTATACAGACACATTTGATAAACATTACATAATAACTATTGCATGGTTATTCCATGTAAATATTGTTTTAGTGTCATAAGAACAGAAGAAAGGACAGAGAACGCATCTGTATATACCCTGGACTGTTTTCCGACTGAACGATAGGTACTTTCGATTAATTGTTCTAAATTTTTCATTTCTGTATAGGTTAGCTTATTAAATGTTAGTAAATTTTCCCACACTGTTCAAAAAGAGGCTAATAAACTGACAACGCCTTGCAACGGCAGTAAAAGACGATGAAAAGTAAAAAAATAGTCCTTAAACCTATTAAATGAGCAAAACGAACCCAACATATAACTTGGGGTGAACGGAAAGAGAAGGGAAAGATATCAAATGGATATTCAAACTCATTCTGAAATCTAAAACAAACTGATAATGACATGGCAAAAAACGACGAAAAGGCAAACAACAGTTCACAAGTCACAACTTATAAAACTGCAGTTTTGAGTCATCGTAAGGCGTTAATAAATTTGCTGTTTTGAAAAAGACCAACATTATAATGGATAGGACCTTATAGTACAGACATGGAGCTTAACACTGTGAATGTGCTAGTTTGTCAAAATTGAATATCATACCGAGAAAAGCAACCTTTAAAATACACTTCAGCAAGACAGGAGTATGATATATGTGTTTCATTTGATTGATTTGTTCAGCTTATAATTTTTTCATTTGATAAGGGACTTTGCGATTTGAAATTGAATTCGGTATTTTTGATATTTATTCTCAGTAGGGGCATATTTTTTTTATATTCAATAACAATTTTCAGAGTTATTACAAAAGAAAATTTTCACTGGTATACAACCTAACAAAGGACATTCATATGAAAAAGTTTCTGTCTATGTAAATGGATAGTCAATGTCATGAACATATATAGAAAGAAATAGTTATCATACCTCTGAGGTATGAACGGATATTTTCTCATCACGATGGACGGCTGGTCCGTTTATATGATTCAAATGTCTACCAGTAGACACAAGCTCGTACAGTTCAAGTTCAAAATGATCAATGCCGGAAAGATCATCTTTCCATCCTCCCCAACCAACTTTTATATCTGGCTAAAAAGTAATAAATATATGCAAATAATTGATTTATGTTCCTAATAACGATTAAAACTATCTTTTATTCTTATTATTGACCGGTTGTGATCAACATTTTCGAGGCTCCAATGTGGAATCAGTTGTTGCATTTCTGAGTACTAGCAATGTGAAAGTATGTTCTTAAATTGAATTATCTATAGTGAAATCTGATTCTTAACAAATCCCATTTAGCGTTAAATTCTTGTACATCCAGTCGTGTTTTCATTAAGCATAAAAGAGTGCAAACTTATTAGTAATGCAAGTAGACAATACAACAGTTAAAAAGGGGAAAAACAAGAAAAAAGTAAAACAACGGTCCACAAAACACCACACACAAACCTAAACGTTGTAAAAAAAACTCAATTTGATAATAATATTATAAATGCTGTAGTATATTTACAATTTGATAAATAATGCCTTTTAACTGAAGCTTGAGGGCGAAAAAAATCGAAGTATATTACTTTATACATACGTTGACGTCTTGATACTATTTACAATAGTTTATGTGTAAAAGATATTTTCGAAATCGTTTCCCATGCAGTTAAGTCTAAACACTCCAAATTAACGATATTCAGTCAGCATGTTTTATATACGTTCTATTTATGTTGATCAAATGAATTGCGGTCGGGATTAGTTAAAATATAATAATGTTTGATTAAGGGATTCCTCTTATCTTAAGCTTATTCAACATATAATGCTTCTTCAAGGCAAGTCGAGAAAAAAAAACCGAATAACTGCATGGAAAAGAGAAGGGAAAGATACAAAAAGGGAAATTCAAATTCGTAAAAGTCAAAATTAAAATGACAATGGCATGGCTAAAACAAAAGAGAAACAAACAAACAATAGTACATAAAACACAACATACAAAAATAAAGACTCGGCAACGTAAACCCTATTAAAAAAGAGGGCGATCTCATGTGATCCGGAAGGGTTAGCAGATCCCACTCCACATTTGACACCGTCGTGTTGCTTATCATGTTATGTTAGTAAAAACTGTTATCATTTGTGAAGTTTAGAACCAATATTGTTCTAGCACATACATATCTAGCGCACATATTAAAAACATACCAAATATATATAGATTTTTTTCTCAATGGCTTCAACTAATCAAGATACTTTGTAAAGTTATTTCTTTTTGCAAATTCACAATAACTGTTCAATTATTTGTATAAGAATTATCTTAATTATTCAAGAACATCTTTTTAAACTGATTATCTACGGCATCAGTAATAATACGTATGATAAGTCGTATAAAAAACATTGGATAGTTTTTATTAAAATTAATATTAATATAAAAAAAAACCCAGACAAATGCACAAATACAATTAAAAGGAGATTCTGCATTTTATTACGGTTAACGACTTTATAGAGGATTTCCTCTCCAAACCTGTTTAGATACGTCCTTGCAATCAACTGGTGGTTGGTTACAATCTGTTTTACTTCCATTTATACATTCTTGGTATGGTTTTATGTAATCCCATCGGAAGATTAAGCTACTCTGAACTGTTTTGCCTTTGAGTCTGACTTTGATTTTTCTGTTACCATGTTCCCTATCGCGATATATTAGGAAACCTCCATTTTCAGCAGTACACGTTATTGTTAACCTATATGACAAATTAAAATAAATACATATTACAGTAAAATTTTCGCCTAAAAATGCACAGTCCTTTGAAATTGACCACTTCGATTTATACCAGATTTTGCCGTAATCGATCTATGATAAAGGGAATTTGTAAAACCCAACGTTGCCCCTTTTGTTAAAAAATTATTACATCTGATAGGTTAGGTTCTATGGAAATCTCCCCCCCCCCCAAAAAAACGGTTGCTATACTAGGCATATCATTACAGATTTCCAAAATGAAGTTTATTCTTGACGTCTCTAACATTTTGTATCCTTTTTTGTATCGGATACAGTTTTTGACATATAAAAACTGTCACTGCTTTGTGAACTACTTGTGCTTACACCTGTTGATGTTTTGAATATTAAATGTTAAAGTTGACTTTACCACTTTCACTTAGTATAAAATTAGAAGATATGGTATGATTGCGAATGACACAACTCTACACACACCAGAGACTAAATGACATAACGTTATCACTTTCTAGTTTATCCTACGAGGTATAAAACAACTAATTCAGAGCCTCTTTCCTTTTAGTATACATTATGTAATGTCAAGCATTCACAGCTATTTTGACAGAAGTTCAATTAAAGGGACAGTCATTTCATGTCAAAACTATACCTTATCATGACTTGTGCCGAAAATTCAACATACTTTTAATTAATATTAAAGTGCATTGATTGTGAAATCTAAGAAGACCATTAGCAGTACTTCTAATCTGAGCAACAAGACAAGTATGCCCTTCTATTTCAACTTCGCATAACTGTTTTATCATTCAAGTGAGAAACAGTCTGCAAGGGTTCTACAGTGACCCAAAGTGCATAAGCATTCATTTGAGTTACCCAAATATTTGTTATTAACAATGTGACAGCTATGGTATGTATGTATATATATATATTAAGTTCGTGTTCTACTTTCTATTTGACCAAATTGGTGAATCTTTACCATAACAAGATCTGTGGTGTAAAGGCAACGATGTAAAAGTTAGGCGCACAGAAGATTACCGGTTATTTTGTGATGCAGGTCACTCAATGATCATGAAATTCTAATCACGGCATTTTAGGCTAATACATTTAAAATATGTTTTGAATATTGAGAATAAGTAACCCACTGTTCAATTGGCAAAAACACTGCATAATGGTACGGGGACACAGTTATCGTCCTTTGATTTTTGTACGTAATGAAATTGTGAAATGTTAATTAATAGTAACAGTTAAGTATATTAAACTGCATAGTCCCTAGTGTGAACAGTGTATAACTTTCATTTTTTTTAAAAGTCATATGAAACGAGTGACTGGTGAAAAAAAATGTTTATCCAATTCTTGAACCAATGCATTAACTTAGTCTTCTGTGCACGATTTTATCATTTTTTACGCAAATATATCGTATAGTCGTCAATTTTTTTCTCTGTCTGCACATGTCTGTTATGATTTAACAAATATGGCAGCTCATTAAATGCCGTGGTTTGATTCCGAAGTTTACCGATTGTCACCTTAAAGTAAACAA
Source organism: Mytilus galloprovincialis (assembly GCF_965363235.1). NCBI lineage: Eukaryota > Metazoa > Mollusca > Bivalvia > Mytilida > Mytilidae > Mytilus > Mytilus galloprovincialis. Next base: position 31,025,507 of record NC_134844.1, read on the forward strand.
TTAAAAATAAAGCATGGATATTGAGAACTTGTTTAACATGTACAATCAGATAATAGTTTATTTCAGTGACAGATCCATGCGTATTGCGATCACCGGATTTTTACGAGAGGGTTCACACTAAGGTTACTTTGCATATGGAAAATATGTCGGCGAATTGCTTCCTGGAAGCAAGCAAATAAACTTCTTCTAAATATGAACAAATAAAAGAATTTTCTGCAGAAAAAAGTATATGTACATAACTTTTATAATTAAAACTATGCATTTTGTCATAAAAAACATGTGCATCATTTGTTTTAATTTGAAGTTTCATATGACTTTAATACACCTTCCAAATTTATTTATTTATATTTAATGCATAAAATTATAAGTTAGATGATTTAATTACTTTTAAAACCATTTGGGGTATTATTTGTTATGTAACATAGGGAATTTACCTAGTTTGAAAAGGTAAAAAAATAAGTAGGTATGCGGCTGTCAAACTGAATTACAGACTCCTTTCACATACACTTATCCATATGTTGTGTTAAACCAGGTATATTTTTCTATAATTTTGATATACATTGGAAGGTGTATGAACAAAATTTTCAAGTTATACACTGTCCACACTAGGGACTTTATAGTAAAATATACGTAACTGACGCGACTAAATAAAATTTCACAAAGTCTTGAAATACAGTGGATTGAATAAATAGCCTTTGTCATATCTTATCAGTTACTAAACAGGTTACTTTTCATTTGAGTTATTGTCTGAAAGAAACGCAATACGAAATATCTGTGTTCTTGGGTCTAATGTGTTTGTGTAAAATATGTTGCAACTCTATAATTCGAAACAATGTTTTAAAAAAACTTGGAAATTGAATGATTATAAATATATCATGACGAAATTTTTCTTTTTTTAAATCATTCTTTTTACAGTTATGGAAATTAATTTCTTATACTTTATTGGAAGAAACTGCATTGTTGTATCAAATGAGTTATGAATCGTCTCTAACATTTTGTATCCTTTTTTGTATCGGATACAGTTTTTGACATATAAAAACTGTCACTGCTTTGTGAACTACTTGTGCTTACACCTGTTGATGTTTTGAATATTAAATGTTAAAGTTGACTTTACCACTTTCACTTAGTATAAAATTAGAAGATATGGTATGATTGCGAATGACACAACTCTACACACACCAGAGACTAAATGACATAACGTTATCACTTTCTAGTTTATCCTACGAGGTATAAAACAACTAATTCAGAGCCTCTTTCCTTTTAGTATACATTATGTAATGTCAAGCATTCACAGCTATTTTGACAGAAGTTCAATTAAAGGGACAGTCATTTCATGTCAAAACTATACCTTATCATGACTTGTGCCGAAAATTCAACATACTTTTAATTAATATTAAAGTGCATTGATTGTGAAATCTAAGAAGACCATTAGCAGTACTTCTAATCTGAGCAACAAGACAAGTATGCCCTTCTATTTCAACTTCGCATAACTGTTTTATCATTCAAGTGAGAAACAGTCTGCAAGGGTTCTACAGTGACCCAAAGTGCATAAGCATTCATTTGAGTTACCCAAATATTTGTTATTAACAATGTGACAGCTATGGTATGTATGTATATATATATATTAAGTTCGTGTTCTACTTTCTATTTGACCAAATTGGTGAATCTTTACCATAACAAGATCTGTGGTGTAAAGGCAACGATGTAAAAGTTAGGCGCACAGAAGATTACCGGTTATTTTGTGATGCAGGTCACTCAATGATCATGAAATTCTAATCACGGCATTTTAGGCTAATACATTTAAAATATGTTTTGAATATTGAGAATAAGGAACCCACTGTTCAATTGGCAAAAACACTGCATAATGGTACGGGGACACAGTTATCGTCCTTTGATTTTTGTACGTAATGAAATTGTGAAATGTTAATTAATAGTAACAGTTAAGTATATTAAACTGCATAGTCCCTAGTGTGAACAGTGTATAACTTTCATTTTTTTTAAAAGTCATATGAAACGAGTGACTGGTGAAAAAAAATGTTTATCCAATTCTTGAACCAATGCATTAACTTAGTCTTCTGTGCACGATTTTATCATTTTTTACGCAAATATATCGTATAGTCGTCAATTTTTTTCTCTGTCTGCACATGTCTGTTATGATTTAACAAATATGGCAGCTCATTAAATGCCGTGGTTTGATTCCGAAGTTTACCGATTGTCACCTTAAAGTAAACAATTAAAAATAAAGCATGGATATTGAGAACTTGTTTAACATGTACAATCAGATAATAGTTTATTTCAGTGACAGATCCATGCGTATTGCGATCACCGGATTTTTACGAGAGGGTTCACACTAAGGTTACTTTGCATATGGAAAATATGTCGGCGAATTGCTTCCTGGAAGCAAGCAAATAAACTTCTTCTAAATATGAACAAATAAAAGAATTTTCTGCAGAAAAAAGTATATGTACATAACTTTTATAATTAAAACTATGCATTTTGTCATAAAAAACATGTGCATCATTTGTTTTAATTTGAAGTTTCATATGACTTTAATACACCTTCCAAATTTATTTATTTATATTTAATGCATAAAATTATAAGTTAGATGATTTAATTACTTTTAAAACCATTTGGGGTATTATTTGTTATGTAACATAGGGAATTTACCTAGTTTGAAAAGGTAAAAAAATAAGTAGGTATGCGGCTGTCAAACTGAATTACAGACTCCTTTCACATACACTTATCCATATGTTGTGTTAAACCAGGTATATTTTTCTATAATTTTGATATACATTGGAAGGTGTATGAACAAAATTTTCAAGTTATACACTGTCCACACTAGGGACTTTATAGTAAAATATACGTAACTGACGCGACTAAATAAAATTTCACAAAGTCTTGAAATACAGTGGATTGAATAAATAGCCTTTGTCATATCTTATCAGTTACTAAACAGGTTACTTTTCATTTGAGTTATTGTCTGAAAGAAACGCAATACGAAATATCTGTGTTCTTGGGTCTAATGTGTTTGTGTAAAATATGTTGCAACTCTATAATTCGAAACAATGTTTTAAAAAAACTTGGAAATTGAATGATTATAAATATATCATGACGAAATTTTTCTTTTTTTAAATCATTCTTTTTACAGTTATGGAAATTAATTTCTTATACTTTATTGGAAGAAACTGCATTGTTGTATCAAATGAGTTATGAATCGTCGGTGGGGTTTCCTTTTAAATAATAAGATTTGTATATGGCTATTTATAAAAGCCATTTTTTTGTCAAGAAATTTAGAAATTTTAATTGATTATACCAGTTAAATGTATCTTACGTATCTGAATGTTGAAAACCCCAAGACTGTATGTCGAACTTTTTCTTTTTACCACAATTTGTAATATGAAATATTGGATATGGATAGCCGTTACGGCAATTTAACATCCGATTATTTCTAGATACTCCTGCAAAAGAAACAAAGTTGAATAAAATGAATATCATTTGGGCATGTACCTTGTTATATACCTATTCGACCAATACATGAGAGATCTATAGTAGTTAAGAGTGTATACAAATATCAAACTTGAGTGTAAATTCCTTATTTTTCATTTAACAAAGGTTCATGTCTGATGACATAAGAAAAGTGAACATCGTCAAAAGATTGACACAACTATTCAATTTCATCCTGTATAACTTCGTTCATTTTGAAATAAATCCCCTGAAGCAAAAACAATTAGTAACGCCGACTGATAGAAGGGCCAGTGATAACGGTAAATCAAAACATGTTCGTCGATTGGACATACTTGACTTATCACAAAGTAACGAAACAAAAGGCCAAGAGACAATGAAATATAGCTTTCGTAATTGTTACTTTTCTTTAGAGCGATAAAAATAGTTGGTTTCTAAATTTTTTTCTCAAGTAAATTTAGTTTAGAATCAAAATAAAATTTACAGGGTGAAAAGTAATAAACAAGAAGCAGTAAAATATAACGATGATAAAGACCAAAATACAGTGTGCTAAGGAATAAATAACAAATATGTAATTGCAAAATAAAGACTTGATTACAGCATACATTAAACTTATATTTCTCTAATTATTTTCCAAAAATGTTTGTGTATTTTTTTATCGATTTCACAAGGGAGATTACTACTGATTGAACAGATTGTTTTATCAATAAATATAAGATAAACAGAGGTGTAACCTTCCCAAATATAACTAATATTAGAATTAAGATATATTGGGGATGAAGGTTACAATTAGGGCGCTTGATCTGTACAGGTAATGCGACCATTTGCTAATTTTGTAATGCTTTTTTTGTTATTTAATGTTTACTTATTTAGTGTTATATCTTTTCTCTTTATTTTAAATATATACCAGCTTTGATAAGCGTTTCTTATGACTATAAAGTTTCACTTCTATTATTGTCCTATGAATATAATGAACAACAAAATTATTTTTTTTGTAAAACGTACATTCGTTCTCCATTTTTACTGTTTACCGTACAACAAAGTTATTTTCATTTCCTTGTGTACATTTCTTTTACATGTTTAATGTGGCTTCTGTTTAAGGTTACGGTTGACTATCTGAAATTGTTTTGCATCTCAGCCCTTAATTCATTGAGTTTATATTAACAGTGTGACTTAGATTAAATGTATTCCTTCAATGTATAATAACTTGTGATCATATATGTCTTTTGATTGAGTTACGCCATTTCAATTGATATTTTATAATGTGTCGTTCTTTGTTGTGATGTTACACTATTGTTTCAGGTAAGGGCGACAGTTGGTATCTATTAAAACATTTAAACCGCTCCATTTGTTTACAACCGTCTTAAGTCAGGAACCTGATGTGTAGTGGCTGTTGTTTGTTGATGTGGTTCATAAGTGTTTCTCGTTTCTTATATCGATTAAACCGTTGGTTTTTCCATTTGAATCTTTAAATAGGCAAACTCTACATGAAATTCCAAAATTTTCCTCCTGTGAAAAATGAAAAAGTCCCCTTTCCCTCAATAGCTTTAAGGAAAGCATTTTAGTTGAATTTTCGTAAAGTTAACTTGCATGTTATGAAATGTTATAGGTTTGTAATAATGAATGTGGGGACACTATAGATTTTAAATACGGTCATCGTTGGAATCAAACAGCAAAAGACAGAGATATACGTGCAAAAAAGAAATAAACTCTACGGAAATGTGACCTGTCATGCAAATATGTGCAAAAAGAGGTTGAAAACAAAATCTGAATGTTACTATAGAAATAATATTTCGTGATGACCTTTGCGATAGATTGCAATGTAGTTCTATGTCTTATTCTGTCTTCTTATCCTTTACTTTAGTATAAACGCCAGTCCATAAAAACCATAAGTCAAACAACAAAATTTTAGTCTGTTTGATACCCATAAAAAGGAATTATATGCGCGGGTGGAGTTGGTTATTTTAGGAACACAGAAAGGAAGGGATTATTATAGAATTTGAGGGGGAAAATAGATGGAATATTTTATCAGTTTTAACAATATGAATTGCTGAGTAACGATGAACAAAACATATGTTCCAAAATTCACATTTTTCATAAAAGTTTAAATATTTTTCTCCAGAAAGGATATTATTGTTTTTAAGACGCTAAAAGGTAAACAGAATCAATACACATACCTCGCTGGAACAGTTTATAAAACACTAAAAGGATACAGACTATGACTTGGGGTAGAGCCAAATAATCTCCATGGATAAATATTGATACCCCTGCGTACTTATAATCATTAACCCACTATACATGGTTCCTCAGAAGAAAATTACTAAATCATAAACTAATACCACCGACGTTACCGTTTTGTTACATTTGACAGTTGTTTTCCTCAAAAATACAACGGAGATGCTATTCGAACTACTCTGCTCCATATTTCGCGTATCATAATCAGTATTTCTTCATTAGTTTTTATGAGATTCTTACAAAAAAAGTAAAATCACAAAAATACTGAACTCCGAGGTAAATTCAAAATGGAAAGTCCCTAGTCAAGGCTTCTTTGAAAGAAGGAATAAAGATATCATTACCCTTAATTTGATATAATGAGGCTATATTGACTCTACATAGACGATATTATTTGAACAACAAGGTCGACGTTTGAAAAATATGTTGATCATATCTATCGCATCTAAATACATAATACAACAGACACAGTATACATGCAGATCAAATGTTAATTTTGATTCACACTAACAAAACGAAAAGAGATCTTACTGTTATGACCTGTTTGATGATTTTTTTTTTTCATTTTGAACCATACTTGTTTCAAAAACAAATTGCATGGGGGACGTTGCAATCAAAATGATAACCTTTTAAATCAACAACACATTTTTGCCGAGTTTGGTGGGTGTACTAAATAAATGATAATTGCTTGATATTGTTTCACACTAATGGGCGACCTAAAACTAGGATTTGTGTTACAAGTCACAAGCAGCAAGACGATTTCCACTAGTAAAATTAGAACCACTTAATCACCAAAAAGACATGACGTGAGTGCAACCATGGTTTTAGCAATGCTAGTCTAGCAAGTCAGTCATGGTCTGCATGCTACTTATAGTATTGTGGAAGCGCTTTGGACGCATGCTATTTATTGAGTGTTGATTTTATCGGTTTTAGCCACAAAATTTCGTTTAAAGTAAAAATAGTTAGTCCAACCACACTTTTAGTGATACATGATACATAATACTTACCCATACTTCTGTGTTCAATCACAAGGAGAGCCTTTTCAATGTCATACTTAAAATATGTTACAAAATGTTTATCTCCAGTAGGGTCTGGTTTAGGTGGCATTTCAAAGGTATGGTATTTTAGACTAAAATCTAGCTCTAAAAATTTCCATTTGTTGTTGTTTGACCATTTGACTGGTTGATTGTATGGAACATTTGGATCATCTGGTGTTGTAAGGATCGTATTTGATTCGTCTGATAGCTTAGCCTCTGCATGCATAATTTTTACATACTCTGTTACTGAAAACAAATTTGAATTGACTAAAAAAAATATTAAAAGCTAGAACCTTTGAATATTTGGCAAATAAACTATAAATTATTCAATAAACATCATATATCCAATATGCAGGATGAACAAAAAATCAAACAGATGGAAAGATAACACTACAAAATACTAATTGGGAAGTCACTAATTTCATATTCCATTAAAAGGACTGTTTTTGATTTATTTGTAATATTTAAGCACAAATGCAAATGTGAATTTTAATGAAACCAATTAAGGTTACTAGTATTTGTTTTCTCCAGTTTGAGAAATATCTGCGAGGATAACAGCACATTTGTCTTTGAGGTAGGACAGGTGTTTTGAAACATAAATATCTTTTAAGATTTCTGTAGAACGGATATTCATGAGCATATAATAACTTTTTTTAATTATGATTTATACTTATTCCATTAGGGAAGATATATTCGTCTTCTTTCTCACGTTAAATCAACTGCCTGGTATAATCCCCGACCGAAACCACCAGTATTTCAAAATTGACGGATTTAGGGTTACGATATTTCGGGGATTTGGATAACTCATTTTATAGAGAAGAGTTATTTACAATGTGTAGGTCAATAGTAATAACGTGGCCAGCTGGATTATACACGAACAGAAAACTAAAGCAGGTGCAATCAGGAGGTTCCGAATTAAACTCAGCAACAGAAAGATCTTGCAATACGTGTTTGTAATTGAAATTTTAGTTGCAATTAGTTTTGTATAGGTATTAAAAATGATAGGTTCAAACTGATCTTTAAAATAAGAAGGTGTTTCAAGTGAATTGGTTTATGATTAAGGACACTGTCCAAGTTGATGGCATCGAGACCTATGTTATCGATTGAAAGTTTAAACAAGAATCTTTTCTTCTCTTTATCTTTTCCATTGTGAACTGGTTTTAAGAGACTTTGACTTGCAATATCTAAGACACTAATTGTAAATTTGTATTGGCTTGAATGGCGGTTTGAAACAGTGGATTCCAAACACAGGTTGAAGGGATAATTACGTTTTGAAAGGGTTAATAAATAAAAATTCGTGCGAATGGGATGAATACCCCCACGGAATTCGTATAACCAGCAGAAGGTTATTGGAAGAGACGGCACGGAGAGTATTTGATGTGTAATGACAATGACCATGACTAAATCAACGCCGAGAAGTAGAATTAGAAATAATAACCACCTTCACCGATCTACACGAAGGACCACATAGAAGGTCTATAGCATCAATTTTGCATTGCAACCATATGGTGTTGCAGTTACCAATTGTCGAATCGATTAAGCATCTTTTTGTGTACGGAGAAGTGTTGCAAAATGAGGATTGTTATTCATGTGATAATACTAACTAACAAAGAAAGGATTCCATGATCAGACTAAACTCTTCGTTAACAATTCTCGCGTGCATTGGTATTGATGTCAGATCTTAAGCCGCACGTACTTTTGTTTAGCCCTCCATACGTTTCATCGACATATTGTTCTTTTACAGCCATATCGAATGTCACGTACATCTTTCGCTATTCAGAAAGGTTTAATTCAAGACTATTACGTAAATTATGTGTGATTTAATTTTGCAATACTTATTTCTTTTTTGAATGTCAGGGTTATCAAATGACCCTGAGTGTTCCATTTGAACTTTAATATTTTCCTTAAAATGATATCGAATTGAACAATATAGAGAACACACTTAAAATGCTTTTGATAAAAAAAAAAAAAAAAAAAAAACTATACTTTCAAAACAAGAATGCACGTTTGTTCGTGCTCAGCACTTAACTACTTATAATGCATCTATCGGAAAGCAGACGGGATGTTTCTGGAAATTCGAAAAGATTCGTAACACTGCTGAATTACAATTAAATATGAAGTCATACCGTTCATGAGTTTGTGAGAAAAGTGCGAAGAAAAATGTTTTAAAGTGATTCAACATATTGCAAAATACAAAGAATTGGCAAATAGGATATAGGAATCAGACAGACCAGAAAAGTTCACACACTTTGCCACGCATTAAAAATTATAATTCTAAAACTCTTACTTTCATCACACTGAATTCCCGAAAAGCCTCTTGTACATCTGCATTTTGAGGCCAGTTTTTCGTCACAGTACCCAGGATAGCATCTAGTGCTGTCAGATCTCCATGAACAAGCCTCTGAAATTACGGGAGACATTGAGGAAATTTAAAAAAAAAAGAATATAGATTTTCTTATCAAATAAAATGATTTTTTACAAAGACATATTTACAATCCTAACACAGGTTACTCTCTAAATGTAGATATACGAAGGTGTGGTATTAATGCCAATGAGACAACTCTCCTTCCAAGTAACAATTAGTAAAGGTACACTATTGTAAGTCGAAGTACGGTCTCCAACACGACGCCTTGGCTCACAGCAAACAGCAAGCTATAAAGGTATACATTCAAATAAATTAAACCACTCCTTTTATCTAACACATACTTACTATTACAATGTTTATTATCAGACGATAAAGTGTATGCTTCCCAATTTTTCTTCGCAATTACCGATCCTTCACAATATACACAATGGTTGTCATCGTATCCATGGCATCGTCTATGGTTGCAGTGGTCAATCCATGGACAAACTTAAAAAAAGTTGATTGTTGCAAATTAATTAATGCTCTGAATTAACCAACAGTTTCAGTATAGCTTTTTCAATGTGATCAATAAACTAAAAGACCACTGATTGCGTTGGGTAACCTCCATCTCTCATGAACAATTTAGAGAAGCTATAGTCAGTGATTTTATCAACTTCTAGTGTTTGTTTTGGTGAATGTGTGAAACTGCATTCTTAACTTATTTTTTTTATGTAATACGTCATTTCCTATTATATCTTTTGACTTTTGTAAGATTTTCATTTTAAAAAAGTTTGATTAAATTTTGTCTATATAAAGTATAGCAAGATGCATATTTGATAGAAATAAAAAAAAGTTCATTAATCGTAACTTATTTAAGATATGAATGAAGATTTTTTACATGTAAGCAAAATGAATGATAGTGACATCTTAAACTTTATAAAAATTATTCAGCTATAGCGTGTGATCATGGTGATTTTGTGAGGGATTTCGGTGTTTGCTATACCACGGTTTATGTCAACGGACATCAATATCACTAAACCAATCAATTGTTGTGTTTTAAGAAATGATTTTGCTTTGCATACATGTTTTATTTCTTAATCATTCAATGTTTCAAAGGTAGAAAGTTCTATATGAATTTAATAATTATGTGGACTTTTAACGCCACAACTTTCTATATGATAAAAGGATCCGAAAACTGTTTATTATTTTTTTATTCGTGTATATTGATGAAATCAGACAGTGAATGGATATGTACCAGTCTATGGAAGAAGCGTATCGATAAAAACTTTTCTTATATCACATAGCGATATTGTCCAATATCAATTGTAAATATGCAGACATTCCATGCGGAAAATGTTGTTTTCGGCAACGAAAAATTAAGAAAATACTAATTTTAAAACTTATTATTCAAATATAAACAACAATTGAGTCTAAATATACATGCAGAAGTTAGTTAGAAGCTTACGTTTATGTCAGTGTAAAATTTGAAGTGCTGTGTTTTTCTTATATATGTCGTGTACAAGTTGCGATTTCGTACAGGTTATAACATGTACAAAAATATTATACATGTTATAACTTGTATAATGCAAAAATACAAGTTATAACATGTACAAAAGTACCTCATACATGTTATAACCTGTACAAAATATTGCATAAAAATGGTTTTAACTTGTACAAAATTTAAGATAAATCTTAATGAAGTAAAATATACATTTAAATTTACCAATGCATAAAGAACAACAATAAATAGACCAGAACGTGTCTTTTTCTTTAGAGGACAATGATCACAAAGTTTCAAAAATATATGTTTCATGAATTATGTTGGCAAAATGTGTTTTCATGCAATTGTATTTTTATGTAGTCCATCATGGCTTAAATAAGTGACACTATTTACTAAAAGCTTGCATTTCCTCAATGACAATTACATTAAATAGTAACTAAATGCTTCCAATAATTTTAAGAACGATGCCTAAAAATTTTGGGTAATACTCATCTGTCATGGCTATCCTCTTATGTCTTTTAGTGTGAACTAGAATGAAAGTATTTTACTATTGCCCGCAAAGTGGACACTCACAATTATAATTCATCAAATAAAGATATGTCCATAGATAGTCATTACAGGATCATAAGACATGTCCGAAGATATATCTTATGACAAGTCTTAGGAATGCTTCGTAATACCGACCCCTGGACATTAACTGTATCAAAAAAGGACAAAACACACTAACATGAAGGAATAATAAAAACGTTATGAAAATATTATTGAGGTCAATAACAACTGTTGCGATAATAGAAACATATCCTTATTTTTCGATTTTGTACAAGTTAAAACCATTTTTAAGCAATATTTTGTACAGGTTATAACATGTACGAGGTACTTTTGTACATATTATAACTTGTATTTTTGCATTATACAAGTTATAACATGGACAATATTTTTGTACATGTTATAACCTGTACAAAATCGCAACTTGTACACGACATATACATAAATAAACAATGCGATGATTTTAAAATATCAATGCGATACTTTTAAAATATCATAGCGGTGTTTTTGTTATATCAATTTTAGTACCGATTAGTATTAATATTAGACTGTTGTACCAATATTTTGACAATTTTACCTATTATGTCTGTTTTGTTCACGCATCGTTGTAAATATGACAGAATTTGATGAGACTGTCATACACGTGAGAGGTGAAGTGCTATAAAACCAGGTTCATTCCACCATTTTTAAAATTTGAAAATGCCAGTACCGAGTCAGAAATATGACAGTGGTTATCCATTCGTTTGGTGTGATTTATCATTTGATTATACCATTTGATAAGGGACTTTCTGATTTGAATTTTCCTCGGAGTTCAGTATTTTTTTAAATTTTACTTCTTAGTAGTATTGTATGTAAATAAGCAGTTTTAAGACCATAATGCTTAAATTCAAATTGTTTTTGGTAACATCTTACAAATTTCTCAATTGGTTTTGGAAGCAAATCTAATCAAATAAGAGTTTAATAAACAATGCCGTAATCAAATAATCAAAAAGCTAAGTATCAAAATGATTGACCTGTACTTTTGAATCTCCTTTTTTTTTATATTAGACCGTTGGTTTTCCTGTTTGAATGGTTTAACACTAGCAATGTTCTTGTTCCTATATAGCGTGGTGTTCGCTGTGAGCCAAGGATCCATGTTTAAGGACCTACTTTGATCTATAATGGTTTACTTTAAACAAATTATTACTTGATGGAAAGTTGTCTCATTCGAACTCATGCACCATCTTCTTATATCTATAAATCTTTAAAATTTCCCCTTATAAATAACTGCTTTCCAGTCCTCCAACTGAACAATCTAAATTTATGAATATAGAAAAGATATATAGATATAGGAAGATGTGGTGTGAGTGCCAATGAGACAATTCTCCATCTAAATAACAATTTAAAAAACAGATGCTCCGCAGGGCGCAGCTATATACGACCGCAGAGGTTGAACCCTGAACAGTAAGGGCAAGTATGGACACAACATTTAAGCTGGATTCAGCTCTAAATTTGGATTGTGATTAAATAGTTGACACAGCATAGGTTTCTGACACAGAATGAATGTGGTCTAATGAACTTAAAATATTTTTTTTGCCTTTGAGCAATTCACTATGCTGTTGAATATTAATCCTCTCAAAAAAATGTTTGAAGAAATTTTCTTTTTATTTATGAAATCTGAAATGAGAAAAATTTAAACCCCCCCCCCCCCATTTTTTTTCCACATCCCCCTTTCCCTTTTTCCAAAACTGATCTCAATTCAAATTCCAAATGGAGTTTGCAACAATAACTACTCATTTAAATACATCATAAAATATTAAAATGTAAAATAAAGTGCTTGTTATCACTGAATGGTAAAGATTGTTTTAATTTATCAGTTGGTAGTAAAAGTGAATATACATTGTATATTGTATAAAACAATGATTTAAGTTGATTTAACTACTATTCTGGGCAAAGAAAGATAACTCCAATTGAAAATGTCTTGCTATTGCACAATATTGTGCAATTAGATATTTCTTGCTATTGCACAATACTGTGCATTTGAAAATATTTGCTATTGCACAATACTGTGCAATTGAAGATTTCTTGCTATTGCGCAATACTGTGCAATTGAAAATTGCTTGCTATTTCACAATACTGTGCAATTGAAGATTTCTTGCTATTGCTGAATACTGTGCAATTGAAAATTTCTTGCTATTGCACAATACTTAATATAATAATTTTGGATCCGGATTTGAACCAACTTGAAAACTGGGCCCATAATCAAAAATCTAAGTATATGTTTAGATTCAGCATATCAAAAAAGCCAAAGAATTCAATTTTTGTTAAAATCAAACTTAGTTTAATTTTGGACCCTTTGGACTTTAATGTAGACCAATTTGAAAACAGGACCAAAAATTAAGAATCTACATACACAGTTAGATTTGGCATATCACAGAACCCCAGTTATTAAATTTTTGATGAAATCAAACAAAGTTTAATTTTGGACCCCGATTTGGACCAACTTGAAAACTGGGCCAATAATCAAAAATCTAAGTACATTTTTAGATTCAGCATATCAAAGAACCCCAAGGATTCAGTTTTTGTTAAAATCAAACTAAGTTTAATTTTGGACCCTTTGGACCTTAATGTAGACCAATTTTAAAACGGGACCAAAAATTAAGAATCTACATACACAGTTAAATTCGGCATATCAAAGAACCCCAATTATTCAATTTTTGATGAAATCAAACAAAGTTCAATTTTGGACCCTTTGGGCCCCTTATTCCTAAACTGTTGGGACCAAACCTCCCAAAATCAAACCCAACCTTCCTTTTATGGTCATAAACCTCGTGTTTAAATTTCATAGATTTCTATTTACTTATACTAAAGTTATGGTGCGAAAACAAAGAATAATGCTTATTTGGGCCCCTTTTTGGCCCCTAATTCCTAAACTGTTGGGACCAAAACTCCCAAAATCGATCCCAACCTTCCTTTTGTGGTCATAAACCTTGTGTCAAAATTTCATAGATTTCAATTTACTTAAACTAAAGTTATAGTGCGAAAACCAAGAAAATGCTTATTTGGGCCCTTTTTGGCCCCTTATTCCTAAAATGTTGGGACCAAAACTCCCAAAGTCAATCCCAACCTTCCTTTTGTGGTCATAAACCTTGTGTTAAAATTTCATAGATTTCTATTCACTTTTACTAAAGTTAGAGTGCGAAAACTAAAAGTATTCGGACGACGACGACGACGACGCCAACGTGATAGCAATATACGACGAAAAATTAAAATTTTTGCGGTCGTGTAAGAAGTAAACCATGATTATAGGTCAATGTACGGCCTTCATCACGGAGCCTTGGCCCACACCGAACAACAAGCTATAAAGGGCCCCAAAATTACTAGTGTAAAACCATTCAAACGGGAAAACAACGGTCTAATCTATATAAAAAAACGAGAAACGAGAAACACGTATATCTATAATACTAAAATTACGAGGTCCAATTTGTCAGCCGTCATCGGGTAAAAACGACAAATCAAAGAATTCAACTCTTTATATAACTAATATAGGACAATGGTGTAGATTAAAAATTACACCACTCCAGACCCTTTTGTTTTCCACATAATTAATATTGCCAATAATTAACAAGTTCCGGGTCGAATCCTATACCGATACCAATAGTATATTCACCTGTTAGCTATTACCTTATCTGTACGTTCCGCATTTGACAGGCGCACCACCAAACGGTGTATTTAGGATTTTGCTATATACACGGGTCATAATCAAAGGGCTGACTCTACTAAATTCAATCATTGTCAAATTGTTCCCTATTGTAGTTTTATTCAGCAATCAGCAAGACTTTCTAAGATAACTAATATAGGACAATGCTGTTGATTAAAAAATACTCCATTCCTGGATAGCCATTTAAATTTGCAACCGCTTTTAAATTCTGCCATTGCATCATCACTTCAAATAGAATTATAAAAAAGAAGATGTGGTAAGATTGCCAATGAGACAACTGTCCACAAGAGACCAAAATAACGCAGACATTAACAATTATAGGTCGCCGTACGGTGTACAACAATGAGCAAAGCCCATACCGCATAGTCAGCTATAAAAGGCCCCGATAAGACAATGTAAAACAATTCAAACGAGAAAATAACGGCCTTATTATATAAAAGAAAAATGAACGAAAAACAAATATGTAACACATAACCGAACGACAACCACTGAATTACAGGCTCCTGACTTGGGAAAGGCACATACATAAATAATGTGGCGGGGTTAAACATGTTAGGTAGTTGGTTAAACCATGTGATTCAAAACAATAGACTGAACAGGTTGTTAACACTTTCAACTATCAATAGGGTCAAGCAACATTTTCGGAATGATAAGTTCATGTAAGCGTTAATTGTGTAACAGTTACGAAATTTTAGTGATGTTGATCCTAAAACATTGAACTGGTCATGATCTAAGTTTGTGAATTATGTTTGCAGTTTTCTTGACATGCATTGTGACGTGTCATCGTATTAATTCTATATTAGAAAACTATAGCAATTATATTAGAAAAGTATCGCATTCATAAATTTTTTATATTAAAAAATCATCGCTATGATATAAGACAAACATCGCATTGGTATTTTAAAATATAGCAGTATCGTTGACTTATATGTGATTTTGGCGTAGCAAACAATTGAATTCATCTCAATTGCATTCCACTGAATTTGCTACATGATATTTATAGAATGTGTACATCTACAAATGATAAATCGTGCATTTATGTTTCATTTATTCAATAATTCAATTTTCTCGTTTAAATACACCTTGCTTGTTATTACATAAAATAACTAATGAAAATTATACACCAGACGTATGTCATGTTAAATGTCACCCTGTTTTAAGAAAATAGTCATTACTTTATACCGAGAAATCTGCCTTTCTTCGTACAAATGCTTACATTCGTCTGAAATTTCCCACAATGCAACTCGTTGATATAAGACAATATCGCTCGTTGATATAAGAAAAGCTTTTATCGAATCGCTTCTTCCATAGACTGTGTACAGTAACTTCAATGACCTTCAAACTGGGCACTGGACAATTATATTGTATTTTATTTATCAATGAAAATAAAGGAACGAAAGGTTATAATTGCCAAATCTTATATTTTCAAATAAAATGTTCAATATATAGAGTATGTAATTCATTTTTTATAGACTATTCCCGCGAAAAAGGGAAAACTACATTTAGACTTTTTAAACCGTTAAACAAGTCATTTTTCGACGAAAAAGACCAACATTGCAAGTGGCAACTGTCGTGTTGTTTATTTGTAAGTAAGAATTAAGATATAAAAAAATGACGGGATTGTGGTAACCGCAATTATAACATATTCATTTTGACACAGCTATTCCATAACGGTCAACAAACTGGTAAATGATGTCCGTGAAACTTTCAAAGGAATGACATGAACTTTCCCTTTAGTCAATTAGCTTCAACGAATTCAGAAGCACGCAATCAAGGAATTCGTGATATTAAACACAGCCACTGGTATACCGTATCAACTGGAAGATAATTACTTTACATACAGGTGCTACTTTAATGTTGCAACACAGAAATAAAAGTTTACAATTGTGAAGGTGAAGCTGATTTTTGTTTAAATGTTAGTCTCTGTCAGTTAACCAAGTTTGTCAATTTCTAGATTTAAATTTAAGATAAGAGGGACGAAAGATACCAAAGGGACAGTCAAACTCATAAATCTAAAATAAACTGACAACGTCATGGCTAACAAGAGGCTGTCACAACGACAGCAAACCGGATTTATTAACATTTATTTGTGTCCTGGCAATATCACAAGAACCATTACTGATGAATGATGAAAGTGAAAATCGTCAATATCAAATTTGACCTCCATTTTGTCATCAGTATCAACATATTAAAATTTGAAAAGCTTAGATTGAATGGTTTATGAGTAAATGTAACAACGTGAATGGAAACGCCATTTAACGATCTTTCGAGAACCATAACTCCTGAACGGTAAAAGTCAAAATCGTCATAATTGAACTTGACCTCTATTTTGTCATCAGTAACAACATATAAAAATTTCAAAAGCTTTGGTTGAATGGTTCATGACAAAATGCAAGGACACAATTGGAAACACCATTTTTTAATCTTTCAAGAACCATAACTCCTGAACGGTAAAAGTCAAAATCGTCATAATTGAACTTAACCTCCATCAGTAACAACATATTAAAATTTGGGAAGCTTTGGAAGAACAGTTCATGCGTAAATGCACGGACATGACTGGAAACTCCATTTTTCAATCTTTCAAGAACCATAACTCCTGAACAGTAAAAGTCAAAATCGCCATTATTGAACTTGACCTTCATTTAGTTGTCAGTAACAACATATTAAAATTTTAAAAGCTTTGGTTGAATGGTTCATGAGTTAATGCACGGACAACATTTGATAGCCGCCCGCCCGCACGTCCGCCCGCCCGCCGTACATCCCCAAATCAATAACCGACATTTTTGTCACAAAAATCCGGTTAAAAATGAAAAAGCAAACAGACAAACAATAGTACACATGACACAACATAGAAAAGTAAAGAATAAACAACACGACCCCCCAAAAAAACTAGGGGTGATCTCAGGTGCTCCGGAAGGGTAAGCAGATCCTGCTCCACATGTGTAACTTGGTTTCCTTAATTTCAAGTTAAATGATATAGATGCGTTCAAAATAATTTCGTTTGGATATATTTGTGACAAGACATCCGCTTTTTTGCCGAAAGTAAAGTTATAGGATAATGCCTGTTTCCTTATGTGAAGTCTGTATCGTATGCATGAAATAATATTTTTTTCCAGAACAGAAGCACGCTGTGTCTTATTGGAATAGCAATTGTTTCTTTAAAAAATCATGTTTTCAAACGCAATAAATATGTTGACAATATAGAACATCATAAGGACATCAGTTTCAGAGCTAGTTTGGGAGAAATTGTTAGAAAATAATTTCATAAAAAACAAGAGAAAATAGACTAATGTTATTTCTCTCAAATGTCTTTCTAGTGCTTTATGTGTATACAATAATTATTATTTCACATCACCCCTATACAGGTTTTTTTAAAGTATCATCGACTCTCAGCGTTGAATGACTTTGCATGTGATAAAATTGATCATAAAATGTGACGCCATACCTTTGACATTAGAATTGTTTTTATAAACAACATAACCGTAAAAACTAGGATGTGATAATCTGTTTTAATAGGCCAAACTTTCATACCAAAACCCACTTTTTTAAAGACTTTATTGAATTTCCTTACAAATTCAGTTGTCAAGTGTTACCCATTTTTTATTGTAAGAAGACTAAGTGAAAGTGTTTATAAAGACGTTAGTGTAAGAAGAGCGTCATATTAGAATTGTCGATCATTTTTTGGCTGATATTGAATACATTATCTAAACATATCATGATCATAAATACCTCTGTGAAAATCAGACGTGTTTTATCTGTATTATTCTATCATCCACTTTTTACATGTAGACTACAACGAAACATCCTAGTCTTCAACGATACATAATAACATTTATTTATTTTTTTGGGAATATACTAGTATCTGAATGGGGATACGTTGCGCTTACATTCTTATTGAAGATAGACTTACTTTTACAATAGCCACCACTGGCATAAAATCCATCCTTGCAATATTTACATGTTCCTGGTGAGGTACATTTTCCATCTCCGCTATTTCGTGTAGATTTATCTCTGAAGGTTATTTTATCATATGATTCTCTCTCATTGCATGCCCGATTTTGAATTGTCCGACCGCCACATATAGCTGAAAGTTAAGAAGATATATATGTATGTTTCAGTATTTTAAACAGTTGTTTCTATTGATAAATGGAGGTAAATGTAATTATTTCTTTTTCAAATTGTCCCTGTTATAACAAAAACACATTACTCCATTTAGGACAGTCACGGATCAAATTGTAATCAAGAATTGTATAATTCTTCATCCCAAAACATAATTCGTTAACACGTATTTAATTAAGGATAATGAATCTACAAAATTTAATTTTACATGATAACGAATTAAATTGGTTGTCATAGATTGTTATCATTCGTGATAACGGAATTTGAAAAATGGTTATCACATGTTTTGCATTTATTGCCACATATTTGATGCACCAATAATCAATGAAACCAGTTTTATCCCTCAGAAACTTACAAAACCTTTGAATAGACTTATTAAGAAGGGATATAATTACGATACTGTTGTCAAGTCATTAAAGATTGCATATTTTGGCGTTAATATTGAGTCACTGATAAGGTCTTTGCATCGGAACTAAACACATTTATTCTAAAAACAGTTGTTGGCATGACACGGGTTATGTTCTTTTCATATATGTTATGATGGTATGATACTAAACACCTAACGGGACGGATTGTGCCTGATGTTCATATGATGAAATCATAATCTTTCAGTCAGTTTAATTGAAGTCTGGAGCTGGCATGTCAGTTAACTGCTAGTAGTCTGTTGTTATTTATGTATTATTGTCATTTTGTTTATTTTCTTTGGTTACATCTTCTGACATCAGACACGGATTTCTCTTGAACTGAATTTTAATGTGCGTATTGTTATGCGTTTACTTTACTACATTGGTTAGAGGTATAGGGGGAGGGTTGAGATCTCACAAACATGTTTAACCCCGCCGCATTTTTGCGCCTGTCCCAAGTCAGGAGCCTCTGGCCTTTGTTAGTCTTGTATTATTTTAATTTTAGTTTCTTGTGTACAATTTGGAAATTAGTATGGCGTTCATTATCACTGGACTAGTATATATTTGTTTAGGGGCCAGCTGAAGGACGCCTCCGGGTGCGGGAATTTCTCGCTACATTGAAAACCTGTTGGTGACCCTCTGCTGTTGTTTTTTTATTTGGTCGGGTTGTTGTCTCTTTGACACATTCCCCATTTCCATTCTCAATTTTATTAATCCGTGATGAAAAATTACAAATAAGTCATAACCATTCCGTCGGATCTTGACACGATTTTTATGAGTGTCAATTTATCTGTTTTTCTTAGTGATATAAACATTTGATTAATTCATAAAATATCTTTATTATAAAAAAGACTATTATAATATATATAATAAAAAAAAAAATCTAAAACAGATTATAAACTAGATGTATCGAAACGACACGAATGACCCGTCTCACAAAAAGTTGAAAAATCTGCAATTTCAACAACGCATGTGAACACAAACATGATTGTACTCCCAAATATCAGCTCAAAATTGATAGGCGTATAGAAAAAAGTCCGGATAACTGTGATTTACAACAGTTTTCAAAGTCGTAAACCCTTGATTTCGTTAAACGGCACTAAACTTAAACTTCATCGCGGTTAACTGACATACAAAAGCCCAATATGTAAAGGCGTTCAGAAAAAAAAGTCCGTATAACTGTGATTTTCAACAATCTATCAAAGTCCAAAGCCCGTAATTCCGCCGAAATTAGCGGAGCGGAACGAAACTTGAACTTGATCTGTAATGCATCATGGTTAACTCACATACAAAAAAATCAGTCCAATATCTGAAGGCGTTTAGAGATAAGTCAATATAACTGTGTTTTCAACAATTTATCAAAGTCCAAGGCCCGTAATTTCGGCCAAATTAGCGGAGCGGATCGAAACTTTATCTTGATCAGTAACGCATAAAGGTTAACTCACATACCACAAATCAGTCCAATATCTGAAGGCGTTTAGAAAAAATGTCCGTATAAATGTGATTTCAAACAATTTATCAACATCTAAATATAAAAAAGAAGATGTAGTATGATTGCCAATGAAACAACTATTCACAAAAAAACAAAATGACACAGACATTAACAACTATAGGTCACCGTACGGCCTTCAACAATGAGCAACGCCCATACCGTAAATAGTCCGCTATAAAAAGCCACGATATGACAATGTAAAACAATTCAAACGAGAAAACTGACGGCCTTATTTGTATAAAAAATGAATAAAAAACTGAATAACAACTATAGGTCACCTTACGGCCTTCAACAATGAGCAAAACCCATACCGCATAGTCAGCTATAAAAGGCCCCGATATGACAATGTAAAACAATTCAAACGAGAAAACTAACGGCCTTATTTGTATAATAAAAAATGAATAAAAAAGTCCGTAATTTCGGCCAAAATTAGCGGAGCGGAACATTAAACTTGAACTGTAACTCATCATGGTTAACTTACATATACCAAACATCAGCCCAATATCTGAAGGCGTTTAGAAAAAAGTCTGTTTAATGGTTTGTTGCGGAATGACGGAATGATGGACAAGTGTAAAACTATATGGCTCCGACAACTTTGTTGCGGGGTCATAAAAAAACAACTACAATAACATATACTAGTAGATTACAAATTGCCTATATTATATTGTAATAAACGTGTAGAAAATGTTACTCAACCAGAGGTCTTGAATATTTGTATGAGTTACCACTACCCTTCAAACCGTTCAAGAAAAATTTATAAAAAAAACATAATTCAAGTGGTAAAAATGAAAACAAATCTTTATAAGATCTTCTAGAAATCGAAATAACACTGAGAAACTTAATGCAATCAATTGGTTAAAATGATAAATGTGTAGAAATATGAATTTGCCTTGTGTATATTTAGAGATATTTTTATATCAGTTCTTGATGAGGTAGCATCAAAAAGAGAATTGAGGTTTAAAAACAACACAGAACTCTGGACAACATCAGACTTTTTTTACTGCAAATTTGCAGCAAACATTTGAGTTCTGTAATAGGGGTTGTTTAGTAAAAGATTCCATGTGTAGTGTCATATTTTTGACACGTTCGAAGATAATAAGCGCATACCAATGGCAATGAGTTATGTGTGTAAATACATTATTAATGAATTTTGTGTAAAACGATTATCTTTTCCACAATGTATCGGTTAAAACATGAGCCTAAAACCTAGTGAAGTCAGCCAAAGTTCAGTAATGAATCGCAGTATGATTACCGCGTCAATATGAAAACGGTCATGTATTTACCTGTTTATCATAAATTATACTTCTTTTATCTATATGATAACCAGGCCAATTCGCAAAATAAGTTATGTGTGTGCCTCTGATATTTATTTGATAGTATTACCTACTCGGGTGGACAATGGTTGAAAGGGGAGGCAGTTGAGTATTTTATGGATTTATTTTGGAGCGATTTAATGAAGAAAAGGATATTTTTTCGGACCTTTTCCGTAAACTGATGAAATATTCCTCCCAATAATCCACCACTTGATAAAGTTTTGTTATGTTTCAATAAATAAGCGCCTGCCGGAATATAGTGAAAATAGTTATAAACCAGAGTTACATTACGTGGGCCGGTAAATTAAGATGTTTAACGTTTTTTCCTGCTTTATGATTCTTCACAAGCAATGTTTACTTAGTTTGGGGAAAACGATTTTTAAACTTAAAATTAAAGGCCCCTTCAAGTTGAACATTTCAAGTTTTTGTGGTGTATCCGGCTTTTTTTGGCTGTCCGAATCGAGTTATTTTGATTTTGTTTCAGGGACACAATTTTCAAACCTTAAAATGAAAATGCATACCTAATAACTTATAACTTCAAATTCAAATTATTATAACGTAACACTGGTTACACTGAAAGTTTTATTCGGTTAGGTTTCATCAAATGCTAAGGCGTTTTTGTCTGTGTCCGGACGAATTCCATCTCCTCAGCACTACTATGCATTCAATATTGCCACATTGTCACTTCTATGTATATGAAGCATATCCAGACAAAACAATCTGTTTCCAGTCATTGTTGACCTGTTCCATGTTTTACGGCGTCTTTGCGCAGAAACCGACCTCTCACAACTGCAAGACCCAGCTGCTAAAGCTAACAGAAGCAATTGCATGTATGTGTTTTATATTTGAATAGAACTGCCCGTGTTTGATTGCTCGCTCTATTGTACATTTCAATCAAATCTCCTTAATAGACTTAAAAGTTTCCATCGGTGAACTTTTTGTTTATGATAAATCATCTTGTTGTTTAAACTAACAACCAGTGCTATTAAAATAATGCATGATTTTAACTATTGTTTTCTATTCATTTTTTTATCTTTTTTCTTTTTGTGTGCCCGCAATAGGAGGCAACTGCCTACATGCCTCTATATAGCTGACGGCCCTGCATGACTTAATGAATCTACATTTAGCAAGATTGTTTATATTGAAGGTCAATATACATAAAAATAAAAACAAGGCTCCGAATAAAATAACCTCTGAAACATGTGATTGTTATATCAAATGAAAACAGGAGAACTCTACACCATATGTTATGTTCCATTTTAATTATTTGTTTTTTTACAAATGTAATTTCATAGTTGTAAGAGCAACAATATGGGGGGGGGGGGGGGTTACATTTGTCCTCTGAGTTGTTTGTGGAAAGAAGGAATAGGATTTCAATTATAAACACGAATTAAACAAACTAATACTTACGCCATTCGCATACAAATATGAAATTATCACTACACATCTCATCATTCCAGCCACTTTTACTGCTATCACTGCTATCACTGGCTATTACACAGTCTTCATTGCCAGCATCATTTGGTTCACCTACAATCAAAGTCATAATAAGATCATCCTTTATTTCCTTGGGTTCAGACATTGAAATATGTTTAGAATAATATTTTGCTTTCATGTTTCATTTTATCAGTCATTCTTAGTTTTATTTTGAATTAAAGTTATACGAAACATTAAACTAAAAAAAAAATCTAATTCATATGTTTTTTTTTTATTATAACTAAATGAACAGTTTTCATAATAAAACATATGTACATATTTTTTTTCGGAAGAAAATTCTTTAATTTGTCCACATTTAGAAGAAGTTTCCTTTTTATTCATTGCTTGCTTACATGAAGCAATTCGCCGACATATTTTACGTATGCAAAGTGACCTTAGAGTGACCCTTCTCGAAAAAAATCTGGTCATCGCAATACGCATGGATCTGTCATTAAAGAAAAATGATCTGGTTGTACATTGAAAACACGTGCTTAATATCCATGCTTCTTTGTTGATTAGTTCCTATAAGGTGACAATTGGTAAAGCTTAAAAACACGACAATTAAATAGCTGCCATTTTTCACCTCATAACAGACAAAGAGAAAAAAAATGACGATTATACGATATATTTGCGAAAAATAATAAAATGGCAATAAAAATGTACATGCATTGGTTCAAGTATTGGATAAACATTATTTTTCACAAGTCACTCGTTTCATATGACTTTTAAGATAAAAATATATTATCAATCCGATATTATTTTTTGTTTAAAAAGTTGAATTAGGCTTTACGATGCTTTTATTCCAAAAAAAAACCAGAATAAAGCCAATTTTATACACATACCAATGCAAATAACGATGGAAATACATTCATGGAATCCTTATATCCGTTATATACAGACACATTACAAACATCGTTGTTATTGCATTGAAAACGACATTTTGAGACTAAATTCATTTCTATGTGTTCGGGTCTTTACGAGAGCAGTCGGGGCTTTTTCGAGTGCGTCCGTGTTTTATCGAGTGATTATACAAACTTCCTATATCTTTAAATGTTAAAAGTCAGTGTATTTAAAAACAAAACAAAAAAGAGTTAAAATTGTGTACTTTTTAAGGCACGAAACCAATGCATTCATCAGTTTGATAATGGGGCTGACTTATTTCTTATTGCATAGCCTTTTTATGATTATTCTCTGCTGCCCAGTAGGTTTCTTACTGCGTTTTTGATAAACAACTGCTAATCCCGTAGCGTTTTCAAAGAATAAAGTTCATTCTCTTATGGTTGTCGCTTATTATCTATATTCTGCATACATAGACATTTCTCGTATCACACTGCACAGAGTGTGATATGAAAAATTGATATGGAAATCTGCGTTAATTTGATTTTTTATCCAGAATCATAAGATGATATTACGGCATCGCATTGGCTATTAATTAGGCCATTGACAAAAAGGTTTAACAACTTGTGAGAATGTTATACAGTTTGATATCAACTCTCGTTATTCATTTCAAATAGAATAAACTTGCCGTATTATATTAAAATCACATTACTAAAGTTGATATCAAACGATATCCGTTCTCACTTGCACTGAAACCTATAAATCATTTATCAAGGTACTATCTAAACTTTAGGAAAAACTTAAGGAAGGTTACCTTAATCTATGTAAACAAGTCAATGAAAACTTCTAAAACCACTTTAAAAATATTGTCCGAAAACTGGTAAATCACCCCTTTTTAGCTCATCTGGCCCAAAAGGATCAAGTGAGATATTTTCCAATCACCTGGCGTTCGTCGCTAAACGTCTTCGTCGTCCGTTAACTTTTTACAAAAATCATTTCCTCAGAATCTGCTCGACCAAGTTCATTTATATATATAGATAGAAATAACTGTCAACAGCAAGAATGTTCAGTAAAGTATTAAAGAATTACAAACAAGTCACCATAACCATAAACATAATTTTGTCATGAATTCTATTCTTGTCTTCAATGTTGAAGAGTGTCTTTTGTTTAATACGAAATGCAGCACAGATTCAAGATTCAATATTTTATTAAAGTCTCACCACTTGTATAACATTACACATTCCAATAAACATATAAAACATTGCGTATAACATGAAATATTGGATAACATTTATAAAACATATTGTATATTAAAACTAACAGTAAAATACCATTAGCTTAAATACTAAAACATATACAAGTGCCATTCTATTAAGAATTATGAGAGACTAATATTAAAGGATTAATTATATACAAAATTTATACAATTTTAAAACTACATCTATCTAAGATTTAAAATATATCATCAGCTATATACAAATAAAAAATTTGTTCTTCTACATAAAATGTTATAGCAGGTTTTAGCAACTACCTGACATAGTTCTTCGTTTCTGAATAAAAATATAAACTTTTCGTCAATAGACAAGTTATAAAATTGATCATTATGTTTTACAGCTTCGCTATACAATATATTTCGAACGTCTGCATATAAAGGACATAAAGTAAATACATGTTTTTCGTCTTCAATTTCATTTTTACACATAAAACAACATTTTTCATTTATTGGTTTATTCTCATAACGTCCTGTTTCTATTTTAAGTGGCGCAACACCACATCTAAATTTTGCATAAGCACTTCTAAATTTAATAGACATATTTTGTTTTAAATATAACTCTGTACAATATTGAGATTTATATAGCTTATAAGTACGAAGCTTGTTACCATTACTCTGTTTTTTGTTTGCCATTCTACAATATATTTATTAAATAAAACATTTTCAATTTCTCGAACAATATTCTTATGCAGCACACAATCAATACCAGTATACAAATCAAAATTACAATCTTTAAGTTTTTTCATGGCTCTATTACACCAGTTTTTCTTATTGTTTACAGAATTTTTATGTGACCATTTGAACACTTTATAATTTATTCTGTTATTGGTCATGACACTACATCTTGCCCAGTGCCTGAAGACACATGTCCATTGCTTTACACTAGGTGTCCCCGTTAATTGCATCATTTGGCGTATACTTGCCAACACCCATAAAAAAAAAACTGATAGCTCTGTTCTGGACAGCGTTGATACAAGAAAAAGTACGAGTACCCCAAATGGATGCACCGTAGCTTATGACTGACCAGACCCGAGTATCAAATAATGTTGTAAAGGTACTGTGCTGGAAACCACCATGTGCTTTACATTTTACAATTAATAAACTTAGAGCTCGACTTGCAGACCTTGCTACAGCTTTGGCCATTTCATTATAATCGAGATATTCTGTCAGCAATAGACCAAGATATTGGTAACAAGATACTATTTGTACTGTATTATTATTTAACAAAAAAGATTTAGATGTTTGTTGAACCGAAGGGTTCCTAAAATGGACAACTTTAGTTTTATCTAAGTTCACATTCATACAATTGGTAACACACCAATTACTTAATACATCTAATAGAGTTTGTAAATTATTTTCATTTTCAGCAATAAATACAATGTCATCAGCATATAATAGTATACCAATTTTTTCACCATCAATGTCTACACCAATGTCTAGTGCTTTTTAGTACTGCAACCAGAGTTCATTTTTTAAAACTTTAATGGTCCGGAAGAACACACACCTAAATTATATATCGATGGAAAGAGGAAAACGTGTATAATAAGAAAAGTTGGGTCGTAAAAATCCAGAGTGGTCACAATTTTGTGAAATTGAGGTCAAAGGTCAGACCTAAAAATATCAACATTTCAACCACAAGGACAAAAAGGAGAAATATTCTGATATTTATTCAATAGAATGCTACAAAAACGGTTCAATCATAAGCATATGGTATAAACGATGTTAAAACGACAAATTTGACTACTTATATGAAAAGCTGCCATTAAAAAATTGCGTTGATTTGGAACCTTCTAATTTTTTTCCATTTAAGACATAGCAAAAGAAGAAGTGGCCTTGACCTTTTCACATCCATAAACTTTCATATTGTGTATAGTATTTCACTATAGTATATTACAGAATTATTTTCTAAAGTATAAAACACCAGTTTATCAAATTATTTCAATATTTTTTCTATCTTTGAAAAAAACAAAATTCAAGCGCTGAAACAGTGTTTTTAATTTTGCATCTTAAAGGTTGTGTATTTTGTAAAAATTAGTATCTAGTTATAGATAAACACAAATTGTGTATTTGCAAAGTCTAGACAGGGCAGTTATATAACACAAAATATACTATAGTCACACGAGGCGAATGCGAGTTTTAAAAAAAATGAGTGTAAAACAAAGTCAGTTTGGTGCATGAACATTTTTTTAGTGGGATAATCCTGGTAAAAAAGTTAACTCATTAATTTTTTAAGGGAAGGATGAAAAATTATACAACGCAATGCCAATTTTCTAATGTTGTATTTCAAAATCAGTCATGGTCCTTATATAACTTTTAAAAGTGACACACAATAGCTCAAGTATTCATAAAATAGGGACATGAATCAATCTCTTAGTCATCATATGCGGATTCAGTACGCGTATTAGCATTACAAGACACTTCCCTTTTTTATAAGAACAAGTTCGGCGTAGGACAGAGTTTGTTCAAAGCAAACACAGTTTTTGAGTAAAAATGCTATCTGGAGCGTAAATACCGTCATGATTCGGTCAAACTCGTCAGATATAGTCTTACCTTTGCAAAGGAAACACAAAAGAAATGTGAGTACAAAGTTTCGATCAATGTTAGTGACCCATATTTCCATATGCATATGCATGATGTATCTGCACTGCCAATCCAAAATGTAATGGGGCGAATGTTGCTACAGAAACGATTGATTTTGTAATAGCCATCCATTTACGAATTTTTGTTATCTTTAGGGACAATATACGGTTCAGAAGCGCCTTTGTGTTATTTTTATCAATTAACTAACAAATGAACTTTTGAGCCTAGGCTCCGTGTTGAAGACCGGACAGTGACCTATAATGGTTTACTTTTATAAATTGTGACTTGGATGGTGTGTTGTATCATTGGCACTCATACCACATCTTCCGATATCTATTAACAAGCTATGCATTTCCATAGAAATACCAAAACGAGGACATAGCTCATAAGAGCACTGGTGCAGGGTGAAGTAATTGTTCTTCTTTTAATGTATCCTTAATATTTTCAGACACACCTTGGTGTAATTCTGAAAGTCTTAACATAGACTTCAATTTTCCTGCAGCAGATATGGCATCCCCTAAATTGAGTTCAGAGCTTAACTCTTTATTTCATATCCCTTGGCCCCACTGTGTCTGAATTGTAAGGTGTCACAATATCTAGTTACATGTAGTTCTGGAGTTTGGCAGTTTGGTAAGCATCAGAGACAATCCTGGAGTTTGGCAGTTTGGTAAGCATCAGAGACAATCTTGGGTAAATTGATCGGTATATATAGAGGATGTGCTACATGAGAAAGGTTTTTTTTTATGGAAGAACAAATCACATCACTAACAATCGTTATTAATGAACTGACAGCAAGTTCAAATTCTAATTTTTCAGTAACTGTTTTACTTAATTGCACAGGTGTTGACTTCAATAAGTACTTGGTTATGCATGGATAAATGATTACTCACATTAATAAGCACAACTTAAAAGACTGTCAACAAGTTTAGGGGACTCAGTTTTGCGTAGTTTTCTTGTTTTCTTTTTAAAGGTTTGTCTTTTACACAAAAACCCTGTTTTCATATCCAAACTACAAGGAAGAAACTGAGCGCGAGATCGTATAAAAGTGTCAGGTTGTGAGGATACATGTCGATCAGTTTGATCACATGTATGGATTTCTGTTGTTTCTTATTTAAAGTTCCCCAAGGGTGACTGGGGAAACGAAATGTGGTCACTTGGTCTTCTCCCGACCGGCAGTAAAACGAAGTGGGGCGTCCGTTTGGCTGTGCGGGATGTATCAAGTTCGCAGTCACGTCCGGTCAGAATGGGGACGTTAAGTCCGATGCCTCGTGTAAAGGGAGTGTCACGTTCTTTGCATGTTAAAACCCTTGCATCAACTCTTTGAGGAGTCCGAAGGTGGCCTGTTGCAATGGAAAATTTCTGTCCCAATCCAATATACCATCATTTTTCAGTGGCAGTCTAAATTTTCCCGATCATCATCCCGAATGGCCTCTTTTTTTATTGTTAACTTGTTCTCGTCCTGAACATGCATGAAATATTTGTCACTGGACGTTAAGTAACCAACAATCAATCAATCAATCTAATTTAAAGACGCACCAATTTTGCCTTCTGGTGCAAGTCTCATAACATCACTGATGATTCGCCCACGGAAAGCAGAATATTAAGAGAAGTTGGTTTTAGCATCACCTTGTCACACACCAAATCTCTGCGAATCTTCAATTATAGTACTTGCATGCATATTAATTGCTCTGAGGTTAAACATTGACATACAATGTATTTTCACACAATGTCAACTATAGTCATTATCCGGAAAAACCTCTTATCCGAAGGATTTGGTTAACTTTTATATAAAGTCAAAATTTTATTAACAAATTAAAATATAACTTATTTACAGAAAAGACACGAAAGAACTACTATATATATTCAAATCACTCAAAAATGAATTAACTTCTCCTAAAAAAATCTATATAATCACATCGAAACTATCAAATTGATGGTGAAGGAAAAAATAAATGGTGGGGCTGATTGACGGATAGGAAATTTCCGTAATTAAAAAAGGTACAAATGATGTTTTTATTTTTGAGTTTTTGACAAAATTGTTTGGAATTTGCCCAACAAAATTTGCAGGCAGTATTGCAATGATATGTTTTGTCCTCTCAAATGTCAAATACTATTTTTGAATCATATTTTTTCTCGTTTTCAAAGAAAAACGCGTTAAATTTCTACCTAAAAAACAGCTAACTTTAAGTTTGAAAGTTTTACTTGGAGATGGTATTATATTTATGTCTTCATCATTCCGATGATCCTTGATGATATGTGCATAGAAAATATTTACGAAAATAGCGGGAAATTTAACCAAAAAATATATTTTTGGATTTTAAGGTAACTACCCCAAACCGTAAATTGTGGGGAACCCCCATTAAAGGGATAAAATACAAAAATATGACCATAGAAACTTTTTACGACCCGACGGAAATTAAAATATAGATATTATTCTATCATTTAAAACAATTTGCAGCCGTGTGTTATTCCGGACCATTAAACTCGTTAACTAAGCGTCTTTTTCGATGTCAGTTGCAGTACTATTTATTACATCAATTAAAGTTTAACTATTAATAAAAATATTGAACATAACAGGCGATAATACACATCCTTGTTTTAAACCTGAATTAACGCTAAACCAATCTGTCATATTGCCATTAAGTTTAATACAACATTTTACATGTGAATATATAGCTTTCAATGTACATAAAAAATGTGTACTAATTCCTAAATCATCCAATTTAGTAAATAATAATTTTCTACTAACAGTATCATACGCTTTTTTAAAATCTATGAAAGCTGTAAATGTTGATAACTTTTTAAGTTTTCTAGTTTCAATAATTGAAGTAATTGAATAAAACAAAGATCAGCTAGTTTGTTTAATACAATCCAATAGATGTAAAATCTAAAATTTATTAAATCAGAAAGGGAGGATAGTGATACATTTACCTAGTAAATAGATATAATAATTTCTTCGAAGTTTCATGCAAATTGGTTACAGCGTTTTTGAGTTAATTTCCCACTTGCTGACGACGGACGGACACGGATATACCATAACATGTCCTGTATAAAAACTCTGGCGGGTTCACCACGAAAAATATTATTAGCTGTGACAACAAAAGAACCATGAATGAAGTTGAAAAGATTATGAATCCCCTACACAGTGTTCTAGAAACCTTTTTATAAAGGATCCAATATAATTTAAGACTGGAAAGTTGTGGTAGACCGTTTTCCGAACAGAATTAAATTGAAAAAAGGTTAACTCTGACCACCATAGTCATATGGTTTTTGTGATTTGTTGGGAAGATATGATATTGTCCTTTACCTAATTACAGTTATAAACTAGAAAAGTCTTTTTTTCTAGTCAAGAATAATTTTTTTTTATCACAACTTTCTTTGAAAATCCCGGACTATTTGCTAAAAAACCCGAACGAAAAATCAACTTCCCGATTACCGCCCCTGTCATGGCGGCGCTCATGAAAATTTCAAGCTGAAGAAAAATATGTAGTTGGCCCAAGACCACAATTAATGACCCCACTTTTCGTTGTTCTTCGTTGTTCACGAATATAGTTCCCTTTAATTAAAGTGTATTTCTTCTTAAATTTTTTTCTTTCCTTTTCTCAAACATTTCTTAGCTTTTATAAGGTTGAAATGAAAGAAGAGAGGTGAAATAAATTTTTAGATGTTTAATTTTAACTGATTTTGATATGGAAAGAGTGATTAGGTCAGGTGCAAAAAGGTGATATTTACAGTTTTCGGAACATCTCTTGACTTGTCCATAGGGGTATGGATGTGTATTGGCTAAATTTGTAAGATGTATACGTGCAATTTTTCTGAAACTTGGACATATTTTTGGACTTGTACTGTACATTACACACACAAAAGATCTGCCAAAAAGAATAGGTCAATTTTTTTTTAATGAGACAAAACATTATAAAGAACTAATAGAGGAATTAATTGTGGTCTCGGGCCAGTTTATCCATTTATAATGTGTTTGTGTGGTTAAAAATATGAAATTAAACTTTCAGAATGATCATGACTTAAGCGCAGAATATTGTGGTAACAAATAAATACTGTACGAAAATCATATATCGAAAAAAATATCCGTAGACTGATTGATTAACTGAAAACTTTGTATTGAGAAATAGCCATGGCGAAAAAAGAAGATTTCGCTGACCTAAAACACATAATGATGAGTATAGATACTAAGGTCACAATTTTTTCATCTAGGCTTGACTCCGTGGAGCAATACTTGACTGAACTTATTAGTGATGTGAAATCTGAGGTAAGGCAAGTAAAATCTTACCTTAGTATCACAAAAACTGAGGTAAAACAACTTAGGCAAGACCACAATGAGCTTGAGAGAGGTGTGGGACATTTGGAATCTCAGTTCAATTGTTTAGAAACCGAGAAATTAGAATCGCTCAAATTAGACATAGACAAAAAACTTCGTTCAAAGAATGTCAAGTACTACTTGAGAAACATGATAGGAAATACAACGTCCTCATCTATGGAGTCGAACAAAAACCAAATGAGATAATTTGGGAAGTATTTGATAACTTAAATTATTTGTGAAAGATCTTGGTATTAAACAATTCAAAGCCGACAGTTTCCCTATTGCAAATGCACATAGGATTCTTGCAAAAGCTTCAGTTGACGGTACAAAACGCCCTGATGCAATTATTGTCAGGTTCATGTATTATGACGACAAGCAATGTATTATGGCGCAGGCTTGCAAAGTTGCAAAACAAAGATAAGAAATGTTGATGATCTTCCAGTCATTATGAAAGAGGCACGTAACGATCTTTCAAAAATAGCTTATAACATCAGGATGAAAGAAAAAACTACAAACAAGGATAAGAGCAAGAGGTGTACACTTAGTTTTAGAAACCCGTCTAAATGCACCAGATGTCTGAAACGTACGTAAAGACATCAGTTATGTCTGATCAAACGTGTACATGTACATGTAGTTCCCTTTAATTAAAGTGTATTTCTTCTTAAATTTTTTTCTTTCCTTTTCTCAAACATTTCTTAGCTTTTATAAGGTTGAAATGAAAGAAGAGAGGTGAAATAAATTTTTAGATGTTTAATTTTAACTGATTTTGATATGGAAAGAGTGATTAGGTCAGGTGCAAAAAGGTGATATTTACAGTTTTCGGAACATCTCTTGACTTGTCCATAGGGGTATGGATGTGTATTGGCTAAATTTGTAAGTTGTATACGTGCAATTTTTCTGAAACTTGGACATATTTTTGGACTTGTACTGTACATTACACACACAAAAGATCTGCCAAAAAGAATAGGTCAATTTTTTTTAATGAGACAAAACATTATAAAGAACTAATAGAGGAATTAATTGTGGTCTCGGGCCAGTTTATCCATTTATAATGTGTTTGTGTGGTTAAAAATATGAAATTAAACTTTCAGAATGATCATGACTTAAGCGCAGAATATTGTGGTAACAAATAAATACTGTACGAAAATCATATATCGAAAAAAATATCCGTAGACTGATTGATTAACTGAAAACTTTGTATTGAGAAATAGCCATGGCGAAAAAAGAAGATTTCGCTGACCTAAAACACATAATGATGAGTATAGATACTAAGGTCACAATTTTTTCATCTAGGCTTGACTCCGTGGAGCAATACTTGACTGAACTTATTAGTGATGTGAAATCTGAGGTAAGGCAAGTAAAATCTTACCTTAGTATCACAAAAACTGAGGTAAAACAACTTAGGCAAGACCACAATGAGCTTGAGAGAGGTGTGGGACATTTGGAATCTCAGTTCAATTGTTTAGAAACCGAGAAATTAGAATCGCTCAAATTAGACATAGACAAAAAACTTCGTTCAAAGAATGTCAAGTACTACTTGAGAAACATGATAGGAAATACAACGTCCTCATCTATGGAGTCGAACAAAAACCAAATGAGATAATTTGGGAAGTATTTGATAACTTAAATTATTTGTGAAAGATCTTGGTATTAAACAATTCAAAGCCGACAGTTTCCCTATTGCAAATGCACATAGGATTCTTGCAAAAGCTTCAGTTGACGGTACAAAACGCCCTGATGCAATTATTGTCAGGTTCATGTATTATGACGACAAGCAATGTATTATGGCGCAGGCTTGCAAAGTTGCAAAACAAAGATAAGAAATGTTGATGATCTTCCAGTCATTATGAAAGAGGCACGTAACGATCTTTCAAAAATAGCTTATAACATCAGGATGAAAGAAAAAACTACAAACAAGGATAAGAGCAAGAGGTGTACACTTAGTTTTAGAAACCCGTCTAAATGCACCAGATGTCTGAAACGTACGTAAAGACATCAGTTATGTCTGATCAAACGTGTACATGTACATGTAGTTCCCTTTAATTAAAGTGTATTTCTTCTTAAATTTTTTTCTTTCCTTTTCTCAAACATTTCTTAGCTTTTATAAGGTTGAAATGAAAGAAGAGAGGTGAAATAAATTTTTAGATGTTTAATTTTAACTGATTTTGATATGGAAAGAGTGATTAGGTCAGGTGCAAAAAGGTGATATTTACAGTTTTCGGAACATCTCTTGACTTGTCTATAGGGGTATGGATGTGTATTGGCTAAATTTGTAAGTTGTATACGTGCAATTTTTCTGAAACTTGGACATATTTTTTGACTTGTACTGTACATTACACACACAAAAGATCTGCCAAAAAGAATAGGTCAATTTTTTTTAATGAGACAAAACATTATAAAGAACTAATAGAGGAATTAATTGTGGTCTCGGGCCAGTTTATCCATTTATAATGTGTTTGTGTGGTTAAAAATATGAAATTAAACTTTCAGAATGATCATGACTTAAGCGCAGAATATTGTGGTAACAAATAAATACTGTACGAAAATCATATATCGAAAAAAATATCCGTAGACTGATTGATTAACTGAAAACTTTGTATTGAGAAATAGCCATGGCGAAAAAAGAAGATTTCGCTGACCTAAAACACATAATGATGAGTATAGATACTAAGGTCACAATTTTTTCATCTAGGCTTGACTCCGTGGAGCAATACTTGACTGAACTTATTAGTGATGTGAAATCTGAGGTAAGGCAAGTAAAATCTTACCTTAGTATCACAAAAACTGAGGTAAAACAACTTAGGCAAGACCACAATGAGCTTGAGAGAGGTGTGGGACATTTGGAATCTCAGTTCAATTGTTTAGAAACCGAGAAATTAGAATCGCTCAAATTAGACATAGACAAAAAACTTCGTTCAAAGAATGTCAAGTACTACTTGAGAAACATGATAGGAAATACAACGTCCTCATCTATGGAGTCGAACAAAAACCAAATGAGATAATTTGGGAAGTATTTGATAACTTAAATTATTTGTGAAAGATCTTGGTATTAAACAATTCAAAGCCGACAGTTTCCCTATTGCAAATGCACATAGGATTCTTGCAAAAGCTTCAGTTGACGGTACAAAACGCCCTGATGCAATTATTGTCAGGTTCATGTATTATGACGACAAGCAATGTATTATGGCGCAGGCTTGCAAAGTTGCAAAACAAAGATAAGAAATGTTGATGATCTTCCAGTCATTATGAAAGAGGCACGTAATGATCTTTCAAAAATAGCTTATAACATCAGGATGAAAGAAAAAACTACAAACAAGGATAAGAGCAAGAGGTGTACACTTAGTTTTAGAAACCCGTCTAAATGCACCAGATGTCTGAAACGTACGTAAAGACATCAGTTATGTCTGATCAAACGTGTACATGTACATGTAGTTCCCTTTAATTAAAGTGTATTTCTTCTTAAATTTTTTTCTTTCCTTTTCTCAAACATTTCTTAGCTTTTATAAGGTTGAAATGAAAGAAGAGAGGTGAAATAAATTTTTAGATGTTTAATTTTAACTGATTTTGATATGGAAAGAGTGATTAGGTCAGGTGCAAAAAGGTGATATTTACAGTTTTCGGAACATCTCTTGACTTGTCTATAGGGGTATGGATGTGTATTGGCTAAATTTGTAAGTTGTATACGTGCAATTTTTCTGAAACTTGGACATATTTTTTGACTTGTACTGTACATTACACACACAAAAGATCTGCCAAAAAGAATAGGTCAATTTTTTTTAATGAGACAAAACATTATAAAGAACTAATAGAGGAATTAATTGTGGTCTCGGGCCAGTTTATCCATTTATAATGTGTTTGTGTGGTTAAAAATATGAAATTAAACTTTCAGAATGATCATGACTTAAGCGCAGAATATTGTGGTAACAAATAAATACTGTACGAAAATCATATATCGAATAAAATATCCGTAGACTGATTGATTAACTGAAAACTTTGTATTGAGAAATAGCCATGGCGAAAAAAGAAGATTTCGCTGACCTAAAACACATAATGATGAGTATAGATACTAAGGTCACAATTTTTTCATCTAGGCTTGACTCCGTGGAGCAATACTTGACTGAACTTATTAGTGATGTGAAATCTGAGGTAAGGCAAGTAAAATCTTACCTTAGTATCACAAAAACTGAGGTAAAACAACTTAGGCAAGACCACAATGAGCATGAGAGAGGTGTGGGACATTTGGAATCTCAGTTCAATTGTTTAGAAACCGAGAAATTAGAATCGCTCAAATTAGACATAGACAAAAAACTTCGTTCAAAGAATGTCAAGTACTACTTGAGAAACATGATAGGAAATACAACGTCCTCATCTATGGAGTCGAACAAAAACCAAATGAGATAATTTGGGAAGTATTTGATAACTTAAATTATTTGTGAAAGATCTTGGTATTAAACAATTCAAAGCCGACAGTTTCCCTATTGCAAATGCACATAGGATTCTTGCAAAAGCTTCAGTTGACGGTACAAAACGCCCTGATGCAATTATTGTCAGGTTCATGTATTATGACGACAAGCAATGTATTATGGCGCAGGCTTGCAAAGTTGCAAAACAAAGATAAGAAATGTTGATGATCTTCCAGTCATTATGAAAGAGGCACGTAATGATCTTTCAAAAATAGCTAATAACATCAGGATGAAAGAAAAAACTACAAACAAGGATAAGAGCAAGAGGTGTACACTTAGTTTTAGAAACCCGTCTAAATGCACCAGATGTCTGAAACGTACGTAAAGACATCAGTTATGTCTGATCAAACGTGTACATGTACATGTAGTTCCCTTTAATTAAAGTGTATTTCTTCTTAAATTTTTTTCTTTCCTTTTCTCAAACATTTCTTAGCTTTTATAAGGTTGAAATGAAAGAAGAGAGGTGAAATAAATTTTTAGATGTTTAATTTTAACTGATTTTGATATGGAAAGAGTGATTAGGTCAGGTGCAAAAAGGTGATATTTACAGTTTTCGGAACATCTCTTGACTTGTCTATAGGGGTATGGATGTGTATTGGCTAAATTTGTAAGTTGTATACGTGCAATTTTTCTGAAACTTGGACATATTTTTGGACTTGTACTGTACATTACACACACAAAAGATCTGCCAAAAAGAATAGGTCAATTTTTTTTAATGAGACAAAACATTATAAAGAACTAATATAGGAATTAATTGTGGTCTCGGGCCAGTTTATCCATTTATAATGTGTTTGTGTGGTTAAAAATATGAAATTAAACTTTCAGAATGATCATGACTTAAGCGCAGAATATTGTGGTAACAAATAAATACTGTACGAAAATCATATATCGAATAAAATATCCGTAGACTGATTGATTAACTGAAAACTTTGTATTGAGAAATAGCCATGGCGAAAAAAGAAGATTTCGCTGACCTAAAACACATAATGATGAGTATAGATACTAAGGTCACAATTTTTTCATCTAGGCTTGACTCCGTGGAGCAATACTTGACTGAACTTATTAGTGATGTGAAATCTGAGGTAAGGCAAGTAAAATCTTACCTTAGTATCACAAAAACTGAGGTAAAACAACTTAGGCAAGACCACAATGAGCATGAGAGAGGTGTGGGACATTTGGAATCTCAGTTCAATTGTTTAGAAACCGAGAAATTAGAATCGCTCAAATTAGACATAGACAAAAAACTTCGTTCAAAGAATGTCAAGTACTACTTGAGAAACATGATAGGAAATACAACGTCCTCATCTATGGAGTCGAACAAAAACCAAATGAGATAATTTGGGAAGTATTTGATAACTTAAATTATTTGTGAAAGATCTTGGTATTAAACAATTCAAAGCCGACAGTTTCCCTATTGCAAATGCACATAGGATTCTTGCAAAAGCTTCAGTTGACGGTACAAAACGCCCTGATGCAATTATTGTCAGGTTCATGTATTATGACGACAAGCAATGTATTATGGCGCAGGCTTGCAAAGTTGCAAAACAAAGATAAGAAATGTTGATGATCTTCCAGTCATTATGAAAGAGGCACGTAATGATCTTTCAAAAATAGCTAATAACATCAGGATGAAAGAAAAAACTACAAACAAGGATAAGAGCAAGAGGTGTACACTTAGTTTTAGAAACCCGTCTAAATGCACCAGATGTCTGAAACGTACGTAAAGACATCAGTTATGTCTGATCAAACGTGTACATGTACATGTAGTTCCCTTTAATTAAAGTGTATTTCTTCTTAAATTTTTTTCTTTCCTTTTCTCAAACATTTCTTAGCTTTTATAAGGTTGAAATGAAAGCAGAGAGGTGAAATAAATTTTTAGATGTTTAATTTTAACTGATTTTGATATGGAAAGAGTGATTAGGTCAGGTGCAAAAAGGTGATATTTACAGTTTTCGGAACATCTCTTGACTTGTCCATAGGGGTATGGATGTGTATTGGCTAAATTTGTAAGTTGTATACTAGCAATTTTTCTGAAACTTGGACATATTTTTGGACTTGTACTGTACATTACACACACAAAAGATCTGCCAAAAAGAATAGGTCAATTTTTTTTAATGAGACAAAACATTACAAAGAACTAATAGAGGAATTAATTGTGGTCTCGGGCCAGTTTATCCATTTATAATGTGTTTGTGTGGTTAAAAATATGAAATTAAACTTTCAGAATAATCATGACTTAAGCGCAGAATATTGTGGTAACAAATAAATACTGTACGAAAATCATATATCGAATAAAATATCCGTAGACTGATTGATTAACTGAAAACTTTGTATTGAGAAATAGCCATGGCGAAAAAAGAAGATTTCGCTGACCTAAAACACATAATGATGAGTATAGATACTAAGGTCACAATTTTTTCATCTAGGCTTGACTCCGTGGAGCAATACTTGACTGAACTTATTAGTGATGTGAAATCTGAGGTAAGGCAAGTAAAATCTTACCTTAGTATCACAAAAACTGAGGTAAAACAACTTAGGCAAGACCACAATGAGCTTGAGAGAGGTGTGGGACATTTGGAATCTCAGTTCAATTGTTTAGAAACCGAGAAATTAGAATCGCTCAAATTAGACATAGACAAAAAACTTCGTTCAAAGAATGTCAAGTACTACTTGAGAAACATGATAGGAAATACAACGTCCTCATCTATGGAGTCGAACAAAAACCAAATGAGATAATTTGGGAAGTATTTGATAACTTAAATTATTTGTGAAAGATCTTGGTATTAAACAATTCAAAGCCGACAGTTTCCCTATTGCAAGTGCACATAGGATTCTTGCAAAAGCTTCAGTTGACGGTACAAAACGCCCTGATGCAATTATTGTCAGGTTCATGTATTATGACGACAAGCAATGTATTATGGCGCAGGCTTGCAAAGTTGCAAAACAAAGATAAGAAATGTTGATGATCTTCCAGTCATTATGAAAGAGGCACGTAACGATCTTTCAAAAATAGCTTATAACATCAGGATGAAAGAAAAAACTACAAACAAGGATAAGAGCAAGAGGTGTACACTTAGTTTTAGAAACCCGTCTAAATGCACCAGATGTCTGAAACGTACGTAAAGACATCAGTTATGTCTGATCAAACGTGTACATGTACATGTAGAACAAACAGTACACAAATTGTATATATATTATATGTTTCTCTGTGTTTTGGTATATTTACTTGTTCGGTCTAAAAATGTGTTCATAAACAAATATACAAAAATGTATCTATAATACTTTAATATTTTTTAGGGTACGACATACCAGTAAGTATAAATGTGTTTATGTTCGGTTTTTTTTTGTGATGTATGTATGTTGGTTTTTTTTGCCGATTTTTTTGTTTAACTACAGCTTTCTTTTTATTTTAGTGCTTTCCAGCATATAATGTAGTTACAAATGGAATGTTTTCCAACCCCACAAAATAGCCAAGATAAGATACTAGTTTAAACTATGTATATGTCATATATATAATATACATATATATTATATAGTCTCAAAATTATAAAGCTTAATGCCTGATTTTTTTTCTTCTCACGCTTAAATGACTGGTCGAAGGGTCAGTACTCAACAGATGATAACAACTGTAAAACTGTAAAATTTACACAAAATTCATCATGAGAAGCCTTGTTCTAATGAAACTTTATGCAACAGACTTTTTTTTACTGTTATCTTGTCTTAAGTAATACCATGATATAAGTTGTCATGAGATTATTACAAACGACTTGAAAGAATAAGTGAAGCTTGCTTAACAAAGAATACCATTAATTTAAAATTTATTGCAAATTTTTTGATTTTATTTCTTTTAAAAGAGAAGCAATCGTATAGCCCTATCAAACATGCTTAATGTTTCTATCTAGTGATTACTGCTTTTTTTTTGTTTTTTGTTGTTGATTTGCTTGAAGCTTAATTTGTGCATGGCAAGAGCTTTTTAAATTAGCTGCTATTAATTTTCAGTTACATATATACATGATTTTCTGTGCTCATGATGTAAATATCATGAAATTTGTGAAGAAAAATAACACCTACAAAATGCTGGTAATGTTAACACTACATGAACAATATAAACAAAACAAATCTATTGATTTCATTGAAACCCAAACATTTGTTTGTATATGTTGAAAGCAAAAACTAAATATACACATATATTTTGTCTTCAATAATCCATTATTTCTTTCTGTCCGACTCATTTGAATTGAAATAAAACAAAAGCTTACTTTAATCTACCAAAACAGTTGATATTAAATGCATTTAGATTTTGATATAAAAATACATTATATAATGGAGATAATTTTCATTATAATTTAAATTAGATAGATTTATCTCCTTTTGTACACAGTATTTCTGTATTTAAAAATATTTGAACACAAGTGGATAGGTTACTCTTCCCTACAATAATTTTTTTTTTAATTATTATTAGATGTTTGATATTTACACTATGATCTCAAATTTTCTTTCTTTTATTTTTATGTTTGTTTTTTATTTTAGCACAGTATTACTTATTGTACAACAATTGTCGTGATTGTGATGTATTTAGGATAAAGCAGGAAATTAATGCAGACAAGCTAGAGGAGTTCAGACATTTCAGAGTTACATTATCACCTACTAATATAATACACTATGGGAGAATAAGGTCGAAATACACTTATCAAATCTCAAGTATCTATAATTATTCAGCTATAAAATAATGATATTGAATAAATGAGTGATAATGGTATAAAAATTGTTTCATACAATTGTCAAGGTTTAAATTCAAAGGAGAAGAGGAGAGATGTTTTTGATTATCTTAAAGCAAAACATTGCCACAGATACATATTTTTAGAAAAAAAAGAAATATCAATAAAAATCTATGGGGAGGAGACTGTATTTTTGATTCCTTTGCGACAAACAAAAGAGGGGGTAGCAATATTTTTTTTATCAAACTTTGAATACAAGATACATAGGATAAAAAAAAAGATGATCAAGGAAATCTGTCAGGAATTGATATTGAAATTGAAGGAAAAAGAATAACTTTTATAAGCTTATATGGTCCAAATAAAGATTCACCTGAATTTTTTTCTAGAGTTAGTGATACAATAGAAGACTTACACAACCAATCAGTTCTAATAACTGGAGATACTAATTTAGTTCAAAACCAAAATCTTGATACTTATAATTAGCAAAATGTAATTAACCCGAAAGCCAAAGAGAAAGTTTTATATATAATTTAACAGATCCCTACAAGGAATTGTACCCTGAACTAAGAAAATTTACATGGAGAAAAAAAACCAATCCCATTAAACCAGGAAGATTGTATTTCTTTTTAATATCGCAAGGCCTTAATCAACATGTACATGCTATACACTTTCTTTAACAGTTATATAGATCTGATCACTCCCCAATAATGTTACATTTAAAGATGAATAACTTTATAATTGGTAAAGGTCCATGGAAGTTTAACAATTAACTTTTGCATGACATTGAATATCCAGCTGCTGTTA
This sequence comes from Mytilus galloprovincialis, assembly GCF_965363235.1. Lineage (NCBI taxonomy): Eukaryota > Metazoa > Mollusca > Bivalvia > Mytilida > Mytilidae > Mytilus > Mytilus galloprovincialis. The sequence continues at coordinate 31,068,126 of NC_134844.1, forward strand.
AAGAGACTATATATAAAGAAAAAGAACAATATGCTTCACTAGTATACAACAGAGAAACTTTGAAAAGATAAATGACTTAGAAATTCAATTTACTATAAACGATCAACTCTTTTTAGAAACTTTATTAACAGAAATTAGAGGAAAATCAAGTTCATATGCTTCTTTTAGGAAGAAACAAAAAGATGAAAAAGAAAGAATATTACCATTAAGAGATATTAAAAAACTAGAAGAACAAATCTTGTCAGAAGAAATATTTATTGAAATTGAAAAAAAGAAAACTGATCTAAAAGTATTCAGACAAGAAAAGATGAGGGGTCTTACATCAGATCCAAAATGCAATGGATAGAAGAAAGAGAAAAACCTTCAATCTGTTTTTTTTTTTTATTAATTTAGAAACTAAACATTTTATAAATAAAACTATTCCAAAATTAGTCAATGAAAAAGTGGACACTATCAGTGAACAAGATAAAATAATAAAAGAGGCAAATAATTATTACAAAAGGCTAAATACTAAAACAGAAAGCTTGAATAATGTTCACCTACATAATGAAATCCCTTATACTATTAAAAAACTAAATAAAACCATTAGAGAATCTTTAGAGGGTGAAATTACTTATAGTGAATTAACAACAGCTTTGCAAAAGATGAAAAATGAAAAAGCCCTGGGTCAGATGGTTTCACAAATGAATTTTTCAATTTTTTTTTTTATAGATATAGGAAAATTTGTATTTCGTTCGTTCTATAATAAATGGTTACGAAAAGGGGGAATTATCAATATTACTCAAAGACAAGGTATTATAACCTGTATACCAAAGGGAGATAAACCTAGACAGTTCATGAAAAACTGGCGACCAATAAGTTTACTAAATACCACATATAAATTAGCATCAAGCTGCATAGCTGAGCGAATAAAATAATTTTACCTCAAATTATAAACAGTGATCAGACCGGTTTTATTCCTGGTAGATTTATAGGGGGAAATACTCTTATTTATGATATATTATTTCATACAGAACTAAATGATTTACCAGGACTGCTACTTCTCATAGATTTTGAAAAAGCTTTTGATTCTGTATCATGGAATTTCATTGAAAACGTTTTATACTTTTTCAATTTTGGCCCCTCTATAAAACATTGGGTAAGAACCTTTTACAAAAATATTTGTTCTACAGTTTCTCCAAATTGTTTTTATCTGAATTCTTTGAAATTCAAAGAAGTTGTCTACAAGGGGATCCTTTATCACCTCATATATTTATTTTATGTGCAGAAATACTTGGAATATTAATTAGAAACAAGAATGGTTCCAAAGTACATGGATGCCCCACTCGCATTATCATTTTCCATGTTCAATGGACCGTGAAATTGGGTAAAAAATCTAATTCCGCCTTAAAAGTTAAAAGATCAACCAAAAGGGAACATGTGTACTAAGTTTCAAGTTGATTGGAATTTAACTTCATCGAAAACTACCTTGACCAAAACTTTAACCTGAAACTCACACTTTTAATTTATATGTTCAGTGAACCATGAAAATTGGGTCAAAAGTCTAATTTGATTTTAAAATAAGAACGATCATATCATAAGGAACATGTGTACTAAGTTTCAAGTTGATTGGACTTCAGCTTCATCAAAAACTACCTTGACCAAAAACTTTGACCTGAAGTGGGACGAACGGACGGACAGACGGATGAACAGACAGACGGACGAACAGACGGAAGGACGCACAGACCAGAAAACATAATGCCCCTCTACTATTGTAGGTGGGGCATAAAAATAAAGAAATAAAGGGAATTAATAAAGATGAATCTGAATATTTGATCTCTCAATATGCTGATGACACGTCAATTATTCTTGACGGTACACCAGAGTCTCTTGACGCATCTCTCCGCCTATTGCATGAATATCCTCGTATGAACTTAGACAAGACAAAGGTGGTGTGGATAGGGAAGAAAAAAGTCAAGACACCATGTGTGTAAAGTGGGGATTGGAATGGGGATCCAGTAGGTTTACACTATTAGGAATAAAATTTTCGGTCAATTTGCAAGAAATGGAATCTTTGAACTATTATCCTAAAATAAAAGAACTTGAAAATATAATCAATATTTGGTCTAGACAAACACTTACTCCAGTGGGAAAGATAAAAATTATCAAGACACTAATTATTTCAAAATTAAATCATCTGTTTTTAACATTACAAACACCATGCAATACTACTCTTAAACAACATATTCGTAAAATATATATTCATTTATTTGGAAAAACAAGCCTGACAAGATTAAAAGAGAACATAAATTTGGGGGGGGGGGGGGGGGGGGGGTGGTATGGGGCTGAAAATATACTAAAAGGTTAAAATTAACGTGGGTCCGACGGTTGCTAAAATACATTACAAAACTCAAAAAGTTAATAGGAAGCACATAATATATTAATATTGAAAATATAGTATTTCTAGGCCCACCAAACAAATGTAAAAATCCTTCTTGGACAGAGGTTTTTAAAGCATGGACGGAAATGCCAAATAAGCTTATACCAAAAAATGAACAAGAATATTTAACAGACTCACTTATGAATAATGGAAATATTAAAATAGGTAGCAGAACTGTTTTCTATAAAGACTGGGCTGATAACAGTATTTTGTTGATTAATGATCTGGTAGATAATGATGGTAAATTAATGTCTTTTGAGCAAATTGCATGCTAAAAATATTTATGAAATTAAATCTAACTTTCTGGTATATAATGGAGTTATATCAGCAATAAAATCATATCAAAATTATCCTAAAAATGATATCTCTATAGAAAATCTTTATAAAGTTCATGGACCAATTCTACCAAATAATATAGAACATTTTTTTGTCAAAAAAAGGGTCAAAAGATATGTATAATGTTTTCTTAGAAAAAAGTAGTACAAGGCCTAGTTGTGAAGATACTAGTAAATGGTCTCTAAGATTAAACAAAATATTTGATTGGAAAAAAGTGCATAATATGTCTTTCAACACCACAAAAAGCTATAAACTTCATTGGAGGTTCCAATACAAAATAGGGCACAGAATCATAGGCACAAATGAATTTTTATTTAAAATTAAGATAAAACAATCAGATAAATGTATTTGCTGTAGTGAAGCTATTGAAGATATTGAGCACATATTTTGGACATGCCATACAATTTCAGATTTATGGATTGAACTTGGTGATTGGATGTATAGCCAAACACAAATATTAATTCCATTTGATATAGATATTATTTTATTTGTGAATTTAGGTAACAAACGGAATAATTTGATAAAAAAAACTTAATAATACACCTTACAAAATTCTATATTTACAGAACAAAGCTCTGTGAAAATAAGGTAAATTTTACAGGACTTAAACACTACCTCAAAGAATCTCTGGCCCTAGAAAAGAATATGTTAATTTAAAAGAAACCCTTTTCATATGGCCAATATCTGCTGGTACCCCTGGCTTCCAATTTTAGAAGAATAATTTTTATTATACAAAAAATCTTTTATGTGCATTTCTTCACTTATCCACATCACCACCTATGTTATGATTAGATACTGTTATACTTTGATTTATATATATGCTGGAGGTTTTGTCTATGTTTAAAACAACATTTATGTTCCTCTAAGCTATTGACTGTACGCACATATTTGCATAAATAAATCCTGTAAGCTGTATTATGAATGCTGTAAGTAAAACCTATTTATAATTTTTTTTATTTTTGCTTTTTCTAAAATTCCAAATTTCTGTGCTTTTTATTTATTTAATAATTCTTTATTTTTCTTATCTATTCAGATTTATGGATCATTCTATATTGATAATGTATTAGTTGCATATACTACAACTTATGAATGTATATATTACAGTTAAATAAACTAACAAGTACTAACCGAATTGATTATATACTACTAACGGTTAACGAAGCCGGGATAAGGTATCGGTATTTGATGCATCCGCTAACAAATGTGAAATTTATCAATAAAGTATGATTTACTATATTAAAAACAAAAACAAAAACAAACCCGAACGATTTCATAGTTGCTGTCGAGAAAGCCCGGACAATAAGTAATAAAAAAACCAGGACCAAATCACTCGAAGAACCACGATTCTAGACGGACTCTAAACCTACCGTGATTTAAGTAGCCGCCATATTTTTACATCATAACAGACAGAGAGAAAAAATGAAGATTATACGTTTGCGTAAAAAAGCTAAAAATCATGCACAGAAGAACTAGACTCAAGCACTAAAGTTTATGATAAGTACATGCATTGGTTCAAGAATTGAATAAACATTATTTTTCACCAGTCACTCGTTTCATATGAATTTAAGTCTGTCGACAGATGATATTATAACTTACTGCCCTGTGTGTATATTACCTGGCCACCATCTTGTACCAGAGACGCTCGACCCATCAGTCCATTCCCAACTGCTGCTTTCCGAATATCGATGTGCACCAGTCCATATGTAACCGTTGTCAATTCTTTAAAATAAAATAGAAAAAATATGTACTTGTTAATAAAAAAAAGGAATGCATTTCATTTTCAGCATGATGAATGTAAACGTTATACTCAATTATTTGTTATAACCGTAACTTTAAATATGTTGTTCACAGCTTTTAACATACTTGTGTGTTCTAGTGACGGTTCGAAAAGTCATCTAAACGTTAGCCTTATTACTGCTGCTGTAATCTATCTCGTTTTGATGAACGTGTTTGAAAATTCTATGTGTACTATTACACAATCTTATATAGTCTGATTTTTGCTTAAGGCCATTTCAGGCAAAACGCTTTATTCATGTCTGGTAAGCTATAAAAAAAAACTCAATCAAATTGTTAAGCGATAAAAAAAAAAGTTTACTGACACTTAACGTACTGAACAGCTAAAAAGGTTAAAAATAAAGATATTAGGTTAGGTTGATTTTTCGTCAATTCCTTGTCAATCTGTTAACATTTTTTTCTAAATAGGAGAATGGCACGCAATAGATAACTGACTGAGAGCTTGCCTCGTTCATTACTCGACTCGGACCAATGTGAGCGCTTGCAGTTTGAGGCAGCCAGAATTATTACTGGGCTTCCGCAATTTGCAAGTATAGAATCCCTACTTTTTGAAACTGGATGAGAAACTTTGAGTTCTAGAAGAAATAGACGTAAATTATGTTTATTTCATAAAATACACAGCAATAATGTTCCAGAATATCTTATGGATTGTGTCTCGAATTATACAGATGATAATTACTATAATACTAGAAACCGTTCTCACTATAGAGTACCGAGATGTAGATTGGACATGTTTTTTTTAAATCTTTTTTCCCTTCTTCAATTCGAGCATTGAATTTATTATCATCAGATATTAGATCCATACAATCATCTCCAAATTTCAAAAACACCATCCGGGAAATGATATTTCATTTTTGGTACCTAAATATTATTTCATTGGAAACCGGATGGAAAATATACTACATACAAACTTACGACACAGATGTAGTCCTTTAAAAGCTGATTTATACAGAGTTAATTTAGTAAATGACCCAAGTTGTGAATGTGGGTGTCCATTAGAAGAGTCGATTCATTTTTTCTTAGAATGTCCACTCTACATAAGCTTTAGAAATCAGCTCTTTAAAAACATTTAACACTTAGCTGATATCTCCATAGAACATATTTTATTTGGAACAGACGAAATTACTGTTGAACAAAACACAATCCTTTTCAGAAATGTACATAGTTATATACGCCATACAAAAAGATTCTTTGATTAATATTGCTGTAAATGTATAAAATTCATATTGTACTGAAATATATAATTGCTGTCATCTTGAAATTTTGTATATTGTACTTATATGGAGAGGACTCTCTTAAGTTGTTATAACTTGTATCCAATCCTATTGTATATTTAGACAATAACATATGTTTAAACTAAACCAATGTGATTTAAAATGACATTAGGATGACTTTCCTTCCGAAGGTAAATGCGACCAGCTTAGTACGTTTTTGTCAGTTCATCAATACGTAACGTATATTTCAGTATATGAGTGTTCTTCTTCGTCACTATAAACCTATAACAGTTTTATCTTATTGTATCCTAAGACTTAATTGATCTTTCAAGTATCACTTTACTTTTTATAAAGTGTATCGAATACTGTAGTATGTAATTTTACATGGTTCATGAAAAATAAAATAATTACAAAAAAAACCTATGACAGTTTTGTATTTAACTTTGCCATTAAAGTGCGAGGTTTGGCATGCCTTAAAACCAGGTTCAACCCACCACTTTTATTCCCCTTTAAAAGTGTCCTGTACCAAGTCAGGAAGATGGTCATTGTTATAATATTGTTCGTTTCTCTTTGTGTTGCATTTTAACGTTGAGTCGTTTGTGTTTTCTCTTATTTTTGAGATATTGAGATAAGACGTGGCACGGTACTTGTCTATCCCAAATTCATGTATTTGGTTTTCATGTTACATTTGTTATTCTCGTGGTGTTTTCTCTGATGATTGGTCTGTTTCTGTGTGTGTTGCGTTTCGGTGTTGTGTCGTTGTTCTCCTCTTATATTTAATGCGTTTCGCTCGGTTTTGGTTTGTTACCCCGATTTTGTTTTTTGTCCATGGATTTATGAGTTTTGAACAGCGGTATACTACTGTTGCCTTTATTTTTCTATTTCTTTACGAATATAATTTTATTAAGCAAAATGCATTATAAAATATGTCAGGTTGAGATTGTCTGGTACCGATTGTGATATTGTGGATTATATTATCCAACAGAGACATATACCAACCGATTGGCATTGAAGTTTCAGCCAGAAGGCATCCACAGTTACAAAATGAAACAGCTAATTTAAATTAGATAAAACCACATAAGCACCATACTATAGACCTCCAAATAAAACAGACAACAAGTACTAAAAATATACTCCAAATGAATTCTAACGCTTAAAAAGCAAACAATAACACCCTGATAATCAGTGAAGAACTTAACTTTCCAGGCAGCAATTGGGAGAAGTAAGCAATAAATGATTGACATATACTCCTGGATTTTGAGAAAGCTTTTCACAAGGTTCCTCATTCAAAAACCCTGTACAAACTTCAAATTTATTGGGAAAATGTGCAGCATAAATATATGCATCACTTAATTCCTATCAAACAGGTAGTATTGGAATCAGCTATGTATGCTCTATCGTATCCAGAATGAGTTAATGGACATCAACAAGATAACTTACATCAATGGTGGCGACAGAAGAAATCGTGTTGGAGCAGCTATGAAACGGAATACATCAACTGTCAAGGTTGCCTAAGCGGGGTCTGTTTAAGATTTCCTTTCCGGATTACAGACTACACCTTGATACAGGTCTTGATATTGTAAATAATTTGATCCGTAACCCATCTTTTTGTTTTAAAATTTTTGTATATAACCTAATTTAACTAAAGGAACTAGGGTTGAATGGCACAATGTCTAGTCCCGCAAAGATAAATAAACAGCTGCGCCATGAGCGCATGATACGCCCGACATCTTGTGTGGAAGTCTTATGCAATAATCATTAATAGTTTCTGAGAAAGTTTTTAGCAATAACCATATATTGTTTTTGAGACATGGCGGGACATGTGAAATAATAAAATTTTGAATCATCACCAAAAATTATAATGATATTTAGATTAGATTAATATAACAAAAAAGTGTGTAAAGTTTTAAGCAATAATCATAAATCGTTTTTGAGATACGGCACATGTAAAAAAAACCTCCCCCTTTAAAAAAAAAATACTAATACTAGTAACTCAAAAATGAATTTTGAATCATCACCAAAAAGTATACAGATCTTTAGATTAATATAACAAAAACATGGGTAAAGTTTTAAGCAATAATCATAAATCGTTTTTGAGATATGGCGCGACATGTAAAAAAAACCCTCCCCCTTTTTTACAAAATACTCAATAACTCAAAAATGAAATTTTGAATCATCAACAAAAAGTATACAGATATTGAGATTAATATAACTAAGAAGTGTTTAAAGTTTTAAGTCATTATCAAGAATCGTTTTTGAGATACAGTGCGACATGTGAAAAAACACATCCCTGTTTTAGTCACAAAGTGCCGGTGTCCTATAGCCATTCTTCCCCCATGCCAAATTTTCCGGGGGGAAAGACTGGATCGATCCAATATTTCCCCCCGGAAAAATTGGCATGATCCTACTTTCCCCCCTCAGCGTTATGGGGGGGGGGGGGGAACCAGGATTAGGCCAATTTTTCCCCCACAGTTAGCGTGAGAAGCTAAATTTTCCGCCTTGTAATATAACGTCGGCGACGTCACGGTAAGAACTTTTTATGAAAAAAAAAGAATAGTCACTTTTCTTCTATCAGTTTATAGTTACCAAAGCTTCATCGTACGACTATACATTTGATAGGTATTTATAGAGATATATATGTTATATTTATACACAAGAAACACAATCTGATGTGATGATCACATCCATTCTCTTTCGTGAACCCTTGGTATCATTAACTAGATGAATACAATTACTTTAACCACTTCTGGTCAAGTAGTAGATTTTTCCCAGGACAGACGTCTATGATGTCTCCAAAGTAATATGGTGAAATGAATTCACATGATAAGTCATGCAAAGTATAATTACTAAGTAATAGAACTCACCAAAAGCACGGATAGAGATGCATACTCGTCGACTTAAAGCTTTAATTCAGGAGAAGAAGTCCGATACGGATGAAACTTAATCCAACCCAGAGAAGATATGAACACCCTCTCTAGCCAGCACGGGAGACGTAGAAGTACAAGGACTAACCACAGTATAGTTTGAGCTGTACAAGATCTACAAAAAAAATCCAACCTGCCCTACAGATGCATTGGGTCGAACACTTTCCAGCACTCATGATACAAATTCGACGTGGTAGTAAGTAATTAAAGGCCGCTGGTACTGTACGGCATTTCACAATGAGAAACCATCATAAATCATAGTCGGCTAAAATGCCCCGAACATAAAATTGTGAAAAAATTGAAACAAAACTAACGGACTTATTTATAAGAAAATAATTTACGAAAAAAACATGACCGACATGAAACGACAACAATCACTGTCACATGTTCCTGGCTTTGGAATAACACATAAATAATGTGGCGGCCTTTAAACTCAACCCTCCTCCAACCGCAAGAAAAACTGTAAAATATCATCGGCAATTGACTTCACTAAACTGTTAGTACGGTGCACCATAATCACTTACATAAAAACAATAGACACAAAGCACCGAAATGAAAGTAAAAAGTATTCGCTTTTTACACTGAAAGGTATTTCAAAGCTAGTAAAAATGTAATCTAGTCGGACTAGGGGACAAAGACAGAATGGTAAACATGTAAACAGACTGATGAATATGTAGACATACTTGTGGACATATAGACAGACAGATTGACAGACTGATAAAATCGTAGACAGACTTGTGTAAATTTGAATGAACAACAAATTTGTATCAACTAAATATAATTCTAACACTGTTCGGTTTAATTTCCAGACATGCATATACATATATTGAAATCTATATCATGGGGGAAAAGATTGGCATGGGGGAAAAGTTACTATATGTATACATATTGTCAACTTTCCGCAGGGGAAGAATGACAATGATCCAAAATCTCCCCTGGGGGAAAAACTGGCATGGGGGAAGAATGGCTATATAACACCGGAACTCAAAAAGTTTAAATCTTATTTTCACCAAAAAGTATACAGATCATTTGACCATCATAAGTAACAACTATATTAAGTGTCATGAAATTTGGATAAGTCGTTCTCAAGTTACGGTGCGACAGACAGACGGACAGACGGTACGACGGACAGACTGACATTTGTATACCATAATACGTCCCGTCAAAATTTTGACGGGCGTATAAAAACAGCATCATTAATTCCCAAAACTGCACATACATGCATAACTTTCTAAATTGAAAGGCCACATGACAAGATATAACAGGCGTAATCTAAAATCTTATAGTGCAAAATAGGTATCTATAATACTAAAATAACGAGGTCCAATTTGTCAGCCGTCATCACGTAAAAACGACGAATCAAAGAATTCAACTCTATATATAACTAATATAGTACAAAGGTGTAGATTAAAAATTACACCACTCCAGGCCCTTTTGTTTTCCACGTACTTAATATTGTCAATAATTAAGAAGTTCCGGGTCGAGTCCGATACCGATACCAATAGTATATTCACCTGTTACCTATTACCTTATCTGTACGTTCCGCATCTGACAGGCGCACCACCAAACGGTGTATTCAGAATTAATATGCTATATACACGGATCATAATCACAGGGTTGACACTACTTAATTGTCAAATTGTTACCTATTGTAGTATTTTAATCAGTAAGACTTTCTAAGATAACAATACGAATACTAAAAATCTGGACTAAAAATAAGGCGTATATATATATAGGTACAGTTTTCAATTTGTTAGCGGGCATGACGTAAAACAGCGAATCAAAGAGTTCAACTGTATTTATAACTAATATAGGACAATGCTGTTAATTAAAAAATACTCCATTCCAGGACCTTTTGTTTTCCAAATAATTGATATTACCAATAATTGTTATTGTTCCAGTTCCAGTTTGACGGGTTCAAACAGAAAGATTTGAAAGCAGAGAAAACTGTGTATCTTATAATCGGCATGACTTTATCAGATGACAATACTAATACTAAAATAAGGTTTGCGCATAGTTTTATACTTTAATTCAGTCACGGACCCGCGATATCACGGGTGTGTTCTAGTATTAAAGGAAATCGTTGCATGCAAGGACTATGTTTACCACAGCAAAAATTTGTGTCTTAAGAGCTTGACTGTTATAAGATTGTGTATGTAAATTTACACATGATTTTTCTCAATTGTTTTATCAATATGCAGCAAAATTCATTTGGGGGGGGGGGGGGTTAATTTTCGATTGCTTTTGCGTCATGCCATCGATTTGCCATTTTTACAGCGGAGGACCGTCAGGGCCTCATGTGTATTGCCATCGCCTAATTTCCCGCCTAATTTGCATATATTTAAATGAGTTTAGGAATGATAACCGATCTATAAAAATTTTAGATCCGCGGACATTATATAGTTCAAAATAAAATTCCTTATCACTTCTTTTAAATTCATGTTTTCAATGGATACTCAGAAAATTTATTTTTATTAAATACAAATTTATAATATGGAAATATTTTTTCGTTAGAAATATTAGTATATTAGTCAAACAATCTTTAATATCAATGACGTAACGAAAAACTATTGTTGCGGATAAATACCACGAATGCGCATTCATCAAGAGCGAATTTGAAAAAAACACGAGAGGCGATCAATACACGAAATTATACACAGAAAGGTATTTATATTTCAATTATTTGATTTTAAGTAACTTGTTTAAAACCGTTTGTAGCATATATTTGTCTATCATATTAACGTAACAAAACCCGGAATATTTAATCTGGCACAATATGCAAATTATTTATTTGTTAGCTTCCCGGCCTGCCGCCATGTTGAAAGTACCAGCTGATTGAGCTGGAGAAACAAGAACATGCAAGGCCTTTAAAGATAAGGTTAAATTTCTTTTCTTCTTAAATAACAAGGTTTTTTTTCTGAAACATACTTTCTCTTATTTCTTGGCGGCATATAGGTACTTCCCAATTTCATGTATGTAGTAGCTTGTATCTTCACAAATATTGTCCAAAAAGACAAAACACTGAAGGATGAAATGCATAAAACAGTTCACAATAATTCCTGTGAATGCTTCTGCTCCATGACTGGTACGTCTTGCGGTAGATAAAGTTTCATACCATACGGAACAACGCACTGTGTCATCCATATGTGTGACTAAAACACAATCAGCAAAAGCTTCTATTTACTTCTCTTTTTGGCATAACTTGTACTAAATATTCAGCAAAGCAATAAGTTTACTTCTCTCTCTGTACATTGACTGTCTGAATGCATTTCAAGCCATTTCTCTCCAGATGCTCATCTTCATGAGTGAAATATTTCCGAACATATGATACTTTTTAAGCCAAAAATAAGAATAAATATTAATCATTAATATTTATGATAGATATGTGTACAGGTAAATTGGCGCAATTGATACGTTTGGAAAACCAATTTGGCGCAAATGATACCCCTGAAAAACAGTAATTGGCGCAAAAGGACTGCTGCCATGCTATGAACTACTGCATGGATATATATAAACATGTATATATATATATCCGATTTTTCTTACAGCCTTACCATCAGGCAAACTATGTCTTTCTTTAAAAAGCTAAGAGCTTTGAGTCTTAAAATAGTTAAAACCGAACATCATGTATCAAATTTAAAAAAATATTTGTCTCAGGGTATTGTTCCGATGGGGCTTATTTTGAAAGCTTCACCCCTTACCACCGGTGCAAAATCTGTCAGATTTATAGATAGATGGAATAATATTCTCCACAGTAGTTCAGTGAAATTGATGGATCTATTACACGCTGAAGCGTCTCATAAACATTTAAATTTACAACGTACTTATAACCACCTTTACAACAAATCATGCCAAGAACTTTCCGGTCCTGAATTGCTCACCATCGACGAGCGCCTCCATGACATCTTACGCATTGAATCCCGGAAATTACACAAAAAACAAGTGAATAAATTTAAACGAGACGTCGTACTTTTGGACACTGTTGTAGGAGAGCAGACCACCTTAACTCTCAATCGTACCATCATTACCGGTAAAAAAAAAAAACCGGAATCGCCGATTCAGGAGAAAAAAAACAAAGTTGCATGAACTCTACAAACACTGTAGACAATTTGTCTACAGTTGCTTTGTCGGAGACCGAGACCAAGGTACTGTCAAAAGGTCTTAATTTTTGTCCCATGCCGGGCAAAATAGATTCTATTCTTTTGGAAGATGACCTAGACAAGCTAGCAAGATCCCTCAGAATCAAGGAATATTTTTCTAAGAACACCTCAAAAAGTACCACTGATAGTGACACAAGTGATCTCGACTCAGATGACGACCAAGATGATGTCGATATTCCCAGATTCAGGAAAAAAAGTTCATGGATTCCTAAACCCAGTAAATGTGCAACTTTGGAACATATAATTGACAAAATTAAATCCGACGTAACACATCTGTCCACTGCCACTTCCCAAACATTCAGCAATTTATCGTCTGAAGAAAATGAAGCTGTGCGGAAACTTAAGAACAGAGACGACATTATAATAAAACCAGCTGATAAAGGTAGTGCTGTTGTTGTCATGGACAATTGTGACTACATTCAAGAGGCAGAAAGTCAACTCTCTGATGAGAGATTTTATAAGAAATTAGACACTGACCCCACCCCTTTCAACAAAGAGATCACCACAAACCTGAAAAACATGTGTGAACAGGGACATATTGATGAAGACACATCTAAAACCTGAAAAATCAAAGCCCGGGCGTTTCTATCTTCTGCCCAAAATACATAAAGTCAATAATCCAGGTAGACCAATTGTTTCTGCCAATGACCACCCTACAGAGAAAATATCCGAATTTATTGACTTTCATCTGAGATCACATGTAGAAAATTTACCATCCTATATACAAGACACAACACACTATCTTAAGAAAATGGAATCTCTGAACCCTCTCCCACCTGAAACGATCCTTGTCTCGCTTGATGTTACCTCCCTCTATACTAACAGCCCCCATGACGATGGTATTGAAGCCTGTAGGGAAGTCTGGAACTCTCGTAACACCTTACATCCACCAACTGAATGTCTCATCCAGCTTCGAACTTTGGTATTAAAATGCAATAACTTCACATTCAATGGTGAACACTTCCTCCAAGTTAATGGAACAGCAATGGCCCCGTCTTATGTCAATATTTTTATGGGGAAATTAGAACAGAGAATTCTCAATTCATCTCTTCATCAACCCCTCTCTTGGTTCCGATTTATCGACGATATTGACATGAAGTGGGACAATACGGAACAAGAACTAAATTTGTTCATTCATTATGCCAACGATGCTCATCCCTCAATCAAATTCACATATGAAATCTCTGACTCTAAGATCACTTTTCTTGACACTACAACGCAATTGAGGGATGGAAACATATTTACAGATCTGTATTGCAAGCCCACAGACAAACATCAATATCTATCTCCTTTGAGTTGTCATCCTAAACACTGCACCAAGAGTATTCCCTACAGCCAGGCCATACGAATAAAAAGGATTTGCTCCACAAACGATATTGCAAAAAAACGTCTACAAGAACTTCGCGGTCACCTTAATCATCGGGGATACAAACGAAAAGACATTGATAAAGGTTTTTCTCGTGCTAACAGCATCAGCCGAGATGAGCTTTTACAATATAAAGACAAAAAGGTCAACAAGAGGGTGCCTTTTAGTGTTGACTTACCATCCAAAATTTGACAACTTATCTCACCTAATCCGCGAAAATTGGAAAGAGATCGAAAAACATCCTAAACTAACCAAGATCTTTCCCAAGCCACCTGTACTAGTTTTCCGTAGGCCCAAAAGCCTTAAAGATTTGCTGGCGAGAGCTGACTTATCCTCTCAAGCAGGCTCTTCATCTGGGGGCTCTTGCAAGGGTTGCGGAAATAAACGATGTATGACTTGCAAACAAATACTGAATACCCAGATTTTTAACAGTCACTCCACTGGTACAGAATACACCATATTTTGCAATGTTAATTGCAAGACTACAAATGTTGTGTATCTCTAACAGTGTAAATGTGGTAAACAGTATGTTGGCGAGTCAGAACAGCCGTTTCACAAACGAATGAACGGCCATCGTAGCGACTACCAATGCAAGCCAGACCTCCCTCTCAGTCGACATTTGAGATCCCCTGGCCACACTAAGGCAGATCTCAATCGACTGACCATTAAAATCATTGACCACTACTCTGCTTGGTCTAAGGAGGATAGACTCGCTCGGGAAAGGTTTTGGATAAGGAAATTAACAACTTTGGCACCAAATTGGATAAATGAAAAGATGTAGTTCGGGTTCATTCTCATTTATCCAACTTTTTAAAATTATAGGCAGTACAGGTAAAAAAAAAGTTGGATAGATGAGATCAAAGGTAATTAAGAACAAAGGTTTTTCAATTAGAGTTTGGGTTGAAAGACAGGTTAAAAAAAAAGACTGAAAATTATACCCGGATTCAATTTTCTGTAGTATTATTTAGCATAGCATGTTAAAATGTGCAACTCACATTTAGTTAATGTAATGTCAATCATTTGAAAGTATTTAGAAGTTTTTTAACCGTTAATTAAAATGTGAATTGGATAGAAAAATATCTAATTTAGTTAATTAAGTAGCAGTTGCAATTTTATTCATGAAGAGATTTGTCAATGAGATGGCGCTTTTTTTTTTTTGTGTAATAGATCCTCTTTGTTCATTTTTTTTCTGTTCTTCAAATTGGACAAAAAAAGTTGAATACGCCTACGTTTCACTACACAAAGACTAAACAGAACAAAATTCACACAACATATATACATATAGCGATTGGTGCTGTAGTGTATCAAAGGTGTGAGTTCGAATCCCGCTGAGGGACGAACAAAAAATTGTCAGTAGAAAATCTAACTCTAACACTGTTTGGAGTAATTTTCAGATATATATAAACAAAAGCAAAAGCAATTCAAGCACAATGGTTATAAAATACTGGCACAGACATACATGTATCAACAGCACACCGTGACTAAATGAATGTTCATTAGATTCAACATACAATGGCACTAAAGAAATGATCAGTAGATGCACACATCATACATGTTTTTAAAAAGTAATGCAGGCACAATGGTAAAAAACGTAGCACAGATATATCCATAGCACCCACTAAAGATGTGGTACTTTAACTTGTGAATCTTGCGTTGTCTCCCTGCGGCGTACTGGATGAGTCGAATTTTTGTGGCAGCCTGTGTATTCTAAAGCTTCTGTATGATTAGGAACAGGTTAAGATGAGCCTTGTTTAACTGGTTGTTGAGTTTGTGGTGCCAGCCTTCCAAATGATTTGTTTTCCTTGGTCCTACGGTAGAGAAGTGGTTCCATCGTTCTGGTTCTCTTTCAACCCACTGCTCTGTGACGTAGTCATTAAAGCTGGTTACGTGTGCATCTTCGGTCTGGAACTATTATTCAGTGCGTAGAACCATACTTCTTTAACTTGGTGAGGATGTACTAAAGGAAGTTCTGATGCTCGTCGTATGTGCTGATGAAGTAATGGATCGTTCTAATATTCTTCAGTCAAACCAAGAGTCTGTACCTTTTGCCAGATGCACTGGCAAAAGTGGAATAAACAGCCTTTGATAGTAGAAGTAGGACAGTCATATTTTCCCCCATAAAATGTTAATATAAAAATATTACCGATGTGTAAGTTTCTTCTGTATAAATGAAATGTAACAAGTTTACTAACGCCTATTTTATGTATATTTTAATTATTATTTTATTTTTTAAATAATATAAAAACATGCAGGAACATATTTACTGTAAAATTTTAGAAAGACACCTAATTATTGCTAAACAAACAACCTAATAATTAACAAGTTGGCTAAATGAGAATACCTAATTTTAAAAAGTTGGATAAATGGGAAGACATCGCCTCGTTCAGGTCTTGCCATCTTTATTTTTCTTTTCGTAAATCATACACAACAAAACCATGGTATACTTGTGAAAATTATACCATAGATAAACTTAAAGATAAATATATACCAACAATGACCAATATTAATGATAGAATGAGAGTATGCATATTCTGTTTTATATTGTTACATGTACATACATAAATGAAAATTAAAACCAAACTGTTGTCATTATTCATAAAAATGAAACGAAAATGGAGGTATAATCGGAAATCAGACACCAGCTCTAGACTTATATTATTTGTACTATATTGTAAGGTGAACATATCTGTCTGGCAAGTATTATATAAACACCTCTCATTTATCAATAATTCAACATAACTTGAGGCCATCCGATGTTAAGTACTTCAGTACTTTGATTACTATTTAGCTCGTTTTCAAACAATGTTTGTTTTTTGTTGTTTTTTTTGTTTTTGAATAATGTGGATTGTCTGCTACTTCTGCTTCATGACATGTTATAGAATTTGCTTCTTTTTTTTTAATCCAAAAAAAATCATAGTTTATAGAAACTTTCCACAAAATAAGAACAAAATAAAAAGTTACTTATAGTTTACACAAGGTCACTAGAGTATAGCTCGTTCAAGAAGTGCCTTCTTCGTTATCATGCCCAAATATGTTATTCCATTCAGTTTTTCATTTTCTTTTGCAGTTTACAGTTTAAGAGGTGAAGCGATAACTAAAAAAAGTCAAATACTGAACCATCTTTTTTACTTTTACCTCACTTTCCATTTGTAGAGCAAAAGTTCACATAAATAAGACACTATATGTACATGTAGGTCTCTACAAAGTACTGTTTATATCAACGTGTAGCTAAATAAAAATTTTCAAAGTATATGCTGCTAGATGATGCTAAAAATAGTAAAGTAACATAAATACCAAACTTCCAAAGACAATCAATGTCACCTGACTATAATATATGTTTGTTAATCTCAATTAAATAAAAACTCTAATTTGGCATTAAGTTTAGATAGATCATATCATAGGGAACATGTGTACTAAGTTTCAAGTTGATTGGACTTCAACTTCATCAAAAACTACCATGACCAGAAGCGGACGTACGAACGGACTGACGGACGCACGCACAGACCAGAAAACATACAGTCTGGATCTACAATCTGTCGATACCTGTAACTTGGCATTGCACAAGGTCATGTTTTTCTCTGGCTGTTTATGACGTTTTTACACTAAATCCATTGGATGTTGGATGTGTACGGATTGATAGTTTAGTCTTAGATGCATGATTTTTTTATTAGTTGTTAGTGGCTTTGAACTAGCTGCCAGATAACTGCGAGTACTCTCAGATCTGTTAATTGTGTCTTTTTGTGTCGGGATGTATAAGTACCGGGCCACGTCCACTTGTATTTTTGTCCATCTGATGAGTTAAGCCTTTTTCAACTGATTTTTATAGTTCGTTCTTATGTTGTACTATTATACCACTGTCCCAGGTTAGGGGAGGATTGGGATCCCGCTAACATGTTTAACCCCGCCATATTATTTATGTATGTGCCTGTCCCAAGTCAGGAGCCTGTAATTCAGTGGTTGTCGTTTGTTTATGTGTTACATATTTGTTTTTCGTTCATTATTTTTACATAAATAAGGTTGTTAGTTTTCTCGTTTGAATTGTTTTACATTGTCTTATCGGGGCCTTTTATAGCTGACTATGCGGTATGGGCTTTGCTCATTGTTGAAGATCATCGTACGGTGACCTATAGTTGTTAGTGTCTGTGCCATTTTGGTCTTTTGTGGATAGTTGTCTCATTGGCAATCATACCACCTCTTTTTTATATTTTCTGCAGGGTTTGTTACTCGTGCTGTGTGGATTCTGTAGAATATGTCCCCGTGTCTGTAGTGTAAGCCCTTACATAGGCGGATCCAGGGGGGCCCGGGTCCCCCCTTTCGTGGGAAAAATTTGGTTGATTATATAGGGAATCACTGAAGCATGACTGGAGAGGGCCCCCCTTAGGTCAGTCAGCGGGCCCCCCTTAGGAAAAGTTCTGGATCCGCCACTGCCTTATATTTTTTACAGTTAGGGGTTTTTTGCTAGTGGGAGAGCTGTCTACTTATTCTATTATCATGATTAATGATCTATTTCTTATACTGTATTTTTTTATCCTGCTCCCTTCTATGGCTTTACTAAGAGATCTTATATTTTCTTGTATTAGCCTTTTAATAGGTCCGGGACACAGTTAAGGACCATAATGCGGACAGTGTTTTACATTTGATTCATACACCTTTCAATGTTATTTTATGCATAATATAGTCATATGGAATGGAAATTACATGTCTAAACAGTTAATAGTAATTTTATGTTAAGATAAATTAGTGATCTGGTCCAGTTTGAAAAGGTCATAAATTAGGATGTTTCCCAAAATTAATACACTACCTTTTAAAAATATTTTTTGAATCGAGCACGTGCTAATTTTCGTTAAAAGATTTTTGTTGTTTTCTGTTATAGATAAATTCACTACATCATACCTGTTTTCTCGGACCTATATTTGTTTCATGTCTGTCTTGTTATATCACGTCATTGTTTGTCGGGCAGTTTGTATAAGAATTCTTCGACTGTTTTATAAATTGATTATATATTCCGTTACTGTAACTCTTAATTCAATGTTATGACTTTCGGCCTCATTTTATCTTCTCATAACCCTTTATATAATCATGATTTTACGTAATGGTAAGAAAACACTAAACTCCAATCCCTCAAGGATATTCACGTGCTATAAAAACCTTATTCCTAATATTAGTTAAACCGCCGTCAATCGAAATTCCCCATCTAAATTTAGCAGTTTTTATAATTGTGTTAAAGGTGGCACTGCTGCTGCAGCCAGATTATTCAATAAAAATGCACTTGGATATCCACAAATATTTCCGTGCAATGCCAGAAAATGACAAACCTGTTCTAGATTATCTTCTGATAATACTATAAGGTCAACAGTGAACGGGAGAGCTTTTTCGCTTTCCTTTTCCTGTGACATAACATGAAAAACCCAAAGCCTCATTTATCTGGTTACATGAACTAAGCACAAGTGTGGTATACAATATGTAGGACAAACAGGACGGGAGTTTTTTTTAGACGAACACAAGAACATCTATACCGCTTACGAAAACCTAAGAAATTCAAAAGCATAAGGAGTAGGTTCAGTAAGACCCCTTTTTGGCCCCAAAATATAGCAGTTTTACAAAATTGTGAAAATGTAATCTTTTAGCTATTTATTGGGAAGTAAAATGCTTTTGCTACATAAATATGGGCTGTTTTGGACAATACAATGCATATATATCGGGTACTAGCATCATTAAGTCATGCTAAATTACTAAAATCTTCACAATTTAAGCATTTTAGTTAAATTTTAGACGGTTTCCGTCTTAAATGAAAGTGGCCGCATTCGTGTTCATTCATCTATACTATTTAACGAGAAGACCTCATTTTTGGTGTCGCTTCTCTTCTTTCCAGAATAAATTAATCAACACGCCTCTGTGTCCTATAGGAACAGTGCATAGTCGCATTTGTCATCCATTCATATGATTATTCAGATTGAGTTATTTTAGGAGAAAAACGAGAAAAAAGGCATCCGAATATTGTCCCGTCATTGTACGAAATTTTAAGTCAGATTAGACTTCCGGTTTGCGTTTTTCTGTATACTTTGAACATAATATACTACGAATAAAGTGTATTTTCAGAATTTTATCTGCTATCATTTTCAAGTTTACTATCCACGGCGGTCACAGAGTTTATTAAATAGAGATGGTCTGTATAGTATATCAATGATCACCATGGATCGATTAGTAAACTTAGAATTGAAAGTAAATACGCTTTATTTATATAGTAATGAATGTTCATAATATACAGATAAGCGCTAAAATTATTCATGTGAACTTTTGATACTTTTTCTGAAATTCTCCAGTCATTAAATCGTTTACAAAATTCATTGATTACATAAAAAAAAAAAAATGTGGTATGATTGCCATGTTAAGACAACTCTCCACAAGAGACCAAAATGAAACAGATATTAACAACTATAGGTCACCGTACGGCCTTCAACAAAGAGCAAAGCCCATACCGCATACTCAGCTTCAAAAGGCCCGAAATGACAATGTAAAACAATGCAAACGAGAAAACTAGCGGCCTTATTTATGTACAAAAAATGAACGAAAAACAAATATGTTACAGTAACACATAAACAAACGACAACCACTGAATTACAGGCTCCTTACTTAAATAAATGTTCATAACATACTAAATGTATGTTCATATTGAAATTGATAGAAAACCAAAAATTGGTAACTTTGGAAATAAAGGTGGAGGGTAAAAAAACATTTTCCTGTCCCCAATAACCTATGACTTATGATACTTTTGCTGAAATTCTCCAGTCATTCTGTATTTTACAAAATTCTTCCAACAACACTTTACATACTTTAAACTACGCCCTGAATGCCCGCGATTTCGCGGGTGTGTTCTAGTAATATTGAAAATTAATGTAAGTTGTATTTGATGATAATACAAAACATATTTAAAGGTTGAGGATGAACACGGATGCGGCCACTTTCATTTTTGACAAAAAACATCTGAAAAGTGACGTTTTTTGGCATTTTTGAGAGATTTTTCATATTTAAGCTTAAATCGGAGCGTTTTTAATGACTAAATCAGTTAAAATCTTTCACATAAACTAATTGAATCAATTGAAATAGACACTTAAGTGTTTAAAAAGTGTCCAAAATCTTTCATTAGATGAACCTGAAAATTGAGGCCAAAATCGCCCCTTACCGGACCTACTCCTTTATCAACATTTAGGTAAACATAACCACAATATTAAATTTATCGCTCGAAACGGCCCAGAAACAACAAGGGCAGTCGCATAAACAATTTGAAGATTCCCGTAAAATTATCGAACAGAACTGTCTTGGATTAAACGACTTCAAACAGCTTGTCCCATGGGTTTAAATGACAATATACTTGGACAAGGGAACATATCTACTACTTCCTCTATTGATATCATGAATATTATTGATAAAAAACAACGAAATAATAGGTCTCATGGGAAACGTATCAATCGTAATCAACGAGTTAAACATCGTAAAAATTATACACTTGATAATCTCCTATCTATATTTAAAAATAATGGTAGGCATCAATTATTATGTAAACTGGGTCAAATACCCATTAGTAAATTACACGATATTTTCAAAGAGTGTGACACCATCTCATTGTTCAGCCCACTGTATGAATATTCTCGTATAATTACAGCGTTTTGCCACCATAGGCTGTTCCCGCGTATCGACAAACCTGAAGATCATAAACGTCATTTTTTGAAAATTAAATATATTAGCAGAGGTATAATAATTGATTTTATCAACTTATCTAGTATATTTAATGACTCTACCGTTCAAAACTTTATACCTCCCTATTTTGATAATATAGAACCACCCAGTGGCGGATCCAGAAATTTTCATAAGTGGGGGCCCAATGACTGGCCTAAGAGGGGGCCGCTCCAGTCACGCTTCAGTGATTCCCTATGTAAGCAACCAAAATTTTTCCCAAAAAGGGGGGGGGGGCAGGCCCCCTGCCCCCTAAATCCGCCTCTGTAAAAATCAAAAACTCTGCTGGTTTTTTGTATGTGTATGTGTATACATACAAAAAACCAGCAGAAGTTTTTAATTTTTAATTATACGTCGGTTACATCAGACGTGAATATAGATAGTAATACTCCCTTAACTTGAAACTGAATCGTCGAAGTTTAGATATGTTCCCTATGGCCATGTTATTACAGGTGACCTCAATATCGTCCAGGACAGAGAGGTTAAAAACTTTTTGAAAAAAGGACCAAAATATCGTCCTCCGTCTAAAATAGATTGGAAAGAGTGTCGTCAAGTCACCAAAGATGCTCTTTCCTCGTTTTGTAAAAAATGGTGTAAACGGGAAAAATCTGATAAAAAATCTCTTGATTCTTTTTTGAATAAATGTATGAGTGTCGTAGATAAGAGAATATCACATTTTGAAAATAATTTAGAAGTAAATAATAGAGTACATAATACACCTATTTCCAGAATAAGAAATAAACTTCAAATACTTTCAAAGCGGTTTGTGTTTGTACCGGCCGACAAAGCAGCCAACAATGTTGTGGTGGTATGCCGTAAATACTACACGGACGTTCTTAAGACTGAAATTTTAAATTCATCTACATTCAAGTCCATCCGCTCCACAGAGAGTCAAATAGTAAACAAGCATATCACAACCACATCAAAGCTTAAGGCTTTTTCTGAAAATTTGAAGGTCCCTACTATGTATTGGCTACCTAAACTACACAAAAACCATTTAAATATCGTTTCATCTCGGCCTCTAGTAAGTGTTCTACAACTAATCTTTCAGTGCTCTTAACTAGTTCATTAACTACTATTAAAGAGCTTATAATAAACTATTGTAATAAAATATGTGAACATAGTGGTATAAATCATTTTTGGAGTGTAAAAAATTCTTTGGATGTTTTAGATAATTTAAAATTACGTGCTTTTGATGGTCCTTTTGATTCTGTTAATAGTTTTGATTTTTCTACTCTTTACACTACACTTCCACACTATCTTATTAAACAAAAGTTTTCCTATTTAATTAAATGGTCGTTTGGTAAAGCTGAATGCAAATATATATTTGCTGCAACTCATTTAAAGCCTTATTCTCTAATGAGAAAGGTAAATATGCTAGATATACTTACTGGAGGTGTGATGAGATGATTGAAGCTGTTAATTTTCTCCTTGATAATATTTATGTACGTTTCGGCAGCAAAGTTTATCGACAGGTTGTAGGTATCCCAATGGGCACTTATTGTGCCCCTTTAATAGCAGACTTGTTTTTGTACTGTTACGAATCACAGTTTATGACTAAACTCAGTAAAGACCCGTCGAAATTGCATTTAATTGATAAATTCAACAACACTTACCGTTATCTTTATGATATCTTTTCGTTAAATAATCAAGAATTTTCTCAATATACTGCTGAAAGTTACCCCAAGGAACTTACTTTAAATAAATCTAATCTCCTTTCCTGGATTTAGATATTTCGGTTTTAAACGGGAAACTCCACATTAAAATTTACGACAAAAGAGACGATTTTTCGTTCCCTATTTTTAGATGGTGATGTTCCTTTGGCACCATCTTACGGTGTTTATATTTCACAACTTGTTCGCTATGCCCGTGTCTGTTGTGACGTTTTTGATTTTAACGAACGCAACCTATGTATTATTGGTAAGTTATTAAACCAGGGATCTCGTTACCGTAAATTACTTAAAACCTTTACTAAATTTTTCCATAGATATAAAGATTTGGTTTTGAAGTTTGGTTGTACCTGTAGAAAACTTATTTCAAACGAGATAGCACATCCTCATTTTTACGGAAATGTTGTTAACCGTGCCCGGAAATTTAGAAATGATCCATGTAAACTTGTCAGTCCTTTAAATAAACTTATTCTAAAAGGTTACCTATTCAACACTGTAATAAGATCATTGAATATTGTTTTTATTGGTATAAATATTGATTTTGTTATCAGTAAATTAAAAGCTAACTAAATATTACTAGTATGTTATATGCATATACATATTCATGGATCTACAATCTGTCGATACCCGTAACTTGGCATTGCACAAGGTCATGTTTTTCTCTGGCTGTTTATGACGTCTTTACACTAAATCCATTAAATGTTGGATGTGTACGGATTGATAGTTTAGTCTTAGATGCATGATTTTTTTATTAGTTGTTAGTGGCTTTGAACTAACTGTCAGATAACTGCGAGTACTCTCAGATCTGTTCATTGTGTCTTTTTGTGTCGGGATGTATAAGTACCGGGCCACGTTCACTAGTATTTTTGTCCATCTGATGAGTTTAGCCTTTTTCAACTGATTTTATAGTTCGTTCTTATGTTGTACTGTTATACCACTGTCACAGGTTAGGGGGAGGGTTGGGATACCGCTAACATGTTTAACCCCGCCACATTATTTATGTATGTGCCTGTCCCAAGTCAGGAGCCTGTAATTCAGTGGTTGTCGTTTGTTTATGTGTTATATATTTGTTTTTCGTTCATTTTTTGTACATAAATAAGGCCGTTAGTTTTCTCGTTTGAATTGTTTTACATTGTCTTATCGGGGCCTTTTATAGCTGACTATGCGGTATGGGCTTTGCTCATTGTTGAAGATCGTACGGTGACCTATAGTTGTTAATGTCTGTGTCATTTTGGTCTTTTGTGGATAGTTGTCTCATTGGCAATCATACTACATCTTCTTTTTTTATAGTCCCTCTACTATCGTAGTTGAGGCATAAAAATGTAACTACGTTTTAAATGTATTTTAAATATTCGTAAATAATGAAAATTTTATAAATACAGTCAATTGGTAAAAATTATTATTATTTTTTAGAAAGTTAAATACGACGTGCCACAGTTTTATACTTTACGGAGTTTGCAGAAAATTCTAGACTTACATGTAGTGCATCTTTGAAATGCATACGTGGTACATTAATTTTTTCATCATGTACCACGTGCACATGCGCTTATGGAAAAGTTTTTTTCTAAAGCCTTTTCTTCTTGTGTTTTTACTTTTTTTTTTAATTTGTTAACATTCTTTAACATTTCAAACTATTTCATTTATTTAAGTACAAACACATGACATGGGTAAAATCTGTTTGTTCTTACTGTGCTATAATCTGTATAATGCACAGCTAAGGTGTGTATTAACTACCTCAGATATACTGCACAGTTCAAATCTATTTTTACCTTAAGGGGCGTTTTCTGGCTTCTGAAAGGGGTGTAACATGTATTCTATAAAATTAAAAAGATATTTACGATTGTAGCGAGACTAAAAACTTTACGTTGTCCAATTCAATGGTGAACAACCAATCCCAGAGGCGGATTTAGGGGGAGTGGGCAGTGGGCCCGGGCCCCCCTTTTTGAATTTTTTTGTTGTTGATTATATAGGGATCGGGTCCCCTCTTAGACAGCCACTGGTCCCCCACTTATGAACACTTATGAACATTTCTAGATCCGCCACTGAATCCCCCCCCCCAAAAAAAATCCGAATCCGCCACCTGACTACAAGTTATAAAAAACACTTTGTACAGACATCGTAGTTTAGAAATAAGTAAAAAATTAACGTCCCTTTTAAACGCCACATTTCGGCTATTTCGTGGCGCCCAGTTTTTATTGGTAGAGGTAGCCAGAGTGCCCGGAGAAAACAACACAGTCACCTTTGATAGGAAAATTGACAGTCCTAATCAACTAATATTGGAGTAAAACAAAAACCCGAACGGGCGGAGTTCGCCCTTAACCCTCGTTGTTGACGGTCTAGTGATTACAGTAGAAGAACTACTTAGACTTTTTAGGAAAACGAGGCCCCTGATGAAAAAAGAAAGGTTTCTCCTTCCTTTTTTATTTTCTAAACTGGGACATATATTATTTATTTTTTTGTACACAATGTAAATCTTAAATCAGTGTTTTAAAGTCAGAACAGATAAGAACGATTTTTAGTAGTTTCTGCCAAAAAAGAAATCATGTATTTAAGAATATTCAGATAAATGAAATCTGAATGAATAAGTTTTAGACTCAATGAAATTCATTACGATTTTTGGCATATGTATTCCTATAAAGGGACTCTTTGGGTATCGAATTTAAATTTGAGTCGGGGGGGTTGAAGATTGGAAATTAAAGAGAACCGTTGTTTCTGTTTATTGAACATTTTAAATTTCTGTACTAGCATCTTCCTCGGTTCATCTTTATCTAAGCATATCATAAAAAAAGCAATTAACCTTTACGCTATAACACCGATTTGAAAGTACGATATGTCAAAGTATTATTAAATCGTCACTGATTGCAAAAAAAATAAAAAAATATGAATAAATTTAACAGAAACGATAGAAAAAAAATACAATTAAATCGCAAATAATGTAATAATTAAGGAGGAAGCCTAAATATAAAAACAAAAAACAAAAAACGTACCAACCTCTTACTACTTAAAGGCTCATTTTCCCCTTTCTTTACTCTGCAAGAAATTTCCTAGGAGCCGTGGATTGCGGAATATCGTTTGCATATTATATTATCCTTATATACCGATTTGCTAGGTCAATAACTATAACTTAACATACATATACGATTAAAAGAATTTCAAATCCAATTATATAACATTTATGTATGAATTAGATAAAAAAAATACCTTCTGATTAAACTTGATGCACAAGACCAAATGTCAGAAGTCGGTCTCCAAAGTTTTCCTTCCAGATAGCTACAGTAACTTCTTGCAGAGGACCAATCTGTTCTATGTTGACTCTCAAATCGCCAACCGGAACAATCTTCTGTGTAAGCAAAAGCAGCTGTAATATAACGTACAAATTTTAAATTCTAATCAGTACATGTACCACTGAAGGTTTAGTGTCCGATTTGGATTTCAGTTTTCAATCAAATAACTCTTATTTTACAAGTACATATCAGTTTTTTTTATTCACAATTGGCCATCTTATATTTTTTGATAAATGTTTTTAAATAATGTATTATTGTTTATTTAGTAGCTTTTCTGTGTCGGGATTCATTAAAGTTCTTTTTGCACTGTATAAGGCATATATAGTAACCAGAGGTGCTTTGGTTTGCGCCAGTAAGCAGAGAAAACTATAACACATGTGATCGTTAGAAAGGCACATTTATAGGCGAGTGTAATATTTGAAAAAGACGTCTAGTTAAGGACTTTAATGCACCCACCTAACACACGGCTAATTTCTTTTTTAAATGAAAGAATAATGATTTAACTTTGATTTTTGCCCGGTCGTCACAAAATCGTACGGTGCAGTTTTTGTAAAATTGACGTTTATTTCAGAAGTTAGTTGAAAATTGTAAAAATACGACATGTTTTTCAAACAAAAGAAATTAGTCGTATCTCTTCTTTTAGACAGATTAATTAAGTGAATTAGATTCTTAAAATAATGAAAAACAATATTCACAACTATAACCCCGCATGCTTTTGCATTCTTTCTAAATATTTGACATTTTGTACGAAAATTTTCATAATCCTGACCTTTTCGGATCTACAATTAAATTTTTTATTAAATGCTTTTGCACTCGATCCGTTTTAGAACACACCAAATCACTCATCAGTTATCGTTTTTTCATTCAAGATCAAGACTTTATCTCAACATTTCTTAAAATCACGAATTTCTGTAATTTTATTATGTTGGGTAACATCACTATAGTTTCCGGAATCCCTTATCTATTTCGTTATCGTTTTTTTACTGAATATATTAGTCTATTTCCGTGTAGTTAATAGTGCTATTAGAGGTGGCACGGTAGTATTTGCATTCCAAAATTTAGGTTGCTCTTTTGTGTACCCTACTTAGGTAAATGTATCTAAACAGTGTGATTGGACAAAAAAATACAGTATCAACTGAACATACTTTCCCAAACTGAGGGATGAATCAGGTGTAGAAAAATATGAAATAATTTTACATACAGATGAAAATGAATTTTTGAGAATTTTTTTAAATTTTGTATTCACTGCACCATAAAAGACCTAAAATTACTTAGGTTTCTGAAAATAGCAAAAAAAGTAAACGGTCATGATACATATTCAAATTCATTTCTGAAGAGTAAAATGAAAGTACTTCAGTTAAGTGTGAATGTAGATTTTTTTGCAGTGTTAGAAAGTGGTGAAAATTCTAAAAAGGCTATCATTATCCCTATGGGCCAGGAAATACTACCGTGCCACCTAGAGTACGATAAATCACATTTAAACGGTTCTATTTCTATCTTGAACTTCAGTGGAGCTTAAATAGATATAAAATCGTCCGAAAATAAGATCAAATCAAAGTAAAACATAGTTTTTGAGTTCTGTAGAATTCACCCATTTCTAAATAAGGAATCGTATCGAAAAATTGTAGAAAATCTTCCGAGTCGTGTCAAATTTTCACAGTCCAGTTCACAATGAAACCCTTCCTATGCTAAAGAGCAAAAACTATCCATTGATTGACAACAGATGCATAGTCTGTCATGTATTTACTACATATAAACTATGTAGTTAAACACTTAAATGAAGATACAGTTGTATTGCCGCAGTGGGAAAACGAACAGATGAAGTTTACAGACTGGTCGATGAATATGAAAAAAATGAAAACATCCCATTTGAAAATACAAAATATCATAAGAGTTGCTATGAATATTTCAAAAGTAAGAACAACCTATCAGCTTCTGTTTTGTCTGTACAAAGACTTTGTACTACATGTGTAACGAAAATCGGTCATAGTTTATTTATTTTGATGTGAAACACCAGTTGTCTTTCCCTATTAATTGTGTTTCTATATGTATATAAGTTTCTCCATAGTTGGAGCACCATGTATTACTTAAAACACCCCTAAAATTGGTATAGTCTTGATTTTCACCCCTTCACGTATAATGGACCGTTCCATATGGTAGTATATAAGCCAGCTCAAAACAGAGAAACTTTGTCAGTTTTATGTGGACCATTGAAGTGTTAACTTCTAGGATAAAATATTCCAACTGGTAAGTAGAGTGGCTTTAGTGATTCAAAGGATATAAATTATAGTGTTTGGATTTATATGTGAATATTTCGAATAGTGATTGTGTTATAAAGTGAACTTATAATAATAAGTTATTGTACAGTGAAAGTACAAGGTGTATACTTGCTTGTGTTGCAAGTTGTTATATTGTGGACGTGTATTGGTGAGAATACATTGTGAAATCTTGCTGGTGTTGCAAGTTGTTATATTGTGGAAGTGTTTAATTGAAAGTGCACTGTGTTTAATCTTACCAGTTTGGAATATATTCATTTTGTTCGGATTCATAGTGATAATTAGTGTGTGAGTTGAGCTGTGTTCATATACATTCCTTGTGCATTGAAGCATTGTGCAAGTGTTATTGTGTCACTGTGTTATAGTGGTTTATTGAATATTCAAAGGTGATATTACAAATTGGTGAATATTGTTAATAGATGTTGTATATATGTGATAATGTGTTTATACGTTTTGTGTGATATAAATTGATGCATGTTGCATAGTAATCCGTTGGTGACATTGTGTAATTAAGTGTCTGATGCATGTTGCATAGTGATATATTAGTGACATTGTGAATACTCAGGCTTAATACATGTTGCAAAGTGATTGCATAGTGACATTGTGTGTATATATTTTATAATAAGACATTGTGTTTATACAAAGTGAATGAGGAACTTCACCTTGTAATTTAGTTTATGTGCATTGTGTAGCTTATATATTTGACATTGTGAATTCATTTAAGAGTGTGTTAATTGTTTTAAATAGGACAACTTGTTGTGGTGCAAATTTAGGTTGAACACTTGAAATCCTGATTTATTCAGATACGGATCCATTGATCGCCCGGTTACACGTTACAAATTTGGTGGCAGCGGTGGGATTTCATGTGTTGGTCTCTGTAAATTCGTATGTGATTGAACTAGTTGTATTATTTCAAAGTTATTTTTGTGTTTTGTTTGTATTCAAAGAATAGCAAAAAAAAAAAAAAAAGTAAGAAGAAACATTAAGTCAGTTGAAATTGAAATGGCCGAAAATCTGTTTGATTTGGAAATTGGTCTTTTAACAAGTGAAATTGGAAAATTGGAATATTGCCTCAGACACAGTTTTATGCATTCAGTCTCTAATTCTTTGCAAAATGAAAATGATTCAGGAATTACAGATGGTGTTGAACTATTTAGAGATACTGTAGTGTTTGGAAGAAAGTAGTCATGAGCGTTTTTTGGTTAAGGATCACTGTGAAGAGTAGACGATTGGATGTATCATATGTGTATATAGACAGTTTTGTAGTGTATATAGTGTACATATAGTTAAATCTGAGTCCGTCGGATGGGGACGTTAAATCCGAGGCCCCATGTACAGGAAGATGTCACGCCCTGTGCATGTAAAAGACCCCTCCTGCAGATTTCGTTAAGAGTAGGCTCCTTGGGGCCGCTGCAGAGGCAAAATTTGTTAGGGACCTTTTAAATTTTCTTTGGCAGTGACGCTCAAAATTACAGATGTTAATAGGAAAGATGTTAATGTTGGAAACAGAGATATTTTGAAGTAGGAAATTTAAAAAAGTTTTATTCGGACAAAAAAGAGAAATACTGTGAATTGTGTTTGTGTATAACATGTATAAGAAGAAAGCGAAATATGTTTGATATGGCTGACTGGAATTTGGACATATAGGTAGACTTTGTATCTACGGGTTGTGCCTTGTGACGTCATCAGTTTAGACCTGATGGACAAAAGGGTAGCCTGACATTATTGTCGGATGTAATGGTGCCTGACGTTGTGGTCAGAAGATATGTTCAATGGAAATAGTGTCTGCACTACGGTAAGAGTTTGGGTATGAAAAATGACCACTATGATAGATGATTTATCAGCATGTCAGATGTATTTAAGGAGTCATGCGAGGACGCATGATTTTTGAGGCGTGGGTAGTGTAACGAAAATCGGTCATAGTTTATTTATTTTGATGTGAAACACCAGTTGTCACTACAAAAGTCAAAAAGTCTGAAAAGACCAGTTTTTGTCTGAATTTGCATGAATTTTTACTCGACATTCTTAATTTGTCTGAATAATTTTTTTAAATCTTGACATAGTATGAATTTGTCTAATAATGTTCTTGATTTTTCTTGACAAGTGTCTTGACAGTATGAACATTGTCTGCAAATTTCTCGACACTACCTGTATCATCTGATAAGAGTCTTGATTAGTCTCGACCAATTCTTGACTGTCTTAAATTTGTCTCGATCTGTCTTGACATATTCTTGACATTCTTAATAATGTCTGAATATGTCTTGACATATTCTTGACATTCTAAATAATGTCTGAATATGTCTCGACACATTCTTGACTTTCTTAAATATGTCTTGACACTATCTTAACAGTATAAATTTCGCCTGAAATGTAAACAGACTTATTATTCCTCGAGTAGATAATAATTTTCTTTTAGTCTTTGTGAATTATTCAATTTGTTTTTATGTTAGAATAATTAACTTCATAATTTTGATGAAGAAAATCCATTTTAATTCAATTTTTTTTAATCATCAAAATGATGATTTTGATTTTCATCTATCAACAAACTTTTTAATTTGTAGTGGCATGGTCAGTCAACTGATAAGTTGTATGGCTGATTACAGGTAAATCAGTAATTTCTATTTGACAGTTGTGTGTACTCTGCAAGGGTGTAGAATACCTTAATTTTTTGGGGAACATCCTGTCCAGATGACATTACACACATTTTTCTTCTGTTAAATGAATGATTTGTATATCATCATGATTTGCTATTTATGTAAACCACATTTTGGTACAATAATTATTTACCATATAAACATTGAATATTATGAATGCTGAATGAAATATGTCTACAGTATGACTGGTTTTAATCATTTAATTTATAAGATTTAGGAATCAAAATTTGTAGTTATTTAAAAACCCATATTTAAATTATTTTATCCTTTAGATTTCATAGCCATATTTACATTTGTAAAAATATTTAAATACCCAAATCTTAAATTATTTTACAAGCCCAAACTTTTATTTTTGTTGTAAGAAGTGTTACTTGAAACAACAGTATATCATATAAAGAGAAATCAAGATTAAAGTTATATCATGAATATTGGTCATGATTTGTAGAGCTCAGAACTGTCAAGTAAATTCAAGACACAATTCAAAATGTTCAGAATATGTCAAGCCATACTGAGAAAAAAATAAGAATGTCGAGAAATTTCAAGACAGTATTTAAATGTCAAGAATTTGTCAAGAAATTTTAAGACCATATTCAGAATGTCAAGAATATGTCGAGTAAATTTCATACAAATTTAATATAAATGAGAATTTGTCAAGAAAAAATAAGACACAAGTCATACTTTTGGAGAATGTCGAGTAAAAGTTCATGCAAATTAAGACAAAAACTGGTCTTTTCAGACTTTTAGACTTTTGTAGTGTGTCTTTCCCTATTAATTGTGTTTCTATATGTATATAAGTTTCTCCATAGTTGGAGCACCATGTATTACTTAAAACACCCCTAAAATTGGTATAGTCTTGATTTTCACCCCTTCACGTATAATGGACCGTTCCATATGGTAGCATATAAGCCAGCTCAAAACAGAGAAACTTTGTCAGTTTTATGTGGACCATTGAAGTGTTAACTTCTAGGATTAAATATTCCAACTGGTAAGTAGAGTGGCTTTAGTATTCAAAGGATATAAATTATAGTGTTTGGATTTATATGTGAATATTTCGAATAGTGATTGTGTTATAAAGTGAACTTATAATAATAAGTTATTGTACAGTGAAAGTACAAGGTGTATACTTGCTTGTGTTGCAAGTTGTTATATTGTGGACGTGTATTGGTGAGAATACATTGTGAAATCTTGCTGGTGTTGCAAGTTGTTATATTGTGGAAGTGTTTAATTGAAAGTGCACTGTGTTTAATCTTACCAGTTTGGAATATATTCATTTTGTTCGGATTCATAGTGATAATTAGTGTGTGAGTTGAGCTGTGTTCATATACATTCCTTGTGCATTGAAGCATTGTGCAAGTGTTATTGTGTCACTGTGTTATAGTGGTTTATTGAATATTCAAAGGTGATATTACAAATTGGTGAATATTGTTAATAGATGTTGTATATATGTGATAATGTGTTTATACGTTTTGTGTGATATAAATTGATGCATGTTGCATAGTAATCCGTTGGTGACATTGTGTAATTAAGTGTCTGATGCATGTTGCATAGTGATATATTAGTGACATTGTGAATACTCAGGCTTAATACATGTTGCAAAGTGATTGCATAGTGACATTGTGTGTATATATTCTATAATAAGACATTGTGTTTATACAAAGTGAATGAGGAACTTCACCTTGTAATTTAGTTTATGTGCATTGTGTAGCTTATATATTTGACATTGTGAATTCATTTAAGAGTGTGTTAATTGTTTTAAATAGGACAACTTGTTGTGGTGCAAATTTAGGTTGAACACTTGAAATCCTGATTTATTCAGATACGGATCCATTGATCGCCCGGTTACACGTTACAAATTTGGTGGCAGCGGTGGGATTTCATGTGTTGGTCTCTGTAAATTCGTATGTGATTGAACTAGTTGTATTATTTCAAAGTTATTTTTGTGTTTTGTTTGTATTCAAAGAATAGCAAAAAAAAAAAAAAAAGTAAGAAGAAACATTAAGTCAGTTGAAATTGAAATGGCCGAAAATCTGTTTGATTTGGAAATTGGTCTTTTAACAAGTGAAATTGGAAAATTGGAATATTGCCTCAGACACAGTTTTATGCATTCAGTCTCTAATTCTTTGCAAAATGAAAATGATTCAGGAATTACAGATGGTGTTGAACTATTTAGAGATACTGTAGTGTTTGGAAGAAAGTAGTCATGAGCGTTTTTTGGTTAAGGATCACTGTGAAGAGTAGACGATTGGATGTATCATATGTGTATATAGACAGTTTTGTAGTGTATATAGTGTACATATAGTTAAATCTGAGTCCGTCGGATGGGGACGTTAAATCCGAGGCCCCATGTACAGGAAGATGTCACGCCCTGTGCATGTAAAAGACCCCTCCTGCAGATTTCGTTAAGAGTAGGCTCCTTGGGGCCGCTGCAGAGGCAAAATTTGTTAGGGACCTTTTAAATTTTCTTTGGCAGTGACGCTCAAAATTACAGATGTTAATAGGAAAGATGTTAATGTTGGAAACAGAGATATTTTGAAGTAGGAAATTTAAAAAAGTTTTATTCGGACAAAAAAGAGAAATACTGTGAATTGTGTTTGTGTATAACATGTATAAGAAGAAAGCGAAATATGTTTGATATGGCTGACTGGAATTTGGACATATAGGTAGACTTTGTATCTACGGGTTGTGCCTTGTGACGTCATCAGTTTAGACCTGATGGACAAAAGGGTAGCCTGACATTATTGTCGGATGTAATGGTGCCTGACGTTGTGGTCAGAAGATATGTTCAATGGAAATAGTGTCTGCACTACGGTAAGAGTTTGGGTATGAAAAATGACCACTATGATAGATGATTTATCAGCATGTCAGATGTATTTAAGGAGTCATGCGAGGACGCATGATTTTTGAGGCGTGGGTAGTGTAACGAAAATCGGTCATAGTTTATTTATTTTGATGTGAAACACCAGTTGTCACTACAAAAGTCAAAAAGTCTGAAAAGACCAGTTTTTGTCTGAATTTGCATGAATTTTTACTCGACATTCTTAATTTGTCTGAATAATTTTTTTAAATCTTGACATAGTATGAATTTGTCTAATAATGTTCTTGATTTTTCTTGACAAGTGTCTTGACAGTATGAACATTGTCTGAAAATTTCTCGACACTACCTGTATCATCTGATAAGAGTCTTGATTAGTCTCGACCAATTCTTGACTGTCTTAAATTTGTCTCGATCTGTCTTGACATATTCTTGACATTCTTAATAATGTCTGAATATGTCTTGACATATTCTTGACATTCTAAATAATGTCTGAATATGTCTCGACACATTCTTGACTTTCTTAAATATGTCTTGACACTATCTTAACAGTATAAATTTCGCCTGAAATGTAAACAGACTTATTATTCCTCGAGTAGATAATAATTTTCTTTTAGTCTTTGTGAATTATTCAATTTGTTTTTATGTTAGAATAATTAACTTCATAATTTTGATGAAGAAAATCCATTTTAATTCAATTTTTTTTAATCATCAAAATGATGATTTTGATTTTCATCTATCAACAAACTTTTTAATTTGTAGTGGCATGGTCAGTCAACTGATAAGTTGTATGGCTGATTACAGGTAAATCAGTAATTTCTATTTGACAGTTGTGTGTACTCTGCAAGGGTGTAGAATACCTTAATTTTTTGGGGAACATCCTGTCCAGATGACATTACACACATTTTTCTTCTGTTAAATGAATGATTTGTATATCATCATGATTTGCTATTTATGTAAACCACATTTTGGTACAATAATTATTTACCATATAAACATTGAATATTATGAATGCTGAATGAAATATGTCTACAGTATGACTGGTTTTAATCATTTAATTTATAAGATTTAGGAATCAAAATTTGTAGTTATTTAAAAACCCATATTTAAATTATTTTATCCTTTAGATTTCATAGCCATATTTACATTTGTAAAAATATTTAAATACCCAAATCTTAAATTATTTTACAAGCCCAAACTTTTATTTTTGTTGTAAGAAGTGTTACTTGAAACAACAGTATATCATATAAAGAGAAATCAAGATTAAAGTTATATCATGAATATTGGTCATGATTTGTAGAGCTCAGAACTGTCAAGTAAATTCAAGACACAATTCAAAATGTTCAGAATATGTCAAGCCATACTGAGAAAAAAATAAGAATGTCGAGAAATTTCAAGACAGTATTTAAATGTCAAGAATTTGTCAAGAAATTTTAAGACCATATTCAGAATGTCAAGAATATGTCGAGTAAATTTCATACAAATTTAATATAAATGAGAATTTGTCAAGAAAAAATAAGACACAAGTCATACTTTTGGAGAATGTCGAGTAAAAGTTCATGCAAATTAAGACAAAAACTGGTCTTTTCAGACTTTTAGACTTTTGTAGTGTGTCTTTCCCTATTAATTGTGTTTCTATATGTATATAAGTTTCTCCATAGTTGGAGCACCATGTATTACTTAAAACACCCCTAAAATTGGTATAGTCTTGATTTTCACCCCTTCACGTATAATGGACCGTTCCATATGGTAGCATATAAGCCAGCTCAAAACAGAGAAACTTTGTCAGTTTTATGTGGACCATTGAAGTGTTAACTTCTAGGATTAAATATTCCAACTGGTAAGTAGAGTGGCTTTAGTATTCAAAGGATATAAATTATAGTGTTTGGATTTATATGTGAATATTTCGAATAGTGATTGTGTTATAAAGTGAACTTATAATAATAAGTTATTGTACAGTGAAAGTACAAGGTGTATACTTGCTTGTGTTGCAAGTTGTTATATTGTGGACGTGTATTGGTGAGAATACATTGTGAAATCTTGCTGGTGTTGCAAGTTGTTATATTGTGGAAGTGTTTAATTGAAAGTGCACTGTGTTTAATCTTACCAGTTTGGAATATATTCATTTTGTTCGGATTCATAGTGATAATTAGTGTGTGAGTTGAGCTGTGTTCATATACATTCCTTGTGCATTGAAGCATTGTGCAAGTGTTATTGTGTCACTGTGTTATAGTGGTTTATTGAATATTCAAAGGTGATATTACAAATTGGTGAATATTGTTAATAGATGTTGTATATATGTGATAATGTGTTTATACGTTTTGTGTGATATAAATTGATGCATGTTGCATAGTAATCCGTTGGTGACATTGTGTAATTAAGTGTCTGATGCATGTTGCATAGTGATATATTAGTGACATTGTGAATACTCAGGCTTAATACATGTTGCAAAGTGATTGCATAGTGACATTGTGTGTATATATTCTATAATAAGACATTGTGTTTATACAAAGTGAATGAGGAACTTCACCTTGTAATTTAGTTTATGTGCATTGTGTAGCTTATATATTTGACATTGTGAATTCATTTAAGAGTGTGTTAATTGTTTTAAATAGGACAACTTGTTGTGGTGCAAATTTAGGTTGAACACTTGAAATCCTGATTTATTCAGATACGGATCCATTGATCGCCCGGTTACACGTTACAAATTTGGTGGCAGCGGTGGGATTTCATGTGTTGGTCTCTGTAAATTCGTATGTGATTGAACTAGTTGTATTATTTCAAAGTTATTTTTGTGTTTTGTTTGTATTCAAAGAATAGCAAAAAAAAAAAAAAAAGTAAGAAGAAACATTAAGTCAGTTGAAATTGAAATGGCCGAAAATCTGTTTGATTTGGAAATTGGTCTTTTAACAAGTGAAATTGGAAAATTGGAATATTGCCTCAGACACAGTTTTATGCATTCAGTCTCTAATTCTTTGCAAAATGAAAATGATTCAGGAATTACAGATGGTGTTGAACTATTTAGAGATACTGTAGTGTTTGGAAGAAAGTAGTCATGAGCGTTTTTTGGTTAAGGATCACTGTGAAGAGTAGACGATTGGATGTATCATATGTGTATATAGACAGTTTTGTAGTGTATATAGTGTACATATAGTTAAATCTGAGTCCGTCGGATGGGGACGTTAAATCCGAGGCCCCATGTACAGGAAGATGTCACGCCCTGTGCATGTAAAAGACCCCTCCTGCAGATTTCGTTAAGAGTAGGCTCCTTGGGGCCGCTGCAGAGGCAAAATTTGTTAGGGACCTTTTAAATTTTCTTTGGCAGTGACGCTCAAAATTACAGATGTTAATAGGAAAGATGTTAATGTTGGAAACAGAGATATTTTGAAGTAGGAAATTTAAAAAAGTTTTATTCGGACAAAAAAGAGAAATACTGTGAATTGTGTTTGTGTATAACATGTATAAGAAGAAAGCGAAATATGTTTGATATGGCTGACTGGAATTTGGACATATAGGTAGACTTTGTATCTACGGGTTGTGCCTTGTGACGTCATCAGTTTAGACCTGATGGACAAAAGGGTAGCCTGACATTATTGTCGGATGTAATGGTGCCTGACGTTGTGGTCAGAAGATATGTTCAATGGAAATAGTGTCTGCACTACGGTAAGAGTTTGGGTATGAAAAATGACCACTATGATAGATGATTTATCAGCATGTCAGATGTATTTAAGGAGTCATGCGAGGACGCATGATTTTTGAGGCGTGGGTAGTGTAACGAAAATCGGTCATAGTTTATTTATTTTGATGTGAAACACCAGTTGTCACTACAAAAGTCAAAAAGTCTGAAAAGACCAGTTTTTGTCTGAATTTGCATGAATTTTTACTCGACATTCTTAATTTGTCTGAATAATTTTTTTAAATCTTGACATAGTATGAATTTGTCTAATAATGTTCTTGATTTTTCTTGACAAGTGTCTTGACAGTATGAACATTGTCTGAAAATTTCTCGACACTACCTGTATCATCTGATAAGAGTCTTGATTAGTCTCGACCAATTCTTGACTGTCTTAAATTTGTCTCGATCTGTCTTGACATATTCTTGACATTCTTAATAATGTCTGAATATGTCTTGACATATTCTTGACATTCTAAATAATGTCTGAATATGTCTCGACACATTCTTGACTTTCTTAAATATGTCTTGACACTATCTTAACAGTATAAATTTCGCCTGAAATGTAAACAGACTTATTATTCCTCGAGTAGATAATAATTTTCTTTTAGTCTTTGTGAATTATTCAATTTGTTTTTATGTTAGAATAATTAACTTCATAATTTTGATGAAGAAAATCCATTTTAATTCAATTTTTTTTAATCATCAAAATGATGATTTTGATTTTCATCTATCAACAAACTTTTTAATTTGTAGTGGCATGGTCAGTCAACTGATAAGTTGTATGGCTGATTACAGGTAAATCAGTAATTTCTATTTGACAGTTGTGTGTACTCTGCAAGGGTGTAGAATACCTTAATTTTTTGGGGAACATCCTGTCCAGATGACATTACACACATTTTTCTTCTGTTAAATGAATGATTTGTATATCATCATGATTTGCTATTTATGTAAACCACATTTTGGTACAATAATTATTTACCATATAAACATTGAATATTATGAATGCTGAATGAAATATGTCTACAGTATGACTGGTTTTAATCATTTAATTTATAAGATTTAGGAATCAAAATTTGTAGTTATTTAAAAACCCATATTTAAATTATTTTATCCTTTAGATTTCATAGCCATATTTACATTTGTAAAAATATTTAAATACCCAAATCTTAAATTATTTTACAAGCCCAAACTTTTATTTTTGTTGTAAGAAGTGTTACTTGAAACAACAGTATATCATATAAAGAGAAATCAAGATTAAAGTTATATCATGAATATTGGTCATGATTTGTAGAGCTCAGAACTGTCAAGTAAATTCAAGACACAATTCAAAATGTTCAGAATATGTCAAGCCATACTGAGAAAAAAATAAGAATGTCGAGAAATTTCAAGACAGTATTTAAATGTCAAGAATTTGTCAAGAAATTTTAAGACCATATTCAGAATGTCAAGAATATGTCGAGTAAATTTCATACAAATTTAATATAAATGAGAATTTGTCAAGAAAAAATAAGACACAAGTCATACTTTTGGAGAATGTCGAGTAAAAGTTCATGCAAATTAAGACAAAAACTGGTCTTTTCAGACTTTTAGACTTTTGTAGTGTGTCTTTCCCTATTAATTGTGTTTCTATATGTATATAAGTTTCTCCATAGTTGGAGCACCATGTATTACTTAAAACACCCCTAAAATTGGTATAGTCTTGATTTTCACCCCTTCACGTATAATGGACCGTTCCATATGGTAGCATATAAGCCAGCTCAAAACAGAGAAACTTTGTCAGTTTTATGTGGACCATTGAAGTGTTAACTTCTAGGATTAAATATTCCAACTGGTAAGTAGAGTGGCTTTAGTATTCAAAGGATATAAATTATAGTGTTTGGATTTATATGTGAATATTTCGAATAGTGATTGTGTTATAAAGTGAACTTATAATAATAAGTTATTGTACAGTGAAAGTACAAGGTGTATACTTGCTTGTGTTGCAAGTTGTTATATTGTGGACGTGTATTGGTGAGAATACATTGTGAAATCTTGCTGGTGTTGCAAGTTGTTATATTGTGGAAGTGTTTAATTGAAAGTGCACTGTGTTTAATCTTACCAGTTTGGAATATATTCATTTTGTTCGGATTCATAGTGATAATTAGTGTGTGAGTTGAGCTGTGTTCATATACATTCCTTGTGCATTGAAGCATTGTGCAAGTGTTATTGTGTCACTGTGTTATAGTGGTTTATTGAATATTCAAAGGTGATATTACAAATTGGTGAATATTGTTAATAGATGTTGTATATATGTGATAATGTGTTTATACGTTTTGTGTGATATAAATTGATGCATGTTGCATAGTAATCCGTTGGTGACATTGTGTAATTAAGTGTCTGATGCATGTTGCATAGTGATATATTAGTGACATTGTGAATACTCAGGCTTAATACATGTTGCAAAGTGATTGCATAGTGACATTGTGTGTATATATTCTATAATAAGACATTGTGTTTATACAAAGTGAATGAGGAACTTCACCTTGTAATTTAGTTTATGTGCATTGTGTAGCTTATATATTTGACATTGTGAATTCATTTAAGAGTGTGTTAATTGTTTTAAATAGGACAACTTGTTGTGGTGCAAATTTAGGTTGAACACTTGAAATCCTGATTTATTCAGATACGGATCCATTGATCGCCCGGTTACACGTTACAAATTTGGTGGCAGCGGTGGGATTTCATGTGTTGGTCTCTGTAAATTCGTATGTGATTGAACTAGTTGTATTATTTCAAAGTTATTTTTGTGTTTTGTTTGTATTCAAAGAATAGCAAAAAAAAAAAAAAAGTAAGAAGAAACATTAAGTCAGTTGAAATTGAAATGGCCGAAAATCTGTTTGATTTGGAAATTGGTCTTTTAACAAGTGAAATTGGAAAATTGGAATATTGCCTCAGACACAGTTTTATGCATTCAGTCTCTAATTCTTTGCAAAACGAAAATGATTCAGGAATTACAGATGGTGTTGAACTATTTAGAGATACTGTAGTGTTTGGAAGAAAGTAGTCATGAGCGTTTTTTGGTTAAGGATCACTGTGAAGAGTAGACGATTGGATGTATCATATGTGTATATAGACAGTTTTGTAGTGTATATAGTGTACATATAGTTAAATCTGAGTCCGTCGGATGGAGACGTTAAATCCGAGGCCCCATGTACAGGAAGATGTCACGCCCTGTGCATGTAAAAGACCCCTCCTGCAGATTTCGTTAAGAGTAGGCTCCTTGGGGCCGCTGCAGAGGCAAAATTTGTTAGGGACCTTTTAAATTTTCTTTGGCAGTGACGCTCAAAATTACAGATGTTAATAGGAAAGATGTTAATGTTGGAAACAGAGATATTTTGAAGTAGGAAATTTAAAAAAGTTTTATTCGGACAAAAAAGAGAAATACTGTGAATTGTGTTTGTGTATAACATGTATAAGAAGAAAGCGAAATATGTTTGATATGGCTGACTGGAATTTGGACATATAGGTAGACTTTGTATCTACGGGTTGTGCCTTGTGACGTCATCAGTTTAGACCTGATGGACAAAAGGGTAGCCTGACATTATTGTCGGATGTAATGGTGCCTGACGTTGTGGTCAGAAGATATGTTCAATGGAAATAGTGTCTGCACTACGGTAAGAGTTTGGGTATGAAAAATGACCACTATGATAGATGATTTATCAGCATGTCGGATGTATTTAAGGAGTCATGCGAGGACGCATGATTTTTGAGGCGTGGGTAGTGTAACGAAAATCGGTCATAGTTTATTTATTTTGATGTGAAACACCAGTTGTCTTTCCCTATTAATTGTGTTTCTATATGTATATAAGTTTCTCCATAGTTGGAGCACCATGTATTACTTAAAACACCCCTAAAATTGGTATAGTCTTGATTTTCACCCCTTCACGTATAATGGACCGTTCCATATGGTAGTATATAAGCCAGCTCAAAACAGAGAAACTTTGTCAGTTTTATGTGGACCATTGAAGTGTTAACTTCTAGGATTAAATATTCCAACTGGTAAGTAGAGTGGCTTTAGTGATTCAAAGGATATAAATTATAGTGTTTGGATTTATATGTGAATATTTCGAATAGTGATTGTGTTATAAAGTGAACTTATAATAATAAGTTATTGTACAGTGAAAGTACAAGGTGTATACTTGCTTGTGTTGCAAGTTGTTATATTGTGGACGTGTATTGGTGAGAATACATTGTGAAATCTTGCTGGTGTTGCAAGTTGTTATATTGTGGAAGTGTTTAATTGAAAGTGCACTGTGTTTAATCTTACCAGTTTGGAATATATTCATTTTGTTCGGATTCATAGTGATAATTAGTGTGTGAGTTGAGCTGTGTTCATATACATTCCTTGTGCATTGAAGCATTGTGCAAGTGTTATTGTGTCACTGTGTTATAGTGGTTTATTGAATATTCAAAGGTGATATTACAAATTGGTGAATATTGTTAATAGATGTTGTATATATGTGATAATGTGTTTATACGTTTTGTGTGATATAAATTGATGCATGTTGCATAGTAATCCGTTGGTGACATTGTGTAATTAAGTGTCTGATGCATGTTGCATAGTGATATATTAGTGACATTGTGAATACTCAGGCTTAATACATGTTGCAAAGTGATTGCATAGTGACATTGTGTGTATATATTCTATAATAAGACATTGTGTTTATACAAAGTGAATGAGGAACTTCACCTTGTAATTTAGTTTATGTGCATTGTGTAGCTTATATATTTGACATTGTGAATTCATTTAAGAGTGTGTTAATTGTTTTAAATAGGACAACTTGTTGTGGTGCAAATTTAGGTTGAACACTTGAAATCCTGATTTATTCAGATACGGATCCATTGATCGCCCGGTTACACGTTACACATGTACCAATTCTACCGACCAGTCTCTTCTCATATATCAACGAGGGCAGTACATCTACAACTCATTCTGATTTGTCTGTTTGTATATTTTGCAAATGTATAAGGTATCCTCTGAGTAGCAAACTCAAGCTGTATTGAGTGTTAATACATATATCTCCTACAATATATATAAAAAGAAGATGTGGTATGATTGCCAATGAGACAACTATCCACAAAAGACCAAAATGACACAAACTTTAACAACTATAGGTCACCGTACGGCCTTCAACAATAAGCAAAGCCCATACCGCATAGTCAGCTATAAAAGGTCCCGATAAGACAATGTAAAACAATTCAAACGAGAAAACTAACGGCCTTATTTATGTAAAAAAAATGAACGAAAAACAAATATGTAACACATAAACAAACGACAACCACTGAATTACAGGCTCCTGATTAGGACAGGCACATACATAAATAATGTGGCGGGGTTAACATGTTAACGGGATCCAAACC
This sequence comes from Mytilus galloprovincialis, assembly GCF_965363235.1. Taxonomy (NCBI): domain Eukaryota; kingdom Metazoa; phylum Mollusca; class Bivalvia; order Mytilida; family Mytilidae; genus Mytilus; species Mytilus galloprovincialis. The sequence continues at coordinate 31,111,845 of NC_134844.1, forward strand.
CTCCACCTAACCTGGGACAGTGGTATAACAGTACAACATAAGAACGAACTATAAAAATCAGTTGAAAAAGGCTTAACTCATCAGATGGACAAAAATACAAGTGGACGTAATGATTTGATTTACAAAATAACTCATGATAATTTTACTATTAAATCTGTATACCATCAAGCTTGCACCGCTAAATATTACTACAAAATTTGAAGTGAGAAAGTAAAGAGCTATTTTATTCTGAACATAAAACAGCTTTTACTAACATTTCGACGATTAAAGATGACGTGCCTGTACACAAGGAAGTATTCTGGTTAACAACTTTAATTACTTAATTTATGCCGAGGATCGCCGCCGAGAAAGCTAAATAACATATTATCAGCTTCAACAAATACTAAAAATATATGGTCAATTTATAGTTACAATGTACATGTATACAGCCTCAACAAGGCCAAGGTACATCCAATATTGTATACAGTAGCTCGATAATTTTGTCTTATTCTTTTTAACTCTTTTTCATTTAGATTTATCATTACAAATGCACCGTATTTGTGGACACACCTTTGATAACTATTAACAAGTTTGACTGATCAACAGATAAGAAAAATTGAAAATGGGGCATACATTCTACATGTATTGACATTATTTTTCTTCTGGGGGTCAAAATTTTATCCAAGACAATGTCAACCTAACTATAGAAACAATAAAAGTTCTCTGCATGACTTTGGTTGGTTAAAAGGCAATATCGGTCCGGTATGATGTTATCCAACTTTCTACAAGATTTGATCTGTTCACGCAGGGGGAGGGTTGAGATTGCAAAAACATGTTTAACCCCGCCGCAATTTTTCGCCTGTCCCAAGTCAGGAGCCCCTGGCCTTCTTTTTTTATTTTTGTATGATTTTTTGTTTTAATTTCTTGAGTATATTTCAAAGCTTAGTATGACGTCCATTATCATTTCAAACTAGTACATTTTTGTTTAGAGGCCAGCTGAAGAACGCCTCCGGGTTTGGGAGTTTCTTGCTGCATTGATGACCCATTGGTGGTCGTCGGCCGTTGTCTGCTTTTTGAACGGGTTGGTGTCTCTTTGACAAATCCCTCGTGTCCATTTCCAATTTTTAATTCAATCTGTATATAGTAAATCTTGTGTCCGCATTGAGCAAAACGTCTGTTGTACTGGTATATGCCCATGCCAAGGAAGTTGTATTTGTATGGATATTTTGACTGATAAGAATGATGAGATTACAAGTTAAAAATGAAGCTATAATAGTCCGATATCGCAATATTCCGACACCTAAATGGTCCTTCATCCCATTGGTCCGACGTTTCGATCATTTATGTTATACGCTAACGGCATTTTAACAAATAAAAGGTTTATTATTAGGATAACCTTGTCCTCTGTTTGAAGCGGTGAAACAAGATATAAAATGTAATACGTAGTGCCAAAGTAACCCGAAGGTCATCACTAGCGTAATTTAAAATAAGTACAAACTCCTTTGTCAAGTGTTGTTTGATTAATAAGATATCTCAAGATACACGGCGGTCGACGAAAGTAAAATCAAACACAGTTTAACGTACAATGAGTGGTCATATTTTCCTTGTGATGTTTTATATTAAAATTGTCAATTTGTTGATATAAATATACTAGTAGCACTTTACTCATTTTAGTAATGTTAGTTAGTACTCTTGTCATATCTGATTTAGTGATCATATGTAAATGAAATTGCGGTATGATCCAGACTCAACATATTGCACTACAATAATAAAAAAAAAATCCGCCCTATGGTTGTCTGATCTTGAAGCGGTTGGTAGGCTTCAAACTAACAGAAGACCATACGCTTCCTCAGTTTTAATGTACAGCTCATCATGGGACTTTCTAAACAATTAAAAAAACGTTATATTTTCCCCTTGCTTCAAATATTTTGTTTCGAATTATTTATATCAAATTTGCAGATATATGTTTGTAAATACGTGCAATCAAATGATATGGAGGTATTTTAAGATTTAGATAATGCAAGGGCGACTACAGATACATTTGTGTGACTTAATGGTTGATTTTCAAAGACTCCGAGAGAAAACGTTATGTAACATGCGTTACCGTTAAAATTAACGAAAATTAATTAATACTATGATAGAAATATATTTTCCCAACAGTAATACAGCATTCCTATAAAATTGTTTCATTTTTGTATTTGTTTTGACTCGATTTTTCTACTGGAAGTATCCGTGAATTGAAATTGCACCCATGACCTTTGACCTCGATTTAAAAAAAAATGCACCATAAATTCTTTTGACGACCGGGATATTTAGAAAGTACACATTCTTAGCTTTCCAGTGATATATAATTTAGCCGTGTGTTAGGTAGGTGCATTAAAAATGTGAATCTGGCTCTCATATCACTCGCCTATTAATAATGAACATGAGGCGGTAAACAATAAAGGGAAATAACCCATCAATCATACATGTATAATCATGACACATGGAGTAAGGGAGATAATACAAATCAATACATGTGACAATCAATACAATACATTGGCGTAGATATTCAGCTTTTCTTCGATAACAATGGCATTATTTATAACATTTAATCACAATGAATATTAAAATTGAACTTACTTTGTATGCAAAGAACTCCAAATGCCAATACAATCATAGTCTTCTGGAATCATGAAAGGAAAGAATAGTTATACTCTCAGCTTTTAAAAGTACTTTATTAAAAAATATTGAAAATTCATACACAGTGACTCCATATTATAAATGTATGAGAGAATAAGAAGATGATGTATAATTCAGTCAACAATCAATGTTGTGATAAGTAGTGTACCATAAAATTGAGAATTGAAATGGGAAATGTGTCAAAGAGAAAACAAACCGACCAAAGAGCAGATAATAGCAGAAGGCCACCAAACTTCTAATTGTCTACTTTCTTATAAGCAATGAAAAGAAAAGAAAACAATCAACAAGAAAAACCAAAGAGACATGCCCAAGAACTTTCAGCCATGATGTAAAGTATATGGAATTTTATATTTTTGAAACCTTTTCGACCTACAGATGTGTCGTTTGATATCAATGATTGTTTCCTGATAGATATATTCCACTTGTCTCATCTCATTCATAAAATTGAGAATGGAAATGGGGAATGTGTCAAAGAGACAACAACCCGACCATAGAGAAGACAACAGCATAAGTTCACCATCAGGTCTTCAATGCAGCGAGAAATTCCCGCACCCGGAGGCGTCCTTCAGCTGGCCCCTAAACAAATATATATACTAGTTCAGTGTAATGAACGCAATACTTAACTCCAAATTGTACACAAGAAACTAAAATTAAAAATAGTACAAGACTAACAAAGGCCAGAGGCTCCTGACTTGGGACAGGCTCAAAAATGCGGCGGGGTTAAACATGTTTATGAGATCTCAACCCTCCCTCTATACCTCTAGCCAATGCAAAAAAGTAAACGCATAACAATACTCACATTACAATTCAGTTCAAGAGAAGTCCGAGTCTGTAACCAAAGAAAATAAACAAAATGACAAAAATACATAAATAACATCAGACTACTAGCAGTTAACTGACATGCCAGCTCCAGACTTCAATTAAACTGATTGAAAGATTATGTCTTCATCATATGAATATCAGGCACAATCCTTCTCGTGAAGGGTTTAGTATCATACCATCATAACATATATGAGAAAAACATAACCCGTGTCATGTCACCAACTGGTTTTCAAATAAATGTGTTTAGTTCCGACGCAAAGACCCTATAAGTGAACCAATATTAACGCCAAAAAATGCAATCTTTAATGACCTGACAACAGTATCGTAACTATATCCCTTGTTAATAAGTCTATTTAAAGGTTTTGTTAGCTTCTGAGGTGAGTACTGACATTTTTGTGCTTTATAAAGAATATTTCCATAAAATATTGGATGTGAAATACCTGAACGTATAAGAAGTCTGCATGTTGAGCTATGTTTACGAATGATGTCCTTATACCGATGATAACATTTAGTAAATGTTTTGACTAGTTTGTGATATCGAAAAACCCTGGTGTAATAATTTTTCAGTAATACATAAATTCCTCTCGTTAAAATCTAAAACATTGTTACATACACGAGCGAATCGAACCTTCCGAATGTCTACCTCTGTAATATTAAAAACGCCCTACAATATCAGTCGTAAATTGAAAATATATAATAATTATACATATATAATTTGTCTGTTAGGGAAATTCAGATAAAAAAATATAACTGCTATTATTGATAATCAAGAGAGAACTATAATATTGTTTTGTTGTATCACCTACTCTTCATTCAAATAACTCGTTGTTTCAGTAAATTGGTGTACAATATTAGCTGCAAAGCAAAGAAATGATCATTTCGGTAGATGAGCGAAACGTTCAATGACAAAAGATTGCTTACTGTGTCGAAATGAAAGCAGCCTTCCGAAACGATATCATAAACTTTTAGTTTTTGTTATAGACGTAAAACGAGTGTAGCCACTTTTTTTCGAGTGAATACGATCAAAAATGTTAACAAACAGACAAGACGTTAGTTAAAAGCTTGAGTTAATATTCAAGGTTTAGAAGGTATGTTAGTATTTGAGATAAAAAGATATTATCAATCCTACTGTTTTTCAAAACAAAAATCAAGCCTTAAAATGTCTTAATTCCAAAATTCAGAATAAAGCCCTTTTATACACATAACGCAAATGTTTAAGGAAATACATTCACGAGATTTATATATCCTTATATATAATATATATATATATACAGACACTTTGCAAAAGTTTTTAGTATTGCATTGAAAGCGACATTTTGAGACTAAATTCAGTTCTATATGTCCGATTATTGTCGAGAGCAGTCCGGACTTTTTCGAGTGGGTTCGTATTTTATCGAGTGGTTATACAATTTTCCTATATCTTAAAATGTTAGGTATCAGTGTGAATACGTTTTAAACAACAACAAAAAAGGTTCAAATCAAAAATATATAATGTTTCAGTTCCTTCCATGCAATACATTATATCGTACTAAGAGTTCTAAAAAACTGACTTTGATAGTTTTTCTTCGCTTCGAAATTGCCACCCCGTGTCAAACATAGCCGACACCCCGCATGTGATGTTCTACACGGTGTGTATATATTCGTGATGTCAACAATTTAATGAAAGCATAGACAATTTGGATTGAGACGTTCATACATAAAGTGACAAGACAAGACTAGACAATATTTTATTTAAGTCTTTTATAAAACATACATGTACGTATAGTTAATAAAACAATATTATAAATCATACAAGAGCCACTATAAAAAGAGTTATGAGAGACTATCTAAAAAGTACATACTATATTTAAAATCAGCAATATAAAATACGTCTTCTTTAAAAAAAAAAATCATTGCAGATGTTGGTAGTACAAAAGTACATATCTTCATCTGCGGAAAAAACCCGATCTACACTCGAAAAAAAATGGACCGATTCACTCGAAAAACCACGATCTTTAGCTAGGTTCACACTGCCGATCAGATCAACTCGATGATTCCGATTGTCCAAATTTCTACGACCAAGCTCAACCAAATTCTTGATCTGGCCTGTTTACGACTTCTACCCGACCGCCATCCGACTGTACACGACCTTAAATCGACAATTCACGACTCATTAATGACTCCATCACGACTCCATCCCGACAACAAAATGAATATAATTCGATAATTCCGATCAATTCACGATCTTTACACGATCTTTACTCGACTAGCTAGACCAAATCAACTATTCACCATTTCAGCCTGATCTCGACCAGACCAGATCGACCTGATCGTATATGGGTCGTACGGATAATCGGGAATTGGTCGGGTATGCACATTTTTAGTAAAAAAACGTCCGATCTTTTTTTTATTAAAAAGTGGGGATTAAGTGTTACCCTTGTCCGTCCGTACGCACGTATCCCCCAACATGACCCTTTATAGTGTTATATATGCTAGCTGGGGCATTATCAGTGTCCCATGGACACATTCTCCGTTTATTTGGTTTTATTCAGTAGAAGGTCCGAGTAAAATCCTACATTTAAAATATCTACATAGAAATAAAGCAATTGGATGTGTGGGCAAGGTGCTAGCCAAGGGTTACGATCAACTTCCCTCCTCTCAATGCTCAAAAACTTCCTCATAGTGGACACTGATATATAATGGTAGTTTTATTGCTCTTTTTTGGAAATGACACCACAAAATGAGATTTGTCACTTGATTAGTACTTATGTTTGATACCAATATACATAAACTTTACCATCCCCATTTCATTGCTTTCTTACAAATAAAGCGTACTCAAATATATGTGCATAAGTATGTAATCAGTATTTTTCATAAATTTGATTTCCAGTAGTTGAATGGTTAAAGATATTCATTTTCGTTTTGCTGTATGGCAGCAACCTGTATGTATTTGCCAAAAAAAAAATAGCAAAAAGAGGACAATTTAAAGACGTCACATATTTTCCCAAAATTTGACCCAAAGTAGAATTTCAATGCCCTTGAGTGATACCTTTTCTGAAACAGTTTACAACTTTACATATATCTATCAAGAGATCAAGAGTGCATTTCTTTCTAACCAAAGTTTGGTAAACGTTGTGTGCCGTTCGTTTTATTTTGTTTTTGATTGTTCCTTTTGTGTCTTTTGCCTCTTTTAAAATGTTACCTCAAAAGTAAAGACACGTACTGTATATGAAGGAATTTTTGTACAGTTGAAAATAATGTTGCCAATATATTTTTGCGGAAGCAGAGTAATTAGAGTTAACCAGATCTGCACACACTATTTGAGAATCGCGTAGCAGTCATGTGTTCTCATGTATAGCCGAGGAGAGATCGAAGAGTGGTCGAATGTGGTCGCGGAGGGATCGGGTATTGGTCAAGTTGGTTTGGGATAAAATAAATATACAAGTCGCAGTGATCTGGAAGCGATCGGGCATTGGTCGAGTTGATCTGGAAATCATCGGGCATTAGTCGAGCAAAGGTCGAAATGATCGAGTACTGATCGGTAAAATTTTTGTATTCCGACCAAACTCGATCTCTACACGATCCTTTCCCGATCACTTCGACCGCTACTAGACGAATTCTCGATCTCTTCTCGAGTGACTTGCTTCTCGATCCTTACTCGAATGTTGTTGACATGTTAAAAACTCTCGGGTAGAAAGTCAGATCGATGACGAGCAAGGTAGACTATCCCGAACATTCTTGTCGATTGAGTCAGACCAGCTTCCCGATCACGTAATTTGTCTTGATCAGGCTTGATCGAGTTGATCTGATCGGCAGTGTGAACCTAGCTTAAACCCTTGTCCTTCTGTAAGTATGTGCATACGTCCCATTAATATTAGTTTCCGTTCTCTAATTTTATTTTGACTCAACCAAATTTTATGAAACGCCGTATACACAATGCTTGTTACCATAAAACAAAGTCCAAATGCGAATTTGGGTGGCCGTTCTTGAGTAATGACCTTTATAATGATATATATGCTAGCTGGGGTATTATCAGTGTCCCATGGAGACATTCTCCGTTTCTTTGGTCATATTCAGTAGAAGGTCTGAGTAAAATCATACATTTAAAATATCTACATATAAATGAAGCAATTGGATTTGTGAGCAAGATGGTAAGAGCTCAGAGAGACAGGTTAATAGCTGTTACGGAGCTTGAAGAGTGCATAGAAGAAGAAGAAGAAGAAGGTGTATACAGCAACGGGCGCCGAGAAATCTAGGCAGTGACTGACACGACGACCACTGTTTAGGCAGTATGAGAGACTAGCATAAACTCAACAAAGAGGAACCCAATGCTTATAAAAACTTCCTCATAGTGGACACTGATATGTAATGGTAGTTGTATAATTGCTCTTTTTTGGAAATGACACCACAAAATGAGATTTGTCTCTGGATTAGTACTCATGTTAGATAGCAATATACATAAACTTTACCATCCCCTTTTCCTTGCTTTCTTACAAATAAAGCGTACTGTTTGTGTCATATACCGATATGTGCATAAGTATGATTGTAATCAGTATTTTTCATAAATTTGATATCCAGTAATTGAATGGTTAAAGAAATTTATTTTCTTTTTGCTGTATGGCAACAACCTCCATGTATTTGCTTTAAAATATTGCAAAAAGAGGGCAAAGATGTCACATATTTCCCCAAAATTTGACCCAAAGTAGAATTTTAATCCCCTGGAGTGATACCTTTTCTGAAACTGTTTACAACTTTACATATATCTATCAAGAAATCAAGAGGGGATTTCTTTCTAACCAAAGTTTGTTAAACGTTACAGAGGTAGAAACATCGCGTAATCAGAGTTTGCTGACCCTTGAAATGTCAGAAACGTATGCACATTTTGTTGTTATCTGAACTTATTACGCGACGAAATAGCCTCCGTAGAAGATGTTATAGACACAGAGGACATCGCATATTTAATTTTATCGGAAGTTCTTCATCTTAATCAGATGAATGTATGAAGATAATGCAGATAAAGCCTTTTAAAAAAAGAGGTATGTTCTTGCTTGTCATAACTCAAAATATTGTCTAAAATTACTCAAATTTAGGTATTATCCTTTTTTCTTTCATAGCTGTTATTTAAAGGAAAGAAAAGAGGGTAATACCTAAATCTGAGTAAGTCTATACATTGTTTTGAGTTATGACAAGCAAGAAAACGTTTAGGTAATTGATTTAATGTTAAAGTTAGAAAGAAATGCATCGTTTGAACTGTAATATATATATAGGAGGTTGAATCTGCGTTTTCGGAAATACTGTTCAGTCCGTATACGATTTTGTTATATACATGTACATGTATGTAATCTTAATCACAGGTACTGTCTCTTTTTCGTTTTGCAAGCGCCATTAAAGGATGTAATTTTATGAGCTCCTAATATTTTGCCTCTCGTATCCCCACACAGGATTATTACATGGCAGAGGACCCTAAATATAATTTCAAAGGACTTTATTTGTGTAAAACTGAACTGAAACCATGTGAACTGACATTTTTTTCTCCATAATTTTCACTGAAGTGGGAAAACCACGTGGGTGGTCATTTTTTTTTCTGTGCACGATATACTGAAAATAGTTTTTCATTGACAATATTTTTATTATGATTTTCTTCAAGTTGACTTATGTTTAATCACATGAATCCCAGTTTTCTGTACGTGAGATTCATCTCATTACAGGCGTATTATTTAACATGCACATTTATTTTTTTTACCTGTACGTGAGATTTATCTCATTACAGTGTTGGTTTTTTTCTTCGTTGATGTCGGCGCCGAAATATAGCAATTTAAATGATATGAGCGATGGCGAGTCTACTTTAAGTTTACATTCATTAGTTAAAACGGACGACGACGAAAGTTCATATTTATTGGCACCGACTAGGCCTTCTCAAAACCAAGGATTTGATCAAAGTTTACATTTATTAGCCCCGACTAGGCCCTCTCAAACCAACAAATTAGATCGTTTTATGACAATTTTAACACCACAAATAAGTTTGGTTAACAGATTGCATCAAAATAATTTGACTTATAACACAAGTGCATGTTACACTACAAGTACGCCTAGATTAGAACATACAAGTATACCTAGAATAGTACATACAACTATCATGGAAAGATTAGCTCCGTGTAGGAAATTCGGGGGATATCCCCATGAAAATGGACTTGTTTTCTTGCGCGAATTTGACTCTTTCGCTACACTACATAATATCATGCCTTATGAAAAAGTTCCTGGGAAAAAACTTATTGAACTGTTTAAGAGAAAATATGTTAATCTCGATTAGCAAAGTCCAACAATCATGCTAGAAAATGAGGTTTTTGAACACATAAAGTTGTCACCGGGTCAAGCACTCGAAGATTTTTACTGCCAGCTTGTAGAAAAAGCTCAATTATTACACAAAGCTGATCATGATATTCTCACCAAATTCATCAAGGGTCTTCCCGAAAAGTTAGCTTTCTTTGTAAGGGGAGGTAACCACAAAGACAGTAATAGTGCACTATCAGCTGCCAAAATGGGCGAAGCATACGGGTACAGGTTACATGATGAGATATCTGTTTCTGCCATCAAACAACAAATTACACCTGTTGTTGCCGAACAAAACCCGTCAGTCGTACATGAACTGAAATCACAAATTCAAGATTTGACAAGTGCAAAGGGAAAAGTATTCAGTCCCCAATCCGGAAATCAACCCGATTAAAAAAGAAACCAGCTCGGTTTGAAGATGAAAGTTTCACCGATCCAGGAGACAAAACTGTTTCGAGTGATGAAAATCGTTTTTACAAAGTTAAACGAATACTTGCTAGGAAAATTATGGACGGAACAATGAGTTATTTAGTTCATTTTATTGGAGAACCGGCTCAAAATGCCCGTTGGCTAAAGGAGTCCGATTTTGACAAGAAAACCCGTGATTTGATAAACCACCGACTACCTCCACAAATTCTATGAGTCGTTTTGTGTCCGTGAGGTTTACCTCATGATACACCGTTTTTTTAATGTTTTATTCAGTGTTTAATTTTATGGAATGCTCATATATATATATATATTGTACATATTAAACGAATTTTGTTGTAAAATTCAAGACAATTGCCAATTTGAACAATTTATACATTAATGCTTGACGAGGATGTTTATTTCGAACCTTTTTGTCCTTGAGTTTTATCTCATGACAAGTTACCCGGATGTTTACAGTGATGCTTTACTGGAACTTTTTGTTTAGTTTAATTTTAGTTTAAACATATTTATTTGCAAAAGTAACAAAAGGGATTGGACACAAGTTTTTAACAACATTAGAGACGTCCTCTCCCAATATAAATATAAACACAAAGTACATTAGATAATGGCGAAAAAAACCTATAGTAGTAATGCATGTAATACATACTTCAAACAAAAATTAGAAATAAAAAGAAAAAAAATACAATATAATAAGGAATAATAATGAAACAACTGGACTGGAGTGAAAGGTTGTAAAGTAGAAATTTAGAATGTTAATTGATTGTTTTAAATCTTTGTGTTATTCTGATATAAGATTGTACGGACTCGAAAATGTCTTTGTTTTGCTGAAAAGAAAGGTCACCGTCACCAGCTTATAGAAGCTCAATGGATATAGCATAACTTTCTAATTTTGAAAACAGTATTTCTCTTGCTTCGTTGTGAAAAGCGCACTCTAAAAAATAGTGTATACTATCCTCAACAGGGAGGCCACAGCTGCATGCGGGACTTGGTTTAATAACACGATGTAAATCTAAATTTAAAGAACTGCACATATTTCACAAACGTGTATGAATGATATTAAGTTTTCTATCCCCACAACTAAAATAGGAAGGTGGCTGTATCAATTTGGACTTCATCTTTCGTTTAAAAATATTTATATTTTTGGACGTACGTATGTCGGGGGTAAGGCTATTCCATTCAATAGTAGTGGATGGGAAAAAGGATTTTCTAGTTATGTCTAGTCTATAACCGGGTACTACATAATTATTACTGTTTCGCAAATCGTAGTTAGATACTTGACCAACAAGCGGGGGCATTAAATCACAGAGATAATCAGGGACAGTCCCATTATGCAAAGAATAGAACATATTGAGCTTTCTGGATTTTCTTCTGTCCACAAGCAATTGCCAGCCAGTTTCAAAATATATAGCTTCCCGACTAACTTTTTGTCCGTGAGATTTATCTCATGACAATGCCCTATGATGATGGTACAACGACTTTTTCTGGCGAACTTTTCATGTTTTTGTCCGTGAGATTTATCTCATGACGATCCGTTACTATGATGTCAGATGAAATTCAGTACAGAGCGGAGCCCAATTTCAATGTTATTCAATAAGAATTTTTTTTTTTAAATATACGGACATTAGTTTGTTTGGATATATAATATACATGTACATGGAAACTGCTTATTAACTGCTTAAGATTTTTTTTATTTTGCATATGTTGATATTACTTATCTTTTTAAAATACTTGAACAATTCGTATTGTGTATGTTTGCTTGATTTTTTTCTATTATTCTGATGAAAATAATGAACGATTGTTGATATTGCGTATACATGACATTATGCTAAACACTTGTGCATTTTTATACATGTAGATTTTTTATTTCAATTTCATTTACATAAGTATCAAGTTTGAATTATCTAGTCATTAATATTTGATTTACTTAATTTTGTAACATAATAGCAGAAAGTTGGTACTGCGTTTTCAGATTTGTAATTCAATAATTATTTTCTATGAAGAATGCCGAATTTTGTATGTTCATATTGAACATCGATCTTTACTATTTTTGAAATATGTTGATGAGATCGTATGAATATGGTTCATTTTGTATTTAGTGGAGTTTTAAGGAAACATGATAGTGATATACAGTTTCATTAGCGAGCAAATTAAGGAAAATGTAGAGAGAATGTTTTTTTTTTGTTTTTTTTTGCATACGGTATAAAGACGGAAATCTGTAGTTAACGTCCTTTTGGAACTTTTATGAGGAGTGTATTATCTAGGATCTATGTTAGTGATATCGAGATAATTTCATAAATAAACCTCGTGAATTGTATCTTTCTGATATGTTTTATCTGTTAGCAATTTTATATTTTTCATGAGAGTGTGTGTGCGTAAATGGGTTTGGTGCACCATGATTCTGTAAGAGATAGTTGATACATTTTTTTGAAACTTGCAACTTATGAAATGTGATCATTATAGGACATTTTCACAATATTGTTAGAGTTAGGGGCTCTGCTGAATTTATTACTCAATAATACATGTATCACGAAACAATTTCGGATCTGTTAAAATATATTTAACTACTAACTTTCAAAAGTTGAGATTTCGCAACGTCCGATAATTGTCTTTTTTCATGCTGTGTTTTGAGATGGTATATGAGTTGGTGCATATATATTGTAAAGCGAATTCAACCCTGAGAAAAATTTACATTTTTCTTTTGTCGGGGGGATGTAATATATATATATAGGGGGTTGAATCCGCGTTTTCAGAAATACTGTTCAGTCCGTATACGATTTTGTTATATACATGTATGTAATCGTAATCACAGGTACTGTCTCTTTTTCGTTTTGCAAGCGCCATTAAAGGATGTAATTTTATGAGCTCCTAATATTTTGCCTCTCGTACCCCCACACAGGATTATTACAGAACTAACAAAACACCAAAATGTAGACGCATTTTAATTGTCAAAGTTTAATATGCAAACTTTGCAAAAGTATTTTAGAAACAATTGATAAAAACGGGTGCTCGCTGAACTGTTTGTATCGTTAGTGATAGAAAGAAATTCGCTCCAAATAAAAAAAAATATTTGTTTTTCGTCTCCTTTTTGTGTGAAATTACGTCAAAAAGTTCGAATGAAAAAAAAATGACAGTAAGGTGACCTATAGTTGTTACTAATAATTTCTGTGTCATTTAATGTTCTGTTAAGAGCTGTCTCATTGGCAATTGTACCACATCTTCTTTTTTTTGTATTACAAACATTTCTGGACAAACGGAAAATACGAACAGACAAAACAGAAAATAGCCCATAAAACAGGTAAAATATAATCTTGATGCTCTTATAAACCAACTTTGAAAGATAACTTAAAGTCATCAGCAGCTTAATAATGAATGTTATTGCAAAATTACTTTCATATTTGAAAAATCAGCCGGTACCAAAGTTGCAGGATTTTCTTCTTTCCGGAACACCTGAGTTCATGCTAGGATTTGTTGGGCTATGTTTTTCTAAGTTTTTAGTTTTCAACGTTATGTGGACTGCTGTTTGTCTTCCCGTCGGTTTTCGTTTTTGCTATGCTGTGTCGGTTTGTTTTCGACCTTTGAGTTTGATTGTTCCTTAAGTGTCTTTTGCTTCTCTCTTAAAATGTTACCTCTCCTTGCAAAAGTAGACACGTACTGTACATGGAGGAATTTTTGTACAGTAAAAAATAATGTGCCAATATATTTTTGCAGAGGCAGAGTTATGATAGTTAATCAGATCTGCACACACTTTTAGAGAATCGTGAAGCAGTCATGTGTTCTCGTGTATGGCCGAGTAGAGATCGAAGAGTGGTCGAATGTGGTCGCAAAGGGATCGGGTATTGGTCGAATTGGTGAGGGATAAAATAAATATAGCAGTCGCAGTGATCTGGAAGTGTGCGGGCATTGGTCGAGTAAATCTGGAAATGATCGGGCATTAGTCGAGCAAAGGTCGAAATGATCGAGTACTGATCGGTAAAATTTTTGTATTCCGACCAAACTCGATCTCTACTCGATCCTTTCTCGATCAATTCGACTGCTACTCGACGAATTCTCGATCTCTTCTCGAGTGACTTACTTCTCGATCCTTACTCAAATGTTTTTGACATGTCAAAAACTCTCGGGTAGAAAGTCAGATCAATGACGAGGTAGACTATCCCGAGCATGCTTGTCGGTTGAGTCAGACCAGTCTCCCGATCACGTAATTTGTCTTGATCGGGCTTGATCGAGTTGATCTGATCGGCAGTGTGAACCTCGCTTTACATGCTTTGGCGTGTAATCCTATGTATAAGTTAAAACTGTCCAATGTTTTACGACGGACGCTGTTGAGAAGAAGTCTTCCGAGAATACACCTCATTCCTATCGGGATAAGTTCTAAAATTACACTACTTTTCAAACTAATGGAAGTTGCCTTGGGCCTTGTTCTAACAATAAATGGGGCATACAACTTTTTATAGAGGCATGCTTAAACCATTGTAAACACATCAAACAAAACATTTTCAATGACTTGAATTTGTCTTTTAGAAATTGCCTCCGAAACTATCAAAATTTTAAAATGTCCACTTTCCAAACTGAAAATAGTTTGAAATTACAGTGTAAAACACGTACAGCTATTATGAATTCAGAGAACTAGAGATACATGTAAGTGTATAAAATGACAGCAGTAATGATTATACTAGTACACACTTCTAAAACACACGCAAACGAAAGAAAAGGAAATGAATTCCTCCAAATAACAAAATTAAAACTTACATTGATCATTTCTAGATTGAAGCAAACTCATGACACATATATTCATAATCACATCACTCGTTATTTAGATTTGCAGCATGCTTAAAAATCTGAAAAGAAAAATGATAGATTGTTATGTATGAACAATAAATCAAACGCTTTACCGAACTTATGTAGAGAAATCACCCAGCGACATGGACACTAATGATGGATAGTCTACTGACTTTACGTACAAACGTAAGTAGTCTATTCGGATATATTATAACGTTTACTTATAATGTTTATCATGGGAATAAATGGATGTTGTAAACACTTTCTTTCAATGTTTTTGTCAACTATATTTAACATCATTTATCAGAAAAGTCATCCGGCCGTCAAGAGTTAATATTAACATGTTCATCAGTGGCGGATCCAGAGGGGTGGTACCGGGAGTTGGAACCCCCCTTTTTGTCGATCAATGCATTTAAATGAGGACATATTAGAAACCCCCTTTTAAAATGGTTGGATCCGCCCCTGCACCATATCATTGTTAACGCAATATTCAATCTATCGTTATCTATGTTTGATGTTCATAAGAACGTAAAAATAAATAATGTCTTTTATATGCCTTAATCAACAAAATCTGCAATTTTGTGCCGATATAACTTTACCACTTCTACGTAAAGATGAATACCGTAATAATAATAGATTCATAATTTGCACTTTTCCAGTCAGGCTCAAGAGCAATCATTTTCACATGTTTCCTGTAGTAATTCCATTAAGCAAACTTGGCTTAGTATGTTGAAAATTGCTTTCTCTCATTTCAAATCAAAGACCGTTAGTGAGCACGCTCACCCCTCCCCCCCCAAAATAAAAAAAAAATTGTCCCTGTGCAAACAAAATCCCACCAAATTCCGAGTTCAAGACCAATGTTTCATAAAATTCGATTATCTCATCTTAGAGAAGATGGGATGACGAAATATAACAGTAGTATATTTAGGGTAAAATTCTAAGTTCAAAAGGGCATAACTCATATAAGAAAATTAAATCATAGTTTCTTGCCAATATGCACATCTACATAGTATGTCCTTATTATCTACAAAGTTTCATTAAATTCTGATATGTGGTCTTAGAGAAGTTGAAGTGAAAAATGACAAAATAAAGCAGTTGTATATGTAGGCCAACATTCTAAGTTTAAATTGGCATTACTCATAGAAAAAAGATTTAATGATAATTTCATGACGATTGGCACATCTCCAAAGTATGTCCTTATTCTCTACAAAGTTTTATGAAATTCTGTTTTACAGAGAAGTTATCATGACAAGACTAGGACTGACGGATGATCTGACGGACGGTTATTCAGACGGATGGTTAAAAACATAAACTCGAAGTGTTGTTTCGTAGGGTTTATCTATCCATAAATTTTGATCTATGATGTTCATTACTCAGTTTTCTAAACACACGTTTTGAATTATATGATTAGAAGACGTTTGTTGCATAATTTTGTGTTTGAGAAAATGACGATCCATCGTCAATGGACGTCAAGTTGGTTACCTATTCCCTATTCCCTATTCGTTACCTATTCCCTATTCCCTATTCGTTACCTATTCCCTATTCCCTATTCGTTACCTATTCGTTACCTATTCCCTATTCCCTATTCGTTACCTATTCGTTACCTATTCCCTATTCCCTATTCGTTACCTATTCGAACAAAGTTTGGAGACCTATTGTTTTTGCTCAGTTCTTATTATTTTTATTATTCTTCTTCTTCCTCTTCTTCCTCTTCTTCCTCTTCTTCCTCTTCTTCTTCCGCCACTTTAAAAATGAACTTGTCCGCAGCATTTCTCCAAAACTACTTGTCAAATTTACTTAGGGTTTCATAAAATGTTAGACTAATATGTCTAGGTGAGCCATCAATCGTTCATTTGTGCATTGGGGTCTATTAAGGGGTATTTTGAGGAGCATAAAGAAGGGAGGGGTTTACTATAGAACCCTATGGGATTTTATTTTCTAAAATTTTCAAATGAATATAACTTGAAAACTGTAAGTGATAGATACATGCAGTCTTCAGAAATGATTAAAGGACAATAAAACAAATCACATGAAATATAGGGGAGTCCCTGGGGGTCATCCCTACCCCCTTCAATTCGAGAATATGCTTTTAACTTGTAAACGGTCCAGATCCCCAACCCTAAACCATATATATTCTTGTATGGGACAATAAAACTAATCAAATGAAATTAAATAAAAGTTCCTGGGGGTCACCCCCACCCCGTTCAATTTGAGAATGTACTATTATCTTGTAAACGGTTCAGATCCCCACCCCTAAACCATATATATTCTTGAAAAGGACGATAAAACAAATCAAATGAAATTAAATGGAAGTCCCAGGGGTCATCCCCACCCCGTTCAATTTTAGAATGTGCTATTATCTTGTAAACGGTCCAGATCCCCACCCCTAAACCATATATATTCTTGTAGGGGATAATAAAAATAATCAAATGAAATCAAATGGAAGTTCCTGGGGGTCACCCTACCCCGTTCAATTTGAGAATCTACTATTGTCTTGTAAATGGTCCAGATCCCCACCCCTTAACCATATATTGTCTTGTAGGGGACAATAAAACAAATGAAATGAAATAAAAGGAAAGTCCCTAGGGGGTCACCCCACCCCCTCTTGTTTGAAAACTTATAAACGGTCAACATCCCCACCCCTAAACTATATATATTCTTGTAAGGGACAATAAAACTAATCAAATGAAATTAAATGGAAGTTCCTGGGGGTCACCCCAACCCTGTTCAATTTGGGAATGTACTATTATCTTGTAAATGGTCCAGATCCCCACCCCTAAACCATATATATTCTTGTAGGGGACAATAAAACAAATAAAATGAAATGTAGGTAAAGTTCCTGGGGGTCACCACCATCCCCTCCTGTTTGAAAACTTGTAAATGGTGGAGATCCCCAC
This sequence comes from Mytilus galloprovincialis, assembly GCF_965363235.1. Classification (NCBI taxonomy): domain Eukaryota; kingdom Metazoa; phylum Mollusca; class Bivalvia; order Mytilida; family Mytilidae; genus Mytilus; species Mytilus galloprovincialis. The sequence goes on from NC_134844.1 coordinate 31,129,739, forward strand.
CAGTAAGTCATATATATTCTTGTATGGGACAAAAAATCAATTCAAATGAACATGGGACCATATGAATAGCGAGTTATGGGAGCTTTATTTGGGAGACTTCGTAACAGCGTCCTGTTACAATTACTTCTTGTTGTTTATACTCTTATATCTGGTAATAGTTCTAAATTTGTTGAGGTAAAATGATCTTTTTATGACCTATTTATATGTGTTTGTGCTCAACCGATCCTTTTACTTTATGTTCGATACTCATTTGTTCCTTATTTGATTTTTATACGTTCTACCTTTTAACTGCTTTATATCCGTATGTTTGAAGATGGATCTTGGTTCGAAGGGATGAAATCACCGTGTTAGCGCTTGCATAAAAAAAGATGTGGTATGATTGCCAATGAGACAACAACCCACAATAGACCAAAATGACACAGAAACTATCAACTATAGGTCAATGTACGGCCTTCAACAATGAGCATAGCCCAAACCGTGTAGTCGCCTATAAAAGGCCCAGATATGACAATTTCAAACAATTCAAACAACAAAACTAACGGCCGTATTTCATATACAAAAAAATAAACGGAAAACAAATATGTAACACAAAAACAAACGATAACTACTTAATTTCAGGCTCTTGTCTAGGGACAGGAACATACTAACATAATGTGGTGGGGTTAAACATGTTAGCAGGGTGTACATCGTTTCGGAGCATGCTATTACCTTGTTTAATTCGTTCCATCACTCGCTTATAATTCGCTTATAATACGTGTATCATACGTTGCACCTTTTAAAACATGATTTTCAATTGTTTTGATGTCTCTGGTGGTAGATTTGGGTTCTTAGAGGTGATATAACTCTATAAGCGCATATGTACCCGTTCCAACGCTCGGATAATACCCTGTTAAATATTCGTTACTTATTCACTTTTAATACGTTTGTTGTACGTTGCACCTTTGTGTTCATATCTCTGGTGGTAATAATGTGTTCTTATAGATGAAATATCCCTATTAGCGCGTATGTACCCGTTCCAGCGCTCGGATAATACCCTGTTACTTATTCGTTCCTTATTCGCTTTTAATGCGCGGGGTAAGTATACGTTGCACCTTGAAATAAATCGTTTTTTAATTGTGTTCATGTCTCTGGTGGTAACAATGTGTTCCTAGAGAAGAAATGACCATATTAGAACGCATGTACCCATTCCAGCGCTCGGTTAATACCCTGTCACCTATTCGTTACCTATTCGTTACCTATCCACTTATAATACGTTTGTTGTACGTTGCACCTTTTAGAAAAGGATTTTCACTTGTGTTCATGTCTCTGGTGGTAACAATGTGTAATTAGAGATGAAATGACCTTATTACCGTGCATGTACCCGTTCCAGCGCTCGGTTAATACCCTGTTACCTATTCGTTACCTTTTCGTTACTTATTCGCTTTTAATTCGTTTGTTGTACGTTGCACCTTTAAGAAACGGATTTTCAATTGTGTTCATATCTCTTGTGGTAATAATGTGTTCTTATAGATGAAATACCTCTATTAGCGCATATTACCCGTTCCAGCGCTCGGATAATACCCGGTTACTTATTCGTTCCTTATTCGCTTTTAATGCGCAGGGTATACGTTGCACCTTGAAATAAATCGTTTTTTAATTGTGTTCGTGTCGCTGGTGGTAACAATGTGTAATTAGAGATGAATTGACCCTATTAGCGCGCATGTACCCGTTCCAGCGCTCGGTAAATACCCTGTTACCTTTTCGTTACGTATTCGTTACCTATTCGTTACCTATTCACTTATAATACATTTGTTGTACGTTGCACCTTTTAGAAAAGGATTTTCAATTGTGTTCATGTCTCTGGTGGTAACAATGTGTTTTTAGAGATGAAATGACCCTATTAGCGCATATGTACCCGTTCCAGCGCTCGGATAATAGCCTGTTAAATATTCGTTACTTATTCGCTTTTAATACGTTTGTTGTACGTTGCACCTTTTAGAAAAGGATTTTCAATTGTGTTCATATCTCTGGTGGTAATAATGTGTTCTTATAGATGAAATATCCCTATTAGCGCGTATGTACCCGTTCCAGCGCTCGGATAATACCCTGTTACTTATTCGTTCCTTATTCGCTTTTAATGCGCGGGATAAGTATACGTTGCACCTTGAAATAAATCGTTTTTTAATTGTGTTCATGTCTCTGGTGGAAACAATGTGTTCTTAGAGAAGAAATGACCCTATTAGAGCACATGTACCCGTTCCAGAGCTCGGTTAATACCCTATTACCTATTCGCCACCTATTCGTTACCTATTCGTTACCTATTCGTTACCTATTCACTTATAATACGTTTGTTGTACGTTGCACCTTTTAGAAAAGGATTTTCACTTGTGTTCATGTCTCTGGTGGTAACAATGTGTAATTAGAGATGAAATGACCCTATTAGCGTGCATGTACCCGTTCCAGCGCTCGGTTAATACCCTGTTACCTAATCGTTACTTTTTCGTTACTTATTCGCTTTTAATACGTTTGTTGTACGTTGAACCTTTAAGAAACGGATTTTCAATTGTGTTCATATCTCTTGTGGTAATAATGTGTTCTTATAGATGAAATACCCCTATTAGCGCATATTACCCGTTCCAGCGCTCGGATAATACCCGGTTACTTATTCGTTCCTTATTCGCTTTTAATGCGCAGGGTATACGTCGCACCTTGAAATAAATCGTTTTTTAATTGTGTTCGTGTCTCTGGTGGTAACAATGTATTCTTAGAGATTAAATGACCCTATTAGCGCGCGTGTACCCGTTCCAACGCTCGGTTAATACCCTGTTACTATTCGTTACCTATTCGTTACCTATTCACTTATAATATATTTGTTGTACGTTGCACCTATAAAAAACGGATTTTCAATTGTGTTCATATCTCTTGTGGTAATAATGTGTTCTTATAGATGAAATACCCCTGTTAGCGCATATTACCCGTTCCAGCGCTTGGATAATACCCGGTTACTTATTCGTTCCTTATTCACTTTTAATGCGCAGGGTATACGTTGCACCTTGAAATAAATCGTTTTTTAATTGTGTTCGTGTCTCTAGTGGTAACAATGTGTTCTTAGAGATAAAATGACCCTATTAGCGCGCATTTACCCGTTCCAGCGCTCGGTAAATACCCTGTTACCTATTCGTTACCTATTCACTTATAATACATTTGTTGTACGTTGCACCTTTTACAAAAGGATTTTCACTTGTGTTCATGTCTCTGGTGGTAACAATGTGTAATTAGAGATGAAATGATCCTATTAGCGTGCATGTACCCGTTCCAGCGCTCGGTTAATACCCTGTTACCTATTCGTTACCTTTTCGTTACTTATTCGCTTTTAATACGTTTGTTGTACGTTGCACCTTTAAGAAACGGATTTTCAATTGTGTTCATATCTCTTGTGGTAATAATGTGTTCTTATAGATGAAATACCCCTATTAGCGCATATTACCCGTTCCAGCGCTCGGATAATACCCGGTTATTTATTCGTTCCTTATTCGCTTTTAATGCGCAGGGTAAACGTTGCACCTTGAAATAAATCGTTTTTTAATTTTGTTTTTGTCTCTGGTGGTAACAATGTCTTCTTAGAGATGAAATGACCCTATTAGCGCGCGTGTACCCGTTCCAGTGCTCGGTTAATACCCTGTTACCTATTCGTTACCTATTCGTTACCTATTCACTTATAATACGTTTGTTGTACGTTGCACCTTTTAGAAAAGGATTTTCAATTGTGTTCATGTCTCTGGTGGTAACAATGTGTAATTAGAGATGAAATGACCCTATTAGCGTGCATGTACCCGTTCCAGCGCTCGGTTAATACCCTGTTACCTATTCGTTACTTATTCGCTTATGATACGTTTGTTGTACGTTGCACCTTTTAGAAAAAGATTTTCATTTGTGTTCATGTCTCTGGTGGTAACAATGTGTTCTTAGAGATGAAATAACCCTTTTAGCGCGTATATACCCGTTCCAGCGCTCGGCTAATACCTGGTTACCTATTCGTTACTTCTTATTTCAAGGTGCAACGCATAGCACACGTATTTAAAGCGAATAAGGAACGAATAAGTAACAGGGTATCAGTCGAGCGCTGAAACGGGTACATATGTTCGATTAAGGTTATTTCACCTCTAAGAACCGACAGTTACCTGCAGAGGCACAAAAATATTTCTTTTTAAAGTGCAACGCATTACACACGTTTTAACAGCGAATAGGTAACGAATAGGTAACAGGGTATTAACCGAGCGCTGGAACGGGTACATGCGCTCTAATAGGGTCATTTCGTCTCTAAGAACATATTGTTACCAACAAAGACATGAACACAATTAAAAAACGATTTATTTCAAGGTGCATCGTATACTTACCCCGCGCATTAAAGCAAATAAGGAACAAATAAGTAACAGGGTATTATCTGCGCGCTGGAACGGGTACATGCACGCTAATAGAGTCATTTTATCTCTGAGAAGACATTGTTACCACCAGAGACATGGACACAATTGAAAATCCTTTTCTAAAAGGTGCAACGTACAACAAACGTATTATAAGTGAATAGGTAACGAATAGGTAACGAATAGGTAACGAATAGGTAACAGGGTATTAACAGAGCGCTGGAACGGTTACATGCGCGCTAATAGGGTCATTTCATCTCTAAGAACACATTGTTACCACCAGAGACATGAACACAAGTGAAAATCCTTTTCTTAAAGGTGCAACGTACAACAAACGTATTTAAAGCGAATAGGTAACGAATAGGTAACAGGGTATTAACCGAGCGCTGGAACGGGTACATATGCGTTAATAGGGTCATTTCATCTCTAAGAACACATTGTTACAACCAGAGACATGAACACAATTAAAAAACGATTTATTTCAAGGTGCAACGTATACTTACCCCGCGCATTAAAAGCGAATCAGGAACGAATAAGTAACAGGGTATTATCAGCGCGCTGGAACGGGTACATGCACGCTAATAGAGTCATTTTATCTCTGAGAAGACATTGTTACAACCAGAGACATGGACACAATTGCAATCCTTTAAGAAAGGTGCAACGTACAACAAACGTATTATAAGTGAATAGGTAACGAATAGGTAACGAATAGGTAACAGGGTATTAACCGAGCGCTTAAACGAGTACATGCGCGCTAATAGGGTCATTTCATCTCTAAATACACATTGTCACCACCAGAGACATGAACACAAGTGAAAATCCTTTTCATAAAGGTGCAACGTACAACAAATGTATTATAAGTGAATAGGTAAGGAATAGGTAACGAATAGGTAACAGGGTATTAACCGAGCGCTGGAACGGGTACATGCGCGCTAATAGTGTCATTTCATCTCTAAGAACACATTGTTACCACCAGAGACATGAACATAATTTAAAATCCTTTTCTAAAAGGTGCAACGTACAACAAACGTATTATAAGTGAATAGGTAACAGGGTATTGACCGAGCGCTGGAACGGGTACATGTGCGCTAATAGGGTCATTTCATCTCTCTAAGAACACATTGTTACCACCAGAGACATGGACACAATTGAAAATCCTTTTCTAAAAGGTGCAACGTACAACAAACGTATTATAAGTGAATAGGTAACGAATAGGTAACGAATAGGTAACAGGGTATTAACCGAGCGCTGGAACGGGTACATGCACGCTATTAGGGTCATTTCATCTCTAATTACACATTGTTACCACCAGAGACATGTACACAATCGAAAATCCTTTTCTAAAAGGTGCAACGTACAACACACGTATTTACACCGAATAAGTAACGAATAGGTAACGAATAGGTAACAGGGTATTAACTGAGCGCTGGAACGGGTACATGAGCGCTAATAGGGCCATTTCATCTCTAAGAACACATTGTTACCACCAGAGACATGAACACAATTGAAAATCCTTTTCTAAAAGGTGCAACGTACAACAAACGTATTATCAGCGAATATGTAACGAATAGGTAACGAATAGGTAACAGGGTATTAACCGAGCGCTGGAACGGGTACATGCGCGCTAATAGGGTCATTTCCTCTCTAAGAACATATTGTTACCACCAGAGACATGGACACAATTGAAAATCCTTTTCTTAAAGGTGCAACGTACAACAAACGTATTATAAGTGAATAGGTAACGAATAGGTAACGAATAGGTAACAGGGTATTAACCGAGCGCTGGAACGGGTACATGCGCTCTAATAGGGTCATTTCGTCTCTAAGAACATATTGTTACCACCAGAGACATGAACACAATTAAAAAACGATTTATTTCAAGGTGCAACGTATATTTACCTCGCGCATTAAAAGCAAATAAGGAACGAATAAGTAACAGGGTATTATCCGAGCGCTGGAACGGGTACATGCGCGCTAATAGGGTCATTTCATCTCTAAGAACACATTGTTACCACCAGAGACATGAACACAAGTGAAAATCCTTTTCTAAAAGGTGCAACGTACAACACACGTATCATAAGTGAATATGTAACGAATAGGTAACGAATAGGTAACAGGGTATTAACCGAGCGCTGGAACGGGTACATGCGCGCAAATAAGGTCATTTCATCTCTATGAACACATTGTTACCACCAGAGACATTGACACAATTGAAAATCCTTTTCTAAAAGGTGCAACGTACAACAAACGTATTATAAGTGAATAGGTAACGAATAGGTAACAGGGTATTAACCGAGCGCTGGAACGGGTACATGCACGCTAATAGGGTCATTTCATCTCTAATTACACATTGTTACCACCAGAGACATGAACACAAGTGAAAATCCTTTTCTAAAAGGTGCAATGTACAACAAACGTATTTAAAGCGAATAAGTAACGAATAGGTAACGAATAGGTAACAGGGTATTAACCGAGCGCTGGAACGGGTACATGCGCGCTAATAGGGTCATTTCATCTCTATGAACACATTGTTACCACCAGAGACATGGACACAATTGAAAATTCTTTTCTAAAAGGTGCAACGTACAACAAATGAATTATAAGTGAATAGGTAACGAATAGGTAACGAATAGGTAACAGGGTATTAACCGAGCGCTGGAACGGGTACATGCGCTCTAATATGGTCATTTCGTCTCTAAGAACATATTGTTACCACCAGAGACATGAACACAATTAAAAAACGATTTATTTCAAGGTGCAACGTATATTTACCTCGCGCATTAAAAGCGAATAAGGAACGAATAAGTAACAGGGTATTATCCGAGCGCTGGAACGGGTACATGCACGCTAATAGGGTCATTTCATCTCTAAGAACACATGGTTACCACCAGAGACATGAACACAAGTGAAAATCCTTTTCTAAAAGGTGCAACGTACAACACACGTATTATAAGTGAATATGTAACGAATAGGTAACGAATAGGTAACGAATAGGTAACGAATAGGTAACAGGGTATTAACCGAGCGCTGGAACGGGTACATGCGCGCAAATAAGGTCATTTCATCTCCATGAACACATTGTTACCACCAGAGACATGAACACAAATGAAAATCCTTTCTAAAAGTTGTAACGTACAACAAACGTATTATAAGTGAATAGGTAACGAATAGGTAACAGGGTATTAACCGAGCGCTGGAACGGGTACACGCGCGCTAATAGGGTCATTTCATCTCTAAGAAGATATTGTTACCACCAGAGACACGAACACAATTAAAAAACGATTTATTTCAAGGTACAACGTATACTTACCCCGCGCATTAAAAGCGAAAAGGGAACGAATAAGTAACAGGGTATTATCCGAGCGCTGGAACGGGTACATACGCGATAATAGGGATATTTCATCTATAAGAACACATTATTACCACCAGAGATATGAACACAGTTGAAAATCCTTTTCTAAAAGGTGCAACGTACAACAAACGTATTAAAAGCGAATAAGTAACGAATATTTAACAGGGTATTATCCGAGCGCTGGAACGGGTACATATGCGCTTATAGAGTTATGTCACCTCTAAGAACCCAAATCTACCACAAGAGACAAAAAAACAATTGAAAATCATGTTTTAAAAGGTGCAACGTATGATACACGTATTATAAGCGAATTATAAGCGAGTGATGAAATGAATTAAACAAGGTAATAGCATGATCCGAAACGATGTACACCCTGCTAACATGTTTAACCCCACCACATTATGTTAGTATGTGCCTGTCCCTAGACAAGAGCCTGAAATTAAGTAGTTATCGTTTGTTTTTATGTTACATATTTGTTTTCCTTAAATTTTTTTGGATATGAAATACGGCCGTTAGTTTTGTTGTTTAAATTGTTTGAAATTGTCATATCTGGGCCTTTTATAGGTGACTACACGGTTTGGGCTATGCTCATTGTTGAAGGCCGTACATTGACCTATAGTTGATAGTTTCTGTGTCATTTTGGTCTATTGTGGGTTGTTGTCTCAATGGCAATCATACTACATCTTTATTTTTATGCAAGCGCTTACACGGTGATTTCATCTCTTCGAACCAAGATCCATCTTCAAACATACGGACATAAAGCAGTTAAAAGGTAGAACGTATAAAAATCAAATAAGGAACAAATGAGTATCGAACATAGAATAAAAGGATCGGTTGAGCACAAACACATATACATAGGTCATAAAAAGATCATTTTACCTCAACAAATTTAGAACTATTACCAGATATAAGAGTATGAACAACAAGAAGTAATTGTAACAGGATGCTTTTACGAAGTCTCCCAAACAAAGCTCCCATAACTCGCTATTCATATGGTCCCATGTTCATTTGATTTGATTTTTTGTCCCATACAAGAATATATATGGCTTACTGGTGGGGATCTCCACCATTTACAAGTATTCAAACAGGCGGGGGTGGTGGTGACCCCCAGGGACTTTACCTACATTTCATTTTATTTGTTTTATTGTCCCCTACAAGAATATATATAGTTTAGGGGTGGGGATGTTGACCGTTTACAAGTTTTTAAACAAGAGGGGGTGGGATGACCCCCTCAGGACTTCCCTTTTATCTCATTTTATTTGTTTTATTGTCCCCTACAAGAACATATATGGTTTAGGGGTGGAGATCTGGACCATTTACAAGATAATAGTACATTCTCAAATTAAACGGGGTGGGGTGACCCCAAGGAACTTCCATTTAATTTCATTTGATTAGTTTTATTGTCCCTTACAAGAATATATATAGTTTAGGGGTGGGTATGTTGACCGTTTACAAGTTTTTAAACAAGAGGGGGTGGGCTGACCCCCTAGGGACTTTCCTTTTATTTCATTTCATTTGTTTTATTGTCCCCTACAAGAATATATATGGTTTAGGGGTGGGGATCTGGACCATTTACAAGATAATAGTACATTCTCAAATTGAACGGGGTGGGGTGACCCCAAGGAACTTCAATTTAATTGCATTTGATTAGTTTTATTGTCCCTTACAAGAATATATATAGTTTAGGAGTGGGGATGTTGACTGTTTATAAGTTTTCAAACAAGAGGGGGTGGGGTGACCCCCTAGGGACTTTCCTTTTATTTCATTTCATTTGTTTTATTGTCCCCTACAAGAAAATATATGGTTTAGGGGTGGGGATCTGGACCATTTACAAGATAATAGTACATTCTCAAATTGAACGGGGTGGGAGTGACCCCCAGGAACTTCCATTTAATTTCATTTGATTAGTTTTATTGTCCCCTACAAGAATATATATGGTTTAGGGGTGGGGATCTGGACCGTTTACAAGATAATAGCACATTCTAAAATTAAACGGGGTGGGGATGACCCCCGGGGACTTTCATTTAATTTCATTTGATTTGTTTTATCGTCCTATTCAAGAATATATATGGTTTAGGGGTAAGGATCTGGACGGTTTACAAGATAATAGTATATTCTCAAATTGAACGGGATGGGGGTGACCCCCAGGAACTTTTATTTAATTTCATTTGATTAGTTTTATTGTCCCATACAAGAATATATATGGTTTAGGGGTGGGGATCCGGACCGTTTACAAGTTAAAAGCATATTCTCGAATTGAAGGGGGTAGGGGTGACCCCCAGGGACTCCCCTATTTTTCATGTGATTTGTTTTTATTGTCATTTAATCATTTCTGAAGACTGCATGTATCTATCACTTACAGTTTTCAAGTTATATTCATTTAAAAATTTTAGAAAATAAAATCCCATAGGGTTCTATAGTAAACCCCTACCTTCTTTCTGCCCCCCCCCAAATACCCCTTAATAGACCCCAATGCACAAATGAACGATTGATGGCTACATTTTATGAAACCCTAAGTAAATCTGACAAGTAGTTTTGGAGAAATGCTGCGGACAAGTTCATTTTTAAAGTGGCGGAAGAAGAAGAGGAAGAAGAGGAAGAAGAAGAATAACTAGAATTGCCATTGCAAGCAATAGCGGATGTCACCCTTCCCCCTATTGCCACTAAGCGGCAGCCACTTCAAACTTGTTTAACAGTAAATGCACAAATATGCATGGCTATTCATCTTTTTGTAAATTTTCAGTATATTCAGAGCATTTTAAAGTATTTCACATTTATACCGTTTCTATGGCAATGGCAGCCATTTTGAAAATTTCAAAGTTAAAAGTCTCATCTAAACTTGTCAGTTACCAATAATATCAAATTTCATTAAGTTAAAACCATTTTGAGAATTTTTGACATTTTTGCAGTTTCCATGGCAACCGTGGCCATTTTGGAAATTCCAACTTCAAAAGTCATATCTAGACTTGACAGTTAACAATCATATCCAGTTTCATCAATTTTGAAGCATTCTGAAATTTTTGATCCGGTATCCATGGTAACATAGTAGTTCCAATGATTATCAAAATCATTCAAAACCTGTATATAGTGGACAACTATATTGCATAAAAATTTGATGATTTTAAGTTCAAGCATACCAAAGTTATTCACCAAACCCGGAAGTTTTTGGAGCATTTTGACCTTTTTGCATTGTTTGCATGGAAACGGCAGACATTTGGAAGTTCCAACGCCAAATTCCACATCTACTAAAGTTGCTCATCGTTATGATAAAGTTTCAAAAAAATTGGAGCATTTCCATATTTTTTAAATTTTTGGTGTAGTTTCTATGGTAACATAGCAGTTCCAAAATGTGCCAAAATCATCCAAAACCAGTATATAGTGGGCACCTACATTGTATTAAAATCTAAAGATTTTAAGCTTAAGCATTCTCAAATAATTCAAGGAACTCCAAAATTATATTTTTTCACCATTTTTCTTGTCGATCGGGTGACATAATAAAAATAATAAGAACTGAGCAAAAACAATAAGTCTCCAAACTTTGTTTGGGAGACTTAATTAAAAAGGGGGAAGGATATTAAAAATCGAATAAGTAACGAATAAGGAATAGGGAATAAGTAACGAATAGGTAATGATAGGGAATAGGGAATAAGTAACAAATAGATAACGAATAGGGAATAGGGAATAGGTAACGAATAGGGAATAGGGAATAGGTAACGAATAGGGAATAGGTAACGAATAGGTAACGAATAGGTAACGAATAGGGAATAGGGAATAGGTAACGAATAGGGAATAGGGAATAAGTAACGAATAGGTAACGAATAGGTAACGAATAGGGAATAGGGAATAGGTAACGAATAGGTAACGAATAGGGAATAGGGAATAGGTAACGAATAGGTAACGAATAGGGAATAGGGAATAGGTAACGAATAGGGAATAGGGAATAGGTAACGAATAGGGAATAGGGAATAGGTAACCAACTTGACGTATAACCAAGACAGTGTTATATTTAGACATTCAATCGCTTGATATAAGTATTTACCGTTTTCCTAAACAGAGCTATTCAAAAATAAAATGATAAAATTGTCTAAACTATGTTTTAATGTTAAGACTTAAAATACATGAATTGGTTAATTAATTCCAAAAGTTCGCCTTACCTGCTTTATTTGATTAGTTTCGGATACAGTATACAAGCCAGGAAATCATTATACAATTCATGTATTTTAAAGTAACTTTTGGCTTTCTTGGTCAAGGTTAAATGTAATAATATACTTTATTTACACCATTCCATTTTATATGGTAGATTACGTAACTAAAAGTTTTATATTTTGATGTGATAAGGCGTTTCAATTATCTGCATTTCTGCAGTTGATTTTAAAGTGCTGATTTAGATGATAAGAAAGTAACCTGGATATATGCCAAACTATGTTTTTAGTTTTTCAATTTTCGGAAAATGATATTAAAGTGATGCAAGTAGCACGTTTTCAATTTTACACCTTTTATATCATATAATTTATTTATATAAATACTTTTTGGATAATTTTAGATAAATTGCTATATTCCCTTTTGAAATTTTTACTTTATTTTTCCCTCACAAACTGTATTCGAATTTATAATTAAATGTCATAGTATTGTGCTCAAGTTAAACGAAACATATTGTGCAGTGTATCCTTAAATCTTGTTCTTTAACTTTCAGTTGAATATCTGTTATCAATGCAAATTTAAGATATGATTTTTTTGTTTAATCATGAAAGTGAAAGAGTGAAATGATAATAGTAAAGTTCATTTTTGTCAAAGTAAGCTATGGAACATCGATGATGAATTACTCACTTTCAAATGAATAATTCGACCTCATTGAATCCGCATTCATGTGACCTTTAATTCAACCCCAAGTGCTAGAGATGGATTACGCATGAATTATACATGCTCCATCATTTTTCTCCGACTGTAAACGGAATCTTTACACTCAATTAATTGGATGTTGCTTGTGTCCCGATTGACATTTTAGTCTTAGATACACGATTTTTTTGCATGAACCCCCTGAGGGGTTCATGCTTATATATTGGCGAGTTTTAGATGTGTCTATGGGCCACTCGATATCTCTCGGCCGGAAGTCAGAATAAAATTCTCGGAACGTCTCGAAAGTTTTCTGGTCATTTATACAGGTCTTAACAGGTTGTTATCTACGTCTTTGATATCATGTATATGGTCCCTTGGTGGCCCTTGACGACGCAATTATATTTGTTTTAAAACGACCACTGTACACTGTGTGTATCTGGGTCAATTATAACGTGGTATTGTATGTTGTCTCGATAACATGTGAACTAATTATGCTTGAAGATTTAACCACGGGATACTGAGTGTGTATTTCATCATAGACTTACGGGAGCGAAGATTCTGGTTAAAATATTAATATTAGATCGGAAAACAGAAAGATAATATTCTTATCAAAAGTATTTAATTCAATCGGAATCAAATACATATATATACAAAATATATACTGTATTTATGTTTCTGAAGAAACTAACAATGATTGAAATCAGAATATTTTCAGAGTTGCAATTAAGAAATAAGTATTTTATATTACAAGATACTCTGCTTTGGTATTTTTAAATATTCATTTGTAAAGGAAACATAAAAATTAAATCTAAATAAATTCTTGCATCCTACAAAAAAAATTGTTAATAAACAATAATCATTATATTTCTACGTTAATTATTTCATACCATTTTAGTATTTAGGTACTTTTGAGTAATTATTTTTTTTGTATTGTAATATATCCATAAAACGGAAAGTAAGATAAATTTAGTAAATATTTAAATTATAAACGGTCGTGAATAAAAAATACTTGTGTGTTTTCAAATCATAAAGCATGATTTTAAATCCTTGCAACTCACAACAACCGTAAAAATAATTTACAACAATCACAACAAAAGTTTAGAAGTCTTTGCTTATATTTTGTATAGTAATATATTCACATAGTGGAATGTTAGAATTTAAAAGTAGATTTATTTGATAAATAAACTGTCCATCTGTAAATACTTGACGTTCGTGTTTATTGATATTATATATATTCAAAAGAATTTGAAAAAAAAAAATACTAACAGGAACCGTTAGTTTTTTATAAAATTTAAATTAAATTTTTGTTTGTTTGTTTTAATAGTTTAACCGTATAGCATCTACATATTTGTACTATATGTAACGGTTTTGAAAATTGTATTCATTGTGTTGACCAACTATCCTACACCTCTTGATTCATTTACATTATAGATCATATTTCAAAAGCACACTATCGGTTTGCGTTCTCAAAAATTCCGGATATAAAATGTCAATGAATCCGGAGTCAAAACATTTAATGTAGGCCGTTTGACATTCGAATTCAACTATTAGATTAAGATATGTGATGATGCAAATGCGTATTCTTTTCCTGAGTATCAGTGAGATGCTTTCTATTTACTATTTGGCTGACTTGGGACAGGCGCAAAAATGCGGCGGGGTTAAACATGTTTGTGAGATCTCAACCCTCCCCCTATACCTCTAACCAATGTAGTAAAGTAAACGCATAACAATACGCAATACCTTTTTATATACATTGGTTATTTTGAAAGTGTGTACAGGTATTCGTAAACTTCTGAATTAAGAAATTCTTCGGCAAAACTAAGTTTCCCTGTAGAATGTTTGAATTGATTTAAGTAAAATCGGGAAATCCTTAAACATTGAGATGTTTTATTGGACCAAAATGAGTCTCTTCATACATGTAAGAGGTCCCAATCAATTGCATGCCACAGGTTTCACCGCATACAACATCTACCATGAGTAAAGACGGTTTCAAATACGAGTTGAGAATATAAAGGCATTCATGTAGGAAACAAAATATAAAGATATGATAGATAAAATAAATGCATCCAGAATTCCACATTATAAAGCAAACTGAGTAGGTTTGTGCAATTTGCATAAGTCATCCGGTTAGTAGAAATTAGGATTTGCCAAAGGGTTATAATCGGGAAAATTATGTACATTTCCAAGTAATAAATAAAATAGTCGAGCTTTAAAATAACTATTCAAAGAGAAGCTGTAAATATATACTTTCAACTAGCTTCTTATATTCACAGTCAATTATTTTAATTCAAAAGCAAACACAAATTCAGCAACAAACTTTTGGTGACCCGGCAGTCAGCGATCTTAGGTTCATGTATTGCTTTTCTTTTTTTTTTAAAGAAAGCAACTTGTTTTCACTTGTTGATACTGGATTTAGACTAGTTGTCAATAACTGCGAGTACGGTCAGATTTGTACTTAGTGTCTTTGTTGTTGTGTATAAATATGAATACCCTGTCTCGTCCGGTCTGTGTTTTTCTTTCTTGTTTTTCTGTTTTCTACCGATCTGACGAGTTATTATCTTTTCAACAGATGTTTATAGTTTGTTCAAATGTTGTGCAGTTGCACCACTGCCAAATGTTAGAGGGCGAATTGGACGCTCGAAAACATGTTTGATCCCGCCATTATCTGAATGTTGATTTGGGAATGGAACGGGGAAAATGCGAAAGAGAACAAAGAGCAGAAAACAGCCCAAGGTCACCAACAGGTCTTCAACACAGCGAGACAAATCCCGCCTGGATGCGGACTTCAACTAGCCGATAAAAGTATTTTAGCGAAAATGTGCATGTCTAAAGTCAGTAGCCTGCATACCAAGTGGTTGTCGTTTGTTGCTCTGTATCACATATGTTTTTCTACATATGTCATTTCGATGCCTTTTGTAGCTGACTATGCGGAATGGGCGTTGCTCATTGTCGAAGGTCATGCGGTGACACAAAGTTGTTAACTTCTATGTCATTTGGTCTCTGGTGGAGAGCTATCTCATAGACAATCATACCAATTCTTTTTATTTTTACATACTTTCGTGGAGAGCTATCTCATAGACAATCATACCAATTCTTTTTATTTTTACATACTTTCGACACAATAGTTATTTCGAAGTAAAAGCGTATTCCATCATATTATTTTATCTCTCACAAAAAGAAGCATTTTAGAAGAAGCTATTCTTAACACTCAGACGTTACGCGCGATGTTCGTACCTCATTGGAAAATCGGTGTAGTTGACATAATGCAAGTCCAAAATATTTTATTTTGTGATATCATATTCATTGCTATTGTACGCATTTTGAACAAAAATGGTTTTTTTTTAAATAAAAAAGAAAAATATTTGTTGAAACTATGTTTTATGCTGCACGCGACAAGCTTCAGTTTCGAAAAACGGCTATTTTTAGGCTGTCCCGCGTAACATATTTCATTTATTGTAACCACTAAACTGTGATTTTCTTCTAAACTATTTAATACTTTGAAAAACGTTTTTTTCCATTATTTAACAAAGAGGTTCCTTCATTTTTTTATGCATTTTTTATGACGTTTTGATGACGTCATAGAAAAAATACAGTGTTCCATACTACAAAGGCAAATCTGTCCCACGGGAGAAAAAAAAAATGGTATTCCAGATTTGAGAATCAAAAACATTTATCTAAAAGGAGGAAGGTTAGTATTTGTATTTACTACATCAATGTTATTTTGCTTAATTTTATGAATTTAAAAACAAATATCCTGAAAAAGGATATATGGTCATTTATGAGCGATTTTTCAAAGGCTTACAAGGTTGTCGCACCGCCATTTTTTGACGTAAAAACGAACTCAACTCAAATTTACGTCAATTGTTTGCTTATCAGAGCTCTTATAATGGTAGAATTTTATTATTTTTCAAAATGTTGTTTTTCTTAATTTTTCAAAAATCTAAAGTACATCAATTTTCGATAAGTAGTTAAAACGCGTCGTCGATTTTGCGGAGTCTTACAAGAATGTCGCACATGCTTAAAACCAACGTTTCAGTTGAAGTTTTGGTTTGAACGTTACGAAATATTCGCGACGTTATGTTACGCTTACATGTACGAACATCGCGCGTAACGTCTCAGCATTTTGATGCGATACTGCTATATAGTATTTATGAATAAAAGTATATAAGTTTAATAGAAACCTACGAAACCAATGCATGGTATCCGATGAAAAACGACATTGAGAAAAACCAGGCTAATCAGACTAAACAAGCTGTTAAACTGCGAAATGGTAAGCAGATCCTGCTTCACATTTGCTTTCGTCGTCCCTTTTGGGGATAGTACTGGTTTAATGTAAACTGATATCTTCACTGTGTGCGAACAAAACAATTAAACAATATGAACATTCATGAACTGTTACTAACTTACTTATTGCCCGTGTACTCCATTTGCGTGTAGGGCAGTAACGAAGATTTTCCTATTTTGTCTGTCGTTGGCGGTTTTCTGTAGTGTGCCCCATGTCTGTTGGTATTTATTAGACTCTGCCTCTACAGTTCTTCTCCATGTCATTTTGGGCCTTCTTCTCTTTCTTTTACCTTCTGGGGTCCAGTGGAGTGCTGTCTTTGTGATATCCTCCTGATCTTTCCGTAGGACATGCCCAATCCACCTCCAGCGTCTTCTCATAATTGTTGTGGCTATATCTTGTTGTGTGGCATCTGATACAAAGGTCCTCGTTCGAAATTTTTAGTGGCCAAAAGATTCGCAGAATCCTTCTCAGACTTTTGGTATGAAATGTTTTGGTCTTGTTCTGTCATCCTCTTACATTCTGAACCATACAAAAGAACTGGCAAGACACACTCAGGCATATTTTGTAATTTTGATGATAAAATGCTGATTGCTACGAAAAGGTTATAAAGTCAATGAATCATGATGATAAGGCTTCAATATACGATTTCCATGGAAAAGACAATTGCAAATGCTTATAAATACTGTTTCATAGTTTCCGCTGGCGGTTGTCATTTTCCCGTTCTGAGAGAAAATCAGACTTTGGCGTTTTAAACTCATTATTGACAAAAGATTAAGGCGAAACAAATACAACGATTCGACTTTATTCATCTTGTTAATATTTTTCAGGTTTCTTTAATTTTTTCCCTGATCAGTCAAAACTGGGATTTCATCATAAGAATAACAACGTTAGAAAATCAATGATCAACTTATTGTTCTTGATATCGACAACTATAGACCAACTAACAAATAAAATGTCATCATAAAGATTGTTATAAAAACTTTGACAGAAATAATTATTTTGAAGTGGATACTTCAAAATCGTTTTAACGACACATGTATTTTATTTCAAGCATAATTTTACATCCCAACTTGATTTCCGGAAAAGGAAACTGTTGTTATGAACAAAATGTTCCAAAGTAAGAAAAATCTTTGAATTATTAGTTATGAATCTGATAGTTACTAAATATCATTAACTAGCTATTAACATTTTATAAATGGTTTAACTTAAACTGTAATTATTACAAACATCATTAACACGTAAAATACTAGTATATGGCTATATCCAATCTGTCACGTAGTAGTTGTATTTGTATCCATCTGATGAATTAAGCCTTTTTCAACTGATCTTATAGTTCGTTTTGATGTTGTACTGTTACACCACTATTGCAGGTTAGGGGAGGGTTGGGATCCTGCTAACATGTTTCACTCCGCCACATTCTGTTTGTATGTGCCTGTCCCATGCAAGTCAGGAGCCTGTAATTCAGTGGTTGTCGTATGTTTATGTGTTACGTATTTGTGTTTCGTTCTTTTTTTTTGTAAATGAATTAGGCCGTTAGTTTTCTCGTTTGAATTGTTTTACATTGTCATTTTCGGAGCCTTTTATATCTGACTATACGGTATGGTCTTTGCTCATTGTTGAAGGCCGTACGGTGACCTATAGTTGTTAATTTCTGGGTCATTTGATCTCTTTTCTATAGTATTAAAAATATTGAAAGTCAGTAGGCAATGAATGATGGAGTGGCGCTAAAAAATCAACTTGAGGAAATGAGATGTGCCTATGCTAATACATTTGTATATGGTATATCAAATATCAATGACCAATTGAAAAAATACCCCCGCCCTCTAATCTTACCTAATCACAAACTAAGTTGCTAATACAATTACATATCAAATACCATTGACATACCATTAAATGTTCCATAGACTGACATAATTAAAACACAAACATGTACATGTAAACTAAGCAAACGTTTTTTTAAAATTCAAAATACCATGGATGAGTTGGCGGGGCCAAATAGTTTTCATAGAAATGAGACGTGATAATATACCAAATAACACCGAATTACTACAAGCGTTTCCCCATAAATAGATAAAAATAAATAGACATAATAGACACTAAATTTGAACACTTAATTTGTGATGTAGTGAAACTAATATTCAGAAGAGGCGACACAGCCACATTGTCGTAGTAATACAACAGAAAGTTTAGCATCCTTCAAACTACTTTAATCACATGGCAAGTTCATTCTTATCAGTTTTCTATATTTTATTTATAGATATGTACATGATGTACAGTAACACATAGGATATGAAACGTTTAAGCAATATATAAATAACATTATTTATAAGAGAAAGCATTAATTGGAATATTGGAATGAAGTTTTTGCATAATTTAGTTTAAATGTGTCAAGACTGTTAAAACAGATATTAATGGTTTGAACATAAATTAAGATACAAAATAATATATAAACTATGTGAGAGTACTGTGTGACAATATGGAGAGGATTATGTGTATGTACATTTTGATTACTTCACTGCTTTTTCTGAAAGCTTTCAGTAAATATGTCAATTTCAAATTTGGAAGTGAATATGAATATAAATTTCATTTGGATTCAAATTTAAAGGATATTGGGCGAATCTGTGTAGATGCAAAGGTAAACATTTTTATATAAGAGACTTAAAGATCATAGCCATTCTTCCCGGTATTAAGTAAACCCAGAGAATGACGTTCTTTGTTGCATATTTAAACACAGACTAACGGATATGTAGACAGACAAGTAAATGACGACTTATTTATCAAATTTGAAATTTTTTTTCCTAACAAAAAGGCTTTCTGAATTATAGAACTTAATTTTTTTTTCAGGTGGGCTACACGAATATTGATAATACGGAAGAATTCCAGGAAATTTTGCTTAGAATATATACATTCACAGTGACAGCAAATTCAGGTATCAAGAAGATTACAATAAGATGCATGTTTTTAATTAATACATAAATCTGGTGACTTGCATGATAGTACTAAAAAGTATTAAACTCTGTATGTTTTTTATACAAAATTATACATTTGTGTCCTAAGATTAAAAAATGAGGCAACAATAAGATGATAACAAACTTCTGGTATACGCCATATCAACATGATCAATTCACTTCTACTGTGATAAGAGGAAGTACGCGCGTACCGCTACAAGTGCAATAAAACTCTAAACCACCGTGATATAATCAGAAATTAAACAGCCAAATAATTTTACTGTTTATACAATATTGGTCTACAAAAGACTCTTCAGTGACACTCAGATGACAAAAGTAATAAAGCCAAACAAGAACAAAGTTGAAGAGCATTGAGGACCCGAAATTCCAAACAATTGTGCCAAATACGGCTAAGCCGGTAATCTATTCGTGGGATAAGTAAATCCTTAGTTTTTCGAAAAAAATCAAAGTTTTGTAACAGGAAATTCATAAAAATGATCAAATAAAGGTTTGGGGGAAATTTGTTTATCACTTTAATCTTTATGCTTAAAAAAAAATAGCTTTAAGATTTTAGTGTCTAACACTCACTAACAAGTTATTGAGTTAACGAAATGGTTCATATTCCTGGTGTCTACCTTGTTTCACTTTTCAATGTTGATATACTGTATTTTTAATGAATAATCATGCTGACCACCGCATGCTGAATACATGCGCATACAGGTAAAACGAATAGTTTTATAGATGCGGATTGAAATGATTTTTTATTGGATTACTTTGACGAAATTGAACCAAACTGTCTGCTATACCCTAGCGAATCTAGTATCATGTCATTCCGTTTTAATAAATGTTTGCAATATTGAACAAGTTACACCATTTGCATGATATTTAAAGTTAACACATGACATGGGTAAAATCTCTTTGTTCTTACTGTGCTTTAATCTAGATAATGCACAGTAAAGGTATGCA
This sequence comes from Mytilus galloprovincialis, assembly GCF_965363235.1. Lineage (NCBI taxonomy): Eukaryota > Metazoa > Mollusca > Bivalvia > Mytilida > Mytilidae > Mytilus > Mytilus galloprovincialis. The sequence continues at coordinate 31,150,526 of NC_134844.1, forward strand.
TTAACTTACTAAGATATACTGCACATTTCAAAAGTACTCTTACCTTTTACCACAGTCGCTTGAATTTTAGTGATAAATGTATGAAATAAAAAAAAAAAAAAAATACGGTTATATGCATAATATTATGCATATAACAGTATTATTACCGATTGTAGCAAGACTAATTTTTGACGATTTCATGCTAAAACATGATATGTTTTCCAATCAAAGGGTGGGACATACAATATTTTGTGTACAATGTAAATCTGAAATCGGTGTTTCACAGTCAAACCAGATACAAATATTTAAGAATTGAATGCTCTTTTTTGTAAATTTATTGGGGTGTAAAAGCGTTGACCGAAGTACATTTTGTATGAAGCGCGGAAGCGCTTCATACTTAAAATGTGCGCACGGTCAACGCTTTTACAACCCTATAAAGTTACAAAAAAAGCATTCAATACTTATAATTACATTTTTATCTATAGGATCATGAAAACACGCCTTTTATCAAGTTTTTATTTTATTTTCCTGTGCACTTTATTGTGGGACCTCGTGTCATCATGAATGAGAAGTTTTATTGAGTGAAACAACTGCTTAAGGAATAACACATGATGTGCAGTTAGCCAATCAGAATAACGTATTGTAATGAAACATACATCTAATGTAATTATTTGATTATGTAGTTCTTGCCAAAAAGAAAATCAGATTTGGATTAGTTTCGAGATCAATACAGTTATTACATGTACGACAATATAGATATGTGTGCTAATATTAAGTTACTATTTTGAGAGCAAAATTAATTTAAAAAAGAAACTTTCCTCGAAGCCGTTGATTTCAGAATATCGTCAATATATTTCCAAAATGATCACATAAATTGATGGCATCATGTGTTAAAACAATTTTGTCAAATCAAATCGGTATATATCATGTGTATCATTTAATCTGCACGGCTCGGAAGACCCTTTAATCCGAACAAATACGTCGTTCGGGTTTATAAAATACGGTTACACGAGCCGTCTAGATTAAATGAAATATCCGACTTGCTTGGTTAAGATTGCTTGAAAGAAAAAAAATGTTTTCGACGTGTTGCCAAAAAAATAGATTGTTTTTCGCCGAAGGCCAAAAAAAAGTTTGTCTGGAAAATAAATCCATAGCTCAAACCCCTCCCCCCAGAATATCAAATGGTTGCTGCCTTAGTGTAGTTTGTAATCACTTATCTTCCGAGGAAAAAATGTCTTTGGTTATCTAAGTTGCACCTGTTGTGTATCTGACATTATCACAAAGTAGAAACCAATGATTAAATCCATTAAACTTGAGTTTAAATACTTTTTTTTTATGACTTTCAGAACATCATCATGGTTTGACTGAGTTTTCAAAATGGTATGTTACACTTACCTATATTGATAAAAGTTCCCTTCAAAATGTGACATGAAATCATGAATTATGTACATTCATTGAGTGGAACCGCCGAATGGTGGATCAAATTAAAAAAAAAAACTTTTCAAGGAAGTATGAATACACATTATTGTTTGAGGGGTCAGCTAAAGCCCACCTCCGCGTGTGCAGAATTTTCTCGCTGTATTGATGACACATGGGTGGCCCAAACATTAAACTGTTTTCTGCTCTTTCTTCGGCTTGTAGATTCTTTGAAATATTCCAAATTTTCATTTTAAATTTTATAACAAATACAACATACATTGTGTTTGTTTGAATTAAATGCATGATGTGTACGTGGCGAAAAAAGAAACTACAATATTTATATGTAATTTTATAATTCATATAACTAACTATTACTTAAAAAAAAAACTATTATCTTAATCTTAATACTTTCTCCAGCTGGTTGGTTATCTGTTTAAAATTAACGTTTGGCATCAGTTTAAAGTTCAAATAGGTCGTCAAACTTTCTAATTTCTGAATTGATTTTGCTACTGTGACATCACGACAAAAGGCAATTGTAGCTGAGAACGTCGCAGAAAAGATAAGATCACTTCTTTTTGCATATAATTACACGAAAAATAGTTAAAATAAATTTAAGAAACCTCTTCACGTGTTTTATTTGTAATACGATATTTCTGCACTCAGTTATCAATTTCAAAAAAATATTGTCACAAGTGGAGACATATCTAATTCGTATCACACACGATTATATACACCAAATCCCCTCCTGCGGTTTTACACGACTGTCTTTCTGGTTCACATGTTCTTCATTGTAAGAAATTCATTGGGATATCATTTAGGTTGCTGTCTCAATGACGTATACATGGTAAATCTTGCACCTTCTTCTTTTCAATACGAGGGGGCAAAAGATACCAGAGGGATATTCAAACTCATAGATCGAAAAATAAACTGACAACGCCATGGCTAAAAAAGAAAAAAAAGACAAATAATAGTACACAAGACACAACATAGAAAACTAAAACTAAGCAACACGAACCAAACCAGAAACTGGTGGTGATCTCAGGTGCTCCGGAAGGGTAAGTAGATCATGCTCCACATGTGTCACCCGTCATGCTGCTCATGTTATTACATTTGTAAAAACCCGGTAAAAGTCTAATTCGGTAGGCCATTATTAGTTTTCTCGACATTTATTTTAAGGTTTTCATTCGAAATTACTCGAAGAGGAGAAATATTGAAAGTCTACCATCCACCTGATGATAACGAAGTACTGTCAATAAAGAAAGGATTTGCAGCAATATTTTCTTCGAAACTTCACAGCAAGGAAGAGGTAAATATACATGTTTGTCATGCAACAAAACATAAATGTATGCAATTCTACTATAAAAAAAATTCGTTTGTCATTCTTAGAGCCAATCAACCAAAAATTAATAATTAGAAATTAGATAAATACGGGGATATACCTTTTGTGCTCATTGACTTTTTCAACATACATGTATCATTAAGGAAAAGGTTCATACTCAACACATTCGGTAAATATAAAATATGTTTTTATACAAGCTTAAGAACTAGACACAAGCGTTGCTAGAATAAGATCTTTACTTTAAGACGATAAAAAATGCCTTTGTCACTGGCAAAATATGAACCGAAATTTTACTATTATTTAACCGTGATTGCAAGTGTGATCAAGTTTGGCAATGTCCTTGTTTTCATATCTTACGGAGCGTATATTTTAATCTCCATCAGATCAAAATATGCTGTACGCGATGTATTGGAAGGCATATGGCCACCGAAACCACAGACGCAAATCTGCTGTTCACGATACCTATTACAATTGTTTTAAGGGCAATATAATAACTCATATTCTATCGAATCTACAGGACAGATAGCTGGTGCAATCTATCTGTAACAGTTAAACACAAGTGTGGGTCGGTAGGGAAAACGTGATGAAGAAAGGGTAAACTTAGTGTTAAGAAAGGGTGGGCAAAAATGTAAACAGAAGATTTACTGTAGACAAAAATAGTTTTCTGACTCTTGTTTTTCAAGCTTAACATTAACGACGTAAAACTTTTGCACTTTAGAATATTCAGAAAAATGTTATTCGATTGAATAAAATAAAACAAAACATTTATTGAAAGTCTGCTTTTGAATTTCTTTCGAAGACTATTAAAATATCTCCTAAGCATTCCATCTTATTTACACTGGTTATCAATGTGTCTGTATCCGAGATTGCGTAATACAAACTTTACACAGTCTACCGACTTCACTGAAGTGTTGTAAATTAAGATAACTAGACAGATAAGGTAATTGACAAGGTTTTCATCAGGAATATACAGTAGAATGATATATGTATTGCCAAGTAAATAACATTCCCTTCAAATTTCAAAATAGAAATTTCACTAATAACGCCTGTGGGGTTTCTCTTGATAGAGAAATCAACAATTACCACAAAAGACTTTCTCCCTCTCTTAAACTTCTTCACTTACAAAAGCAACATGTGGTATCGTTATTATTTATCGTAAATATACGGCATGCATAACACATGTCGTAATTTGTATTCTACAACGTTATCGAAGTACTTTTACAAGTTTACCGCAGTTGGCAATATCGTCAATCTATAGGATAACAATTTTGCGAAACAAACGAAGATTTTATTCATATATATGCCCGATTTATTTTACCAAATTTTCATTTAAAAAAACACTCTTACAATTGAACGAAATATTTATAAAAATGCATACAGTCTCGAGATTATATGTCTACTGCTTGTTATCGACTACTTTTGAGTAGTGTTGACATTTAGTGACCATTGTCTACTTTTTATCTATTTATTTTTCTGTTTATATTTTTCCGAATTAAATGTTTTTGAGCACTGTTCCATATTTTTTCCCATTCGTAGGGCACCATAGATGCGTCTTCGATGTTACAGCAAAAAAAGTCCGTTGATTTGAGTAGTGCGATCATTTGAATTATGAAAAAAAAAGGATTGTTTGGACATAAGTTGAGAGGAACACAATAGAGAAATGTCCGGGTTCGGTGATAATAAGATCCGGACAATTACAGCATTCTTCCCCTTTCTCTCTGAAAAGATTATCGGTATAATGTTAATTTATATAAAGAGTACTTAATAGTAGTGCTTAATTCTTGAGTTCTCTTTGCAAAAATGCTTTGTGTTGATATGCTTTTTTAAACTGTGAAAGATGTTACTGTCATTTAATCATGTCAGAAACAGTCCCTTGAATATCATTGTATTTCCAATGATTAGCTTTACACTTTATGTGTAACTGTCATTTGACCATGTCAGTAATAACCCTAAATGTCCTAATATTCCCGATGGTTCTTAATTTCAGCCCCAGTCCCACTAGACCACGATCGCACCACGCTCACCGCGATCTAATATTAATTTAGATCGTGGTGAGGTCGCGGTATAAGTGGCATGCAAATGTAAATTTTCGTTGCTTTCCCGATGCTACTACGTTCTAATTACGCTTCTACAATGATCCCACTACGATTATACCACGTTCCTACCGCGCTTCACTCTCTCACTACGACCATACCACGAGTTATCCGATTGCAACACGATATTACTGCAATTACACCACTTTCTTACCACGATTATACTACGTTCATACCACGATCTAACTACGTTCTCAGCATAACGTCAACATCGTGTTCCATATCAGTACATTATACAGTTCAATTCCTTCTATTTCTGATCAATAAATAGATTTCTCGAAAACAATACAGTAATGCCACCAAAATCTACTAGAACATGTGGGCGTGGTGGTAGGGTTTGATGTAGAGGCAGAGGGAGCAAAGCAACGAATCTTGATCAAGCATGAGATGTCAGACCGACCAATCCAACCTAAATTACAACCTATTGCTGTTCCACAAGACTCAAATGACGATATTTAGTGAACGATAGCAGAGATGACACAGATGTGTCAATATATCTAGGAAGATGGGGTATGAGTGCCATTAAGACAACTCTCCATCCAAGTAATAATTTATAAAAGTAAACCATTATAGGCCAAGGTACAGCACGCTATAAAGTGCCCAAAAAATTACTAGTGTAAAACCATTTAAACAGGAAAACCAACGGTCTATTCTGTATAAAAACGAGAAGCATGGTTGAGCCGTTAGAGCAAATGGATAACTACATTCAGACAAACAAAATCTAGGGATTTTTTTTTTTATATATTTTATGTGAAAATGACAATGAGAATGAGGGTCGTAGTGTGAACGTTGTCAGGTCGTAAGAAGAGCGTGACGAGGACGGCAAGAGCGTGCTAGAATAGTACTATGGTCGTGAACAGTGGGGTATAGTCGTAGTGGAAGCGTAGTTGGGCCGCGGTGAGAACGTGATGGTCGTAGTAAGGTCGTGATAACGTCGACAGTTTTTGGTTATTATCTTCAATATTATCTTAGATAAAGAAAACTGTAAACAACAATTATGTATAGCAAAGTAAGATCTACAAATAAGTCAACTTGACCAAAACGGTCAATTGACCCCTTAAGGAGTTATTGCTCTCTATAGTAAATTTTAAACAATTTTTTTAAATTTATGTAAATTTTTGTAAACTTTTACAAAATATTTTCCTTTTAAACTACTGAACGAAGTTCATTATAGAAGGATAAAAGTGTAAACAGCAAGAATGTTCAGTAAAGTAAGGTTGACAAACACATCATCATCATCAAAACATAATTTTGTCATGAATTCTATTCTCATCTATTATGTATGTCCTTTGTTTGGTACGATCACAGTCCAAGGTGAGTGACACAGGATCTTTAGTGCCACTAGTTTTTATTATTTCTGCTACATTTTTTTCTTTGCTCTTTTACCGGACCCAGCTCCTCTTCTTCTGGCTCATAACCCAGATCTTTCTTTTCGATTCTTTGAAAATCTTTGAAATTTTTGACTTTTATGGGGCTCTCTCTATAAGTCAGAAAATCTGACTTCCCAATTCCAATATTGCTTTCAACAGTCAGAGAGTCTGACTGTTCAAGCTTAAGGCTACTGGCATGTTCCCTAAAATTTGCTCATTGTTACTGAAAAGCCAATCTAGCCCTAGTTCACGGTGTTGATCTTTGTCAATGAAATCCTCTAGCCTTTTCATCTTCAAATTTTCCAGTATTCTTTTCTTGAGCCTTTGTGTCCAGATAGGTAAATCACGTATTTGACTAAGTTGAGTCTATCATGGGGAATAACTTCAGACGTCTTTTTGTTCTTATTTGTACAGGACAGGTGATTTAACCTCAGCTACCACAAAGGACCAGGTTGTCTTCAGTTTTGAACATTCCAATTTTCCTGGCTGAATCTTAAAAACAATGTCTCCTACCTTATATACCTTAAAATGACGTTCAGGTCATAATCTCTCTTTTGTTTCCACTGAGCCATTTTTAATGTTTTCCCTGGCAAGGACATATACCTCTGTTAGAGCCTCTCTAAGCGTCTTTATATATTCTGTTAGCTCTTTCTGTTCCCTTGTCCTGTTAGGTGCAGTAAGGCCTAAAACTGCATATTTACTTGCCAAAAACCATAAAATTTAGTGTTAAACCGTCTGTTTTCTGTAGCTCTTATGACACCAGTAAGTTGCTGTAGGTGGACATCCCAAATATGCCGTTTTTTAGTAGATAATCTTATCATATGTGCAAGAGTGCGATTAGAACATTCAACTTGACCGTTTTAAGCTGGATGATATGTTGTCGTCCTTGTTTTTGTTATCTCTAAGAGTTAAGCTGTCGTATCACATTACCATCAACAATCTTCCTCTGATCTGTGTGAATCTTGAAGGGACAACCAAATCTTGATATTGTAAATGAAAGCTCTGACAGTTGTTTCTGCATGCTGGTTTGGTAACGCACAACACTCAATTCGCTGTCTCGCTGTCAGGTACCACAACGTCAACATCTTCTTCAAATGTCTGCCATTGGTTTCTTGCTCGAGTACAGTTCTTACATCCTCAACAGGGAAGCCAATTGAGTATTATCTCCGAGCTGTATTGCGAGCAAGTATCTTGGTGGTTAGGTATCCTGGAAAGACCATCTGCATTTGAATGTTTCTTACCAGGTCTGTGTTGAATGTTCAGGTTATATTGTGATAATTCTTCTAGCCAACGAGCTAACTGGCCCTCTATGTTTTTAAAGTTCATGAGCTACTTTAAACTGTTATGGTTTATGTGATAACTCTTCTAGCCAACGAGCTAACTGTCCCCTTTGTTTTTTAAAGTTCATGAGCCCCTTTAAACTGTTATGGTCTGTGCGTATAGTGAATTGGTTGCCAAGTAAGTTATGACGATATTGTCTGGTAAAGGTTACTGTTGCTAAAAGTGTCTTCCTTGTGGTGCAATATTTGCTCTGAGCTTGTGTTAATACTCTACTTGCATAGATTACAGTAACACACCTACCATTTTGAATTTACTCTGCTCCAATAGTATTTTCAGGTACATCAGTATCCAAAATGAATGGAAAGTTAGGATCAGGACATCCCAATACATGTGATGTAGTTGAAGCCTTCTTAATGCCATTTAAGGCATATTGATGCTTTGATTCTTTTCCTCCTGTAAAGACATGTAAAGGTGCGACAAAAGCAGCGTAATGGGACACATGCTCCCTATAGTAATAAGCAAATCAAAAAAATGATTCTAATTCTTTCTTACTTCTTGGTACTGGCCATTTCTGTACTGTATCAATGTTTTTAAGATGGCTTCAACTTGAGATTATACTGCTTAAATCGCTCTTACACATGACTCAGCTTCTGAAAACTATAACCCTAAATGATGACATTATCCAGATATGCCAAACACTCCTCCCAAGTTAAAAGTGGACTATCAGTCCCCGAAGGTATCATGAGCTCAGTAGTCAGTGCTTCGGGACTGACATGATTTAACAAACTTTACTAAAATTGTCCGTTTAAAAGGTTTCAACTCCCTCAGGTAAAGTTGACTTTAGATGGATTTGGCTATTTGTATTAGGTGTTTTTGACATATAGCTCTTCAACGGTTAGAGTTACAGAGACCATTGCAATCTGACGTGCTCGAACAATCCATATTTAGCGTTCTTATAGCAATCTATCTTGTCTATTTCCAACTGCCAATATCCTGCAGCCATATCCACCGTACTCGTATATTGGCTTCCATGCAAAGTATCTAAACATGTTTCTTTTTTCGTTATAGGAAATAAATCTCTAGTTGTAGTCCTGTTAATCCCTCTATAGTCTAAGCAGTATCTGATGGAGCTTTTCCGTACTAGGACAGGACATGCCGCCCAATCAGATATTAATGACTGAATAACCCCTTCATCCAACATATCCTGTAAATGTTTTGTTGCTCGCCTGCAAACTGTAATGGAGTCCGTCTCAGACGATGTTTCCCTAGAGTAGCATCTCCGGTGTGGATACGGTGTTTATTTTCCCCTTTTAATAGGCAAAAATCCATATCCCCTTTTGTAAACACGTCTTTAAATTGAATCATTAACTCTGCAATGTCCTTACTTTCTGACAGAGTCATACCTTTAATGGTCCTTGCATACAGGTTTTGTGTATATTTCGAAATGAGTTCATTTACATCTTTAAACGAATGAGTTTGTTTGACAGAAACTCTATCAGACATGTTTTTATCAATGTTTTGTGAACTAACTTCCGCATGAGAGTGGTTATTGTCAGTTTTAATGGATACTATTTTAGGTTCTGGTGGAACCGTACTAGAGTTTTCTTTTGTCTCCGGAACAGTTGTCAGGCTATCAGATATTCTGTCAGCCTCCGCACTTGATATGTTCCTAAACGATGGCTTAAAAGCATTTAGTGACTTGTCAGAGAACCTGTCAAGTTCATTTTATTTCTTTGCCAATTCCAAATTTCAACCCTCCTTTCAAAGTTACAAACTGATTGGAGCCATTACGTACTACTGTTGAGACCTCATAACGTTCTTTCAGCACAACATTTGGTATAAATATACCTTTAAGCTCATATTTTGGCTGTATAATAATATCAGAATTAGGCGTCCTTTCAATCTCAATTTTCAAAACATTCATTGACTGAGGTGGAACAACTGTTTTCCTTTCTACTATTACTCTATAAACATGTGAAATTGAAATGTTCCCAAAAAGTCAATACCAAATATTACATTATCTGTGATATCTGCTGCCACAAACCTCCATTTGACTTTGAGTTTACCAGCTGTCACTTCAAGGTTATCTGAATATCTAGATTCCATTTCGGACCCTTTTCCAGCTCCTTTCAATGTTATGTGCTGCTTCATCTTTACTTTTGTTCCCAACTGTCCAAGAAGTCATGTACTGATCACGTAAACCTGAGCTGTACTATCTAAAACTTTTTGCCCAGTTTATGTACCAAGTTTATGAATCTGAATTATGTTAATACAGAAATAGTTCCTGAATATTCGCTGTATTGTCAATATCTTTTTTCTTTAAATTATTTACATCTGTACATGTCCCGAGCTGAACAAGAATTTGCAGTCTTTCTTTTTCTCTGGTAGTTTAAAGTATTATGACTGGGTGACGGAGACCTACTTCGCATGGGCGACACATTTCGATACATTACTCTGCTTGGACAATCTGGGCAAAATGTCACTCTTTTCCACACTAATAACAGGATGTTGTTCTCCTGTTTGGACTTGTTGACCTTTCTGGTATGAGAGACCTATATGGACTTTCTTGACCTAGAACTTATATCATAAGCAAGATGACCTTGAGTTATCCAAGTAATCGTATATGAAAGATGGCAGATACACCTTTAAGGTTAGACGTCTGTCCTTCATCAAATTCCGTAGTTATTCTGCAATGTGAAGAAGTACTCAACGTCAGCAGTTGACAGGAACACAATAGAAAATATACGGGTTCGGTGATGATAAGATCCGGACAATTACAGCAGTTTTAATATACCTCCCACGTAAAACCATTTACAAGCGCTATGCCGATTATGCTGTGTTAAGCATTGTAATTAGAAATGACTACAGAACCTTTATTCTTATTCTGGTGCGAAACAAAAAGCATTAATGCATAAGAGCTCAGAGAAATTAACAAAATCAAAATCTTAAAATTTCCGCGAAAGTCCATTTATGTTTTTGGCGCATTAAAGTCATTCAAATGAAAACGTTAAATTAAAGGTATTTTCATGTACGTGAACCATCGAAATTCAGAAAATATTGAACTAAAATAGTTTTTGAGGTAGGTGTTGTTTTATTTTCTTTTATATTGCATTATTCGCACATCTACTGATTTCAGCAAGTGAAAATGACGGCTCCTTAGTTACGAACTGCCAACTGCATTTGACAGTAGTTAACAAGAAAAAAATGTAAAATTATAAATAGCAAATGTTGGGATTTAGAATAAAAAGAATTTAACCAAAACATTTCTATCGGTTATTTAAGAAATAATTCATGCAAGCTATTGAATTTTTGAAAATGATTTAGCTTTATCTAACAGGGGGCAAAAACGATCTGCCACACATACGGCATACCGGCCCTCGCTCCACTTTTTAAATTACTGTATTTCCCTCTATTTGAATCAAAATAATTAATGCAAGCCACATATTTGTAGTTATTTACAAATGACCTGCGCCGTGATATTCGTTAATTTTATACCTCGTCAACGCTCAGGATAAAAATCGAATATTACGGCCCAGGCCATGTGTAGTAAATTTCCAACAAATCTATGGCTTCCGTGAATCATTTCTTTATTCATACTTATAATACATAATACTTGGATTTCAATTTTAGATTAAAGGCAAATATGCGGATGATAAAAGATGGGAATATTTCACAGAAGAAGTTGGAAATGAAGGTATGTTATTTTTTTCTCTGATCTCATTTCATATAAAGTATTTCAGTTCTTTCAGCTATAGAATAATATATAGTTATCAAATGTACCAGGATTATAATTCAGTACGCCAGACACGAATCTTTTCAATATAACTTCTTTCAATGTCCGATCCTGAGGATGTGCATTAAAAATAATAAGTTTATTACCGGTCTAACATGTTCAAGAAGAGTTAATCAGATTTACAATTTTTCATTGCAGTTATATGTTAACTAAACACATTTATTATTTTTAAAAACAGTTATTCGCATGACACGGGGTTATGTTCTTCCCATATATCTTATGATAGTATGATACAAAACCCCTAACGGGAGGGATTGTGCCTGATATTCATATGATGAAGACATAATCTTCCAATCAGTTTAATTGAGGTCTGGAGCTAGCAAGTCAGTTAACTGCTAGTAGTCTGTTGTTATTTATGTATTATTGTCATTTTATTTATTTTCTTTTGTTACATCTTTTGACATCGGACTCGGACTTCTCTTGAACTGAATTTTAATGTGCGTATTGTTATGTGTTTACTTTTCTACATTGGCTAGAGGTATAGAGGGGGGGGGGGGGTTGAGATCCCATAAACATGTTTAACCCCGCCGCAATTTTGCGCCTGTCCCAAGTCAGGAGCCTCTGGCCTTCGTTCGTCTTGTATGATTTTTAATTTTAGTTTCTTGTGTATAATTCGGAGTTTAGTATGACGTCCATTATCACTGTACTAGTATACATATTTTTAGGGGCCAACTGAAGGACACCTACGGGTGCGGGAATTCTCGCTACATTGTAGACCCATTGGTGGCCTTCGGCTGTTGTCTGCTCTATGGTCGGGTTGTTGTCGCTTTGACACATTCCCCATTTCTTTTCTCAATTTTATGATCTAGAAATATGTATGATACTAAGAGCAATACGAATTTCAATATCTTAAAGGCCCACACAGTGCAATATACGCAGCAAGAGAAACTTCAGTTGGAATTGAGTTTAAGAAGCGACGGAAAGGGCATGTTATACCTAATGCGAAAGGAACATTAACAAAGGTAAACAAAAAAAAAACACAGCAAAGATTTTCATACTACTTGTCAAAGGAATATGATTGTAAGTAATTTGTTAATTTATACAATCATCTTAACTTGAACAGGAACTGTCTGCATAAAAGGTTAAAAAATAAAGCTCATTCACAGCACCTTCTAAAAAGCAGAGTACTGATAATGAATATTTACCCCCAATTATTCTATATGCCTTTTTTGATTCTAAAAGCAATATTCATCATGCTTTCAAGCTTTTTGCATTGCCTTTTTCTGATTTTCTGATTTTAGCTCACCCAAATGCCAAAACTACGTGTAAAATGTAAAAAGTCAGATATTTTATATGAATGCTTCTCAAAATGTAAACGATGTAGGTGTTCTTTGTTTTTCTTTTATGTTATATATCATTACTTTTACCCTTTTCTTCTTCTCTAAAACTAGGCCGATTGGAAACAGTAAAATAAAAGAAATACCGAACTCTAAGGAAAATTCAAAACGGAAAGTCCATTATCAAATGGCAAAATCAAAACCTTTGTAATGATCATCAACGGGGTATTTAGTTTGAAGTACGTGTCCAATGATCCGAACTCCAACCCAATATATGCAAACATGAAAAAGGTAAAACATGTTGGTAAAATGAATGGTTTGTCTATTTCCCAGGAAACCCTTATAAATAGAGAAAGACTTTTTACAAATTGAGAAGATCTTTATACTGTTCATTGAAAAACAAATTGTCATATGACTACCTAAATTTGTAATAGTTTTTTTTTAATTTTTAAATATATTGGGCACCAGCAACACTGAAGAGACTTTAATTGTTGAGATGCGCATTTGTACAATTTATGTTATTATAGGAGTTATTGCCCATTTGTTTAAATTTTGTTAATATACAGTGGGAATTACAAAGCCGAGCTTCTTGAAATTTGTTATCAGTTATGATCATAAGACTCTCATTTTTTTCTTGACCATAAACTGAATTTCTAACAAATCATATAATGTAAAGTATAAATTATTCCAAACATTATTAAAATGGAATACAAATAAGAGCTCCAAGATTTTTTTTTCAGTCTATATATGAAAATTCTTTACTGTGTATCATGGTATCAGATACATTGCTCATAAATTCTTCATTTACCAAAAACTTTAGCGGGGTGTAGATATGGAGCAGCAGCTCACATTTTTTACCTTATTAACCTTTTTGGGCAAAACATATTTCTGTACAGATAAAAATGAACAGATTTGTTTTTTTTTATTAAGTACTAGTCTACAATATTCAATTGTGGCAATTTTCTATTATGACCATGTACATTTTCCCGGATAGTCTTCATAAGCTCATTAAAGCCTTTAGTTTTTAGTTTTTCTGGCCCAAAAAAGTCAGTGTTCGAATACTGCCATAATGTTATGTAAATTTGTTACTTTTTTCCCAGGTACTACATTTTCACAAGAAACTAGGAATCATTCATAAAATAATGATAGAAGAGAATTTTACCTCATCTAAAGCTCCTGACAGGTATGCTAATCTACTTTTTAATATTGAAGTTTTAAACATTTATTCCTAGATCAGATTTCATCTGAGTTGCGGTTAAAATGAGAGGAATAAATGGATACATTGTGAATATTAGTGACCTACGCAAAGCTAAAAACTGTTGCGTTTTTATCAGAGGTTAAGATCACCATAGGTGTAAATCAGACGGGACAGTTGAGATAATTCAAATATGATATATAATTATCCGATGTAATATTTGTTTGGTTAGTCACAGCAACAAAATTTGAAAATATCTGATTTTTTTCTTAAAATACTTGCCTGGACTAGGATGTGAATATATTGTCACCAAACAGTATCGTATTTAACCGGTTTAATATTAATAATAATGGAACAGTTCAGTTTTTTAGTTACTACGTGCAAACATTATGTCGCCCATCTACCTACCAGCTATACCAACGCTAAAAATCAGATTTTCTCTCAGAAAAAAAACCCCGGTTAGATACGATACTGGTTGGTGACAATATATTCACATCCTAGTCCAGGCAAGTATTTTAAGAAAAAAATCAGATATTTTATATTAATGCTTCTCATAATGTAAATGTTGTAACTGATGAATTATTGGAGGTCAATTAGGATATTAATGATTTTCACGCTTGGTGCTTGTTGCCCCGGAGTTTTGGTCCTTAATTGACTTTATTTTGAAGCATTATTAAGGAGAGTTTGATCAAATTCTTTAAACATTTTAAGTATTATTTCTAATGAAAAAATGTGGGTTAATATTGGTAATACTGATTTTCAATTCTGTTGAAGATTAACTGACCAATAAGAATCATTGGAATGAAAAGTCTAGCGTAGGCGAAATTTTGGGAGCGAACTCGTAAAAACAACCCATATTATATCTTTATGCAGATAGTACATTCATCTTTTTCCTATCCGCATTAGAATTATATGAATGTTTCCACTCATCTCAACCATCGATAAGTTGTACATTTATAAAAATCTAAAATTAGGGTGCAAGCGAAATTTTAGTGACAATCCATGTCACAGTATTTGGCATTTTCAGTCCTCAATGCTCTTGTACTAATTAATTTGACCTAGTTTTATGATTTGAACCTCGCTGACGAGGCTTTTGCAGACAAAACCCACACCCGGCGTTCATCTACAAGCTGGTACCTGACCCTTCTAACATTTGGATAAGATTTGATTTTCTACACTTTTTGACATTAAATGAATTTAATAATGATTGGCCTAACTTGAAATTATTTTCACTATGGCACGCCTACACTTTGATTACTGTCAAGCCTTTGTCAAACATTGCGAACGCAAAATATAGCATTTTTAAGTCTGTGGGAAAAGTTTTGTCAGACATCTTCCGTATTTTTCTAACAGCTTCTGTTTCATCGAGTGATATCATCTGCAAACTGTTTTATTCATGTGTTTTTTTAGTTATACTGGTAAATAGTCATAAGTGTAGCAGGCAACTTAACTTTTTATTACTGAAATCAGGAATTGCAGGACAAGACAAAGTGTACCTTAGAACCACTACACTTATGTTTCTTGATTTTATTGGGGCATTTTCAAATTTGAAGGAAAGATCCGAATAATCAAACCACAGCTAGATTCTATAAATAGAAACAGCTCGTGTGAGTGGACGGATTTTAAACTTGTTTTTATGTTTGTCACAAGGATTATATCTTTATTTGAAATCAGATTTGTACTTCAATTTTGTGCTAAATGTTTTTTTTTTATTGAATGATAAGTTTTAATCGTCATTTAAACAATATTTAATGTTTCTGTGAATACTTTTTTTTTAAAGGGAATACTTTGTTTCATATTTCAGTTTAGACACACATCAAAACACGAGGAAGGTCAATACTGACAATGATTTTGATAATATGAGTAAGTTTAGTGTTGAAATATTTGAGATAATCATAAACTAGTACATTATTAGTAGCAGATCTTGAAATTCAAATTTGTGTGAAATCTTTATTTTAAGAAAAATATAAGAGATTATGTTCGGTAGGCTACATTTCTTCGGATTTCAAATATATGGCTTTGAGCGTTCCTGATGAAGGTAAATCCAGAAAAGTGCGTCGGACGCAAGAAATTATTTAACGTGTTGTTTTCAATTTTTTTTTTAAATCCCTGGGTCGATACCTCTGCTGGTGGACTATCAGTCCCCGAGGGTATCACCAGTTCAGTAGTCAATACTTTGGTACTGACATGATTTAACAAACTTTACTCAATTTGCCCGTTTTAAATTTTAAAATTATCAAGAAACTAAAGTTGCAACTCCCTCAGGCAAAGTTGGCTTTACATGAATTTGGCTATTTATTTTAGGTATATTTGACATCTGGCTCTTCAACGGTTTCGGTACTTATACATCTTCGGATTTCTAATATTTGGCTTTGAGTGTTCCTGATGAAGGTAAATCCAGAAAAGCGCTTCGGACGCAAGAAATTATTTAACGTGTTGTTTTCAATTTTTTACATCATTGGATCGACACCTATGCTGGTGGAAAATCAGTCCCCGAGGGTATCATCAGCTCAGCAGACAATACGTTGGTATTGATATGATTAAACAAACTTTACTAAATTTGCCCGTTTTAAATTTTAAAATTATTAAGAAACTAAGGTTTCAACTTCCTCAGGCAAAGTTGGCTTTAGATGAATTTGGCTATTTATTTTAGGTATATTTGACATCTGGCTCTTCAACGGTTTCGGTACATCCTTAGATTTCAAATATTTGGCTTTGAGTGTTCCTGATGAAGGTAAATTCAAAATATCAAGAAAAGCGCTTCGAACGCAAGAAATTATTTAACGTGTTGTTTTCAATTTTTTCTAAACAATGAACGGAGTTGTAGTTACGACTTTTATAGGAAAATATCAGCAACTATCATCTGTGAAATGCATGGATATTCTATGATGAATGGATGGTTTGCTTATTAACTTCTAGCTGCAAATTTATATGCATAATCAGAACTAGAACATTATTCTGACTCCGAGCCGATATTTCATAACGGTCAACCTACTCGTAATTTTTGCTAATGATATTAGACTTTTTACAGATGACACCTCTTTATTTGTTATAGTAGATGATGATCCTGCTGTAGCAGCTGCTTCTTTGACTGATGACTTGGATGTTATCTCCAATTGGTCAAATCATGGGCTGTTCAGTTTAACTCTTAGATAACTAAAAAATATTGTATTTACTAGAAGGGAAAGGGAACACCCACCTGTACTTTTTGGGATAAATGGGGAAGAGGTTGAGAATATAAATATTCACTGTCATCTTGGGATAACATTTCAGTCATCAGCTTCATGGAACTCACATATTGATGTAATTTATAAAAAAAGCATGCTCTCGTCAAGTTAAACATTTATAAGATAGGAGTTCACTTATACGTAATTATTATGCTTTTATTATAACTATATTAGAGTATGTTTACTTTGTATGGGGCAATTGCTCCCAGCACGAGTCTGAGCGTCTTGAAAATATTCAGATAGAAGCCGCTAGAATTATTACAGGTTTACGACGAAATTCCTCCATACACAAACTTTATATTGAATTAGGTTTAGAAACGCTGGAGAATAGACGTTATAAACATAAGCTTATACTAGTCTATAAAATATTAAATGGGATGACACCTGCATACTTATATGAGTTAGTCCAGCCATATCTTCCCAGACAAACCCCTTATACTTTGAGGAATGAAAATAACACTTTTCATCCGCCTCTTGCTAGAACTAGCTCTTATTTTAATAGTGTCATCCTTCCACTTTAAGACTTTGGAATATTCTTCCTTTGAGTTTACAAACCCCCCCAGTTTGGGTACATTTAGAAGTGGACTAGAAAAGTTTTATAGTACTGATGATATATTTTAACCTTTCAACTACGGGATAAGGAAACTTAATATAAGTCATTGTCAACTCAGAAATAATGCTAGCAACCTAAAATCTCATCTGTTTAATCAGTTCTTATCCGAGAACACTTTGTGTGCAAACTATAAGCACCCTGTTGAGGATACCAAACATTTCTTTTTCATTTTCCCTAAGTACAATGATGTAAGACAGATCCTTCATGATTACATTAACTCCATTGCTGATAATGTTGATATAAATATTGAATAATTAATTGTTGGAAACAAATTTTTTTCATATGATATGAATATTGCTATTTTTAAATCTGTTCAGAAATATATCAGTGACACTCAACGTTTTGTTTGAAACTTACTTATTTTTGTTTCATTTAGTTTTATTTTTATTTTTTCTCCTCCACTTAAACATTAATTCATTTTATCCACTAAGCAAGCTTTAGTGTCTCTTTCAAGCCATATATATATATATATATATTTCTAATGACTAATAAAGGATATTTGCATGTGTCAAGGTTCTTGAATAAATGATGAGTAATTGCCTCTATACATGTGCTTAAATATACTTTGCATTTAGTAAGATACACTGTAAACATATATTTGCTCGTGTGTGCTCACAAGTAGCATGCATGTTCCACAATATTGCATTATTTTAAATATAGTTCGTATAATTTACAAATGAATTAAATGCTGCCCTAGCCCAAAAGGATGCTCAGATAAAGACACCAAATCTACTTTAAGGCATAATTTATTTGAATCATTTTCAATTTTTTTCAATAGCAATTCCTGAAATGAGTGCCTTCGGTAAGGGAGAATTAGTTTTTGTGACAAGACATGAATTGAAGGAGTTACATGTCAAACCAAAGAATGTATCAGCTGGGAATATTCATTTTGATAAGGTAAGTGTTTAAGAGGTAACGTATGATGTGATTAACATATTCCTGTTAATTATTGTCCTCTGCAACGACCAGGTGTGATAGAAATGCTGGGGGTTCGTCAGTATCGATCAACTAATTTTTAAGAAGTTCTACCCATTGAAAATAAATAGTAAAACTCATAAGTAAAATTGCATTGTATGCACTCTCAATCCGATACTGCATATACAACTGTCATTAAATTCATGTTAAAGGGTTATATTAGCAATGTCAGGGACCTGGTAGAATTTCTGTGTCAAAAAACTGTTCTTAAAAGGAGAAACGTCCCTAGAAAATAAAAGAAATAAATCGAAAATTGCAACGTTGGCACTCGCAAACTCGTTTCACTATCTGGTATTAACGCCATTTATTTGAAAGCGTAATATCAGCAATGGCTGAGATAACCGTGAAAATCTGTGACGATTAGTCATGACCCATGAAAACGCAATTTCTAGTAAAAGTAGCATGTAAGAACTCGCAAGATTTCACATCAGACCTTTATTCTGTAATGAAATTAATATCACAGCGTGATATCATAAAAAGGCAAGAATGAGTGTTAAAATCAGCACCAATTAATTAGTTTTACAAGAGTTACGACCTTGTATGAATATGTAAATCATATTGTAAGTAACTTGTAAGAACTCGAAAGTCGACAAGTCTCCTCATTTTGAAATTAAATATATATCAAAGGTTTATATCTTAGACATGTTAGAAGAGTTAAACAATCAGTGCTGATCAAGGATTTTTAACTGATTACTTAAGGTCTTTAAATTTAATTAATATTGACAATTGAATTGTTAGCACTCTCATCCCTACAGTTCTTATCAGATATTTATGAAATATATTTATTTTATAAGAAAAGCCTTAGACAAAAAATACACAAAAAACACAATCCGAGGTTATCGCCTGAACGTCAAATGTAAATTCATTCAGAAATATACAAATTATGGTAAAAAAAAAACAAAGCATGCAAAATCGTATTAATCCTATAAAAAATAGAGACAAAATATGTTTTTGGATATAACAGAAAAGCCTCTAAATAATAATACGATATATTCAATATGATTCCAGTTTGAGAGAAACAAAAAAGGACGTGTAAACGTGACTGAAATATTAAAGGAGATTCGGAGTAATATCACGTGTATTAGAAATCAGCCTCCACAAGGTATAACTAACTTATTTCTCTGTTACTACTAATTAACCGCCATGAAAATCAAATGCACAAAATATCATTAAAACATTTACCTGTTATATTTGACCTGTTTATTCTGGTTTTCATCAGCAAATTTATTTAGAACATTTTGTATTTAATGGAGGTGTAACGCTAACACTGATGTAACTGACAGCTAACAAAAAAAGTATAACTGTGGTATCGTTAAATTATCCAATCTTTATGCAAAAGGTTTATTGAAGTATACTAAAGTGTGATTTATAAATTTTCTACAACTGAATTTAATACTAGTTTCATTTTCATAATTGGAAACTTGTGTAATGGTGTTTTCATTTTTATATTTTAGAAAATATCTAATCAATACTTTCTTTTCGTATAAGGATCACCACTGGTAAACAAATGTTTCTTTAGAATTGTCAGTATGCTGAAATTGTTATCAGATGTCGAAATAAAAAAGACTGCAAATGTTTACTTTCAACATCAACAAAATGAGTATGTATATACGTATATGTCTAGAATATGAATACCATAAATAGTATATAATGATTGATATAATCTGGTTAAATCTTATATGTGATTTTGGTTGCAACGACAGTAACGGTGTCGATTTTTATGCCCCACCTACGATAGTAGAATGGCATTATGGTTTCTGGTCTGTGGGTCCGTTTCGTCTGTTCGTCCGTCCGTCCGTCTGTCCCGCTTCAGGTTAAAGTTTTTGGTCAAGGTAGTTTTTGATGAAGTTGAAGTCCAATTAACTTGAAATTTAATACACATGTTCCCTATGATATGATCGTTTTAATTGTAATTCCAAATTAGACTTCTGACCCCCCAATTTCACGGTCCACTGGACATAGAAAATGATAGTGCGAGTGAGGCATTCATGTACTTAAAACAACACATTATTGTTAATGCACAAGATGCATTATGATGTTTGATTGTCAAATAATCTAACTTATTATCTAAAACAAACGTTAAAGTACATGAATGAAAGCAAACGTCTAACAAGGAATCAGCGAATTATTGCTGAAAATTATAAAGTTGGCATTGCTTTATGGTATATAAGAGGGACGAAAAATACCAGAGGGACAGTCAAGTTCATAAGTCTAAAAAATAAACGACAACGCCATGGTTAAAAATGTTAAAGACAAACAGACAAACAATAGCACACATGACACAAAATATGACTCTAAACAACAAGCAACACGATTCCCTGTAAGGAATATAGGTAATTGGAGACGCTAATATGATATTCAGCTACTACATATAGTTGTGAAAAAGATCAACCTGGAATTCTGTTATTTGTAGAATAATTCTGATCTGAATCAACACTATTAAAAAATGAAAACAAGATTTGATCAATTTCATGCGTGCGAAACGAGTTTTTAGCTTTAATTTCACCATGGCCAGGAACTGTCAATGTCGAATATTTGAAAGTTAAAGATGTTTAAAAACGTAAACAATTGGCAACAAACTTCCAAAAAATATTTTTCAAATACAATCATGTAGTCTTGGTCCGTATAACACTTATTAAATCCAATTTTTAAAAAGTTTTCAAATTTTCTAATTTTGAAATTTTGATCAAACTTTTAAATTATGAAAATTCAAAATTTTTGAAAATTTATGAAATTTTGAAATTTTCACCAAATTGTTACAATTTCAAAAGTGTAAATTACGTTTTTTATAACATTCATAATCTTAACGTGCAATTTTGATTATTTCGCTTTTTGAAAGTTTGATTGTTTAACTTTTGATTAAGATATTAAAAATAGAAAAAGAAGAAAAGAGGGTACCTGAAAACTGCAAAACGGAATAAAAGCGAAATTAAAAAAATGGTAGAAACTATATTTGACTTGGATATGTCCACGAAGAACTTCAATGATGGAACATTTTCCCGATGCAGATCCATAAAATTTTTAAATGTGGCCTGGGGCCTATTAGTTACACAACGTTAGGACCGATGCTTGCAAAAAGGACATGCATTTATGATATATGTAGCTCCGTTAGGGGTAAGTGGCCCCCTAAATCCGCCTTTGTTTTTAGAAAGCGCCGAAAAGGAAACGGAATATGTTGGTATCAAGGTATAGTTCCATATTTGCTTTTTCGCATTTTTAAGTTATCGTACGCAAACCAAGTGAACGTTAAGCAAAGTACAAGTACATCCAGTCAAAATAGGGTTTGTAAAGAGAGTGCTGCGCTCTCTGTGTGATTGATTTGATCGTTTTGGCCATACATCAATGTTACTCTCGTAAAAACCAGGACATATAAACGCTGATTTTTAAGTAAAGCATTTACCTGCAGATCGCTGAAAACCGAATATTAGAAAGTCAAGTAAATATTAGAACCGAAACTATTGGAGAAGTTGATTATCGTACGATAACTTAAAAATGCATTAATAACAAATACCGGAACTGTCACTTCATACAAAAAAATGAAATCCATTTCCTTTTATTTGTAAACAGTGGCGGATTAAGGACCCCTAATAGAGCTACATATATGATAAATGCATGTACTTTTTACAAATATCAATCGAAAAGTAATCCATTGAACTTCAAAAAGTGGCATTTGTTTTTTTTTGTCGATGCAAGAATTTCGTTATCCCGCCAATAATTTTATTAAGTTTTGCAACCTTATCAATCCAATTATTTGGTTCAAAATTTAAAACTATAAGGTTTGGGGAAAATACGGATTTTGTTTTGTCTTCTGCTTGAACATAAAATTGAGAATGGAAATGGGGAATGTGTCAAAGAGAAAACAACCCGACCATAGAAAAAAACACAACAGCAGAAGGTCACCAATAGGTCTAGAATACTCTTTCATCAAATTGAGGATCAAAAGATTTTTTTTTATAAAACCATACAACCCTCTTGAAGTTAAATGGTTGTTTCCTGAATAGGCCCCCACCTTTTCAAAATCATGGATCAGCACCTCAAAAACAAACCATTATTGAAGCCCCTCGCGGAAGTATCCAAGTGAAATGTAGTGTCACCTTATTGACAATATTTATATTTCCGATTCCCCAATAGATTACCATTTTAATCGTTGATATAAAATTTTACTACAAACGGATAGGTTGGACCTTAATGTACAGTGGCAACTTTTACATAAACACACAGGCTAAAAGTAATGTTTATGGTATACGTTATATATGATATTAATGTAATCTGCTTTTACAAAACCAGAACGATGAGTTGGATATTTGAAACGTTTATTTTATTTGGCGTTTTAATCATACATTACTTTAATTAGCCTTTTTTAAAATTTTGTTTGATTCCAGCGTCACTGAAGAGGCTTTTGTAGACTAGCGTCTGGCGCAAATACAAAATTAAGATCCTGGTATCTATGATGAATTTATTACGATACCTTTTAACAGTTTCTTAGCTCAAAGCTACTTATATTTGATCTTATTCTTAAATTCGTCGTCTATAGAGGATACCTTTGTAAAAAAGATATCAACAACCTCCCAACGTCGAAGCTAGCGTTACGTTCCTTGAAACACCAATGATTTAGTATTCCTACCGTACCAATACTTTGAACTGAGAGCTTTTATAGCTTGCTGTTCAGTGTGAGCCAAGACTCCGTGTTGTAGACCGTACTTTGACCTATAACGGTTTACTTTAACAAATTATGACTTCGATGGAGAGTTGTGTCATTGACACACATACTACATCTTCTTATATGTACAATAAATAATCGTCATGCAATCGATATAAAATGAAAATAAAACGTTCAAAATCGCATGCGTCCGAAGCGCTTTTCTATACCTATTTTCATCAGTAACGCTCCTAGCTGTTTATTAGAAGGCCAACACTTTATAAAGAAATAGTTGATTAAAGCTTAAAGATGATCGTTCAAAATGTACATTCAATGATTTCATCTGCCGACATGATTGCAGAAGGTAAGAAGTCGTAAAGCAAAACAAAAAAATAATACACGTGTTTATTGGGCCATTTTAATTGATTAAAGTTCAGTAGAAATATGTACATAATCAACACTACTATACTATTTGGCTAACTGCTAGTTGATCAGTGTTCACTGTTACTCCTAAATGATGGACGCTGGCAAAACCAAATAGTTCTGAAGTTTTCTTTCCGTTTCGCTTTGACTCTGTTTCGTAGTTTACAAGTACCCCTCTATTTGCCCCTTTTCTATTTTTGATATTTTATTCATAAATTTAAAAAATCAAATGTTCAGAAGCGAAATATTCAAAACTACAAGTTAAGTTTAGTACTTTGTGAAAATTTGATCAAATATCTAAACTATCAAATATAAAAACGTAATTTATAATTTTGAATATTTAACTGTTTGGTAAAGATTAAAAAATCTAAAAAACTAAAAAAAAAAAGTAATGGAATTTTATAACTTTAATCAAAATTTAAGAAATCTAAAATTTGAAAACTTTTTAAAATTTTGAATTGATAAGTGTTACACGGACCAGTCTTATAAAAAAGAAGATGAGGTATGATTGCCAATGAGACAACTATCCACAAAAGACCAAAATGACACAGACATTAAAAACTATAGGTCAACGTACGGCCTTCAACAATGAGCAAAACCCATACCGCATAGTCAGCTATAACAGGCCCCGATAAGACAATGTAAAAAAATTCAAACGAGAAAACTAACGGCCTTATTTATGTAAAAAAATGAACGAAAAACAAATATGTAACACATGAACAAACAACAACCTCTGAATTACAGGCTCCTGACTTGGGATAGGCACATACATAAATAATGTGGCGGGGTTAAACATGTTAGCGGGACCCCCCTAACAACGGACAGTGGTATAACAGTACAACATAAGAACGAACTATAAAAATCAGTTGAAAAAGGCTTAACTCATCAGATGCACGTTTCAAGTGATGTTTGCTTACCTGACACCAATCTATTTGTCTTCATCAACTGATTATTTGTTACTTTTTACATTTATCCCTTAAACTATCTTATTAAAGACTAATGTTTTTTTTTTATTCCTAATATATCTGATTGATATCTGTCAGACTCTGATTGGAACATTAAACACACATTTTCCTCTTTTCTTTATGAAATATGAATTTCAATAAATAAGTTTAAAAATAAAATTGAGAATGGAAATGGGGAATGTGTCAAAGAGACAAAAACCCGACCATAGAAAAAACAACAGCAGAAGGTCACTAACAGGTCTTCAATGTAGCGAGACATTCCCGCACCATGAGGCATCCTTCAGCTGGCGCCTAAACAAATATATACTAGTTCAGTGATGATGAACGCCATACTAATTTCCGAATTGTACACAAGAAACTAAAATTAAAAAAATACAACACTAACAAAGGCCAGAGGCTCCTGACTTGGGACAGGCGCAAAAATGCGACGGGGTTAAACATGTTTGTGTGATCTCAACCCTCCCCCTATACCTCTAGCCAATGTAGAAAAGTAAATGTGCATTCTTTTGATTAAAAAAAAATGAAGGCCAAATTATCTAATAAACATGTGGTCAAAATAAGTTTTTTATCAATATGCCTATCTTTCAGCTCCCAATCAGTAAATCTGTTTTAACATAGTTTACCAAAAAGTATGCCAGTGATACTGAAATCATGAAATAAAAAGAATTAGAAACTTGATTTGCCATTGCACGCATTAGCGGAAGGCACCCATCCCAAATTACCACAAAACCACAAAACCCTCAGGATGTGGACAAACTATCTAACGGGTTGATTCATAGTTTGAAAACTAGTATATAAAAACTAACATTGTTGGTAACTCATTTATATATTTCTTGTAAGATATTTATTAAACATTTTTTTTTCTTCTAGTACATGCCATTAAATATATATATGATATGCATGTAATCTGATATATGATAAATATGTTTAACATGGGAGATGTTCAAACGCTGCTATTTTATTTTATTATACTTCCTTTTCGTAAAAAATATTATAGAAATCTGAATGTGTTTAATATCATAATTTAATATTGTTTCTTTGTGAACACATTTTAGAGGTTCAATACTATATGATTATAATGCAATAGGTACATAATGTCTGAGTACAGTTATGTAAAACCAGTTGTTTTCTTTAAAACTCTTATGAAATATTATAGCAATCCTAAGAATTTTGAGGTCAAAGCAATAATGGTGGATGCGTTCGCAGCATTAAAAACAAACAACAGTCAGCAATTGATTGTCCAGTTAATTCTTTTAGCACCAAAACCAGAATACAAATTGTTTCAAAGATTTTTTATCCACGTGGCAGGAATGGAAATGCCTCCACATCAGGTATTTAGTTTATATGTGGGTCTTAAAAAAACAAGTTTATAGTAGAGTGAACTAGTTAGTTTATAGCTATCTTATTACTTTGTTTGATTTCCATTTTCAAAATACTGTTCTGAAGTCTCAAACGTAGTCAATTTAGATAATTTTAGATATGTTTTCATGTAATTTCAATATTTAAATGACCGTTTAAGACTAAAATTCATTTATATATATTTCAATACCACAATTACAAAAAGATATTATCTATATATACACCTATTGTCTGCTCTCCGCTTAACATTTCTTTCGCACTGATGCCAGCAACTAGACATATCCTTTTTATATTGAAAAAATCTTCATTATTTTATGACATTTATACTGTATACGTCTTTTTACTTCTTACTTTTGCCAAAACTAAGATGCTTTTCTATAAAATGTGAACAAATATTTTTGAAACGGGAGTAGTACAATACTGTGCAAGTTGTATTGTAATGAGTTACATTTTTTTAATACATTTTCTTTTCAATACAAGTAACTTCACTCAATTGTATATGTTAGTCTTTGACCTATTTTAATGGATTTTAGTGTATTAAAACCTTTGAACAAAGCTTTTGCCCTCCGTTGATGTACACTCCTCGGATCACATCCAGCTAATCTGAACAAACATGGTCCACAGTCGTGCATAAGGCATCTAGTTTCGAAATTGTGCCATGTAAGACTGCCAATCAAAATTTATGCCTACACAGCTTAAACAGAACATAGACTTTGAATCATGTTTTTTTTTGCTGCCATCTCAATTAATATAACAAACTTTGAAAAAAACAAATATGATGTGCAGAATCTTCACATATGTACGATTCTCTAGAGTTGCCGGAAATCATTGATCGACTTTTTATAGAGCTAATTGTCCTTTAAAAACCATGTTACCTAGTTTTTGTCTCTCCTGCAAAGCATAGCGAAGAATATGGGACATTTTGATATTTGAATATGGGAGGTGTAGTACATTAATTGTTTAAAGCTTTATATCTCAAGAGGAAGAAGTACTTTATTCTTGTTACCTTGTGAATAAGAAGTTGGATGAATTAGTTTATTGGATTTTTTGAAAGGTTTTCTGACCGTCAGTCAGGTATACCTGGCATACATCCCATTGGATGAATCAGTGTTCAATGTTAAAGTTACATGACTAGGATTGTTTACCAGATACTATGTGATTGTATCAACTATATTTGGTGTATGGAATGATTGTAGGGTGTAGCGGTCTATTTGGCAGACATTATCTGACATTGACCTCATTTGTATTGTTCATTTGTTAGTTTTAGATACTATAGTTTAACTATATTTGGTGCATGGAATTATTTGAAGTGTATGTTTGTTTGACAAGAATCAGAATTTGCACTTCCCTGACTATAGGAATGTTTTGATAAGATGACAAGATGTCCTATTCCCACAAACGTTGTTGACTAATATATTTAAAACAAATTAGAATAGGTAGAGATAAAATTTTAAAATCATAAAAGGATCAACAAGACTAGATTTACAAGTAAAAGAATGGCGAAGTATACCAGACGGATATTTGAACTCATAAGTCGAAAATCAAACAACGAAAAACGACCAAACAGTACGAGTATTCAAAATATAATATAGACTAAGTGACACAAACCCACCGTTAAGACCTAGGGTAATCGAAGTTTCTTCTTAGGTTCATCAGAATAATTGCAATTCTTAATAATTTCATGCATCAGTTATTGTCCATTAATTAACATTTTCACAATTTTGGACAATTATCTTCAAACCTTTACAAAAGAAAACTTTAAAATCGAGAGAAAAATCTACAAAATTTTCATTGAACTCCATATACAAGTTATAACATTAGCTCATCGGGCCCGGAGAACCAGATGTGAGCCTTTACCATCACTAGGTCTCCGTCGTCTGCTGTCGTCGTCGTAAACTATTTTAAGAATCCTCTGAAACTACTTTGCCATCTAAACTTTAACTTAATGTTCCTTACAGTATCTAGTTTATAAATTGTATCCGAAACTGCTAGGCCTAATACTGGTAAACTTTAACTGAGTGTTTCATAGGACAACTGGTTTATAAATTGTTTCTGAAGTTTTGATCAATCATCACATATGGCTGCTATGGCTAAAATAGATCATTTGGGTCAAATGCAGTTTTTAGCTTTATCTCAAAAACTTAAGCAGTACAAGCAAAAGTAATAGGTAATGAAAGTGATGAATAAGTCGAAATATATCTGCCTTGGAATTTTCAGACCAATTGGACAATCCATTTTAGGGTAACTGTTCGAAATAGTTTATTTTTTATGAAATTTTACTGTGTTTGGTCAGGGAGCTACCATGTGTTGTTTACAAGGGGATGAAATTTGAAAAAAAGCCAGGACAGGAGTTTTTAGCATAAAAAGGGACAGGATTAGCAACTTGGTAATAAAAAATGACAAGATGACAATGTTTGTAAAACAAAGTCGATATAAACTAAATCAAAAGGCAGGACTGAATATAGTGAAACCTTTTACAAGACAGATATTACAACTTAAAAACAATGCAGGACAAAAAAAAATCTTTTCTATCCTCCCTTTACAAATCAAATAGTAGCTCCCTTATTATCTTTAATATTTTGATAAAAAGATAGTAAATGGCAAAAAATGTACAAATAATGTGGATCTACAAATACTTAAAATGATCAAAATAGTAAATTGACTCCTTAAGGAGTTCTTGCCCTTTTTACATTTTATCGGGTAAGTCTCTGACTTTTTCAAAATTCTTCTCTAAATTTTAGCTAAATGTTTTTGATGGTTTCTTGTTTGTAGGTTGCATTTCTGTAAATATTGACAATGCAATTTCCCATAGGAACTCCTTTTACGGCTAAAACTGTACCACTTTTACTATGAAGTTTTGAAAAAAATCTTATCCTAGAATTGAAAGTTCATATGCACCACAATTTTTTTCAAAGGTCAAAATATAGGGCTGTGCGGCATATTTTCAACGTTTATATGCCCTGAACTTCTCAGAGTTTAAACTTACACTAATTTTCTTAACTACCCCTACCTCGAATGAAAGGTTACCACAGATTTCAATGTAAACAATATGCACGTGTTTATTTACTGGTAACATTCCCAAGTTCTGTCTCTGCGATATGGAACACAGAGAGCATAACTGGGAACCAGTATGTAAACAAAATGAATTTTCTATGAATATTCAATTACTCCCCAAAAGAGGCGTGTTTTGAGAAACAGCTGTATTTACAAAGTGCAACCTATACAGACATTTATTCAAATAGAAAAGTCTCTAAAATCAGTTTTTCTCACATTAATACTCATTTATCAGAATTAAAGTCTTAAAGAAATCACTGTGTATAATCTAAGTTTTTCTTTACTATACATTTTATACCCCCTTCCCTGTTTCAATTTTTTAAAGAATTTGAAAACAAGACTTAAATTATTGCCAGCTTACCCTATTTGCATATTTTCTGATAAAAAATGCCTAGAACCTGTTAAAAACTGTTTTGATAACATATTGAAAGCATATCAGAATATCATAAATGTAATGTTTAGCAGTCAATCATTACAACATTCAAGATTATATAAAGTATCCAATCCAGCCTCTATCTCCAGTCCACATCTTACTGTATGCATATTTGTCAATTAAAGAACACATTTTCTGCCTCAAATGGTCAATTTAGAATTCTTGTCACAACAGTATCAACTTTAACCATATATCTGACACAATTTAGCTACTATATATACTAGAAGTGTTCAAACAAAGCCATATTTGCAATAGTTGTATGTATGCAGATACCAGTCTGAGATATAAATTCACTTAAAATGTTATAGAGATGACTGCTAACATTTGATTTTTGCATAACTTCCAAGCATAGTTATTGTTTTCTATATCAAGAACTTTAAAAACATAAAATCATAGCATTTACAAGTTAAATTTTTATTTTATGACCCCGGGGGGTAGGCAATTTTCTATGTTTCTTGCCCCTGGGGCCTCAAATTTCCTAAATAATTCTGCTGTTACTAGCAATTTGGAATATTTAGTACATATTCAGGATAGAACACACTATTGTAAGTTTTCTTGAGATATTTTTGTTTTTCTAGCTTGTATTTATTATGCCGTGGTGACAAAAAAACAGATTTAGGTGTTGCGGCTTACTTTTGGGTTATCGAAACGACACATAAATACCCCATAAATAATATTCAGGAAGGATCTATGAGTTTCAATGACTGCGAAGAGTAAATATAAGCACTTCTTAACAATTTAACTTACAAATATGCAAATATTATGATTTAATTTTGTATCCAGGACTTTAAGTAAACTATGAATACTGTAAACTGTGAATTTATGCTGAGTCATCATATTTAAGGCCCAGGATTCTATCAATCTTCATTAAATATTTATAAAACTTCTTATTTGAGTTAATTTCTTTAAAATCTGTGAAATAAAGCAAATTTGGTTAAATTCTGAATGTTCCCTTTTTCACCCTATATAGGTTGCATTTCTGTAAATATTGACAATGCAATTTCCCATAGGAACTCCTTTTACGGCTAAAACTGTACCACTTTTACTATGAAGTTTTGAAAAAAATCTTATCCTAGAATTGAAAGTTCATATGCACCACAATTTTTTTCAAAGGTCAAAATATAGGGCTGTGCGGCATATTTTCAACGTTTATATGCCCTGAACTTCTCAGAGTTTAAACTTACACTAATTTTCTTAACTACCCCTACCTCGAATGAAAGGTTACCACAGATTTCAATGTAAACAATATGCACGTGTTTATTTACTGGTAACATTCCCAAGTTCTGTCTCTGCGATATGGAACACAGAGAGCATAACT
This sequence comes from Mytilus galloprovincialis, assembly GCF_965363235.1. NCBI lineage: Eukaryota > Metazoa > Mollusca > Bivalvia > Mytilida > Mytilidae > Mytilus > Mytilus galloprovincialis. Next base: position 31,181,278 of record NC_134844.1, read on the forward strand.
GGGAACCAGTATGTAAACAAAATGAATTTTCTATGAATATTCAATTACTCCCCAAAAGAGGCGTGTTTTGAGAAACAGCTGTATTTACAAAGTGCAACCTGTAAATTGTATTTGAAATGTTGATCCATCAACAAACATGACCACCATGGCTAAAAATACTACGTAGTTGACGAAAACAGATTATGGCTTATATCTAAAAACACTACAGCAGTAAGGGCAAAAGTAAAAAGGGTTAAAGTGATAAATGAGTCAAGATCTATCTGCTGCCAAATTTTCAGACAAGTTCGACAATCCATTGTTGGGTTACTGATGGAAATAGTCATTTAATATATTTGATATTGGTTTCGGTTATTTTGTTTAATATAATGATTAATAGAGAGAAGTATAAATGGCAATACAAGTTCAGCTAAGAAAACAAATAAGTAAACACATTCAAAATAGTCAATTGATCCCTTAAGCAGTTATTGCCTTTAAAACGTTTTGTTAATAATTTTTTTTTATAAAAGTTTAATTTTTTTTCAAAAATCTTCTTCTCGGAACAACTTTGCCAAACACTTTAAAACTTTAATTGAATGTTCCTAAGCTTTTTATAGATTTTATTCGGGAATTTGATCCATTCCAAAATATAACGACATTTTCTTAAAATAGAATAACGGGGTCAAATTAGATCTCAAACAGCATAGCAGTAAGAGCAAAACTGACACAGATGAGTCTTTGACTTGATTGATACAAATATAAACAGCACAAAATTACCCACACAAAGAGCCGCAAATAAGTCTATGTTTGAAGTAAGAGTATATTGCTTACATTAGCTTCAATTGAATTCCGGTGAATAGCTTTGTCATTGGAAATTATACCACATCTTTTTTTTGTCGTATAGCAATCTCGTTATGGATTTGTAAACGTGGATAGCAGATTTCAATTCTTGCTATTAAATGGAATTCAACATCGATATGCTTGATTTTTCACTCCACATTCAAAGATTATGGTTTTAGTTTGATCGTGTAATAACATTTGAACCGTTCAATCAAAAGAGTGTTTTTACAATTTTATAATTGTAACTGTAACTGTTTTGCTATCATTTTGACAACTTTTTATTGGAAAACTATTTCAAAATACTAAACATTCCAATTGATCGTATATAAAATGAAGCAAAATAACTGTTCAAGAAGAACTTATACAAATGTATTTTTATAGATATTGTTTTATTTCTATTCATACTTTTTCAGAGTGTTATAAACGTGTTGAAAGATATTGTATTTCACAATGGAACATTTACCAACGTATCATTTGACAAACATATTTACAACTCTGCCATGCTGACTCTTGGATCTGTAGTACACAAGTTATACAAAAAGGGATGGACAAATAGTTCTTTGGAAATCTCCGGCAGGTTCAATGGAATGATTGGATTGCATGGTTTGTACAGTTCAACACATTAAATGAGGGGTTGTTGTGAATGTAGTTTCCATAACCACCGGATTGAATTAATTAGTATGATACATTACTCCGAAAACTTGTTTCATCCTATACTCAAATATGATTTTGCTCCTCAATCTAAAAATATGTTTATGCTTTCTTAACATTCAACTGCACCTGATTTTTTGTTTCTTGGGTTTTAAGTTTAAATAGTCTGTAAATAATTTATTTGCAGATCCCTGGGATTATCGACAAAAAAGATCTTTACAAACAGAAGTGGAACAAATAGAATATGACCATCGTCGTGTAATACTACTGGAAGCTCTTGGAAATGCAAGAATGGATCACTCGTATGACTACATTATCTCTCATATCAATTCTACAAACTCTCCATGGATAAAAAGGGCAGGAATTCATGCACTTAGGAAATATGAACATGAATATGTAAGTGATAAAACCAATAGTAGATTTTGCTTTTGTAAAATGTCATTCTAAATCACAAACAATAAGTAAGATATCCATAAGATACGTTAATTTATAAAATGTGTAGACTATATTATACCATACAAACTGAGAAAAATGAGATTGACAAAAAAGTCATAGACAGAGACTCTGAACGAAAAAATCGACATACTTTTTATTTCCTTTAATATCTTCTTTTGTCAGTTTTCTATCAATTTTTCAAAAATTCATTCTCTCTTGGACTACTATGCAAGTTGATACCATACTTGGCCACACTAAATTTTAAAATACTGTCTAATAAAAATACTTTTTTACCATATTTTACAAATTACTCAAACATTACATGCATTACAATGTCAATAACCCCCTTATATGAGTTACATGTATCGCCCTGTAGATAACGTGTTAACCTTTTTTCATAGTGTTTAAATCAATAAATATCTCTACATTACAAAATGATCCCAAATATTTTCCTTAAATGAAGGTTTGTGTATTCGGAAATTATCCTGAAAACTATGACAGATAAAGGGGAACTATCAACAGCAAACAACTCAATCGCAAGACAAGGTCTGCAATAAATATATAAGATAAGAAAATGTTCAATTGTTTAAATGTATCAAAATAGTATGCTTAATTAGACAATACTTAATTCTTTTTACAACATTGGGTAACGACTTATTATGTAAGAAAACTAATCAATTATTCATTCTGATTTGGTGTTTCAGATAGCTGCTTGTGTTTTATTTTTGCCTTAACTGAAAATCCTTTAGTTATATATTCAACATAATCTACTTAATTTAAAACTTTTTATGAAAGTCGTATTCTTTTGTATTGTATATATATCTAGATCTTTTCGCACCCCTGCATCCCGTTATTTGTAATTTTAATCATTTTTTAATTTTCGATCAGTGACAAAGACTTCTTCAAGATCAAGGCTTATTATAACCCCTCACCAAAAAGAGGTGGAGTATGCTGGGTGAAATTTATCAGTCTCTCCCTCTCTCTCCGTCCATCACTAACCATGTTGGTATGAAAGTAGGGTCAATTTTCATGTGAGCACGTTATACTGCGTGATCTATTTTCATTTAATTTCTTGTCTAATTCCTGTTTCTAATGATTTCATTACGAATTTTTCGTCACAATTTTCTCTTGAACTTCAAAGCAGGGCTCAACTTTCTTTGAATGCTTCAGGGCAGCTTGCGAGAAGAAAAATAAAAAAACAACCCGGAGAGTCCCTAATCAAATTTCGAAATCAAAAGCTGAAACACATCAAACAAAGAACTGTCGGAATCCTAAGGGTTGTTCCAGAATATAATTTGATCCCTCAAGCAAAAGGAAAGCATTTTTATTTTTATTAATTTTTTTCGTCATTTTTCAGTTTCAAATAGGACGTCACTTGGCGTAGAGGTTTAAACATATTCGGATGTGTCTACTTTTGTGTTTCAAATGTCTGGTTATGTAAATGTATTTCAGTTGTTTCCTGTAATTAGTTAATACTTCAGCTTTATCATGTACATCTTTTGTATATTCATTTTATTAAATTTACTGTTTGCAAAAGTATAAATTACTCTAAATTATAGGGATTTTCTGGTAACTTAACAGAAAACCCTTGACGTTTTTGGCACAACCTTTTTGATCTTTTGGTCCTCGATGCTGTTCAACTTTGTACTCGTTTCGGCTTTCAAACTTTTGTATCTGTGCGTCACACATAGGTCTTGTGTGGACAATATACACTTCTGGCGTATTAAAATTTTGAACTTGTTGCCTTTTGTTGGCTGTTGTTCGTGTGATTCTTTGTCAATTGTGTTCTCCAATTTATTTATATGGTAGTCCTGTGTTGTCATTTTGATGTTATATTTCATATGGCCATAAAAGTGCGAGGTTTGGCATGCCACAAAACCAGGTTCAACCCACCATTTTTTCCTTTAAAAATGCCCTGTACCAAGTCAGGAATATGGTCATTGTTATATTATAGTTCGTTTCTGTGTGTATTACATTATAACGTTGTGTCGTTTGTTTTCTCTTATTTTTGAGTGTAAATTCACATTGCGATAAGACGTGTCACGGTACTTGTCTATCCCAAATTCATGTATTTGGTTTTGATGTTATATATATATGTTATATTTGTTATTCTCGTGGGATTTTGTCTATGTGTGTTACATTTTAGTGTTATGTCGTTGTTCTCTTATATTTAAGTACAGCTCTTTGTAAAATGCAGGCAGATGGTGATTCATGACCCTTTCAAAAAGACATGAAATTTTATCATAGTAGTAGGATTAACCCCTGAAAAAAAAATTTGGAACTTTTTTTCCAAAAAATGTACTGGTTGCCATGGTAACCAGGGCAGTACTTTTACCTAAAATGGAGGGCTAAATATGTCAAAAATCAACAAATTTCAAATGTCAATAAATTTTATTAGGATTGACAATAAAAATAAAACAAAATATGTTTTGAGCAAACCAATTCATACATTTTCATATTATATTATCAACATTTAAGTAATCGATATCAATAAAATGAAATATTAGATGTGAAAATGTGAAAAAAATGCAAATTTGCTATTTCTCAAAAACTGTGATTTTTTAGGCTAAAGATCATTTAATTTCTTCAGTTACCAGATTTAATTACTTAATTGATGCTGTGCATGATACTATCCAAAGTATACTTGTTTAACAAAAACTTTTAAAATTTTGGGATCTGCGCCCATTTTTTGTTGCAATGGCAACAAAAATCTCTTGTTTTTGAAAATCTCAAAAAATGTGAATTTCACTACTTTTCCAAGAAAACCTTTATTTTGTCACAAAATAATAGTATAGAAATTTGTAGTGTGCCTAATAATAATTTAAATATAGATATCACAGAAAGCTCTTAAAAAATGTGATATATATTACAAATTTATGTTGCCGTGGCAACAAAAACCTCATATTTGAGATATTTGTAAAAAAGTGAAATTCCCTTCTATTTTCAGTAGGATTATATTTTGTCTTTAGATAATATTATGCAATTGGTGGTGTTCCTTGTAATGATTTAAGTTCAGACTATTTGAAATTTATTTAGAAAAAATAATTTTAGAACCATTTCAGTTTCCATGGCAACAAAATCTATTTTATCAAATGTTGAAAGACACATGAATAACACTACTTTTTCTGGTAAGATTTTACTTTGTCACAAAATCATAACATGAAATTGGTGGTGTGCCTTAAATTGATTAAAGTTTAAGACATATATGAACCCACTACAAAAGGTAGGATATAAAACCTGTTTTTGTTGTCATGGCAACACAAACCTTAAATTTTGAAAATGTAAATGAAATGAATTTAACTGCTATTTCAAGTCACATTATAATTAAAACTATGCCTAATGACAATCAATATAATAAACAACAATGGTTTCAAAATGATTTGTGTCTCCTACTGATACATGTACTTTTAGAGCTTCTGCTCTTCACAAAAGAACCCCCAAGGGTGACTGGGGAATAGAAATATGGTCACTTGGTCTTCTCCCAAATGGCAGTAAAACGTTTGCCGAAGTGGGGCCTCCATTTGGCTTTGCGGAATGTATAAAGTTCGCTGTCACGTCCTGGGGACGTTTAATCCCATATTTTGTGTAAAGAGAGTGCCACGCTCTTTGCACGTTAAGAACCCTTGCAACAACTCTTTGAGGGCCCGTAGGTGGCCTGTTGCAAGGCAAAATTTCAGTCCCTATTCTATATACCCTCATTATCCTGTGGAAGTCCAAATTTCCCCGACCATCATCCCAAATGGCCTCTATTATGACAGGACCTACCTATTGTATTTATTATTAAGTTGTTCGTGTCCTCAATATGCATGAAATATTTGCCACTGGACATCAAGCAACCAACAATCAATAAATCAATCTTCACAAAAGACCTATCTCAAAACTATCAATTTAGACAAAAATATTGTTTTTCCCTATAATCAATTAACCAAATTTCACAAAAATTTTCACCATTACAAATTATGCACAATAATTGTGCAAAATGTCATTGGCCTTCTACCAATAGTTTTGACATTCTTGTGCTTATACAAAATATGTTTCTGAAAAATTGTGATACTAAAAAATAATCAGAAATCAAAAATAGTTGACAGACAGACATACAGAGGGATAAATGATGCTTAATAGAATTTATATAAACAGTTATTGTAAATCTTCATTCAGAATGACTTCACGAATTTCTCCTTCCTCAATTTCTCGAATAATGTTGAAAAGGTCATCATCATTTTCTTCAGGTAAATCTAATGTGCCTTGTTGTGGTGCTGTTTTCTTACTCATTACAGATAACCTAGCAAAAAATGAGGCTATCTGTGAAGGCTGAAGAAACTGGTCAGCTTTAAACACTCTTACACCATGTTCATCAACTTTAGTCCTCATATTAATAGATGTTGTCACTGGGTTAGATTTCTTTCCGCTAATTTCCCCTGCTTCAAATTCCTGCTTAAGAAAATCTTTAACCTCAGTAGAAAATCTCACAAATTTTCTTTCTTTTCTTAAGGCCCATCCCATGTCTTCTGATGATGTTCCTTCTGTGCCTCTGTCTGACATATTACTAAAATTTATGGTATTATTAAAGTTTGCATTACAGGTTTCTACCCAACGCTTCCTTACTTTGTCATATGTGGAAAGTCCATTTATGAGGTGTCTTCCACAACTTTGATGAGTTTCAATGTCATGAAATGATGAGAAAGTGGCACAACAGCCAGGCTCAGGACATTCAAAAATATCAGACTCTTGATGATTGGCTGTTGTTGAATTTTCTTTTGATTTTATTGCCCCATAAGTGGCTCTAGGTTGACTAAAATCATTTAAAACATTTAATCCTGTTTCACCTTGCTCTTGCCGTAGCACAGATGACCTTGGAATTTTTTTGCCAATTCCAATGTTGTATGAATTCCAAACAAGAATATCACTATCTTGAAACTCTAAGTTTGAAAAACTGTTAACACCCTTAAATCTATGGCTTGTCATCTCCTGTTTGGAGGTATCCACATCAGCAACTGCACATTGACACCCAGTGACACCAGCTCCACTCATAATTGCAGCCTTCATTTCTTCTGCTGATGAAATATTATTGCCCGAAGAGACAAACATTTTCATTTTCGAACGCATGTGGGCTATTTTTGCATCACAGAAGCTTTTCCCCGACTGTGCCTCACTATAGTCGTACCTCAATATCTTCAAACCTGAAATAATATCACAAATAATAAAGAAAAAATGTCAAAATGTTCAGGATTGAAATTGAAAATCAGATAAATTTTATTGTTGTTTTTATTCTATCAATATCAGATAGCCTTTGACCTTTAATTATCAAACTCTATAAAATACATTATGACTTTGATGGAGAGTTATGTCAGTGGCACTCATACCCCATCTTCTTATTTATATTAACCTTTGCAAGATTTGCAGTTTTGGCATTTTGATAAGTGCAAGCATGCCTTAATTAATATTTGATGTTACTTGTTTTTATAGTTGCTAAAATAAAAATTCTTTATTTATCATGATTATTTAAAAACCTCACCAATACCATGCCTAACATGCCTAAGGAAGAAACCCATCTCCTTCAGATCTTTTTTCTAATTGAAGTTTTTTTTAATAATAATAATAAAAGGTAATTAAGAGATGACTGTATTGTATTTGAAGCTTTAAGGACGTCCATCAGTTGTTTTACTGTCGCAAATTTAATTTACCTGGCGACACATATTGATGGACGTCCCCGAAGCTTCAAATACAATACAGTTATAAATCTCTATTCTAATGCAAAACAAGTTCATAAATAAATTTCAATCATTATTTCAGTGTAAAATCTTCATTAAAAAAATTCTGTGAAAAGATGTTATCTTCTTTGGTCCCTACACTAGGTGACGTCATAGGTATGCTTCCGGCGTTAAACAAACACCAGGCATTTTCTGGCTTATGTGCCGCTTCAGAATGTAATTAAATTTGATAACAAGAAGATTTTTAGGTGCAACATATGAGGTTGTTTTTTTTAAATACATTCAGCAATTCAGAACTTTACGCTTACTGTCATCCAATCAGAACCATTGATACAAATAATTGAATTAGAATTTAGGGAGTCTTCTCATTAAGCATCTCTGGCACTAGTTTATTTTCCCAAAAATTACCAATTTTCCCAGATTTTTCAGATTGGGTTGCACAGAAGAACAACAAATCTATTGCTTTATTTGGACATATAAAAACTTCAATATTTACCTGTTCTTTGACTTATTCCATATAAACTGAGCCACAAACACCCACAGTGGTAGCAACCAGCATTATCGCTACGCAGAAAAATCTCCTCTATATTCGGCATTTGTTTCTTAATGGTCATCACTGTATTTTCTATGATGGATGCCACAGCAAACCAGTCTTGACGTACCCCATCAAAAAGATGAACATATGTCTTGTGCTGAAATTAATATAAATATATCTATAAAATCATGATCTGTATAAACTATAATGTATCATAATGTAAAACTTCAAATCTTGGCATAAATTGGTTTTTTTTTAAGAAAAGAAAATTATAAATATCTTTAATGAGTTATGATTATTTGTCTAGCTAGTGTTTTTACATTTTGTCTCTATTTTTATGTATTTATGTAACAGTCATATCATATTCTTTTTATGATATTTTTTAATGATACAAATGATCAAGTTCAGATTAACTTTCTAAATTTACAACAGTGGTAAGTAAATTGCATAGAACAAACAGTATTATAACTAATTGATACCATGAACAATTAGAGATAATTTTTATTTTATATGATAATTTTTTGAAGAGTTTAATATGGTCCTATATTTCTTAAAATAACACTAGAAGTTTTGAGTTTTATGCATTTATATTTGTCATACTTAAAGAAATTAAGATATTGAATTTAAAAAAAAATGATTCTGGAATAAAGTTTAACCATGACAAACTAAAAATCAAGTTCGAATTTTATTTTGGTCTGAATACACAAAATAATGCATGAAGATCATGTTAATTACCTGCAATGTAGCGTTTTCTGGTTTGACAATAGCTACACTGACATGCCAATTCAGACCTTTCTGGCCGAAGAAATCAGACTGTTTCTCCCTGTAACGCATTGGCAAAAACTTCATTGCCCAATCCATAACCAGTAACAGTTGATGAGGTTCCAGTGACTCCATGAGCTTCAGTCGTGCTTCATCTTGGTTTTTTGTCCGCAGTTGATGAGCTTTCCATTGCTTGACATTATTTATATCTATTGTTGTTGTTGTGTATAAATCATCCCTGGATTCTTCATCTAAAACAGAAGAAGTGTAAAAAGAATATATATATGATATTCATTTTCTAGTGTTTTCTTTTAAACTGAAAGGTGGTGCGGGTTGGGGATTTTTTAAATTTTTCTGAAAGCAGTTTTTACTGTCCATGATAGAATAGTTTCCCTCTAGCCAAAATAAAAAAAATGGTAAAATTGACATATATATAAAACAATTTGCAATATTTCAAAAACTTCAAGATAATAACCAAAAACTGCAAAATTTCCTAAAAATTACCATTTAGTGGCAGCAACCCAACAATGGGTTATTTCATTTGTCTGAACATTTTAGGGCCGATAGATGTTCACCTCTTGAACATGTATACCCCATGTCAGATTTATTCTAAATTCTCTAGCTTTTGAGATCCAAGCCAAAAACTGATCCCTATATTCTATTTATTAAACATAGCTGCCATGTTTGTTGATGGATCAAAACTTTGGATATAATTTATAAACTGGACACTCTAGGTAACATTGAGTTAAAGTTGAAAGTATTTGGCTGGGTAGTTTTAAAGGAAAATATCTTTTAAATAGTTTATGATGATGACGTACGCCACATGATGACATAAGCTCACCTGGGCCAGGTGAGCTAAAAATGATACAAATGTTTTCATTTATAGAAAAAAAAATTAATAATGATAAATGTTAAACAGCCAACTCTAGATTATTTATACTAGAATTCCCTATGAAAACAGAAAAATGTATGTATTCACTTCTTGAAATTGAATTTAAATATGGTAGACAAATATTAAAGACAATAATATTATAAAATAATATTAATACAGTGAAAGCTGTCTAAACAAAATTGTTCTGAAGTGTTGTCATATTAGTTTCTTTGTTTTATGAACATGTGTAAACCAAACAGATGTGTAAACCTAACACATTTTCAAGTGCCAAAGGGGTCAATTAGTCAGGTTTCACTGTATATTATTATACAAAAGTTCATTCTTACCAGACACTTTTTGAATACTTTTGAATATCTGTTCAGTAACATTGCCAAGAAGATTGCAGCTATTGCACACATCATCATGAATGTGGTCAGTACACGATTCTTGTAGAAGAACATCTTTGGTATTGCTCAGTGCAAAATGTATGCAATGGTCCTTGCAATGGCTTGTTGTTTTAATGTCAAACTTGTACATGGTCTTCATATATAGCTTAAGTGCTTTTACATCTGAAGTTGTCTCCTCAAGTTCATCTTTACTAATGTCATGCTCTTGCAGCTTTTTTAACGTTGCTATGATGTTGTCCATAGATGCTGCACCATCAGCTGTAATATTATCTAAACCACTAAGATTGGATCTCTTGGCTGCTGCACATGTTGCTAGTAGTTTAAACTGTGTCGATTTTGATAATGGATTAAAATGTTCTTCGTTGCAGTAACTTGCATACATATCAATCAACAAAGAATGACAAGTTGTCCTTACTATTTGTGGAATGGTCACAACCTCGCCATTATCAAACTCCAACTTTTTGGTTCCATATGAGCAAATCTGTTGAAAATCAGGATTCAAGAAGAATGACAAAGCATGATCTAATTTGACTTCATCCATTCTATTCCTGTGACTGAGCTCTTTCTTTAAAGGAAGAGATCCTGGACCATGTTGTGATGCATGAGTTCTACTTTGGTCAATTTTGTGTTTTGTAAGGTCTGGTATAAGCTCCATGAGTTCCGATTTGGTATGCATATTAGGTGATGAAATTAATGAAAGTAGCTGGCATTTTAACATGTTATTATCACTTTCACTGTACAATTTTGCAATAAGGTTTGTAATACTTGTATCAGACTCAACTCTAACTGGAAATGGCTTGATATCTGCCCCAACTAATTCTAGAATCTTGGATGACTGGCCTGGAGCAATCTGATCCAAAACACAATGTATTGTCTCATTTGCTTTTCTCTTTACATAGCGAACTGTGCTAGCATTGGATTCATTCAAATCCTTCTTAATCATATACTTCACAGGACTGATCTTACGGTCTAACATGTGTACGGCATTGTTTAATTGGTGTATCCCATTGCGTATTTCCAGTCTTCCAACAGATGATAGACTCCAACTTGATTCTTGGGAACATGTCTCTTGAGATGACATTTCAAAATTAGACTGAAATAAAATTACGGAAAATAAGATGAAGTCTCAAAGAAGGTGTGCATGTTAATTCATCTAATAAAAAAAAATTGTAGTAAGAGGTTCTTCACAAAATCAACACTGAGATGGAAAGATATCTTCCCAATACGATTCAGGGTGAAGCAAGGATGTAAAATTGTCGCCTACTTTATATTCCATATCTATTTTTCAAAGGGAGATACATTTTTCTGTTATGAGAAAGGAGAAGAGGGATTGGAGAAGGAGATGAAGGGTGGGAGAAAGGAGAAGATTCTAAAAAAAGATTGTTGTTTCCTATTTCCTAGCTACCCTCCCTATTTTGAAAGATCTACAATAACCGACCCTTAAGTTGTTTTTCTTCATTTTTCAATAAGCACTGGAAAGTCAGAATGTCCCTCCCTTAGACTCAATGTAAAAATAAAAAAACATCCCTACCTACCTACCCTATTTTTTCAAAGATGTAATAGGAAACACAAATATTATTTTTTTGGCCTTATACATTTGTAAAGGCACATAACTCAGGAACAGTAAAAGTGACGCCACATATTTCAAACTTAAGTTAGAGAACGGAAAAGACATATTTAGCAATTTTTTTTAATGCCAAATGAAAAAGATAGTGGTTTCCTATTACCCTACCCTCCCTATTTGAAAGTTCTGAAATAGCCTACCCTAAAGTTGTTTTTCTTCATTTTACATTAAGCACCTTAAGTCATAATGTCCCTCCCTTAGACTTAATGTAAACATAAAAAATAAAAATAAAAAAAAAACGTAGGCACATAACTCAGGAACAGTAAATGTGCCGCCACATATTTCAAACTTAATCAGTGTTTTATTGTATCAATAGATATTGTATATAAGTTTCATAATATTTGGTTGAGGTAAACTTTAGTTAGAGAACACAAACCTATTTAAAGGGACGTATGTATGCATGTACCCAACAGATAAGGGCGGTGGGAGCATAAAGGTTAAAAAATAAAATCAGAAACAGCAACCAAACAATGAGTTGCCTGAAAATTTCAAAGTAAATCTTTGCCTGATAAAAAAAAAAACATGCTCAACTTTTAAAAATATAGCTTAGGTCAAAACTGCATTTTACGCTTTATTTCTGGCCATGGTGGCCATGTTGGTTAGTTGTGGGGACAGTGGCCTTCTTTAAACTGAATACCATAATGCTTATTGTGGCTTAGTTTATTTTTATTTAGCCTAGCAGTTTCAGACAACTTGAAGCTTTTGTCATCGTATATTCTATTCCAACTCCCTGAAAATAATATTTCCCCAAACAAGTTTATAGCATAATCAATGTTTTACCTCATCACTTAAAAATATATCTTTTTTCATCTTTTTCACTAGGACAGCATTCTGCAAATAAAAATTAATATTATCATTATTAATGTACATCATATATAATATCATGACTATACAATTCAATGTATTTGTTCTTACAAAACCCTTGAACTCCTGTGTAAGATCAGATTTTTAAAAGTGGTCCCAATTAAGCGGTATTGATTTTACAGACGTACTAACATACTTTTGTATAAAGGCAGGATTTTGTATAAAAATATTCTAAATAACTGGTTTTAAGATGTACACATTCCATACAGATAGTAACTGTCGTTAAATGTCAATCTATAACAGGCTGTTAATGTACATTTTTTTCTCAATTTTCCCCAAAATGTACCCTTAAGCTCTCTTTGTAGACAGTCTTTCAAGGTCAATTAAATGTTGAATGGTGTCACAAACATTATATACACAACACATCCACTAGTTCAAAAAAATAAATACCATATTACCAAGATCGGTCATGTATAATGCACCCGGTTTTTTAACCAAAGGTATATAGTTGGTAATAGGGGCCCACATTATACACAACAATATACGGTAATCATACATTATATAAAAAAAATCTTTGTTTTTTTTCTTTTGAATTGTACATTCAAGTGTAAGTTGTTTTTCAGCTGTGGACCTAAAGAACTAAACCAAAGTGTCAGGAACATATGTAGGAAAGTCAACATATATGTAAGACTCAAACTCAGTATCTAATCCGCGTCCGTTCCTCAAATCGAAGTCCAAATCAGAAAAGAAATTAAACAAATTGAAAGGTCTAATTTATAAAACAAAAACAAGATAAATTCTTTATTTAGTCTCTTGTTGAAGACTATAAAATGCTTCTAAATGTCATTTTGATTTCCTTTTTCGCTGGATTGATTTCTCATTGACTTGTCATTTATTAATATGAACAAGAGAGACACACATCAACGTAGATCCATAAGATTGACTCTTTCACAAGATAAACATTAATATATGCATGCATGTTATCCATTTTGGGTTGAAAAAGGACTAAATAAAAGTATATAAAATTGAGAATGGAAATGGGGAATGTGTCAAAGAGACAACAACCCGACCAAATAAAAAAAACAACAGCAGAAGGTCACCAACAGGTCTTCAATGTAGCGAGAAATTCCCGCACCCGGAGGCGTCCTTCAGCTGGCCCCTAAACAAATATATACTAGTTCAGTGATAATGAACGCCATACTAATTTCCAAATTGTACGCAAGAAACTAAAATTAAAATAATACAAGACTAACAAAGGCCAGAGGTTCCTGACTTGGGACAGGTGCAAAAATGTGGCGGGGTTAAACATGTTTGTGAGATCTCAACCCTCCCCCTATACCTCTAACCAATGTAGAAAAGTAAACGCATAACAATACGCACATTAAAATTCAGTTCAAGAGAAGTCAGAGTCTGATGTATATAAATGTTTGAACATTTAGTTGCCTACAAAACATATACATGTATTAGTGTTAATCGAGTTATTGGACATCGATTAGAGAAGACTTAATTTAATTAGACTTTTTTTTGGCAATACATTACGTGAAATTGGATGTCAATTAGAGTATCAAAATATCGGACGTCGATTTGAGAATGTGACATCAGATTTGGATGTCCAATTCAGGAACAGGCGTTGATTTGAGGAAAGGACGTTGATTAGAGGCGGGACATTGATCTGATTCTAACATATATACTATAGGAGTTATTCAACAAATAATGAAAGTTTGACAAAAAGAATGTTTTATCATTTCTATCCAATATAAACTTGAAAATTAATTTTAATGTATACATGTACCTCTGTCTCTCTACATATTTTCCGTAAGCATTTCTTCGTAGATTGTTGTTCTTCATTTGTGTTTTTCTGTTAGAAGAGAAAAATTCAGTAATGGCTATAAGCAAAGCATATTTGAAGTCCACATATAAGATAAGATAAGATGAGCTAATTTTAATTTCCAAATAAGGTCCAGGGGGGATTGATTTTATTTATGAACTATAGTACTATTCATTTGTTTCTTTTGACAGATACAACTGTATACATATTTATTCACTTTTTACTTTTTTAAAAGACACAAACCTCTGTTGTTAACCAGCCAATATAAAGTTTATTCTTCTGAAGAACATATTTTCAATTCACAAGAGACACACATTGCTCCTCTCATTCACAAAATAAAGCCCAAATGCATAATTGTGTTGTTTATTAAGCAGAAAATGTATGTAAAGTGTCATATTGAATCCTATAGTACTACCCAAGATCTTCAACTGGTCAAGTTTTATTGATATACCATGTCTTGTATTTCAGATTTTGGGCCTATTCAAAATATTTTAGCCAGTAGGCCAAGATTTAGAAGGATGGCAAGCGCACATATATATGCTCCTTGGACTTTCAACTATCAAATCATTGGTTGAAAAAAAATAGATCATAGATGCATTTTCATAATCCAATATTTTTTAAAAGTATTATATTCTGTCTTTTGGGCTCTGCTCGTTGTTGAAGGCTGTATGGTGACCTATGGTTGTCAATGTCGGTCATTTTGGTCTCTCGTGGACAGTTGTCTCATTTGCAATCATACCACATTTTTTTTTTTTTATTATTTACAAATTCTTATTGAAAGTCAAAGTACATTACCTCATGTACCTGTAGTTCAAGACTGGACACTGATGTTTGTTCGTCAGCTTGTAACCAACTCAGACTCTTTCTGCACTTTACACATAAACCTGTCAATATAGATAAAAGTTAATGTTAGTACTATATTGCATAATTTCATTAAACTGCATTACTTTGTTTTCTGGCCTTATCATGCTTATTAAGATAATGAATGTCCAGTTTTAGCTTTGCAAGAAACATTAATTTAAACATTTATTAAAATACATACATGTAGTATGAGTACACATGCATATTATGTGATATATACACATTTATTGAAATACATGTACGTGTAGTTTGAGTACACATGCATATACCACTTACCCCTACACCCCCCCCCCATAAAAGGATAAAAATGACAAGTCAAGATTAAAAAAAAATTGGGCAGCACTTCCCCTAGGAAATGAGCCTTTTCAACCAAAATTCCTGACCATAAAATAGGGAATCGAGAAATAAATAAAGAGGTCATGTGTGGAACAGTTTCATTTATTAAAGACATGAACCATATATACCACCTCATGTTGTGTCTATTGTAGATAATTAACTGTTATAAACCTTACACAATTAGTAGTCTGATATATACTCAGAAAATATTAATTTGAACAACAAAAAATTGAAAACAATTATAAATAGTCTCAATGTCCATTGAAAATGGCCCCTCCCCCTTTTTCATTTGCCTCAGAAACAGATGCCTGTCCCCAAACCACCAATTTAAATGTGACAGAAAGTATTTTGGGGGACTTGTAATAATAGCATATAATTTACCTGATCCAACCGGGACTACACAGCCAAATTTTTGCAAAAGATATAGACTTGTAGCTACAGTAACACCTTGTCTGTTTCCTTCTGCTTTCCCTTTGCCCGTATGTTCCGGATGTGTACACTTTGAAAGTCTTTTCCAACACAAACCTAGGGAGTATCTATGGTATGGACACACAGAATAGCTATCAATCTCAGCAAATATTCCAACACGGTGACAAATGAGATTACACTCAGTGCTAATATCATCATTGATATAATAAGAAGACAGGACTGGTGTGATTTTAAATTTCTCTGGCAATATTTCAATAACAGGACTTCTGTCTCTTTTGGGAAATAAGGTGTCAAACCACATTTGGTATTTGTGAAAGCTGAAAAGCTGCATACTAAAGATGAATCAGTAGAAGTAGCTGCCATCGTCTGCCATCTACTTGTTTACATTGTCATGGCTGCACTTGGAGTAACCTCCCTTTCAATGGAGAACACAACAAAGGGAAATAACTCTTGGTCAAAAGTCATTTCAGAGGGTCCATATGATAACCCTAAATAAACAATTTTCTGACTAGATCCCAAAATTTTAAGTATTGAAATATAAAGTTTTGTTGGTATTATTTTATTGAAAATACAATTCATTGAGAATTAATTTAGGTAAATATATTTATTTAAGGATAATTTTCCCTTAGTTTCTGTAGAAATGAACAGGGAAAAGACACAAAATGAGATTCAATTTTTTTTAGTTTTAGATGAAATTGATCCATAATTTATGTTGCAAACGTTTTTGTTGTTGTTTGCCTATGTTTAGGCCAATTTTTATATTTTTTAAGACATATCATGAATCACAAGTTAACTGGCTCTGCCTGGATCTTACAAAGAGCTGTACTTAATGCGTTTCCCTCGGTTTTAGTTTGTTATCCCGATTTTGTTTTTTGTCCATGGATTTATGAGTTTTGAACAGCGGTATACTACTGTTGCCTTTATTTATGTAAGAGACGGTATTTGAAATACCAGTTCTAGTTTATTTTTGTTTCTGTGTATGGTGTGGGTTAAAAACAAAATGACGTCCCTGGAATGGACATAGTGTATTCTGGAACAACCGTACATGTAAATTGGTACATATATTTTCTTAGATGGAAATTTTATAGCTAGCAAATCTAATTTGTAAAACAATCGCATAAAATTTTATTATAATAACGACAATGTATGAACAAAACAAACATAGATATATAATGTTAAAATGTCAAATATCAATACAGTGTACTCGTTTTTAGATCAATTACTGTTAAAGGAGTAGGTCCAGTAAGACCCCTTTTGGTCCCAAAATATAACAGTTCTACAAAATTGTTTTAGTTATTTATTGGAAAGTAGAATGCTTCTGCATCATTAAGTCATGCTAAATTACTGAAATCTTCACAATTTTAGCATTTTAGTTAAATGTTAAACGGTTAACATCTTTAATGAAAGTGGCCGCATTTGTGTTCATTCTTGATATTGGAATGTAAGTTGTATTTGATGATAATTCATAATATAAATAAAGGTTGAGGATGAACACGGATGCGGCCACTTTCATTTTTGACAAAAACCAACTAAAAAATGACAATTTCTGGCATATTTGATAGATTTTTCATAAATTAGCTTGAATGGGAGCGCTTTTAATGACTTAATCAGTTAAAATCTTTCACATACACTTATTGAATCAACTGAAATAGACACTAAAGTGTTTAAAAAGTGTCCAAAATCTTTCGTCGGATGAAACTGAAATTTGAGGACAAAATCGTCCATTACCGGACCTACTCCTTTCTTTTTTATCGAACACTTATACATTTTATAACAGGAGTATCATTTGTGAGCACATTCTCACAGTTAACTCCGAAAGTAGTTCTTTTTGATTATTTTTTTTATCATTTGAAACTTATTATAATGTAGTCATATAGATTTCCTATAGAATAACAGTAAGAAAAAATATCACTTGAAACGCAATATATATTGGTTGTGAGAAGTTGTGAATGTTATCAATTTATTGTAACAGTACTGTATATGGTAGAATATATTTCTTTGATATAAATATTTATTGATTTTATTTCTGTATATAAGGCAGCAAATGCTATGTTAAATGCTGCATTATATGATGATGACCAGAATGTGAGGTATGAAGCCCTACTACAATATCGAGCTCATCCAGAGTCAATAGTGATAGAACCATTGGATACTAGGTAATAATTCACATTAGAGAAAGACGCAAAGCTGAATTGCTAATTAACAGATTGAGACTATCTAATATTGTCAAAGGTTAAGATATTACTTAAGATATATTGAATTCTACTTTTCAATTTCGGTATGCCAACCTGCTAATAATGCAACACAACTATACACGGGTAATAATAAATCAAATTGAATGTTAATTGTTACTCCCAAAACTACTAGCATTTTGAACCCTTTAGATAAAATGTTTCTCTTAAATAACTGTACAATTCCTTCAATTAGTTGACCGACTTGTGTTAAACTTTACATTCAGCCCTTATTTGTTTCTTGGTGGTCAGTTTTTATTGATGGAGGAAGCCGAATATCTTTGAGAGAACCACAGACCTTCGGTAGGAAAACTAACAATCCTAGTCAATTTAGATTTAGAGTCGAGATCATTTGTCATATGTGGAGCTCGAAATCACAACCTTGGTATTTCTAGACTAACGATACAGTAGTTCAACTTCGTAGACCACTCGGCCACCGAAATCTCTTTACAGTTCGGAGAGCATCAGTTTGCAGTGCTTTTAATTTAAATCTAGTTTTCCCTTTGTTCATCTATCTTTTCTATAAGATTTTGGTTGCATTTTTCTAAGGAACTACAAATTAGATCTTTCTCAAATTTGTCATAATGTAATGCTATGCATTGTTATGCATTTACAGATTCACTACTCATTAACTTCTTGTTACGCGAACATATACTTATGCATACATTCACATATTAATTGTCAGGTATGAACTTGTATTACATTTGTGCAATTGCTAGTTTTACACTGATCAGTTACCACGATCACATCATGGCAGAGGTAGACATATGTTAGAACGGATTTTGACCTTGTCAAATAGCTCGTGATTAGAAAGTAGAGTGGCAGTTACTGTTTTCTGCTGACCACACATTTTCTGCTGACCATACAGTTTGCATTCAATTTGTCGAGGTTAGTGTTTTATTTAGGTCATTTTTACCAGAGCTTGCATTTTAAACTGTTCATTTGAGACGTTAGCTTTGTATGATGAATCGTCTTGTAGGGGCTTACTGTTGTGGTATTATACTCCCATCCGATCATTTATGCATTTTATACGTCCAAAGCGTTTCATGCAGTCAGTACTGCTGTCAGCTTGACTAATTTATTTTAATATTTCTTCTATGTATTTTCGTCTTTCTTATTTTTATCTGGGCTTTCCTAGTTAGTTCTTTTCATGTAGAAGCAACTCTTTTATCTTCAGATTTTTTACTTTTTTGTATGAATGAATCTGTTATATCTGCTGTCTTCAAGGGATACCTTTTTTATGAGCAGCATTAATTGTCGTTAGCTCATCTGGCTCAAAAAAAGAAAACCGTCAATATTGATAATGTTATTACTACCACTTGGTATAAACCTCTGTAAATAGTTAGCAAGTAATCGATGGTATCACTTGTCACGTAGCCAGAACGCCTTTACTTGCATCCGAGTATAGATATTGATTGCTTTTAATTTGCTGTTATCAAAATTAAAAAAAGAATCTATAAATTAAGATATTTTCTTCTGTGAAAAAAAGAGAAATTTTTGAAGAACCATCTGTTCTTTTTCTAATTCTGCTATGATAGGATCGTGGTAACTGCTGGTCAAAATTTGAAAAAAACAATACTATACGTACCACTATTAAAGGCTTGTTTTTACCATGAACAGAAATTAACTTGGTCAAAGTGTTTTTTTTTAGTGCCAGAAATAACAAAAAGTGTGTTTGAATAAAATTTCAAACTACTTTTTCATGAAACGTTGCTGGACTTTGAAAGAAAACAAAAACAATCATAGTGCAGTTTAAGAATAATACATTTTTTTTTACAAATTAAGATTAAAACAAAGCCAAAAATTGGCCAGAGAAAATTGCTAAGGAAGTAATGCAAAAATTAATGCATTTGTTAAATGTAACTCTATCATTTGTACAATTTTACTAGTATGCAGATTGAGTATCTCTTTGTCCATTCTTAAATAATTTTTGAAGTTCATTTTAAGTTCTTTTTTTATGTGGACAACAGGGCGTAAGCAAATTTTCATGAGTAATGGTTAGCTCATGCAAATGAAAACAATATGCTCTTCTTATACATATATATTAGAAAATGTTTGAATCAAATGTCTTATATTTACCCTTACTTTTAAAGGCATGTTGGAAACAATAGTGAAACAGTTGATCCTTATTCATCTGACATTAAAATGGTGGGTCTACATCTCAGAAGGAAAAGAGGATTTTATGAAGATTTTATGAAAACATTTAATTTTAAGCTTGAACCACCTGGTGTAAATTGGCAACGAATGTTAGGTTCATCATATGTTGGAGCATCCTTTGGAATGATAATTAAGAATAACTTTTATTTAAAAGTTGGTAGGTTTGTCAATTGTTGTATTGATTTTCTGCTATTTAACTTTGTGATCTATATTCTCTAAAATTTGGAACAAAGTCTAAACATGTTTTGCTATGTAAATACCTTTACAACGAAAGTTGTGGTTCATTTTTTTCTTCACTGATTCAACATTGCATTGCTTTAACTGGTAACTTATTCGTTATTTCTAAAATTTTAAAGAAGACATGTGTAAAATTATTCGTTTTGCATATATTTTATTGAAATCCCTTACAATCATAATACTCTGTTTTTTGTAAAATGTTCATCTTTGTTAAGATGATATCACTAATCATTTGAATTCTATACATGAATTGTTTTTGTTTCTATTGTAGCTCCCCTTGGCAGCTCCTTTGAAGTTGATGTTCATGACGAGGCATATGCAAAAGTACATCTTGGAATCATAAATAAAAACTTGAATTTCTTTATAGCGAAACTATGCTTTAGAGGAGAAACGTCTTACAATTTGGACTTATTTCAGGTATATTTTTTTTTACAGTAAATGTAGACTTTTGTTATGCATAAGCTGTTCATATGTTGGTTTCGGTTGCTCGTCCTATTATGTCAATAAAACAGAAATATATACTACTTGGAAGTTTAGCTAGCTAGTAATCCACGTTTCTCCCTCCCCCTCCATTTTCTAGGGAAAATGTCTATACTACAACAAGAGAATGACAATTACTTTCCTCTCGTGCCGGTGATTAATTATGTCTGGTATTTATGTTGTCAGTCTATATGGGGTTCTCCTTCTTATGCCCCACCTACGATAGTAGAGGGGCATTATGTTTTCTGGTCTGTACATCCGTTCGTCCGTCCGTCTGTGCCTCCGTTCGCCAGGATTCAGGTTAAAGTTTTTGGTCAAGGTAGTTTTTGATGAAGTTGAAGTCCAATTAACTTGAAACTAAGTACACATGTTCCCTATGATATGATCATTCTAATTTTAATGCCAAATTAGAATTTTAATCCCCATTTCACGGTCCACTGATCAATGGAAAGTGCGAGTGGGGCGTCCGTGTACTATGGACACATTCTTGTTTGAATTTATATTGGAATTAAGTGGTTTGTTTTTAGAATATATTATATGAGAATGCTTATTTCCGATGTTCAAAAAGCTAACCAAGATTATCAGTTATGAAATATGTATGTGACAAACATAACAGACAAAAGTATATGATTGCAGTGAAACTTCAAAGCAAAGACAAGACAATCCAAAACATAATTACCTACACCTTCTCGATCATCTACCTTACCCTTTATTCTTGACCAAGTAAAGTGACTGTTATTTTATTCTGTGTGCATACAATTCATGCATTGGATCCGGGCTACCAGCACATATCAAAAATGTTTTGCTGTTTATCTAATCTAGTCTTTTTGTATTTATTCTAATTATATATAACTTCATTAGAAAAAAATGTTGAAACATCGGAATATTTGTAGAAATTCGATATTCGTAGTTGTAGATTTATTATATGTGCTTATTTTGTTTAGCAAAAGAATGTCTTACACATATTTTTTTTTTTGTTCAATCTAAATTAACTGAAAAGGAATATTTGCAGTTCAATACTAAGCAAAGTAAATTATTACATGTGATTATTTTTTCCAGGAAAATGACATGAAAAATGTTGGTAAAAGGGCACGCGAGTTCGATGCCATTATATCTGACATTGTAGACCCATTAAGATCTTCAATTAGCCTCTTCAAGAAAATAATCCAGGGAACCCAATCAATCAAAAATGTATTCAGGAATTTTGTTGACGTATTTGAAGAACTTCCATTAAAGGTAAGACAATAATTTGTCAATCTACAAATGTGTATTCGCAAATGAAACACAGCCAGATTTGATTTAGGATAATTCAATTTAGAAATGACTACTGCTAAGATTGGGATTTACTCTACTTATCGAGGACTATTAAATGTCATTAATATGTAAATATAATTAGAATATTTAAAATATTTAAAATGCAAGAAAATATTTCGATAGACAAACTAGCTATAGTAGATGAATTGTGAAATATTTAAAAATTAAATGACGATCAAGATTATTTACAAAATAGATTGTTGAAGTTTGCAATGTCCGTTGGTCAATATTTGAAGATAAATAGGACAATGCGCTTTATCTTTCCTGTATTTTTTCCGTCTTTTTCATTATTAATACCATCAGGTGGAGCTGGTATTTTCCAAGTTGTTTCTTTCACATTAAATAATCCTTAATTTACTCCCTGTTGTAAACCTAAGAAAAAACTTATTTTACTTAACTTTTGTTTTTTGTTTTTATGGCCCCGCAACTAAGTTGTCGGTGCCATATAGTTTTACCCTAGTCCGAAATTCCGTCTTTCCGAAATTCCGAAATACCGTCATTTCGTCATTCCGTCATTTCGCAACAAACCATTATACAGAGATTTGTTACAGATCAAGTTTAAGTTTCGTTCTGCTCCGCTAATTTTTGCTGAAATTACGGGCTTTGGACTTTTATAAATTGCTGAAAATCACAGCTATACGGATTTTTTTTCTAAACGCCTTCAGATATTGGGCTGATTTTTGGTTTGTAAGTTAACCATGATGAGTTACAGATCAAGTTTAAGTTTTGTTCCTCTCCATTAATTTTTGCCAAAATTAAGGGTTTACAACTTTGATTATTGTTGAAAATCACAGTAATACAGACTTTTGTTTTCAGATATTGGTCTGAGTTTTTGTATGGGAGGTAACCATGATGATATACAGGTCAAGTTTAAGTTTTGTACTGCTTCGCTAATTTTGGTTGAAAAACGGGCTTTGGACTTTGATTAATTGTTGAAAATAACAGTTATACAGACCTTTTTTCTAAACATTTTCAGATATTTTTGGTATGTGAGTTACTCATGATGAGTTACAGATCAAGTTTAAGTTTTGTTCCTCTCCAATAATTTTTGCCAAAATTAAGGATTTACAACTTTGAAAATTGGTGAAAATCACAGTTAAACAGACTTTTTTCTTTTTTTCTATAGGCCTCCACATTTTGAGCTGAGTTTTGTTAACATTTATACAGACTTCTTTTCTGTAGGCCTCCATATTTGAGCTGATTTTTGTTAACAGTTAATTTATAATTATGAACAATGTGAGACTACCATCATGTTGTGCCCACATGTGTTATTGAACTTGCAAATTTTTCAACTTTTTGGGACGGGCCATTCGTGTCGCTTTGACACATCTAGTTTGTTTTTTGTTTTACAACACTTTTTATCATCTATTTTATGTATTCCATTTTTATCTAATTTGCCTTAAAATAATAACATACAATATGCTTTAGAAATTTCAGACGTTTTAATATTAAGGCATTGAAAAAAATGCCTGCCAACTTGTGCATAACACATTTTGTATATTAAATTCGAAAATCAAAATCAACAATAAACTTTTTCAATATTTCAGATAGAGAATTTTTTGTAATGTTTCCGATTTGAAATAAATACCATTACCTAAGTAACTCTGAAGGTTTAATGTTTAAGATTATTTTGGTGATTACCTTAAAATGTGTTCTTTTGATTAGTTTATATGGATCACTGTTGAAGGACATGTAACATAATTTCATGAACATTGAAATGATTTATGTGATATTTGTCAAATAGTTCATAAAGACATCTTTACTGATATACAGAGTAAGCATATCAATATAACAAGAAGTTTGAAATAATTGGTGGACAAAAAAAACAAGAAGACAAGTGTGTTAAATTAGAGGTTTACAAGTCGAGATTTAGAAATTGTTATAAATTAAGGAATGTATCTCCCTCATGCAAAGCTCAGATTCCTTTCACGGATTTGGCTATACTTTTTGGACGTTTTGGATTATAGCTCTTCATCTTTTATATAAGCTTTGGATTTCAAATATTTTGGCCACGAGCATCACTGAAGAGACATGTATTGTCGAAATGCGCATCTGGTGCAAGAATATTGGTACCGTTAATTTTATTACTACCACTGGGTCGATGCCTCTGCGGGTGGACTATTAGTACCCGAGGGTATCACCAGCCCAGTAGCCAGTACTTCGGTACTGGCATAAAAATACGGATTTTTTGTGTTATTAAAATATGCTGTTATAAAATATTAGAAATTGTTATAAATTAAGGAATGTATCTCCCTCATGCAAAGCTCTGATTCCTTTCACGGATTTGGCTATACGTTTTGGACTTTTTGGATTATAGCTCTTCATCTTTTATATAAACTTTGGATTTCAAATATTTTGGCCACGAGCATCACTGAAGAGACATGTATTGTCGAAATGCGCATCTGGTGCAAGAAAATTGGTACCGTTAATTTTATTAACAAGTAGACAGTTGACAAATGCCTGAAATGGATAGTATATTTTCATATTTGGTTAACAGGTTGACTGTCCCTTTGGTATCTTTCGTCCCTCTTTTACAGTCTACTAATCAACTATGTTTTAAATGTCGTTTTTTGAATTCATAGTTATGAAGGTCATACAAATTTTGTTTGATTTATATCATTTCTAGTTTTTTTTCTATTTTGTATCTATTTTGTATTTGTTTGCTTTTTCCTTTCTTTTTGTTTAAGTTAATCTAAATATTTATTTAATACTTATAGGGTAAATTCAGTAAAAAACTCTCCCATTGACTTTAATGCTAATATATGTCTTGAATTAAACTTATACCTGAGTTACCTTTAGAAACTGGAGTCTTTTATATATCATTTATGAAAGTACAAATGTAGCCCTATCTTTTGCAGCAACAAAAACATAGGGTCATGCGGCATTTTTGGGCATTCACATGGCCTTGTTTACAAACGCTGTAGATTCGCACTTAATTCCTTTACTGACCCCCATTATTTTTCAATCCTTTAGTTAAACTAAATTAGTACCTTCAACATTATTTTTTTCCTTTCTTTTACTCTAGCGTTGCTCCATCTATCAAGAATATCTTTTACAAACATTATCTACCAATGAGAAGAGCACAGGACCATTTTTTTTAATAGAAAGCTCTCCCTAAAGGGCGGTCACTGATGACGTATATTTATTTACTGAATTTACCCCTATATTGATTAGATATCGGTTAATGGTATTTGTTGTAGATGTTTGATGTTAATTTACCAAAGGCGGTTTGGAAACTGTACAATGTTCTTATCAACTACGCACTCCTTTAGGAAAGCTCTTGGTCCTTGTGTTTGCGTTGTGTCTTGCTTTCAGTTTTAATTCATTATATTAATATTTTATTTCTTGAAAACGATATGTCTATATGATATAGTTGTTCTCATCGATGTTGTTATTCGTCTTTAAAGTTTGCATATACAGGGGGGAACTATAGGGGTATTTAACCAAAAGATTACTCTGATAAAATCGATATTTATATATATATATATATGGTGGTCATTGAAATACACAGCAATGTAACGTCATAATCATCCTGTAACATCAGCATACATTTTCATTAAATTCAAAGTACTCGACATCACAAATCTGTAAAATTATCTACATTTTCCAAACCAAAACGATAATAGTATTTAGTACTAGTATATAACTACATATATTAATTGTCAACTGTTAACCAGTCAACTAGCAAAAATGTATATTTCACCAACAGGTAAAATATCATCATAACAAATGTCAATCTTACAACCTGTCAAATGAATTATGTTTATGCCATTTAATCCCATTTGTCTTGGCAGATAGCAAATTTAAGATCCAATGCTAGGAAGCTGGTTGATCAGATTGGATCTATAGATGAAAGTCAGCTTCCACCATTTATAAAACTGGTGAAGAATCTTGTCGACAAAGTACAAAATGTCCTCAACACAGTTAAAAGTGATATACTGGGATTTTTTAATGTAAGTAATACAGTGAAGTATATTGCCTTACCCAATTGTGACACATTAAATGTTTAGCTTCTTATTCTGTTGCTGTCAATTTGTCTATTTCAACTTCACAAACAAATTTGTGTGGACATAAAAAAAACTTATATTCACTTAATAAAACCTATAGAATTTTATAGCTGCTGTGATAAATCAAACTTAATGATAACTATGGAAAATAATTGCTAATTTACTCTTCAATCGATTTATTTATTGTTAACATACAAGTGCACTTGATTCTTGTTTTGTTTCCTTAAAACAAAATTGAAAAAAGTAATGATCGGTTGCAGACTCTTTATACTGCTTGTTCACTATACATAACAAAGCTTTTCTGTATGTCGCATGTAGTAATGCTGGACTCAACTGCTGATTTTTTTTTATTATTAAATATACTTTAAATTTCCTATTTATTTTCTCATGGAGTATCTGCAGATTTACAATTTCATATTAAATATTATCGCTACCCTACACTAGACATAACTATCTCGATTCGAACTTGCCATAGCCTGTTAATATATGTCTGATTAATTCCACAGAGTAGAAAAGGAGTTCCAGTAAGGGCCGATTTTGGCCTCAAGTTTCAGGTTCATCTGACGAAAGAATTTGGACAATGTTTAAACA
Source organism: Mytilus galloprovincialis (assembly GCF_965363235.1). Taxonomy (NCBI): domain Eukaryota; kingdom Metazoa; phylum Mollusca; class Bivalvia; order Mytilida; family Mytilidae; genus Mytilus; species Mytilus galloprovincialis. The sequence goes on from NC_134844.1 coordinate 31,208,365, forward strand.
CTTTCATTATATTCAATTAGTTTAAGTCGAAGATTTTAACTTTTTTAGTCATTAAAAACGCTCCGATTCAGGCGTGAATATGAAAAATCTATCAAATATGCCAAAATGTCAATTTTGAGATATGTTTGACAGTTTTTGTCAAAAATGAAAGTGGCCGCAACCGTGTTCATTCTCAACCTTTATATATATTATGTATTATCAGCAAATACAGCTGACCTTTCAATATCAAGAATGAACACAAATGTGACCACTTTCATTTTAAACGGAAACCGTCTTAAATTTAACTAAACTGCTAAAGTTGTACAGATTTCAGTAACTAAGCATGACTTAATGATGTTAGTACCCAACATATGTGTATTGTATTGTCAAAAACAGCTCATATTTATGAAGTAGAAGCATTCAACTTTCCAATAAATAACTTAAGGTTTACAATTTAACAATTTAGTAAAACCGCTATATTTTGGGGCCAAAACGGGGTCTTACATGACAAACTCCTTTAATGTATTTACTATTTACATACATATCTAGCTTTTATTGTAAAAATAAATAATAGCATATCTATTAAAGAATGTCAAATTACTTTAAAGTCATACAATTGCAATAATGTGATAAATATTAATAGCAAATTATGTTCCTCTGCTTTTTACTGATTGTAATTAAGATAAAATGTCTTATTATATACTTAGTAGTAAATACAGATAAATTGTATGTGTAATACAATCAATGGCAATCGTGTTGTATCAGCCACCCGTCTTGATATCGATATCAGCACGGTTGCAAAAGCTTTATCACATCTTTAATCTGTATGATGTCACGTCATCGATTGCAGCCACTTTTGCAAAGGCTTTTATCAAAACCATAATCTGTATGACGTCATGTCAAACCTATAACCTGTATGACGTCATTTCAATCCTCATTATCTGTATGACGTCATTTCACATAAAAACATCTACTTGAGATATATAGAGAATATTATATGGCATTTTCAATTTCACACCTGTATCAACCCGATACACCAATATAATCACGAGAGCTCTGCTCGAGGGATTATATTAGTTGAGGGTTGATACGGTGTGTGATATTGAAAATGTCATATCATATACACTTTATTATATACTTTAAACAAATGCCATTTCCTTAATTTTGAAATATCAAAGTTTGCTACATCACCACCGTCAACATCGTCCATCTTTGAATAAGTAGGTTATGACGTAATTACGTGACGTCATACAGATTAAAGGTGTGATAAAGCTTTTGCAACCGTGCTGATATCGATATCATCACGGGTGGCTGATACAACAAGCTTGCCAATGAATGTATAACATATACCATTTATCTGTATTTACTACTAAGTATATAATAAATGTATATAATAAAGTGTATATGATATGGATTTTTCAATATCACACACCGTATCAACTCTCAACAAATATAATCCCTCGAGCAGAGCTCTTAGGATTATATTGGTGTCTCGGGTTGATACGGATGCGATATTGCAAAAGCCATTTGATATTCTCTATTTATATTTTCTTATATGTCACAACAGCTCATTTATTACAAGCACCTGTACATTCACCTCAGAAGCTATGTCCTACGACTTCATAAACATACAAATAAGGAATAGTAACGGATATTTTCACTTCAGTATTCGAATAGACTATTTTCATTTTACCGACTTTTGACTTTTCGACAGGTAATTTTCTCTCCGATTGGACAACCTGGTACTCGGTCATTCAAAGGCAGCATAAATCAGTAAAGTCAAGATTTAAATCGATACATTGTTTTAGGAATAAATTGTTTTATGTTTCATTTTACGACTAAATTATCTGAAAGTAATAAGCTTACCCCCCGAAGTGGACAGTTTTTTTTAATCTAACTTCTTTTTGTTGCTCGTACTTGACCGAGTACCAGAATGTTAAACCACAGAATATGTATCCTGCCGACAAAATATAGAATCCGGAGTCAAAAGTCGGTAATAAGAAAAAGGCCATTGAATAGATATCATTTGTCATGCACAATTTTATCTGAAGAGAATTGATACTTAAATAAGTTAAAAAAAATCAAAGTATCGTATGCAAATGAATAAGGATTCTATGTAGAGTTAATGAAGCATGAGAGATACAGTTCATATTATAGAGCTGTTGACAATGCTAATTTAAAATATTATTTTATCGCTGACAAAAAAGAGAAAATCAAGAAAAGCTCTTTTTAAATCACATTGCAGGAATTAAAGACTAAATTTTGCTTTTAAATCTTGTATTTGTTTCAAGCAAATAGACATATAACCTTATTAGAAGAAGATAGGAAATACACTTATTTATTTAATATTTATATAAGAAATTTCAAATACTCTGACTGTGGGGTACAGCATACTAGCAGATAAGAAGGTTTAATTACCTGGTGTGACACGGTGTGGCACTGTGCTGGGAAAGATGTCGTTATACAATGAACGGATTTACGCGGAAGTCGGAATGAGTACTCCCTAATGTCTTCGTAAATTTTGGGAGGGATATCGGAGTTTCTTGGTGTGACTCCATGAATAATTGCGGTGTATGGGGTTTGTAAACTGTACTGTGTCATTTTTGATATAAGTTGCCTTTATCATGAATATGTGCCATTTTAAGTATAGCTATAAAAACAGTATAAACAGTTTCTGAATGCCTAGAAAAATACCTTAATTAAGGAATGGTTTCCCCTACCCTGATTAATATATACGATTCCTTTAAATCGTGTTTTTGGTAAAATTTCAGTCTTGCGAATATTGGTTTAGTTTAGAAAACATACATCTTCATTAGCCGATCGAGTGGTAAAGTTGTATATTATTTTTATTATATATTTTTGGTACAGACTACTTATGTTTTTGTATGGGAACACATAATTGAATCCCTCCTTTTTATGTATAACACATGCGCCAATAAAATATTTTATTGATATACGACTTGCATGTGTTGGAATCCCCTTTTTAATGTGACCGGCAAACTTGAGAATTACTATAACACTCCATAATACCAGCCCCTACCATACTTGTTTAAGACGATAGTACCGATGGACGCAAAGTGAGACGAGACAGTTGACATTAGCTCACCATTAGCTCATCATCATTAGATTTTGCAAACGAAAGTTTCTACTTACTTACGATTTTTAGTTGTCTTGTCATTATATCTGTTTTTTTAACATTTTGATTTATTGATTTTCTGAGCAGTCAGGATTCTACTACGTCAAAACTATCTCCCCATTACGCCAGTACATTTTCACAATCGTAGAAATGGAAGCCATTGTAGGGATGACGCGCTACCAATTTTTATACGCCCGTCGTCTTTTAGACTGGACGTATTATGGTATACCGTTGTCCGTCCGTCCGTCCGTCCGTCCACACTTCGGACAATAACTTAAAAACACTTTCACCAATTTCCATGAAACTTAAGTGAATTGTTTATATCTATTGACGTAAGCTCCCTTTCGTTTTTTTTTAATTTCAGATTTTAAGTTTTGGATTTATGGGGCTTTATTCATAAAAAAGGGGGGATTTTCAACACTTCGGACAATAACTCAAAAAGGCTTTCACCAATGTCCATGAAACTTTGGTGAATTGTTTATATCTATTGATGTAAGCTCCCTTTAAATTTTTATAAATTTCAGATTTTAAGTTTTGGATTTATGGGGCTTTATTCATAAAAAAGATGGATTTTCAACACTTCGGACAATAACTCAAAAACGCTTCACCAATGTCCATGAAACTTTGGTGAATTGTTTATATCTATTGATGTAAGCTCCCTTTCAATTTTTACAAATTTCAGATTTTAAGTTTTGGATTTACGGGGCTTTATTCATAAAAAAAGGGGGATTTTCAACACTTCGGACAATAACTCAAAAATGCTTTCACCAATGTCCATGAAACTTTGGTGAATTGTTTATATCTATTGATGTAAGCTCCCTTTCAATTTTTATAAATTTCAGATTTTAAGTTTTGGATTTACGGTGCTTTATTCATAAAAAAGGGGGATTTTCAACACTTCGGACAATAACTCAAAAAGGCTTTCATCAATGTCCATGAACCTTTGGTGAATTGTTTATATCTATTGATGTAAGCTCCCTTTCAATTTTTATAAATTTCAGATTTTAAGTTTTGGATTTATGGGGCTTTATTCATAAAAAAGATGGATTTTCAACACTTCGGACAATAACTCAAAAACGCTTTCACCAATGTCCATGAAACTTTGGTGAATTGTTTATATCTATTGATGTAAGCTCCCTTTCAATTTTTATAAATTTCAGATTTTACATTTCTGTGTTATGAATTTTTATGCTTAAGAAAGAGGGGATTTTCCAATTTTGGGACAATAACTAACACTTTCACAAAATTTTATGCAACTTTGATAAATTATTTATATCTATTGACATAAGCTCCCTTTCCATTTTTATAAATTTTAGATTTTACGTTTTCTTAAGTAATGAATTTTTATACTTTAAAAAGGGGGATTTTATAAAACTTTGGTGAATATATTAATGTAACATCCCTTTTGATTTGTATATATATTTCTAGTTGATCATATAAAGTCATTTAAAGCATAAAAGACAAGTTAAAAGAGCAACGGGCGTATCATGCGCTAAAACGCAGCCCTTTATTCTCTTTGAAACCGAAAAATGTATCCACATTGCACCATTACGATCCTTATATGTCAGTTGTATTTTAAAAAAGAAATGTATCAACTAACTAATGAGCATCAGTTAATGATCTTGTCTGATCGGTTGTCAGGTGGAATTTTCGAAAATTCATAAACATTTTAAATATTTCGTGGAAGGGCTGACTAGATTTATAATTTTTCGAAGATATGCATTTTCATCATCCAACTTGAAAGACTGTCGATAAGTACTTTCAGTAAAAAATGGCTATTCGAACACACCTACTCTGTTTTTATGATTCATTAGATAGGTATTTCACTAGACCCATATATTTCATCTTTTAGTACTGTGATTTTTTTATGTTATAAAGTCAACCTGTAGCTTTGATATATAAAAATAATAGAATCTGAAGCGAGACGATGTATTAAATATTCTTGATTTGTACGATACCAAGACAAAATATTCAACTCAAACATGCCCTAACATAAAAAGGTGCACTCGATTTTCTCCTTTCGATACTATTGTTACTCATTTTTTGGAATTTTTTCATTATTAGTCACATAATGTAAGGGCAGACACGAAAATGACTGAACTGATAGATTGATATATTTTCCGTCCGTGGTATTTTTTTTTAAATCGGAGGTTATGCATTTTTTTCATCCGACTTGAAAGATGCCCATGTCGTCGACTTGATATCTAATTGTTCTGCTTAACTCTGTACTAGATAAATTGAAAACTTATGCAAATGGTGTTTGTAAAATAAAACACTTCGTAATTAAGAAGAAAATTGTAATTTTGTTTTTTTCTATTAACTTTTAATATTTTTGTCACTATAGTAAACATTTATCGCCTTCTCTAACAAAGAGCTTTGATCTTTTTCAGTCGGAAACCAGGTTGAAATAGAACAAAAGAATCGAAGCTCTTTATTAGAGAAGGCGATAAATGTTTACTGTATTGTTTACTATAGTGACAAAATTTTTAAAAGTTAATAGAAACAAACAAAATTGCAATTTTCTTCTCAATTAGAGGTGTTTTGTTTTAAAAACACCATTTGCATAAGTTTTCAATTTATCTAGTTCATAGTTAAGCAGAACAATTAGATATCAAGTCGACGACATGGGTATCTTTCAAGTTGGATGACAAAAATGCATAACCTTCGATTTTTTTGAAAAAAATACCACAGACGGAAACCATATCAATCTATTACTTCAGTAATTTTCGTGTCTGCCCTTCCATTATGTGACTGAAGAAAAAAATCCAAAAATGGGTAACAATTGTATCGAAAAGAGAAAATCGAGTGCACCATTTTATGTTAGGGTGTGTTTGAGTTGAGTATTTTGTCTTGATATCGTACAAAGCAAGAATATTTCATACATCGTCTCGCTTCAAATTCTATCATTTTCATACATTAAAGCTACAGGTTGACGTTATAACACAAAAAAATCACAGCTACTAAAAGATGAAATATATAGGTCAAGTGAAATACCTATCTAATGAGTCACAAAAACAGAGAAGGTGTGTTCGAATAGCTATTTTTTTTACTGAAAGTACTTGACGACAGTCTTTCAAGTTGGATGATGAAAATGCATATCTTCGAAAAACTCCAATTTTTTGTGTGTGATAACTAGAGTTTATAGTCTTCATACACTAAAAAAAATCTAGTCTGCCCTTCTACGAAATATTTATTTAGAAATTTTTTAAATGTTTATGAATTTTCGAAAATTCCACCTGACAACCGATTAGACAATAGTTTTAAGTTGAATCAATGCAGACAAGATTATTAACTGATGCTCATTAGCTAGTTGATACATTTGTCTTTAAAAATACAACTGACATATTAAGATCGTAATGGTGCAATATGGATAAATTTATCGGTTTCCAAGAGCAAAATTGGTAGCGCGTCATCCCTACAATGGCTTCCGTTTCTACGATTGTGAAAATGAACTGGCGTAATGGGGAGATAATTTTGACGAAGTAGGATCCTGACTATTTTGTTCTATTTCAACCAGGTTTCTGACTGTGAGGTCGTGTTTTCGACACAAACCACTAAATACATATTGAGATGCTTTGACTACATTAGGTTTATTTTCTTATGATCTCGTGTAAAATCGACCCGTACTACCGTATTACTGTAATGATCGGATGCCTTACCCGTTCATGCAAACTTTGGCAAAATATTTTGGTTGCAAGTGAGAAATATATATATAGACAAAAAGTAGGGCACATTCACCTACTTCGTAAGAAAGTAAGTTAGGGATGTTTTTGAACTTCGATTATCAAAGGAAATGTTTATAAAAACTAAAATGTAACAATTATTTAACTTTAACTGTTAAAAGCATATGATGTTTGTCTTTAAATCCAGCACCCCGTTTGGAACCTTCATTTTAAGATATATATTAATTAATATATAAAGAACATAGAAACAACAGGAACACCGAGGTGGGACAGAAAGAAACGCCAACAAACATAGAAAAACACAAGTGATAACAACTGCCATATTCTTGTCTCGGTACGGAGTATTTAAAAAAGAATATGGTTGGTTGCGCCCGTTCTATGTCAATGTAAAATATTATCATTATAAAAAAGAAGATGTGGTATTATTGCCAATTAGACAACTATCCACAAAAGACCAAAATGACACAAACATTAACAACTATAGGTAACCGTACGGCCTTCAACAATGAGCAAAGCCCATACCGCATAGTCAGATATAAAAGGCCCCGATAAGACAACGTAAAACAATGCAAACGAAAAAACTAACGGCCTTATTTATGTAAAAAAAATGAACGAAAAACAAATATGTAACACATAAACAAACGACAACCACCTGAATTACAGGCACTAACACACTATGTGACAGGGGTACAGCTTACACACACACACACACACACACACACATTCTTAACAGAGAAACGCACAGGCAAATAATATAATGGTCGACACAACATGCAAAGCGCTGAACAATTACGAATATATTTCATCAACGGCAAACACCACAGGATATTAAAGACAGTGACGCGATTACGTAAATAAACATGCCATCTCAAACTTTTACAATAATTTTCACAACATAATATTCGTCCAAACAATTTTCATGACAAAGATAGTATGTAAAGACATCTTTATAATTATTGGACTACAAACGATAATATATAATAGATTTTCAATGAAACCATAATGTTGAGTGTACAAAACACCGCGATACCCCTCACCTCAATGTACCTCAATCCAAATATCCTTTCAGTATAACATTCATATTTGGGAATATGACAAAAAATGGTATTCAAAGTCATTTTATAATTATTTTGACAACAAACTATACGACATAACACAACAGTGATATGATAATTCAGTTGTAGCAGGTTGTTTGAAGCTTGTACAAATGTAACATATCTATCTTCGTTCATCTTTTTGAGGTTTGCAATTGATGTAAAACTCCGAATATTCGGTATGTTGCCAATGAGAGAACTATCCACAGACGTTTAACTGACCGAGCAATTATGCAACAATACAGCCTTCCAAAATGAGGAAAACCCTTGCCGACTTGAAATGTATGCAATAACTTAATTTAAAAAAAAACTTAGCTTGATTGACAACTAAACAACAGCTTAGGACCAAAACCCCAAACCCAAACCAAACCCAACAAATGAAGGATATCAACTATGTTGCTGTTGTAGTATAGGAAAAAATAAAATGTAGCCTTTTTATTTAGAAAAAATTGGATGAGGATTCATTATGTTCGGATTTTTTTTTCTAAAAGATGAATCAATTATTTTCAATAAATAATACAGATTGAAGTCCATCTTCGAACAGCACATCTGTATTATGTATATTCCAAATTTTGGACATCACTGTTTATACTATTGTACTTGAACGACTGTAGTGGTAGAAGATCAAATTTAAAGACAATCAGAAAACTACAATCATAATGCCAAAAAAAAATAACTGTCGCACTGGTGATTCCAATCGAAGTCTTTCTCTTTTAAAAGTCGTATTTAAAACTGGATATACCATGTTCAGGGCTATAATATTTTTCATTTGTATATCATTTCGATACAGCAAAGCTTAAAGCAATAGTTAACTATGAATATTGTTTCTGTATGAACTAAGTTAATCGCAAAAAACACTGCATAAAATCCATAAATGATCACTAATAATTCGCCTCGGAATGTAAACAACCCCTAACATATAGTAGTATATGGAATCGTCAAATATGATTTTTATAAATGCAAAGGATGAAGAATTCACAAAATTTACACAGATTCGTTGACTTTGCCAGTTGTATGGAGTGAAATGAAATTAGATATATATACACAAAGGTTTATTCAAAAGATGTAGTGTAAATTAGTTGTATTTGCTGGTTGACTTATGATACGATACGGTGTATATCTTCTTCATATCTTCTTCATATCTTAATAGACTATATTATGATTGGCAGTCATATTACATCTTCTTTCTTCTATAGACTTAATGTGTACATAACTGACGTCAAATGATGTACCGTAGAAGAAGAAACTAATAATATCACGTTAAATGCCATCCCACAATATCCAAAATCAATTTATATCACATTACAATAATTCAATTATATTATATTACGATGTCAGTGGAAGAAGTTCCCAAGACAATGTCATGTGTTAAACGGGATAGACCAAAAAGAATTTTAGGTCTATGTTGTCATTCACATTCCGATCAATTTACACAGTGAAATAAAAGATATATGCTAACTATATTTATATTGGTTTTGAATAAGGTTTCTTTATGAGAAAACATGATTCATTTCTCTCAGACAACGCTAAATAATGCATTGACTCGACTCGACCATAATGATATGTAAAATCGACCAAACATATTTCCTAATTTTGATAAAGATGAAATACGTAGAATCAGAATTGTGAACACACAAATAAGATAAAGCCCTGTGTAAAGTAAAAAAAAATCTGGTTAAAATCTTTTAATTTATTGGCCTGCATAAGAAACTTGAAGTTGATAGTATTAACGACTGCGTATGTTAAAGATATACGTGCATAGTAGTTTAATGCTGTTTGATGGTAAAGATATTTTCAAGATCAGACTTTTCTAACAAGACGCACAGATTGGGATAGAGAACTCGAAGGTAATGACCTCCTCTGCAATTTAAATTAATCTTATTTGACTACTACTTAAGATATGAGAGAACCAAAAAATGTCAACAAACCAGTCCTTGATCACAAGAAGGACAATTAACCAGTCATCGATCATTTGTATGTTTTAATTCAGCCAAAAATTTATCTGGAATCTCTGAATGATCCCCTTTGGTCAATATTTGCAGGCAATATTATGTATACATTCATCTTTAATTTTGTATAAACATGTCAAATGTTATAAAAATTTATTAATATTTTTTTAGAAACTGTTTCAAACAATAACAGTTACAATACCAGAAAGTGGACGTCAAATATTTGTATCCATTAAAGAAATCATTCATGGATTTAGAAATATTGTACAGGATCCAAAGAATGCACTTGCAGAAATTGGAAAAGGAGCTGTTCAGTATGTTATTATATTTTTAAAGAGATTGTCAATGCAATTATTACTTGATATATCGGTGGTTTGGATGCCCGGTAACAAGCTAAACTTTTAGGATAAATATTCAATAAAACAGAACAAATTTTTATGTTCTTGAGAATGATCTCAAATAAACAACTGACAAGGCGATAACGAAAGTTTTATTTAAAGGACTTTACCGATTTTGATTCTAATACATTCTTTTATGATTATGTTTTAACTTTTGATGTCATGCTTGAATTATAGCTTAGAAAACAAAATCTTCCTATAGGAATAAATCATATTTATTATTTATAGACTGTTTTCATATTATCGAGTTGGACTCCTAAGTTTGTATTTTTTGACAGGTAACCTACTGTATGGTAGAAAATTCTTGCATAAAATCAGATAAGAGCAACGTAAAAAGTTAAATCAATATTGCAATCGGTAAACTTTGTATAGGAAATTAACTACCTATATTGTTTTTACACGACAACATTATCGGAAAACAGTAATTTTTCCCTCATATCAAACCAATCATATTTTTGATTTTGTTTTATTTTGTTTGCTCTTAATTGACAAAGTACCGGGACATCCTACAAAGAAAAAGGTCTAAAGTCGGTTTTATAAAAAAAAAAAAAATGTAATGGTAGCCTTATCAATAGCAAAGTCACAATAAGCAACACTATATAAAAATGCAAACACATAGTTTACACATTGGTACTTAGTTTCTTTCGACATATGTTACAGGATATTTATGTCTGTAATGTCATTAGTAGAAGCTAAAAATACCATCCAGGAAGCCTGTAACTTTGTCAAAGGTAATTTTAATAAGCATAGTTGTAACCTCTGGCAATGCACAATGAAATAAAATGACAAGTCAAAACAAAATTTGTGTTAACACTAGTGTGGTCAAATCGTACAGTTTTGCCTATCCGGTTTTTCGTATAATCGTTCGATCGATTAACCGATTAACCGGTAGTTTAAGTTTATGTTTGAAAACCTTATTTATAGTACCCTATAAATGTTCATTTTTATAATAGGATGAATTGAAGTTTGTCCTTTAAATTTTAAGACTTGTCTGTTAGTATTCCTGACGAGGTTTGACTTTAAATAATTCAATAACCGTATCTTTTATGGCGTTTGTAATAACTTCAGATTGAAAATTAAAAAAACAACGTATTGATTACATCGAATTGAATATATCTAAAATCGATTATTCATTCTGTCATTTTCTCTAGGTGTCTCAGAAAATAATGTGAAGTGTTTCAATTTGAAATGACGAAGCCAGTTACTCGTACCATCAAGTATACATACACGTTGATTTGCATTTCACCATTTTTAAGTAATCATTTCGTTTAAAGTATGACAAAGCCTTGCATGGAGGATGCACATACGGATGTAGGTCAAAATATTGAATAAAATAATGAAATAGAATCGTAAAATGCAATCAGATTACTGATTTAAAGTTATTGTTTAAAAACATGTATACTAATTATGTTTACTTAAAAGATCTTGCCCACAAGTTGTCTAAGTTTTAATTAAGTCGGGTTAACCGTTAGCGTTTTTGGTATTCGGTATTCGGTCCTATCGACGGTTATCCGGTCAACCGGGTAACCGCTGACAACACATTTGCATGTTTTTTTTCAACTGTCTTTACTGAAAATTGTTTTATCATTTGACAGATGCCTGTTGATCTAAAACATCATTCATATCTACTTATTTATGGCAAACACAGTTTGGGTTACATTTTTTCAGTAATTTGAGAAGACAATTTTTTTTTTGCAACTAGGTTTGAAAATAGTCCCTCAATGGCGATACTCTTTACGATGAGGGAATCACATGCTTGTATATAACAAGAAATTTGGATTTTAAATGTCTAATTTTATCCCTTTTAACAAACGATCGAGGTTAATGTAACTATAGACGAGTTATGAGGATTATTGAGAATTTGGTACATGCCAGGTACACAGAAGAATATGCAAATACAGATCTAGATTTGAAATATGTGAAAGGCTTAAACGTTCCTCTATCATTTATCTGAGATAACTTTTCAATGTTAAGACAACCCACTGTTTTACTGACTTTTGATATGTGTGTTGTTTGTAAAAAGTCCTCTGCAATCTTTAAGATAAAACAGAAAAGTCGAATGCGTCATGAAAGGTGAACTTGAATATGGTCGTTTTTTGTATTTTTGTACATTTAAAAACTTGTTTAAGGGAAACAATTGGTAGCTGCATGCGGAAATCCTCTAAAGGTATTATAAAGCAATTGCAAGTCTAGTAATACTAGCATTATGTGATCAATATTTTGAAAATAATGACAATAAAATACTTAAAGTATGTATACGGAGTCTTCCGAAAAAGATTATTTGCTATCGTAATTCGGATTGATGTTGGAATACGAGGATGTTAGGTGTCACTTTTATACAAAGTCAAACACAAGACTACATAAGGGATTTGTTTTTTTTTTTAAATTCTCATATGTTTAACATCAGAACAACAAAAAATGCATTAAACATATCCCTAACTATGCAGATATATTTTTCATTAATTAAAACCTATACATTTCCATAGAAACAAAAACATTGATGATAGTATATCAGCCAAGGTTGGTTAAATTTGTCCAAATAATTTATACATTTTATTTGAAAAGCTTCCCACTTGAATCTTCCTTAGCGTATCTTTATTACAATTCTCTATTTAATCTTCTGAATCATTGTTTAGGAGATCCTCCAGAATGGTTTGATTTAAGGAACTATTTTGAAGAGATAAAAGGACTACATGAATTAGTGAAAAAAGTTTTGAAAAATGAAGCTTCAGAATGGGTAAAAGAAACATTTATTGAAAGTGAAGACTCAGTTTACCAACTGACTAAAGGAAAATACACCACGGTTTGTGCAAACTTATATCAGCTTTAGTATCTCATCTTCACTATTTTTGTTAGCACAATTTTAAAAATTATTAAAAAAAAAATTGCTGAAGGTCAATGCAATTTTCATTAGAAAGTGCTCAATGTGATATAATTTTCAATAACTTTTGAATGAATTTCTATTTGAAGGAATGTATTCATTTTCAAAATACATGATAGATAAAAAAATGAAGTCTGAAAGAAAAGAAATTGGAAATTTGTTCAATATTAGTGTCCATGTTTCTTTTTAAGGTATTTTCCAGTAACTGAAGATATGATTTCATTTAATTTGTTAATTATTTTTTTGTAGGCCATGGCAAAGTTTTCTTTTATAAACATGTAATTATTCCATGTTTTTTTTTATAAGAGTGAAATATATTTGTTGATAAACTTAATAAAAACTTTAAACTGGTAAAAATCGTGAAAATATTCTAATAACATTCTAGTAATGTTACAATTTTAGCAATCGATGAGAAAGAACGTGGTTTCACAAATAACATCGACTGTTGAAGAAGTATTGGTACCTTTCAGTATGTTGAATAACATTGCAAGACCATTCATTGCTGCTTATGAATCCTTGTTTGGTAAAGTGAAGGCAGTGAAAGATGCTTACTTTTCTTTGAAAAAAGGGTATGGTTAGATATGTAGAAAAAATTGGTGTTATTATCCCAATATGCACACACATGATTCCATCAATATGTGTAGAACAATTCGAATGACTATCAGTTTAGAAAAATGGGTTTAGCTATCAGTATATAAAGACAAATTGGGTTTCCTTTTTAGTATATGTATCAAATGACTAAGTTATTTGTATACATACAAAAATACTTTGCCTATTGGTTTATATAGAAGATTGAAAGTAGCTTTCGGTATATATAGAGATAAGGCTGTGTTAAATAGTATATGTCTGTACATGAGTGCAGTTATCAATATATATGTATGTACATTGACTTGGCTATTGATACACATATATGAAGTCAACTGGGTGTTGTATTTGTAACAAATATATTAAATGTGTTTATTTAATCAGTACTAATAATTTTAGATCCATCAACAGACATGGCAGCCATGGCTAAAAATAAATCATAGGTGTCAAATGCAGTTTTTGGCTTCTATCTCAAAAGCTAATACTTTTAGAGCAAATCTGATATGGGGTAGCATGTTCAATAGGTTTGATCTATCAGCGCACATATTTTACGAATTGAACAACCCCTTGTTGGGATGCTGCCACTAAATTGGTAATTTTAAGGAAATTCTGCAGTTTTTTGTTATTACATTTTGTATCTTGAATATTATAATAGAAAGATATATACTGTATTGAACAATAATGTCAACAAAATAAGATCTACAAAAGTGTTTACATGACCAAAACTGCCATTCGACCCCTTAGGGAGTTATTTCCCTTTCACACATTTTTTTCTTCATGTCTGCTTACATTTAAAGATTTCTCCTCTGAAACTACTGTGCCTAATACTTCGCAACTAAATGAATGTTCCTTTAGGAATCTAGGTTATGAATTGTATCCGAATTTTTGATACATTAACAAGCATGGCTGCCATGGCAAAAAATAGAATATAGGGGTCAAATGCAGTTTTTGGCTTATATCTCAAAAACTACAGCATTTCGAGCATTTTGAAGCGGTGAACATGTTCACTAGGTAAAGATCTATTTGTCTTGAAATTTTCAGACGTTGTTGTAGTTGTTACCCCTTAATTGGTAATTTTAATGACATTTTGCAGTTTTTGGTTATTATCTTGAATATTATAATAGATTAAGATAAACTGTAAACAGCAAATTGTTCGGCTAAGAAAGATATACTAATAAGTCAACTTGACCAATATTGTAAGGAGTTATTGCCCTTTAAGGACACTTTTACACAATTTGTTTACGTTTTCTAACTTTAAAAAATCTTCTCAGATGAATCCAGTGTAAATATTGAATTTATATCCCTGTTCATCATAGTCACTATGGCTAAAATGGAATATGTGGGTAAAATGCATTTATTTAATTTGCTTTTGAAGTATTTATGACAGATACAAAGAACAATTAAATAGCATTTTTAACCAATTCATTAATATATATTGACAAACAAAAATAATCATTGATGAAAGATGGAAGCAAACAATAACACGTGAGCAATTCATGCTCTTGAGAACCTCTTGTTAAGTCCGCATTTGATTTATGAAATTTTCAAAGTGGCTTTATAGGGAAAAAAAGATTATATTTACATGTTTTTTAGGCTGTTTTCTGTTTGAATTTCAGTATTTCCATATCCCGACCGGACTCAGGTCCAGAAACATTTGTACCATTATCAAAATTAAATTTTTGAACTATATATATTTGGAGAAATATGTGCCATCTTAACACGTCTTCAAGCAATATTTCATATCAAATAAATTCAAATGGTTGCCATGGATACATAAAAAAATACTTCACTAAATCTAAGGAAGATATTGTTTACTTACATTTGCAAAAAATATGAAACCAACAGTACGCTTATTTCGTAAGACAGCAAGGAAAAGGGGATGGCAAAAATGCATGCGGGTGAATTTAATCTGTTATTTTAAACATCAGATAAATAATAAGTAAAGACAATTGAGGAACATATGCCATGTTTACCAAATAAACTAGTCCACAAAAGAAACTATTCAGGGTTATATTTTAATCAAAACTTTGATATGAGGCAAAAACAATTGGAATGCCTTTGCAAATATTCGAAAACTGAATTCGCATCTTAAAAAATAAGTGCCGACTTCTGTCATCATTTTCCGCGAAATATATTTGACCCCTGTGTTCCATAACTCGGTATTTTCTAACATTTTAATTTGGGCAGATTCTTTTTATCATATGCATTCACTTTGTAAATGAATCTTTTTCATTGAATAAAGTTTTTCCTATCTATTATTTCTTATGATAAATTTGAGTTCAAACTTGTGTATCATTTCTTTTGTTTACTAGTATTAGTAGCAAATGAATACCTTAATGTCTTAATTGAATCAAAAGTTTTATATCTGGGTAACTTTTAAGATTTTCAAGAACAATTATATTCTTACATTCCAAAAAGACAATCTCTGTAAAGTGTCGATTTGAAATATTCATGCAAGTGCGTCAGCATTCCAAGAAGTGAATAGTTTTTATCTTTCATTGGAAAAGGAACCAATTTGTGACAGCCAGTACAATCTGTATAAATGGACATCTATTATATAAAATTAACGAAAGTAACTCATACTAGTAATATTTTAAATAGCCTTGTTTTCAACAAAGCTTATAAGGGTAATTTTGAATGATGAAGATGACAATGGAGATTTAAATGAATATTTCTCATTAAAAAAAATGGGATGAATTTTATTATACAAAAAAATCTGAAATGGAAGAAGGGACTGTAAAGGTGTACCTACCTACATTCTTGGTGCACATTTCATCATATCCTCTTTACATTCTGATGGAGGTCTAAAATCAACAAAATCTGGAAATAGTGTTAGACTTGAGGTTCCTTCGATTTTTTTTAGGCGACTTTTAATCTAGTCCTAGGATTCCTATAGCGTTTAATTTCTCAAATCCCCTTCATCTTCACATCTGTAGGTTACAATCGTAGAAATATTGTAGCAATTTAATAATCATATATCGTCTAACATGGGATACCATTTTCATAGAAGGGGACTTATAAAAATATTCATAAAAATAATTGGCAAAGGGATAGGGATTTCAATGTTTACAAGATGCTCTTCAAAGTTTGGTTAATTATTCAGCTTATCACAACCATACTTTATGAACAACTTAACAATATCCTTCATCTTAAATTAGTTCAATCGAAAATACCTCCTTATTTCAAAGAATAGTCTGTACCAATCATTTCTTATACCTATACTAAACCTATTGCAAATAAAATTTTCAATTACAAATAGGTTTTGTAGTATCTCAATATTGACGACTTCAAGTCTAAACCTCCTGATTGCACTTGTCCTAGTTCCCAATTCATATATAATCCGGCTGGCCACGTTATTACCAGTGATCTCAACATTGTTAATAACATTTCATTACGAAATGTGTTATCAAAAGGTCTGAAATATCGTGAGCCTAAATCCATCAATTGGAAATACAACTTTAAAATATTGATGCCAGGCAATGGGCTAAGCGCGAGAAGGAAGACGTAGACACTCTTTCAGAATGGATTAAGGCAGTGAGGTCGTTGATACAAATCAGAATTAAGAAACTGAAAGGGTCTATCAATGCCCATGCTACGTCAATCTTTAAAGACCCAAATGATGCAAAACACTTATCCTACCTCCATGACAAATATGTTGTTGTCCCCGCAGATAAAGCCCCCAAACAACATCGTTTTTGTGTGTAAAACTCATTACATTAACTGCTTGATAAACGAATTAGGTACTGACAATTCACTTGGAAACTCAGCATATACCCTCACGACACTTACCAAAGAGGAAATACTGGATAATCATAGGTCTGTTCTATGTTCCTTTGGAATTTCAACCAAAGATGAAGAACTGGATAACTCCATCACTGTATTGGATACCTAAACTACATAACTTATAAACAACGGTATATTGCTGGGTCTTCCAAGTGCTCCACGAAACCTCTTTCTAAATTACTACCATCCTTTTTATCAGCAATCAAAGACGGGCTTCAAAGTTATTGTGAAACTGTCTATTCTAGAGGTGGCGTGAATCAGATGTGGATACTTAAAAATTCCAACGATTTTTTTAGATTATATACAATCTAACTCTCTCTCATCTTGTTATAGTATTAAAACAATTGACTTTTCTACTCTTTACACAAGTATTCCACATTTAAACTAATAGACAAATTGAAAGAGTTGGTTATGCTTTGCTTCATAAAAACGAATGGCCAACGTAGATACAAGTATCTTGTCTTAGGGAGGGATAAATCCTACTTTGTAAAGGATCACTCTGATTCAAATAAAAAATTCTCTGAAAATGTCATTATCAAGATGCTTGATTTCTTGATTGAAAACATATTTGTTACGTTCGGAGGACGTGTTTTTCAACAGACTGTCGGCATTCCAATGGAATAAAATTGTGCCCCTCTACTTGCCGACTTGTTTCTCTATTATTATCAGGCTGACTTCATGCAGGAACTTCTTAGGAAGAAAAATAAGAACTTAGCGATGTCCTTTAATTCTACTTTCCGCTATATAGATGATGTTGTTTCACTAAATAATTCAAAATTTGGTGACTATGTGGAACGTATCTATCCCATCGAACTAGAAATAAAAGAGAGACGAAAGATACCAAAAGGGACAATCAAACTCATAAATCGAAAATAAACTGACAAAGCCATGGCTGAAAAGTGAAAAAGACAAACAGACAAACAATATGACACAACATAGAAAACTAAAGAATAAACAACACGAACCCCACCAAAAACTAGGGGTGATCTCAGGTGCTCCAGAAGGATTAAGGATACTACATATACAGTTAAGTTGGACTCATATCTTGACTTACATCTAGAAATTGACAATGAAGGTCGGTTGAAAACAAAACTTTACGACAAAAGAGATGATTTCAGTTTTTCAATTGTGATCTTTCCGTTTCTAAGTAGCAACATTCCAACAGCACCTGCATACGGGGTGATTATCTCCCAATTGATACGATATTCCCGTGCTTGCATTTTCTATCATGATTTTCTTGATAGAGGGTTGCTACTCACAAGGAAGCTATCAAACCAAGAGTTCCAAATGGTGAAGTTGAAATCATCCCTTCGTAAATTTTACGGACGCCATCACGAGTTGGTTGACCGTTATGGAATAACCGTTTCACAAATTATATCGGATATGTTCCTTACGTAGTAACTACAATCCCCTTCCCTTTCATGGATGTGACCTACCGAATTAGACTATTTACCGGATTTGTTATCACATAAGCAACACGACGGTACCACATGTGGAGCAGGATCTGCTTACCCTTCCGGAGCACCTGAGATCACCCCTAGTTTTTGGTGGGGTTCGTGTTGCTTATCTTTAGTTTTCTATGTTGTGTCATGTGTACTATTGTTTGTCTGTCTTTTCAATGTTTAGCCATGGATTTGTCAGCTTATTTTCGATTTATGAGTTTGACTGTCCCTTTGATATATTTCGTCCCTCTAGATCTTTTTTGAAGATTGTTTCAGTATTTTATAAGTAAAGTGGTCCAAGTAGTTACTACTGTAATCCCTTGTCAGTCAACACTGAGGTTGTGAGTTCGAATCCCGCTCTTGCGGTTACACTCGTCTCCATTATTAATTGACTATACTAGGATGTCAGTATTCCTATCGAAGGTAGGTGTTTTTTTTCGGGCATGCCGTCTCCTCCACCTATAAAAACTAGCCGCCACGAAACAGGCTGAATGCAGTGCGAAAAAGTGGCGTTCAAACACCAAAAATCAATCAATCAATATAAGTAAATTTCAATAACACAACCATATTGCGAGTTCAATCTAGAAAAGAGATGCTTCATGTGTAATCCTTTAAATTTATTAATTATTGGTGAATATTATAGCTTGTTACTTAGCTCATAATATTATGTCTGATATCTTTTTTTATTAAACTTGTAAATATTGGATAATAGATTCTTCATTGCATTTGTATAACCTACATGTTTATTTTCACTTGGTTATTTATTTACCCAGATGTTTATTTTTTAAGGTATCATATAGCACTGTCTGCCATAAATAAAATATTTGGAGCAAAAGCACACAAAAAGTTTCCAAGAAAGATAAGGTTAGCTGGTAATGGTTGTAATGGACTAGGCTTTTACCCCAGCAGTGGTGGTGGTGAATACTGGGCTAAAGGCATAGATGTTGAGATAAAAGCTGGAGAAGTGGTATGTATAGTTGATAGTCCTTCATGCCATTTACTTACCCGACAGTGATAGTGTTTGCTATTGTCACCTCAACATATTATTTTTTATAAATATGTATCTACAATGATAATTTCTTTTCTACTATTAACTTACACTTGTGTCTAATGTTCTTGTAGTTCAATCAGAATAGTCTTTGAGGTAAATGTTACTTTAGAAATATAAACTACCAAAACAAACAAATCCACAAGGAAAAATTCAGTCAGCTTTTGGCAAATCATGCTTTCATGATTTTGTTTTACAAATATAAATATAATCTTTAGTCTATGGATAGCTGTTATGATTGGTTTCATCGATGTGCTTTGCTAACCCAAACAATTAAATTGAGCAGAAAGATATTTTTTCTTGTAACACATCTGATGAGTTAAGCCTTTTTCAACTGATTTTTCATACTTCGTTCTTATGTTGTACTGTTATACCACTGTCCCAGGTTAGGAGAGGATTGGGATCCCGCTAACATGTTTAACCCCGCCACATTATTTATGTAGTTGCCTGCCCCAAGTCAGGAGCCTGTAATTCAGTGTTTGTCGTTTGTTTGTGTGTTACATATTTGTTTTTCGTTCTTCTTTTTTTTGATATAAATGAGGGCGTTAGTTTTCTCATTTGAATTGTTTTACATTGTCATATCGGGGCCTTTTATAGCTGACTATGCGGTATGGGCTTTGCTAAATGTTGAAGGCCGTACGGTGACCTATAGTTGTTAATAATGTCTGTGTCATTTTGGTCTCTTGTGGACAGTTGTCTCATTAGCAATCATACCACATCTTTTTTTTTATATTAGCTTTCGCAGTAACGACGGATGTTGATTCCTGGCTATACAATTATCATCAAAGATGGTGTCAATTAAAAAGGAAATGTGAATAAAGATTCAACCGTTTCTGTAAATTCGAAGTTCTGTGTTTTACTCACTTTTGTCAAACTGTCCTTAGTATAATTTTTGAATCTGTATTAAAAACACTCATCCATAGAACAATTATGTATCAGTTGAATTCTTTTAAAGGGTCGTCTGATCTCTTTATTACCGAACGTGACTTATTCCCGAATGTGACTGTTTTGCTGAGTGTGAATTCGTATTGCTTTAAGACGTGGCATGGTAATTTCCCGTCACAAATTTATTTGTTGGGTTTTGATGTTGTATTTTGTGTTGTCATCGGATTTTGTCAAATGTCTTAACGTTTGTAATTGTAAATCGTATTTTTTTTGTTGTATTCGTGTGTTGTGTTGTGTTGGGTATAACTAATCATCCAGTTCAATTGGTAGATTTTATTTTTCAACGAAATTTACCCGATCTATTTGGTTTGCAGTTTGTTATGAAGAAACAGCGACAAAGCTATGTAACACAATTTCAGTTTAATCATGTATATCTATTGTATAGTCATTTTATAAAATTTACTGTTTTAAAACTATGTATTATTCTTGATAATAATGATGTTTTTGTCCCAGGCGGATAACCCTGGACGTATTGGTTCAAAAATTTTGGAACTTTTGGTCCTTGGCGATCTTTAACTTGGTACATGACTTTCAAACTTTTTTCATCTGATAATAGTTTTGTGTGGACGTAACGCACGTCTGGCGTATAATATGTTTTAACCAGGTACCTTGTGATGGCTATTATTCGTTTGTTTCTCTGTCCTATATTTTCTCCTATTTATTTATTGTAGCCCTGTCGTGTAATGTTGTTATTTTTATGTTATAATTAACATTGCCATTAAAGCAGGAGGTTTGGCATGCCACAAAACCAGGTTCAACCCACCCTTTTTTCATAAAATGCCCTGTACCAAGTCAGAAAAATAGCCATTGTTACATTATAGTTCGATTGTTTTGTGTGTTACATTTTGGTGTTGTGTTTCTGTTGTGTCGTTGTTCTCTTATATTTGATACGTTTCCCACAGTTTTAGTTTGAAACCCGGATTTGTTTTTTCTCTATCGATTTATGAATTTAGAACAGCGGTATGCTACTGTTGCCTTTATTTTAAGACATGCATGGTTTTCATGTATATAAACAGTTTTGTTTAACACATAAACGTTCCTCTATTGAATCAACTAATGTGTTTCAACAAGACTATGTTTATGGTTTATTTTAAAAGATATCAAGGTTGGTGTCACATGCTTGAAAAATGAATAATGTGTCCGTGCCGTCACTTAAAACCAATGTTTCCAGCATTTGCTCATTGGATAATCTTTGCTCTCCAAATGTAGTTGATGATTGATTGTTGGTTGCTTAACGTCAAATAAGTGGCAAATATTTCATGCATATTCAGGACGAGAACAAGTTCACAATAAATACAATAGGTAGGTTGTTGTAATACAGGCCATCTAGGATGATGGTCTGGGAAATTTGGACTGCCACTGGAAAATGAGGGTATATTGGATAGGGGCAGAAATTTTGCCTTGCAACAGGCCACCTACGGACCCCTCAAAGAGTTGTTGCAAGGGTTCTTAACGTGCAAAGAGCGTGGCACTCTCTTTACACGAGGCATCGGATTTAACGTCCCCTTCTGACGGACGTGACTGCGAAATTGATACATCCCGCACAGCCAAACGGACGCCCCACTTCAGCAAGCGTTTTACTGCCGGTCGGGAGAAGACCAAGTGACCATATTTCTATACCCCAGTCACCCTTGGGGTGTGTAGTTGATGAGACATTCATGTCGTTTGCTTTGTTACATATTTGTTTTTAGTTCATTTTTTGTACATGAATTAGGCCGTTAGTTTTTTCGTTTTAATTGGTTAACATTTGATATTTCGGGGTCTTTTATAACTGTTTATGTGGTATGGGCTCTGATCATTGTTGAAAGCCGTACAGTGACCTATAGTTGGTAATTTCTATGTCATTTGGTCTCTTGTAAATAGTTTTCTAATCAGCAATCGCACAATATCTTCTCTTTTATATAATATGTGTAGTGTGTCATTGTGCAGGTCAGTGTCACCTTTACTCATTAAACTTATTTTATTATGATTCTGTGATATATGACGCTGCTTACTGAGGGCGATCTATTTTGATCCATTAACATTAATTTTGTACTTGACATCCAATGGCCAAGTTCCCTTCGAAGTGAAGCATTTAAAAGAGGCGAAAGGAACCAGAGGGAAGTCAAATTCATAGTTAAAAAAAATAAACTGACAACGACAAGGCTAAAAAAGAAAAAAAAAACAGACAAGTAATAGTACACAAGACATAACATAGAAAACTGAAGACTTAGCTACAAGAACGCCACCAAAAATTGATTTTCATTTGTGTTAAGTCAAACGAATAGATTGTACCTAGAAACTACTTTTCAGGTTGTTGCACCATTTCCAGGTTCAATAATGCTGTCCAACAAGAATTCTAATGAAATTATCATCAAAGCTGAAGGTGGATCCTTTAAAGGCATGGACATAATAATAACAAACGTTGAACCCCACAAGGATATTGTGACTACAGATGATCCATCATATATTGAGAAAAGGGTCAGTATGAATCTAAACAGTCAAAACTAATGCTGTAAAAATAAGGTGATTGGATGATTGGAATGATTTTCATTAAGATAAGTATAACACCGTATGATGTTCAACAAATTGCAAATAGCAAACGCCCATAATGTAAAGTAACCTATAAAAGAAAATAAAAGAAATGAAAAATTTTTAATATCTTACTGTTTGCTGGAAGACTGCAACGGACATCATCTTATAATCTTATAATTACAGATTATTGACTTGGAATAGGCACATGATAAATATGTGTGAAGAAAAAAATCACAACAATACTGAACTCTGTACAAAATTTAAAGTCCCTTATGAAATGGCAAAATCAAATGATAAAACATATCGAACGAATGGACAACAACTGTAAGATTCCTGACTTGGTACAGTCGATTTCGAATGTAGAAAATGGTAGATTGACCTGGTTTTATAGCGCCAAAACTCTCACTTGTTTGACAGTTGCATTAAATTCTTTTATATTTGCAACGATGTGTGAACAAAACAGACATAAATGGTAAAATTGTCAAAAAAGGGATACAATCAAATATCTAACTAACAAAAGTAATGGCTTTATAATAGAACAGAAACACAATAGCGGGATGTTCAAAATTACAGAGCCACGTCATATGTACAAAAACCATACGTACGAAACACACCAGCAAAAATGAAAGATAATACACACTACACATTGACGTGATGTAGAAGTACCGAGCCACGTCCAATGAATATCACCGATAACAGACCAAACAGTAAAAGTAATATTTAATAATAGAATAAAGACAAATAAAAGAACAATGTAAAACGTTATTAAGATGATAAACAACGTCAATACACAGAGTCTATACACCAAGACCATTATGTACTATTTGTGAAGTTGATACGGAATATTTATCAACTAGATTACCTTCCGATGAACTTTTATAGAAAAAGGACGAGAAGTTCTTTGACATACCCCTGGTTCGACAACTTTCTGCTCAGATACTAGTGACGTTTTACAAAGTCTGAGTAGGAGCTGCAAGCTCTTGAAGATCGAATAAGTTGGGAAATGTATATCCCATATGCAGTTGAAGTTGGTATATGGCTACTAATATAGAATATGGGGGACATTGATAATTTGAAAATAAAAATCGTCTCGTTTGTCATAGATTCTGGTATCGTGATGACTGTGTATGTCAAATTCGAGGTATAAGTCTAAAAATGAGGCGGAGGAAGCCGTGTCTGTTGTTTCTTAAATTTCTAGTTCTGCAGGATATACGAATGGAACTTGTTCAGAAAAGTTCGATTTGTTAATGGAAAGAACACCTTCAATTTTTGGTCTTCTTGTTTTTGACAAGTGTCTGAAGGAACTCAGATTCATATGAAAATAAGATGATGAAGTCGGCAAAGAGAGGTGCACAGTTCATTCCCATAGGAGTGCCGACAATTAGTAAAAATGTCTACCTCCGAATTCAACAAATATGTTGTCGATAAGAAACTCCAGCATACTGATCACTTGTTTCTCTGTGTCGCATTTTTTACCCTTTTGTTCTTTACCAAAAAATATGCCTTATGATATTCCAAAGTATTAAATTTATAGCGTATTCTACCATTTTTAAGGTATCTATTGTTTAGGACCGTCGTGTAATAACATAACATAACAATAGTAAAACTGTGAGATCATTTGAAAAGGCAGATTAGCTAACTTTCAAACAAAAACAAAAAACAAAAAAAACACAAAACCACTGAATACTGATATTACATAATTATCGTATTTTTGAAAGCTAACATCAAGCCTTTTTCAACAATTAAATATGCCATTTTTTCAGACACTTAAGTATCAACTCAAAAACATCATAATTAAGTTGCTGTCAAGACATCATGGAAAGTCCGATACAAAATATATGTATCAATGGGATGCAGGACAATGATTGTGGAAAGCTGTAAAGCAAAACGTATTTAGTAATTGCTAAAAATGTTTTACAACATAAGGCGATTAAACAGTCCTCAAAGATATTACTACACTGTTAAATTGATAAACTTAAAGAAAAAAGTTACTAAATGTATGAATAAGCTACCACTAATTGTATTTTGATATGCATACTCAAAAGACAACTTTATCGTATGCAATAGGATATCTCTCTTTTGTTATAGGTTTTTACAGATTCAGCCAAACTTGTAATTTCCAGCTTTGAATTTATGAGATATTCATTCAAGGTTTTAGACAACTTGTTTTAAGGAATATCTTGAACTAAGAACTTACCAGTTATACATATGTTATGTTATTACAGACTATATTTGGCAAATCAAGCAATTGTATAAAAATAAATCCTCAGATATCAATAATATGCTAAATAAATAATCAATCCCATGCAAATGTTAAATAAATCAGTTATGGGAAAAACAACAAATCCGAAAATAGATCTATACCTATACACTGTGTTATTTTACCGGGTTTTGGATTTTGTATTTTGAATATTTACGGATTCATTTCCATACGAATCAAACAATCAATTGAATTAAAATAATACAAAAGCGGTGACAAGCACTGATTGAATTATAAATGACCCCATACAATTCCATTGACACAATAAAAGTAAAATCACAAACTTACTGAACCCCGTAGAAAATTCAAAACAGAAAGTCTCTAGTTTAATGGCAAAATCAAAAGCTGAAGCACGTCAAACGAACAGACAACAAAGGAAGCTATTAAACCAAGAGTTCCAAATGGTGGAAATCATCCCTTCGTAAATTTTACGGACGCCATCACGAGTTGGTTGACCGTTATGGAATAACCGTTTCACAAATGATATCGAATATGTTCCTTAGTTCGTAACTTCAATCCCCTTACCTTCATGATTATGACCTACTGAATTAGACTATTTATCGGATTTCTTATAACATAAGCAACACGACGGGTGCCACATGTGGAGCAGGATCTGCTTACCCTTCGGGAGCACCTTAGATCACTCCTTGTTTTAGTGGGGTTCGTGTTGCTTATTCCTTAGGTTCATATGTTGTGTCATGTGTTCTATTGTTTGTATGTTTGCCTCCTTTATTTTTAGCCAGGCGTTGTCAGTTTATTTTTTTATCTATAAGTTTGACTGTCCCTCTGGTATCTTTCGTCCCTCTTTTGTCATATTCCAGATTTGATACAGATATTTTCCTAAGTAGAAAATGGTGGATGAAACCTGGTTTTATAGATAGCTAAACCTCTTTTTTATGACAATCGCATAAAACTCCATTATATTGACAACGATGTGTGAACAAAACAAGCAGACATAAAAAGTAAAATTGTCAAAAATAGGGATACAGCAGTCAACATTGTGATACTATCATAATCACTATATAAACAAACATTGGCAAAATAACACAATGACGGGATGTATAAGTACAGAGTACATTTTTTCACAATATAACGAAGTGTGCCTTTTGTACATTCGCAGTGCTCTATGTTAATTTTGGTTCAATGCTAGCATTCAAAATGTTTTTTTATGATTCATCAGTGTTGTGCATATTTCTTTGGACTGAAGAGAGACCGGAAAACTGGTACTTTGAATAAAGCAGGAATAAAAAAACATATTTCCTTGACAATTCTTTTTGTCGTTATCACTTATCTATAACATGTTTAATAAAAAGAAACGAAGAAGAACATGTATGATGAGCAAGTTAGTCGTAAAACTGAAACATCAATTAGATGTTAATTGGAGTAAATATTATATCACTTCAAAGTTGATTTTACTGACTTCTTTATTTTTTATTTGTAAAATTAAAACAAACAAAGCTCATTTCACAATGGTTCATTTTTGAGTATAGACTGTTTTTAATTTAGGTTGCTGATGGTTCACCAATTGGAACGGCAATTAAGTCTAAATGTACAAACCATATACACTTTGCAATGATGAAAGACGAGGGTTTTGTTGATCCAACAAAATTCCTTGAAAAAAGATTTTTCCAGTTAAGAAAATGGCGAGAGTACTGTGATGATATCTCATTAGTATGGAAGGTATGTATTTCACAATCGGTCTTTTGATTTAAGATCACCGGGGCCTGAAGGGCCCCATGTGAGCTTAGGCACTCACTTGGCGTCCGTCGTCGTCCGTCGTCTTTCGTCGTTTACTGTCGTAGTCTCGTCTGTCGTCGTAAACTATTTCAAAAATCTTTTTGTAATTACTGGACCAAATACTTTCAACCTTTAATGTTCAAAATGCAGATTTTGGTTTATATCTCAAAAACTTTTAGAGCAGATCTGACAGGACAAAAATGTTAAAATGTCAAGATCTATCAGCCCTGAAATTTTCAGACAAATCGAACAATACTTAGTAAGATCTACAAAAAAGTTTATGTGACAAAAATTGTCAATGAAGTTATTGCCCTTCAAGTACAAATTTACACAACTTGTTAATGTTTTTTTTAACTTTGAAAATCTTCTCAAATGAATCTTGTGTACATTTTTCATTTATTTCATTGTAAGTCGTGAAACATAGACACTATGAAAACATAGGACATATGGGTAAAATGCATTTAATTGCTTTTGAAGAAAACATTTAAATGGCATTTTAAGTCACTCATTAATATATATTGAAAAGCAAAAATAATCATTGATGAAAGACTTAAGCAAAGAAAATAACAGGTTAGCAATTCAGGCACTCAAAAGTTTTTAAATATAAGAAGATCATTTGCATGATGGATACCCATATTCATATTGAGATTTTAATTAAAAAAATTGATGAAAATAAAATATTAACATTATGAAGATTGGTTGTCAAACAAAATCAAATTCTTTTCTTGCTTTTTCTTTATTTAGATAGACTTGGATGCTAAAATCAGTCTTAAATGCAGGATTTTTTAAATCAGTTCTGTCAGTAACTGCGTGTACTCTCAATCAGTACTTAGTGTGTTTTTGTCAGGTCCACTTAGATGTATTTCTATTTGTATTCATCTGATGAGTTTAGCCTTTTTCAACTGTGTTTGTTGTTCGTTCTTATGCCGTACTGTTACATCACATGCAATGTTTCATGTTAGGGAAGGGTTGGGATTATATTATATATACATATGTGCCTGTCGTTTGTTGATGTGTTACATATTTGTTTTTCGTTTTTTTTTCGTACATTAATAAGGCTGTTAATTTTTTTCGTTTGAAATGTTTTGCATTTGTCATTTTGGGGCCTTTAAAAGCTGACTATGCGGTATGGGCTTTGCTCATTGTTAAAGGTCGTATGGTGACTACAGTCGTTTATTTCTGTGTCATTTTGTCTCATGTTCAAAGTTGTCTCGCTTTGATAGCGGTGTGATAGCGCATAATAAAAACAAACTATTGAAGTTTGTTTAAATTTTAATTACTACTCAGATTAATACACGCCAAAAAAAACAGCTTACATAAAATAAAAAGACACCAAAGAACTTGTAGTAACTAGTTACCGTAAAAGTCAGAAATAATAAGAGTGATAAACCTTTTGCTTTTTAGTTGAAAGGTATTAAATACTAAAAATATACTTGAATTTGTTGAAATGGATGTTTAAGGAAGCTAAACAAAATGCTTCACATGGGATTGCAACCTTCTTTCCATGAATATGTTGTTACATTTCATGAGAGGTAGACAAATCTTTAATCACTAGGTATATGGTCAAAGTAAGTGTTAGCTTTTTCATTAAATGTCGGGCGTGAGGAATATGTAATTTTGCTCCAAAAGGGTTTTTTTTTTTTTTTTTTTTTAGTTTGAAACAATACATTCAGGCTTTCTTGTTGGAAAAGATGGGCAAAAAATTGAAGATACAAGCCCAATATTACAGAACGACAACGTCCCTTTTGAAGACATGCCAGACGAGAGTGACTCCCCTGATTATGGAATAACAAAACGAGGTAAATTAAAAGATTTTGTATGAAAAAAAAACATGTTATATAACATTCATTTATTCACCCCAAAGACAACAAATACAGATTTTTTTAAAATTTAATTTCAAAAGTAAAAACTATGAAAATTTCAATGCTCATTAAAAAATATAATCAATTCAGTTAATTATGCTTCCTTTTTTAACAGATGGAATTTTTAGTAAGCTGAAAAGAACTGGCTACCAGACGCAGAATGCAGACAAGAAAGGTTAGAATATAAATGCTTTGAATTAAAAACGGGATCATAAGGGTGGTTTTGGCCTGGTCAACACATAAATTCACAAATATTCGTAGTAAAGTAAACATTAATTATGAGTCTTTGTCGGTTACAAGTTGGGATTAGTTATTCTTTTTGTTACAGAACTTTTGTCATGGAATTAAACTAGAAATGTGAATGAATTAAACATTTTTCTACGTATTCGATATTAGTTTTGATGGATCGTCATCAACATTGTCTTGACAATAACCATTATTGTATGAACTTGAATACAGAGGAGTGACATTTGGGATGTTTGGTGAATACTAACTGCAGGCAATGTAAAAAGATATAGGTTCGTTCTCATTAGAAATGGTTACTTATACTAGACTGAGGAATTATTAGGGAAAATATCTGCTTTAGAATTCTATAGAAACATGCCTTTCATATAATGGACCTTATTTTTTTCTTTTTGGACAGCAATCATATTTTGAAGGATCTCTGCTTATGGTTTTGTTCCACAAATAGAAATATCTTCTAATGGGTATATACCAATCTTCCAATTAACCTTTGTTACTGCGTTGCAAATTGAGTTTTCCCGTGTAAGATTTACATGCTACTGTCAGAACATTAATACACACATATAAGGTAATTCAGTCAACTTTCTCAGCGGATGGATGTGAGCCATTGAAAACAAATGACATCCTTGGTCTGGTGTATTTAGCCTTTTGCTTATAAAGACAACTTATTGTGGTTTATACCTCATTAAGATAGCCAAAAGATATCTAATGTCAACTTTGCAGTTTCAACCAAATGCACCTGTAAAACAAAAAACAAAATAAGAATGTTAGAACATCCAATACTAATTTCTGTAAATATTGTCCTAGAGCTCATAAACCAAAAAAAAGTAAATTAGAGATATATCCCATATCCACAAATATTCGTCACCTACACGTATGAAAGAAATATTCTTCTTTATTTTTTTTTATTTTTTCAAAAACAATTTTGTAAGCATAAAGAATACGTTTTATATAAAAAAAAGGTGTTGCAAGACATTGAATATGGTCATAGTTTAGTCTTCATCTGTTTTCCATTTCATTTGAATGTGAAACAGCATAATTTTTCATAATTTGGTGGAATTTTAAGGTTTATTTCTTAACGAAAAATAAAACTTGTGTTCTTCGAAAATAAAAACGATTTATAGATATACAACAAAATAACCGGAAACCTTTTTAGAATCTTTTTTGTTATCATAAAATTTAGATTAATATTTATATTTTTATATTTTGCCAAATCTACCAGAAATATAGTATACCATGCTTAGTTTGTTTCAAACCTTCATAATATTAAACAAGACTGAACAGAAGAGTTTTCGTAATCAATAGATAAAATTTTTATTCAAATTTAGATTTAATACCATTTGGTGTATTTAATGGATAAATGGACTCAATAATCTTGCATCCAACATTACATGTTTCAAATGACAGCACGACTTACAGCCGAGAACAAAGGTCCAAGTAATCTTACAATTAATTTTTTTTCTCATCAGAACTATCATATTATTGAATGCCCCCAAATAATCCCTCATATCCAGAATATTTATGAATTCAATTCAACTTTTTTGTAGAATCACCTACTTTGATTATGCTATAAATGATCCTATGAAACAATCAGAAAAAAAATATAAAAGTCTTTATTGTTGAAAAATGGTAATATTTTAACTTTAATTTCCTTTGGGCTTTCATCATTAACAATGCCTAAACTACATTTTCCAAAATGACTGACAAAATTTAAGACTATAGAATTGATGGTTTTGTGTTGAATTCCAAAATATCAAACAATAGCTGAGAAGAGCCTGGACAACACTCAAAACCGGGAATGCCAATTTAAATATATATATATAAAATATGAAATGACTGAATAAATAGTGAACGATAAATCTTACGGGGCGATGGATCATATAATTACGATATGAAATATATACAATTGAGTGCAGATCAAGCATTACATGTAGACGGGCGGGAAAAGTTAACGCGGTGTTTCCTCGCGTGCACTTCATGTAAACGCCGCGTAAACTATGCGAAACTTCCAAATTTCAGTAGACATAAAATGTAAACAGGCGTTTACCTTCTCGTTTTCCTCAGCGTTAACGTAAACTCCGGCGCGTCTTCTTTTTTCGTCAAAAGTAAACGCATGTTTACTGTTTGAAGTAAACGCGAATTAACGCAGATTGTCATCATATCCTAAATACACTAACCTTAAATATTAAATGATAAGGTACATCGAAATTAAATGACCAACTGACCAACTGGTCATTTTCGATTGACATATTGTCGATTACAATCAATTATCAATGTTATTACGTCTCTTTAATTAATTATGAAGTCATCATAGTAAATTTCTTTTTCTTAACAGATAACGAGTTCAAACATGTCCTTCCTTTATTCAAATAATCTCAAACCGGCTGAATCTGGATGACTCGTAAAAAAATCTATTTGATCTAATTAACCAAAACTGACCATATTTGGACTTTATCAAGTAAATCTATATAGCTGCATAGTAAATCAGTTATATCTTAAGACAGGATGCATCAATTAAGAGTGCTAGGTTTTCCTCTTTTTATTCAAAATATTGAATCATAAACAAATGTCAGTAGTTTTCATATCCAAGACTGACTCGTTAAACAAAATTATTCGTCTGCATCAACAAAACCTGACACTATTTGTACTTTTTAATATAAAAAAAAAATGATAGTCGCATACACTACAAAAGTCTAAAAGTCTGAAAAGACCAGTTTTTGTCTTGATTTACATGAACTTTTACTCGACATTCTCCAAAAGTATGACTTGTGTCTTAATTTTTCTTGACAAATTCTCATTTATATCAAATTTGTATGAAAATTACTTGACATATTCTTGACATTCTGAATATGGTCTTCAAATTTCTTGACAAGTTCTTGACATTTAATATTCTTGAAATTTCTCAACATGTTCTCGACATTCTTATTTTTTCTCAATATGGCTTGACATATTCTGAACATTTTGAATTGTGTCTTAAATTTAGTTCTGAGTTTAAATCTAATGTTTAAAACAATTTAAATTTGTATGTTTTGATATAAAACAATTTAAAATTGAGTTTTTAAATAATTACAAATTTTGATTCCTAGATCGTATAAATTAAAAGATTAAAACCAATCATACTGTAGACATATTTTATTCTACATTCATAACATTAAATGTTTATATGGTAAAAAATTATTGTACCAAAATGTGGTTTATATATTAATAGCAAATTATGATGATATACAAATCATTCATTTAACAGAAGAAAAATTGTGTAATGTCATCTGTTGGAATATATATTAAGACGTATTACACATGGACAGGATGTTCCACATAAAATTAAGGTATTCCACACCCCTAGAGTACACGCAACTGTCAAATAGAAATTACTGCTTTA
The DNA here is from genome assembly GCF_965363235.1 of Mytilus galloprovincialis. Taxonomy (NCBI): domain Eukaryota; kingdom Metazoa; phylum Mollusca; class Bivalvia; order Mytilida; family Mytilidae; genus Mytilus; species Mytilus galloprovincialis. The sequence goes on from NC_134844.1 coordinate 31,241,283, forward strand.
CCTGTAATAAGCCATACAACTTATCAGTTGACCGACCATGCCACTACAATTTCAAAAGTTTGTTCATAGACGAAAATGAAAATCATTATTTTGATGAAAAAAATGAATTGAAAATTGAATATTTCCCAAAGATTAAAGGAAAAAGTATTATCTACCCCAGGAATAATAAATTTTTTTTATTTATAATGGGTCCATTTTCTATAGAAATCATTTGTCTTATGAAATGGATCCCAAACAGACATGCATAATATAGATCTTAACATTTTTTTCTTTTCCGGAAGGTCAGTTATCAAAAATATTTATTTTTGTTAAAAATTTATAAAATTCAACACTCAAATTGGAATTAAAAAATGTTTTTTTGGTTGTCCTAAAAAATGCACAAGGTTTTTGAATCAAGATGGGAACCAATTCTTCGACCTTCACGAAAGCCCACCTCCTCTTATTTCAGCCACACAAACCCAAAAGATGAATTTTGGGGTCCAAAAGAGACGCATGGTCACATTTTAAAGACATTCCAGAATATTTATGCATTCAATTCAACTTTTTTGTAGAATCACCTACTTTGATTATGCTATAAATGATCCTATGAAACAATCAGAAAAAAAATATAAAAGTCTTTATTGTTGAAAAATGGTAATATTTTAACTTTAATTTCCTTTGGGCTTTCATCATTAAAAATGCCTAAACTACATTTTCCAAAATGACTGACAAAATTTAAGACTATAGAATTGATGGTTTTGTGTTGAATTCCAAAATATCAAACAATAGCTGAGAAGAGCCTGGACAACACTCAAAACCGGGAATGCCAATTTAAATATATATATATAAAATATGAAATGACTGAATAAATAGTGAACGATAAATCTTACGGGGCGATGGATCATATAATTACGATATGAAATATATACAATTGAGTGCAGATCAAGCATTACATGTAGACGGGCGGGAAAAGTTAACGCGGTGTTTCCTCGCGTGCACTTCATGTAAACGCCGCGTAAACTATGCGAAACTTCCAAATTTCAGTAGACATAAAATGTAAACAGGCGTTTACCTTCTCGTTTTCCTCAGCGTTAACGTAAACTCCGGCGCGTCTTCTTTTTTCGTCCAAAGTAAACGCATGTTTACTGTTTGAAGTAAACGCGAATTAACGCAGATTGTCATCATATCCTAAATACACTAACCTTAAATATTAAATGATAAGGTACATCGAAATTAAATGACCAACTGACCAACTGGTCATTTTCGATTGACATATTGTCGATTACAATCAATTATCAATGTTATTACGTCTCTTTAATTAATTATGAAGTCATCATAGTAAATTTCTTTTTCTTAACAGATAACGAGTTCAAACATGTCCTTCCTTTATTCAAATAATCTCAAACCGGCTGAATCTGGATGACTCGTAAAAAAATCTATTTGATCTAATTAACCAAAACTGACCATATTTGGACTTTATCAAGTAAATCTATATAGCTGCATAGTAAATCAGTTATATCTTAAGACAGGATGCATCAATTAAGAGTGCTAGGTTGTCCACTTTTTATTCAAAATATTGAATCATAAACAAATGTCAGTAGTTTTCATATCCAAGACTGACTCGTTAAACAAAATTATTCGTCTGCATCAACAAAACCTGACACTATTTGTACTTTTTAATATAAAAAAAAAAATGATAGTCGCATACACTACAAAAGTCGAAAAGTCTGAAAAGACCAGTTTTTGTCTTGATTTACATGAACTTTTACTCGACATTCTCCAAAAGTATGACTTGTGTCTTAATTTTTCTTGACAAATTCTCATTTATATCAAATTTGTATGAAAATTACTTGACATATTCTTGACATTCTGAATATGGTCTTCAAATTTCTTGACAAATTCTTGACATTTAATATTCTTGAAATTTCTCAACATGTTCTCGACATTCTTATTTTTTCTCAATATGGCTTGACATATTCTGAACATTTTGAATTGTGTCTTAAATTTAGTTCTGAGTTTAAATCTAATGTTTAAAACAATTTAAATTTGTATGTTTTGATATAAAACAATTTAAAATTGAGTTTTTAAATAATTACAAATTTTGATTCCTAGATCGTATAAATTAAAAGATTAAAACCAATCATACTGTAGACATATTTTATTCTACATTCATAACATTAAATGTTTATATGGTAAAACATTATTGTACCAAAATGTGGTTTATATATTAATAGCAAATTATGATGATATACAAATCATTCATTTAACAGAAGAAAAATTGTGTAATGTCATCTGTTGGAATATATATTAAGACATATTACACATGGACAGGATGTTCCACATAAAATTAAGGTATTCCACACCCCTAGAGTACACGCAACTGTCAAATAGAAATTACTGCTTTACCTGTAATAAGCCATACAACTTATCAGTTGACCGACCATGCCACTACAATTTCAAAAGTTTGTTCATAGACGAAAATGAAAATCATTATTTTGATGAAAAAAATGAATTGAAAATTGAATATTTCCCAAAGATTAAAAGAAAAAGTATTATCTACCCCAGGAATAATAAAAAAAAAATGTATTTATAATGGGTCCATTTTCTATAGAAATCATTTGTCTTATGAAATGGATCCCAAACAGACATGCATAATATAGATCTTAACATTTTTTTCTTTTCCGGAAGGTCAGTTATCAAAAATATTTATTTTTGTTAAAAATTTATAAAATTCAACACTCAAATTGGAATTTTAAAATGTTTTTTTGGTTGTCCTAAAAAATGCACAAGGTTTTTGAATCAAGATGGGAACCAATTCTTCGACCTTCACGAAAGCCCACCTCCTCTTATTTCAGCCACACAAACCCAAAAGATTTAAATTTGGGGTCCAAAAGAGACGCATGGTCACATTTTAAAACTGCCTTATAGACACCTATTTTAGTAAAGCAAATTTAACTGGCAGTTTTGCGAATGGCAAAAACTAAATGGTGTTTGTCAGCAACTTCAACTTATGTCGCGCCTTATCTCAAAAACAATTTATGATTATTGCTTGAAACTGTACACACTTCTTTGTTATACTAATTTAAAGATCTGTATACTTTTTGGTTTGATTCAAAATTTTATTTTAGTGATATTTGTAAAATAAAACAGGGTGGGGGGTGGGGGTGGGGGGGGGGGGTTTCACATGTCCCGCCGTGTCTCAAAAACAATAAATGGTTATTGCTTAAAACTTCCTCAGAAACTATTTATGATTATTGCATAAAACTTCCACACAAGACGTCGGGCGTATCATGCGCTCATGGCGCAGCTGTTTATTATACCTACGACTGACTCGTATAACACAATTATCTGTCTGCATCAACCAAAACTAACTATATTTGCACTTTATTATGTAAATCTTATAGTCGCATAGTAAATCAGTAATATATTTGTGTCAGGACGGATAGTTTAAGAAAGATGACAGCAATACTGGTACAAAAAGACTACAAAAATATTTCCGCATCAATTTAGAGTAATAGCATGTCCTCTTTTTATTCAAAATATTGACATTATATTTGGACTTCTATAAGAGACCGGACGACAATTTGAGTCTAACAAATATGTTGTGTAAAAATCTATCTGATCTTTTTCAGATCCTTTGAATATGCTATTGAGAAAGGCTAATGCTTTTATGGAAAAGTTCTCTATTAAACGACTGAAAATGGGTTCAATAGTTCAACTTCTAGATAAACTGAATATTCACGAAAGTAAAAAGAAAATTAGCACAGTTTTCAAAACCATAAAGGTAAGTTTGAATTTTGGTAGTTTTATCATTTCCATAATAGTAAGAATTATAATGTGAAACTCTACTGACCGAAAGATCCAGTTTTCAATTTTATCATCGCTGGACATTCGTTGTCTGCCGGTGTCTTTCACTTCCCTTAACCTTAATAAAACCTCCCCTGTATTAAAACTACTGCGAAAAATTGAACTAAAGTTGGCCGCAAGCCTTCTGAAGAACTACCTACCATTCAGATAAACCAAAATTGTCAGACAATTCTCTATGTAAGTAAGTAATATTATTGATACTGACACATGTGACCGCCCTATTTCAACAAGAATATCCGACTATTTGTGGAGAGCAACCAGAGTTCCGACCAGTCAGTACATTATCTCCAACGTTATGTTTTCGAGCGAAATGTTTTTTTTTCAATTTATTTCAATGAGTCACTGCATTAACTAATTTATTTTCAGGTCTCAATATATAGTTTTTCATCAAGTGTTTTAGATGAGTGAGTCATTCTACATCTATATCGTTATAGTTTTGAAATGAATTTTCCCTACTACATTAATATTACGTATAGTGCTTTGGATGTGTTTGTCCTACTTCATTCATATCATGTATGGTTTTGGAAGGTGTTTTTTATATTGAGTTCATATCATGTACATTTGGAATGTGTTTGCCCTTCTTTTATATCATATAAATAAGAAGATATGATATGAGTTATAATTCGAAAACTATCAATCCTAGTAACAATGCATAGAAATTGCACTATTGTCTATGTAGATGAATAGCTTTTTTCAATGAGCAAAACCTATGCGATGAAGTGTGTCTTGAATATCCCTTACATGACTAAAGTTAAAATACTTCAAACTAAAAATCTATAAACCTGGTTAAAGTGCAAACGATAGAGGAAAAACAATAATGGTTACAACATCCAACAACATCAACTGAATTACAGGATCCTAACTTAAGGCGTTGTCAGTTTGGCTGTCCCTTTGGTATCTTTCGTCCCTCTTTTAAGCACAAACATAAAATTGCATGGTTAAACATGCTTGTGAGTAATCGACCATCTGTTTGTAACCTGGGACAGTGGTAAAGCAAAATCACATTAAAGAAAAAACAACTGTAAAAAAAGATTCAGAAATTCTTATAGAATGAATACTACGCGAATCATAGCATGCATACTTTTCTAATATTCGTTATTTTATATTTAAAGAGAATAATCGACAAGAGACCGTGTTTCCATCCAAAACAATCTACAGATGAACAACTCCGAACAGAACTTACAGAAAGAGGAAAAAGGGCTGATGGAACTAGAGAACAGATGATCACTAGGCTGCTTCAGGTAGAAAACCGTAAGTATATCATAAGATGTAAATGTCTGTTATTGTGTAGTTTTCTGGAATGGACAGAAAAGATAGGGAGATGTTGTATTAACATTGACTTGAAAAGCAATAAAATTACTGAACAAAATAACATTTTCATTATAAGGCCCTCCAACGATAGATATGCTTCGTAAAGCAAATCAAGTTGATAACTGAGAGTCAAGACCCCTTTAGTGAATGAATTCAAAACAGACCAAAATTGTTTAACGAATGTATTTAATTTTTTTTTAGGAAATACAACCACTTAAAAGCAAGTGTTTCCTATACATGTCGCATACATTGATAATAGACCTATACATGGACTTAAGTGACATGATCCAAAAAATATCATCTGTTTCAAGTGTTCTTCCTACAACTAATTTAAATATAAAAAGTATACTTTGTGGTATGTTCCAGTATATGAAAACCTTAGAATTCAGAGCTTTTCTAAAATGTTATTTGCAAAATTTATGTGCAGCAATAATTAATTTATAATTTTTTTTTATGAATTAATGAGCAATCGTTTCAAATATTGGGTTTATCACCATAGCATAGTTCTTCAAATGATAATGAATGAAAACAAATCACTAGCGTACTTATGTATGTGCCATAACGTTTGTCCGTTCACCTTGCAGTTAGTATAATGAATATAACCATGATAGAAATGATAGATTTACCAACCACTTTATGTTTGATGTTGACAAACCCTCTTCTGATTCACTTGATGATTGTAAGAGTGATTTTATATTTTTACCCCTATTTTACATTTTTACAGTTGTAACTTACAGCAAGCTGAAACATTAACCTTGCCTTAAACTCAATTAGCTTTAGTCCTCGTTATGATTAAGTATTTCTGTCACACTATGACAGTACTTTTTTGTATGAAATTTACTTGTTACAAATAAACTAACCATATGTGTTTGGGAGTATTGTATTTTATGCGTAATATGTCAAGTGAGAAAGTTACTGGTGAGTCTTATTTAGAGATTTAAGTAGATAAGATATCAAATGTATTATGATATTATTTGATAAACTGCTGTTCTTAAAATACGAAGAATAAATAATATAAACTTATTCAGAATGATATCAAGCAGTAAACAAAAAAAATTATGAAAAACTTTATATATTGCTTTATGAAACGCATGCTTGGTTGTATATATCTCAATGTATATGTCAAAAACATATTCACAATTGCCTTGCATTAATTTATTTATGTTTAGAATTACAGTCTTTAAATTGTGTAAGTGAACTCAGAGTTATTTGTGCAATTGATGATATCAACCATTCAATTACATGTTAATGTTTTTCAGAGTGTCCATTTATGTCTATTACTATGCCAGACAATGTTGTATGTACATTTGATCAAATGTGCTTGGGAGTGGAGTGTTGTATGCATATTAAACTGGCAATATTCCGGTCATCTATACGTGTATTTGCTCGATTAGATCCTAAAGAAATGAAATTTGTGTATGGAATCAATGGATATACATGGACAATTCAATTAGCACCAGGATCAAGCTTTGATGGTGAGATAACACAACTGTTAACAACCCCGCACATGATTTTGAATACATTTTTTGATTCTGACGGAAGTTTTTAAAATCAGGCCTATAAGTTAAATGATCTTCATCAGCTTTTAGACATATTATACTAGAAAACGTTATAAAAATTGGAAGTTGAGATTTCCAGAATTGATCTTTTATATTCCTGTTAACCTATAGCTAAGAGTAGCAGACAAGAAATAAATGTAAGAAAGTTGTATGTGGACGTGTTTTTCTAGTAAGTTGAAAATAAGTATTAATTTGTATACTGAACATATTCCCATGCAACTTTAAATCTCGTTTTCATTTTTTTTTTACATAAATGAGGCCGTTAGTTTTCTCGTTTGAATTGTTTTACATTGTCTTTTCGGGGCCTTTTATAGCTGACTATGCGGTATTGGCTTTGCTCTATTGTTGAAGGCCGTACGGTGACCTATAGTTGTTAATGTCTGTGTCATTTTGGTATTTTGTGGATAGTTGTCTCATTGGCAATCATACCACATATTCTTTTTTATAATTCATGTAGTTGTTAAAGGCGCGACTTACAAAGACAGGCGTGCTGTTTTATAAGTTTTGATCGATTTGCTAGATTCGTAATAACGTTAGTCTTTGGCAAACTAGTTATGGCAAGTCAATGATACAATGCAAACGTATGCAGTACTACTGTGTGTATATTGACACAACACGTTTTTACCGTGTTAATTTATGTCGTTCCCCATAATCATTGTCTCTCTTGAAATTGTTTAATAAAAAATTGAAAGAAGTGATTATTCAGTTTTGGTAGAACAACAAATAGTAAGTCAAATATGATTGTTTTGAAGTTGTAATAGAATTTGCACATCTCGCGTAAATGTGTATAGTTCGGTTCTGTCCCTGCACTTATTGTTCATTGAAATCAAATGGACTCTGCAATTTGATTACGGACTTTCTATTTTGAATTTTATTCGGAGTTTTTTTTAGTTTTTTTCTTTTCATAGTTAACATGATCAAGTTTTTATTATTGGAAAATGATTGCAGCAGTGTCTCAAAAACAATAAATAGTTATTGATTAAAACTTTCTCAGAAACTATTGATGATTATTGCATAAAACTTCCACAAACGACGTCGGGTGTATCATGCGCTCATGGCACAGCTGTTTATTGTTATTTGCTGTTATTTTGAAAAAATATATTGAAATAGACTGAAAGTGTAAATTGCAAAAAATGTCCCGCATTACAGGTGTTTTTCTACTCTGATAATGTGACAACCTATTGTGGAGGTAGTGCGCCTGGTATATTGATTTGTACTGTAGTTTTGGTTCTATTCTAAAAAGAATTAAATGAGATATATTTAAGGTATACGTGTACATTGTAAAAGAAAACAGCATTGAAATATCTTATGTGCATACATATGAGTACTCCCTGACCATTTTTTCACCACGTGATCAATACAAGCACAAGAAAGCCTCTTATTTATTCATAATTCGCAGTGTACTGTCACAATTGAACACAGGTGAGGCAGATCATTGTTTTTAATAATTTTGTATTGTTGTAGTGATGCTACGGTGATGTTTCTTTCCAATTGATCGTCTCATGTAAATTTGAAATGATAATAGATTAACATTTATCATGTTTATGTTTAAAGTTGAATAAATACATTTTTTTTTAGTTGTTTCAGTCTAAATAATGAGTATAAATTGCTAAAAAAGTTTTTATTCTTTTTCATTTGATACAACGTTTTGTTTCAGGTTTCGAAGGAGAAAACCCTACAGGAATAAAGTTACCAGTGTTTGGTGGTATTGAAGTCATCGTCAGGTAAATCCTGAAGGACAATTTACATATATTTTGATGGCTAAATTGCTAAATTTTACTTTCAAACTTATGTTCAAAGACTGTCTTTTTAAAAACAATTGTTTTTGTTCAAATCTTCAAAAATGAAAGATATTGAATGCGTTTTTCGTACTTTACTCAGCCGACAGATTTATTGTAAGCCTCATCATAGAATTCGAGCGATTACCCGTTATGAACGAGAAGGTAACAAACGAAAAAGTAAAACATATTTTATATCGATTCTGAAAGAAAAAAATGATAAACCAAATTGTTTAATAACGGTTGTGTCAAGATTGAAATACAACAGGAACGCATTAACAAATAAGAATTACAACAAATATACATTTCTCTTTCGTCTGACTTATTTTCACGTGCTCAATAGTTAAAAATTGATTGTTTACGAGAACAGCTAAGATTATGTGCTACCTAACAAGTTCAAAGTTTAACGGAAATAGAAAATATTTAATTAAAAACATAATTATGACATTGAGTGAACCAGTCTTGTGCCTAAATTTATCCTCATTCACTGTGTTTATCCTGAGAGTTTGGTTTATTTTAATCCAGTTTTGAAAGGCATTTGCAGATGAGATGATCATTATCACACATAATCAAGGAATGATCAAAATAGCTAACATTACTGTTCGATTTTGTAGGTACAAACTTGAAAAAACTGGTACTGAACTGTATGTTACACTGGGTGCAGGATTTTGTTACCAAGGGGACACTAAATCTTGTCTGGTATTTATCAACATATTAGAAAATGCAATGTTGGCAATTCCAATCATTCAAACAGGAGATAAAGTGAAATGGCCGAACAGTAAGTATTTATATTTTTATTTACCTAATATAAAGTAATCCAAAATAAGTAATAACATTATAGTTAAATAAAAAAAAAGGATAAGTAGTTTTCATAAAGACAAACAAAAGAATACTATAACACGTTATAAAGACGATAAACAATGTTATATCTAAAAATATATATTTCAAATATTTGTGAAGTTGAAACAGACTATTCATCAACAAGGCCGTCGTACCTTGTGATGAACTTTTAAAATAAATGACGAGACGGTCTTAACATACCCCTGGATCACCAACTTTCTGCTAAGACACTGGTGACGTTTTACAAAGTCTGATTAGCAGCAAGCCCTTGAAATTCGAATAAGTTGGGAAAATATCATATGCTAGCTCAATTTTTATACTGCTTCTTAGGGGGGGGGAAATTGATAATTCCTAAAATCGCCTCGTTTGTCATAAATTATTGTCTTGAGATGACCGTGTATGTCAAATGACATGTATAAGTCTGAAAATGAGACAAGGGAGGCCCTATCCGATGTTTATTTAATTTCTAGTTCAAGGGGATACATTATTGAAACCCAATTAGAAAATTTAGCTTGCAATTGGAAAGAACATTATAAACTTAAGATGAATATGAAATAAATCAATATTTCTCCTTTGATCTTGTTTGAACAAGTGTCTGAAGGATCTCCCACTTATATGAGTATAAGAAGCGGTCAGCACAGTTCGTTCCGATAGAAATGCCGACAATTTAATGAAAAGTCTACCTCCTAATTCAACGAATATGTTGTCAATAAGAAACACCAGCATAATGATCACTTGTTCCCGTGTTTAGCTTGTTCTAACTTTTTGTTCACTATTTAGTTATAAATTTATACGTATGCTTCCATTTTTATGTTGAAAAGAATTGCGGGCTTTGGTCGAATTAACACATATTTCACCTTCTTAATGCGACGATTGGTTGCTCATGTATTTGAAGAGTTTAATTATTAAAAGGAAAAGAATATCAACATTGAAATTGAAACAAAGGCGAACCATTTCGTTGACTTTTTTTATCCACAAAAAATCATTATTATGGTGAAAACGATAATTAAATTATCTGTTTACCTGTAACACGAAAAACAAAGACCTATAAAAATACAATGGCATGAGCTCGTTATCTATTTATATCATGTTTATGTTTTGATCATGTTATGTTACCGACGACAGTCTTCGGAGATCATCTGGATAGTTAATTAGATTGGATATACGCTCAAATACACACGGAATTCAGATTTATTTTATTGATTACCTGCATTGTTAAAAATTTTTCATTATAGACTTACTGTAATATGGATATGCGTTTAGTATGTTATCGATCAAATATGAGAATTTGAGTACAATAAGTGAAAATGAATTTGACAGCTAGTGCCCTTTAAGCAACCACCTGCATGACATGACAAGCACTCACAAAAAATGTATTAAGACACTCATTTGTCACTTAATTTGAAAGAACATAGACTACTGATATAATCATATCGCCAGCATTAGAATACAGAATTATATATACAAGCAAGCTTGCACAAAAAACTATGTTTATGGTGTGATTGTTATGTCACAACACATATAATTGTACAAACAAGATCAGTACAGTATTTATCGTAAAGTGGTTTTACTAAAACTGCATATGTAATAAAAATATAAGAAAGACGTCTAAACTGTATAAATTTGTATTGAGGACTAAAGTACAAGATAACGTCATAAATACACGACGTTGGGTATACAATAATGCCGCGTTAGGTTAACGTTCTCTTCTGTGCGTGATTTCCAACATTGTCCGGCCCACGAAAAGTGAAAATGTAAAACTAGTAGAATAATTTAAGTCTCTCTGTAAATAAATAAAATGAAATTAACGTTAAAGTTCATCATTAAAATTAAAACTTTCACCACAGTTCGTTATAGTACGGTGTCATATTTATTTCACGTTCTTTTTTTTTAATCCAATTCCTCATATAATTTAAGCTGTTTGAACTGAGATTTCGATTTTTCCATTTCTTTTAAATCCGCGTATACGTATTTGTTTTGGTTAGTGTCTCTTTTCCACATTAAATCTGATTTGTCTCTTTCATTTACTGTCAACAGACTAGTGGTCCTTTCCGTTGTCCTTGAAGTGTCCACAATTCTAGAAATATGTTCAATGTGAATAGTTTTCCTCTCTGTTTTAACCTCGGTAGTGTGCGTCCCTTCTTTTTCTCCTAAATTGGTAGCACTTAAGTATTTCTCATTGATTGAACTGGTTCTTTTGAGTGGTCCTGAGAGTAGGTACCCTAGTTTGGATTTTACTGCTGTTGGTCCCTCGCCCCTAATGATACGGCAACTGTTTTGCAGATGCAATGTTAGTCTTAAATGGTGCGGCGATTTTTGTGTACAATCAAAACGTCGACTGGTAGTTCCTGGCAATAGATAGTTTGTATCTTCACTGTTGCTGTGTTTAGCTGTTCAATAGAGTTATTCTTATCATCGTCTCCAAATCTAGATAGTGTAATTGCGTCACTTCCTGTGGTTTCTAACTGCAATTTCTCTTCTAAGTGTCTTGTAATAAATGACCTTGTGGCGCCTTCGTCAAAAAGTATCGTTCCATCAATCGTTTGTTCTTTGTAGCTGAGTGGTGCTATTGCGGGCTTTAACAAAATATTTGGGCAATCACGGCCTGGAGATGAATATAAAACAGTTGTGTAAGCTTCCTCCGCGTTGTGTTTTTGTACTATACTTGTACTACTTGTACTTGTCGTTTCTTTATCAATGTCTTTGTCGCATAGGCTTGTGTGGTGACGTCTATCACATTTCTTGCAGTTTGATTTTGATTTGCAATCTACTACGCGATATCGCCCTATTATTCTGGTCTGTATATTCAGAACATTCTGAAAGTGGGGTTTCTTGCAGTATGCGCAGCATATTTGATAAGATTTCTGTGGTGAATGGGTTTTTGGCCAGATTTCGCGCGATTTTGTGTTTATGTAGAAAGTACATGTAGCTGTAGTGCTCGGACTTTCACCTAATTCTGTACTTTTACAAGACTCTAAAATGGCCAGCTCCTTAAAGATGGATCTCCTTAGATCACCGAGAAACCAATCTGATGAACCGTGCTCACGTGTTAAGATTTTTTTTGTATTTCACCAGGCATTTTGTTAAGTATGACTGGTGCTAATAACGAGTCATACGAGTCTTAGGCTTGTCCAAGAGATTCTAGTCCACGTATGTAAGTTTCTGTTCTGTCATAGTAACTTCTTAGTTGTGAAAGCGTATTCTTTGGTGCGGGTATGTCTAATAGTGCCTGCATGAACGAGTGAATTATCTTATGCTTTTGTCCGAATCTTTCATGTATAAGTTCAAAAGCTTTGTTGTAGTTTGTGTGCGTAAGAGCAAATCCGGCAATTGTGTATGACGCTCCTTCCTCTAGTAAAGACTTTAGGTAGTTGAACTTTTGAACTTCGATTAGCGTGTTGTTGTTGTGGATTGCGGAATCAAAAGAATCCCAAAAGGTTTGCCATTCAAGTACGTTTCCATCAAATGTAAGTAAATTCATTTTCGGTAGTTTGTGAAAGTTGCTGGTATTGACGCTTGAATATGAACGTAAAGACGTGAAATTGAGGCCAGTATTTTATGAGTCATCTCTTAAACTATATGCGGGGCCAACATTTTGAATGGGTTGCAGTGTCTCATTGTGTGGCGAAAAACTTTATACTCATCTGTGTCAAGTATCTCTTGCTCTATATCCTCCTCTTGTACACTATCTAAAATGTTCTTATCCATATCCTTCAGAATATCTTGCTTTTCTTTTAATGGATCCACTATTGTTTCCAGCTCGTCCTCTTCCGTTTTTTCTTCTGTTTCACTTCTCACCTCAAATCTTCTTAAAATCCTAGAAACTGCGCTTCTGTGTCCCGCTCGTATAGATTTCAGCTTTGAAGTCATCTTATCCTGGTCACGGCACCAATATCAATATCGTAAAGTGGTTTTACTAAAACTGCATATGTAATAAGAAGGACGTATAAACTGTATGAATTTGTATTGATGACTGAAGTACAAGATAACGTCATAAGTACACGACGTTTAATATACAATAATGCCGCGTAACGTTAACGTCCTCTTCTGTGCGTGATTTCCAACAGTATTGTTAGTATGGCCCTCTTGTTAATTATACAATAGGTACATGTAAAATTCACGTTCGTAAATTGTTCCGTCTAGTCTGTTGAGTCAGCCTTGTTTGTCAGGGAATATACAGCTGATACCAGTTTTATCCCCAGATTCCATAAACAGGGAATTTCACTTGCAGTTTTAGAGTTCCATGTGTATTTACCATATTGACTATTACATTTATATCTTGCGATACCTCTTAGGAATATTCTGTATATATACAAACGAAGATGTAGTATGATTGCCAACGAGACAACTCTCCAAATTAGAACAAATGACACAAAAAATATTTTAGATATTTGTGTCTGTTTTTAATTTTCAGCACACAAGAAAAAGTTCTTTAGTGAACATTTTCTAGAAAGAAAACTGAATTTAGGAGGGAAGGAAGTCACGAAAAAAATGAAAGAAGAAATGAAAGAGAAAATGTTTAATATTTTAGGTGTGCCTGAGGTAAATCCATATACATATTGTACCAAAGTAACGATAACTTAATGTGTTTTCTCACATTTGTATCACTCTTTTTATCATTCTCAAGTTTAAAGTGTTGAATGACTCCTTACAGGTTTGTGAAAGAACTCAAGCTTTACTTGAATCCGTTATGATGGGTATATTATAACTAAATTACTATCGCGCAAGCGATCAATTTGAAATAATTTTGAAAGAAACAATAATTAGAAAATAATTATTTGTAACTTATTGGTATTGAACATTATCATATATTTTTTGACATACTAAGGCTTTTCTACCTCAGGCATAGATTACCTTAGCTGTATTTGGCAAAACTTTTAGGAATTTTGGTCCTCAATGCTCTTCAACTTCGTACTTCATTTGGCCTTTTTAACTTTTTTGGATTCAAGCATCACTGATGAGTCTTTTGTAGACGAAACACGCGTCTGGCGTATAAACAAAATTTAGTTCTGGTACCTATGATGAGTTTATATACTTTAGAAAATAATGGTATAATTGTATCCTTTTAATAAAACTGATTGGTTCATATATATATATATGCGAAAGCAAATTTGCTTTCGCAAATTTATGGTTCTTCCCTCGCCGGGATTCGAACCCATGCTTCTGTGATATCGTGCCACCAAATCGCCTGCACTGCAGCCGTCCCGCTAGACCACACGACCACATGGGCTCTACAAAAATAGAGCTTTCGCTGGCCGTGTGTTACCTTTCCACGTCAGTTTTAATCTAGCGGCGTACTGCAGTACATGATATATAAGGCATGAAGATGTTATTGTTACAGATCAGCTAAATTAGCTATAGTAAAGGATCCTACAAATTAATGTAATATACAGTCACAGAAAATAATTATATTTATAAGTACGTCTGAGTCAGTTACAACTCTACAACAGATGTATCCATCGGATCGCCATCAATGATGGTGATACATGGCTGTGTACATAATGTACATACAACTCGTCTAAACAATAACCCAACAATGTTAGATCTGTAAATTTGCTTTCGCAAATTCCTCGCGTTCGAATCCCTCGCCGGGATTCGAACCCATGCTTCTGTGATATCGTGACACCAAATCGCCTGCACTGCAGCCGTCCCGCTAGACCACACGACCACCTAGGCTCTACAAAAATAGAGCTTTCGCTGGCCGTGTGTTAACTTTCCACGTCAGTTTTAATCTAGCGGCGTACTGCAGTACATGATATATTAGGCATGAAGATGTTATTGTTACAGATCAGCTAAATTATCTATAGTAAAGGATCCTACAAATTAATGTAATATACAGTCACAGAAAATAATTATATTTATAAGTACGTCTGAGTCAGTGACAACTCTACAACAGATGTATCCATCGGATCGCCATCAATGATGGTGATACATGGCTGTGTACATAATGTACATACAACTCGTCTAAACATCAACCCAACAATGTTAGATCTGTAAATTTGCTTTCGCAAATTTTTGGTTCTTCCCTCGCCGGGATTCGAACCCATGCTTCTGTGATATCGTGACACCAAATCGCCTGCACTGCAGCCGTCCCGCTAGACACATGTTTATTCATTGAATTCGCAGAATTGTCTTAGTCGTGTGATATGACTATAGCCAGTCAAGGTCGTTAAAAACTTCTATTTGTTGATGACTTTAGTTATCAACCATTTTTTTGTCAACTGCTTCCATTTTTACAATAAAAGCATTTTTCAAAAGTTCTTGTATGTATGTCTGCTGCTGAAATATATGATAAAAGGAACATAACATGTCATTTTCATATGTTATCCCTTAACAGACAATGGTCACAATATCATCCCAGAAGACCGTCAAATGCCTTTAATAATGTATCACTATTTATAATATCTTACAACATGATCTGTTAAATATTTTTATCAGTAATATTTATTTGCTTGCATTTTTTTTTTATATTTTTCAAAAATATCCGTAAACTTTTTAAGTAAAGTACTTTCAAAACAATTATGCAGTTAAACAAATTGATCATAAATATTTTTTTGGGACTATATAACGGATGAAATTACTGAGAATGTTTTGATAAGTAGTTTATGTATGGTGTATATATACACAAGAACATGTTTAAATGTTATGTGTGGGCTAAATGCTCTCAATACAGTTTCAGGGTAGACTGTTTTGTCATTGGAGATAATTCAGTGCCGGATTTAATTCCTTCTGTTATTGTGAATGAGAAAGTTTATCACTCACAACATAATTGCAAATAATATTACAAACCAAAGAAGTGTAATGACGGGAGTGGAATATTAATCTGTAAAATGAAACCTAACCCTTCAAAAGTTCACAACCATAAACATAAGATTATTTATCTGGACGTAAATGAAATACTCACATAATATACGTATATTGTACAAATAAACTCTTTATAGATATCAGGACTAAAATTTGTATATACGCCAGACGTGCGTTTCGTCTACAAAAGACTCATCATTGACGCTCAAATCCGAAAAAGTTAAAAGGCCAAATAGCGTACGAAACTGAAGAGCATTGTTTAAACAAAAATAGATCACTGTAAAAGGTTCAAAATCCTTATGCATTTGATTAAAGAAGTACACATGAATGCAAACAGTGAAATATATATGTATACTTTATAGAACCTTATTACTACAAAAAGACCTTGTAAAAGACCTGATTCAATGACAAAGAAACAGTTGAATGATGAGTTACAAACTCGAGGCTTGCGTTTGGATGGCAGTGTAAAGCAACGTCAAACTACATTGGAAACAGATGATAGAAGTATGAGTACAGAAATTGTAAAAGAAATACTCTTTATATATTGTATAGTTTATTTAAGTGTAGTAGTTATTTAAATCAGAAACCCTAAGAACATATGCTTATCTTATTCTCCCCTGTAGTCAGTTGTATGTTGCATGCATTAGCACCAAAACTAAACATTTCTCCTCTTTCTTAAATAGAGTTTGTTAGGCAAGTTGTTTTTCACATCGTTTTATGAAATTTAGAAATTCATTGATGTTTCATAATTCAAAGGTTGTTTTTAGAAAAACTGACAAAAGACACAAAAAAGTATCCATCTATAAATAAATCCTGAAATATACAATAAATTTAAATGATAAGTAGATTTCAAAACACACATACATAGAATGACAGAATGATGGTAGTGATGATGATGTGACATAAAATATTTTATTAAGGTGGTACCCAACACCTTCACGAAAATTATTTTGGCTCGTTTAATTTTCATAAAATTTTGACAAAGTATTTACTTTGACTGTTTGACAAAAATATCAAATTTCAAAAAATTTGAACCAACCAATTTATCAGAAAAATTACACTGGTTATATAGCAGTTTGACAAACATTAATTTTGATCATTGAGACGCTTAATATTCCCTTAACAACACAACAGAATTAAAACGTTTAGCTCATTTTACAGAGTTATCTCCCTGTAGTGTTAGGTACCACCTTAAATAAAATTTACAGTTTTTTTTTCTCTCAAATATTTGTGTATTCATTTACCTACAATGTTATTTCTAAAACCTTGATTTTTTTCCCAGCATGACTTTAACCTAACATGATTTAAAAAAAACATTATTTTTTTTCAGAGTGTAAACATCTAACTTTGCCAGAAATCAGAGATAATCGACTCAGAAATCTTCTGTATTATTCTGTTTCACCTACATGTTTACGATTAGATGCTTGTTTCAATCCATCTATTAAAATTGGCAAGAAGAAGATAAAGAAATCATTCAAAGCGTTTGTAGATGTTGATAACTGTAATTTTATTGTGACACTTGGATTTGAAGGATGGAGGAAATATATAATTCTGATCAGTTATGATTGGGGTAAGTCAAATAAGAACTGATGACTGTGGTCCCAATAATAGATAAGGTAACGAATAAAATAAAAGGAAAGTGGAAATTCTGACATTAACAAAAATCAAACCAATTATGAAATTAAAACAAAGATACGCAAAAATAAAAACATAAAAAAACAAAAACAGATTGAATTATTTTGAAAGTAAGGGAAAAAGAATTCTCAAACATGTTAATCAGTACAACCTTTAATAATAATGATACTGTATTAACATGAAAATTTTCCTACTGAAACAAAGTGCATACTTTTCTACATGTCAAACATAATTTTAAAGAAAACAATAGTTACAGATTGGAAAGTTGGTGAATTAAATGTAGTAGGTTTAATAGTTTACGGTTTTAGATTGTCTTGCCATTAAGATAGAAGATGAGTTAATTGGTCAATTGCCATTTCAGTCTTGATCCTCTAATTATGTAGCACAAAACGGCAAAGCAAACAGTTTCGGTTCTTAAAAAATACTAACCATATTTTATCAAGTGTTTCTAATTTGTTATTCTATTTTTACTTGCATTGATTAAGTCAAGATTACATCAAGAAGACACTCCACTCTTCCATTCTTTATGTCTTCCACCTGACAATGCATTATAATAATAATCCATAGATGGTATATGCAATTTTCAAGACTGAAATTGAATCATTGTATGATTTAGAATTTTATTTAAACCCAAGTGAATTGCAATAGTAGATGCATTTATAATGGTTAATATTTTAAAACAAATCTTTCATATTTCGAATTTATGTTTTGATTACAAAAAAGGCTGTTTGTTAAAACCGCACAATGTAACACAGGTCCAAACACTCTAATGGTCTTGTATGGATTTATAAAAATAATAAGAAATACATGCAGGATTGCAACTGAAAAGTTTTACCATAGTAAACTTCTAAATATCTTTATATCAAGGAAAGAAAGAAGAACTACATATAACAGATGAAATAAAAGTACTGTAAGTAATGTATTTAAAATCAAATACGATTAAATTACACATTGCTTGAAATTGTCTGAACAACATTTTGATGCTTATTACGAAGAAAATAGAATTTAATGCCAGAATGTGGGAAGCAGTTAACTTTTCTAGCATTTAAATGCACTGATGTTCTTACAAAAAGAAGTTTCAAAAATCGAACTTTAATTTTTATAAGGAAACAAAAAGAATCAACAAAAAATTGCAGGAACAGGTTACAACAGCAACTGAATCAATGCAGATCTTAAAATTTTGAAAATTTGACATTTTGTTTGAGATTTTCACCTATTTCATGTTTTTTTACACATATTTCAGGTGTTCTGATAATTGCATTTTTAACTGTTTTTTTCCCCAAATATGTCACTTTGTGTTGATCTAGTTATGATTTTGTTACTTCATGTATTTCATTACATCATATTTTATCAGACATATTTTTTTCAAAAATAATCTCCTGAATTGAAAAACTTGTAATAAACATGGCAAAACCAATTAAAGTTTCCTTGATAAACCTTTATCAGTAATGATTTACAAGAAACCTATAAAAATAAAATTGAGAATGAAAATGGGGAATGTGTCAAAGAGACAACAACCCGACCATAGAACAGACAACAGTATGTGTATGTTTATGAAACAGTATGTTTATGTATGTTTATGAGACAGGAGCCCGTCATACTTGAAAGTGTGTTTTAAACTTGCAAATCTTATAATGATAAATGGGTTGAATCTCTGGAGCCCCTAGTTTTTTTTTATAGTGTGGACTTCAGTGTCTTATTTAGTTTTTGTAGAGAGTAAGTGACTTGTAACGACTCTTTAAGGGATCCATAGGTGACATGTTTCAAGGCTGAACAGTCAGTAGACTGTAACTTTAATATTTGGTCCTTTAAAAAATAAGAAGATTATCTGTATGAATATTGGCGTCAGTTGGTCTAATGTCAGACTATACTCTCAACCTATATAAATGACAAAGGTAAAATGAAAAGTATAGTGTACTTTCCGAAAGATGAAGGAAAACTATGCCATTAGTTCACCATAAGCTTTCCCTTCATATGGAATACTTAGTAAATAACATTATTGCGAACCAAATGATACCTTTCCACAGATTAACCTGCCGATATAAACTTTTGTAAGTTCTTTTGTCTCATCTAATAAATACAATATATATTGTTCTCTGTGTAGTTAATTTACTGGGACCTTTAAATTTCTTCTAGTAGAAGTTATTTCTCCAGATATATCTGATTTTGGTTTGGTTGCAAAACTCAACAACTTTCCAGTCGAAACGATATATAGTACTGTAAACAAGTTATGTTATGTTTGTCTGACTTAACGCAATACACACAATATTATCAAAGGTAACAGGCTTATAAATTGATACGCAAGACGCACATTCCGTCTTCATCTTTTGTGGATTCAGTAAATTGAATTGACTCTCTTTAATTGTTTTCTTAACTTTTAATAGTTTTTCAATCAGTCGAAATGAGGACAAACAACTGTTTTCTATAAATCTTGGAGTGATGCTTTCTATCCAGGGATCAGTTCTTATTGATGAAATGTTTATTCAAGATATGCATGTATCTATTCCACTTTGTGACTCTAGTTTCAAATTACCTGGTAAGTACTGCACTTTTTTAGGGAATTTCTTAAAAACAAAATTACTTAATTCCTGCACGTTTCTTTCGGTAATAAGAAATAAAAGTTAAAAAAAACACATGTATTTCTATAGTATCAAAAGATGTTCTGTTCCTGGAATTGATATATCATATAAAAATATTTTGATCAAACGAAACCCATATAGAATTTCCTTTGTTTTAAATATAATTTTAAAGCCTTGTAAAAAACAAACAGTAAATGTAGTTATCTTTCTAGTTTTCACATCACAGTCAGATGTCGGTATCAAATATAACTAATGCACAAATGTAATGAATATCTGTTCTGATGCAAATTCTTTTTTCCATTTCTCGATTTTTTAAACAGACAGGACATAATTAAAGAATTAACGTGTTTTCTCTTTTTTTTATGATTTGCTTTTGTTTAAACTGAAACTCCATATAAATTTGTGCAAGAAATGAAAGATTTTATGATAAAATTTCACTCAGATATAGCTTTGAAACCCTTACCCGAAGAGAAACTAACTAATATTGATTAATTGACAGGAGATGGGTCGTTTAAAGGACTGGTTGAATCTTTGGGTAACAAAATGACATCGGAAGGATTTAAACTTGTTTTAAAACAATTTGGACTAGATGTAAGTACAATGAAACAATTTGAATTAAACCAAATTAAAAATTTCGTTGTCCAGTTCGTGAGTAGTTACATGTTATTGTTTCAAAACTGTCTTTGTTTATTTTCAAAAGTTGACATCTACTTCTATGGTTTTTTTTTCAATTAAAGGGAAAAAAACCCAACAATATTAGGTACAAAATACAAAACCATTGATGTTTTATATGCTATACAGGAAATAAAAAAATGAGATCCAGAGATCAATGCATTGAAAGATGAAAGGCAACAAATAAGACGTACTAAAACTAAAAGTCACAAAAGCGTAAAAGCTATAGATAATATACCAATTAAAAACTCTTGAACATGTTGAAGGAACGTTTTCACCACTCCAAACACCGACCTAGAACTAATAACTTGTTCTAAAACTTTAATCATCCTAATGTCAGATGTCTATCTTATACTTCGTTTATGGTGTCCTGGTGTGCTGTAGTTAATTCATTTGAGGCGTCTTCTGGTATTCTGCGGTGTATTTTACTTTTATTTAAACATATTCTCAACCAGATTGTGAAATTGACAAAACAATTTGGACATTTTAATTAATCAGTTGGTATTGTAAAAGTTGATGAATATGTGATCACTTATGAGTTTAGGATCTACCATGATGGTGTCCCATCACTTCTTTTGTTTTTATTTTTACTTTTGTGATGTTCCTGAGATAAGAGTTAAAAACCATAATCGTTTGGCACACAGGCCACTTTTTTTATATCTGTTTTAAGTAATATTACATGCATACAGGAAGAAAGAATACAACAATAGGTCCTGTACGACCTTTATTAATGAGCAAAACCCATAGTTTATATAACATGACTTAAACTAGAAAAGGACCCCACGATGCAAACTAGTTCCATACCAATTAGATTTTCCTGTTCTAATATTTGCTGAATCAATACTGATTTTAATTTCATTTCCACTTCGCCTACATTTCATTGGAGAATATCAAGCAAGTTCAAGAAATATAAATTGTAATTACAGGCTATTTTCATTAAAAAGGGTGTATTCCTCGAAGTTACGTTTTTCAGGAAAAACCTTTTGTACTCATCCTGGAAATTTTAATTATCCTCTAATTTCCTGGATAAAGAGATTGATTCACATGTTTACACAGCCTGATTTAAACGTTTGTTCAAAACGTATCTGCAAGACATTTCTTATATTTTTATATTTATCAGTAGATTGGACTATGCACTCTTTATTGTCCTTTTATTTACTTTTCTTAATAATGTCCTATTTAATCTGCTGCAATATCTCCATATTCGATCGGGAATGTATTAAGTCAACATACAGATGTGTTGTGAATGCACGAAGATGAACAGCATAAGTGCAAAATTAATAAAAATAACAATTTAATTTCAGAAAATAATTCCCAATAGTCCATGTATTGTCCCAGATTTTACAGCAGGTAAGATTTTCTTGTCGATTTAAATTCTTAAATTTTTATACCAAAAAACAGAATGTTAAATTCAAAAATCATTTATGTTTATTTGTTCATTGGCGAAAATCCTACACTTCACAACTAGGTTATGACGTTCATCTACTTAACATGTATTAGTAAGCTAAGAAAGAAACATAACCAACATATATATTTGACCAAAACGTAAGCATTCTATCATTAAAGAAAATACTTAAAAAACAATTATTCTTAAATGGAATTACTATGTAATTTAGATTATCATCTGTCTGTAAAGGTATTTTGCAGCTTCACAAATAAAATTATCGAGATGAGTCGTCAATGAATGTTTATTGTTTTTAGATTGTCCGTTAGACATCAATCCGAAAAAGTATCTGCCATCCAATTTGCAAAGAATGGTTCGGTGCAATATGACGAATGACTGCTTTGGTTTATACTGCTGTCTAGATTTGGAATTCAAAGTTCCATTAGGTGTTGACATTATAGAAATGAGTGTTCCTATGTTATTTAAAATGGACAGTTGTGATTTCGAGATAGAAGCTAGATTCGGAAACTTTAAACATAAATCTAGCATTTTGAATTATGACTGGGGTAAGAAATAGTTAAAGCCAATAATACCTACTCATTCACACATCGCTTTGTATATCAAATTTAGAAAAGTATAAAATAATACGAGCTCCAAGGTATATTACAATATATTGCACTTTTTCGAGTCATATTTGTGAAGAAAACCGGAGAACCCGGAGAGAACAACCGATCTTGTGTAGGAAACCTGTCAATTCTCGTCAATAAGAATTTGAAAAAACACCTGCCAAGTGCCGGATTTAAACATAAACCCTCATTGTTGACAGGACAGTAAAATGACAAGATGCCGATAAAAAAGTTTTTGTATATCATTTTACATACTTAATTTACCTTTCCTATAGATCGAAAATGAGTTAAATATAGATACATGGTTGAAATTCTGCATACATGTATTTCACAACTTTTCATTCAATAGCAATGCAGTCCCTTTACATTCAGAACAATTGATGGTATGGACTATAAAGCTGATAAAGCATTTTGATTTTAAAACATATGATTAAGTTCTATAAAACATACTAGAAAAAAAAAAACGTTCAGCTGTATTCAAAATATCTATAATAGGTTAGTTGGATATGTCGTCGTTTTTGTATTTCAATTAATTTTTTTTTAATTGCACATTTTTCACTTTAGGTAATGAGCAAAGTTTGAAAATTGGAAGTGGGGAACCAGCTCCGATTAATATAAGGTATGTAAACGCTTGCATGAATGAAAATTGACTTCAATAATTTACTTCCTGTTGAAACAAACGAAAAAAAGTAAGTTGTGATTAATACTAGTATATATGAAGTTCATTTGGACTTACAAAGCACTTTTAAAAATCAATCACTGAAATTTTGAGACCGTTGTATTGAATATAAACTGTCTATAAACGTATAGATGGACGCAGTCTCAACCTGTACAGTAAGTAAGCTGTTAGCTGGTTCAAACTAATCTGCAGAAAGTTTTAAGACAGCTAAACCGGTCCTTCAACCAAAATCAAGTAACATGAAAAAGTTGATTTAATCCTAAGACTACATTATTATTTTTGAGAAAGATGAAAATGAGACGATTCAGCTACTACAAAAAACTTCGATATCAGTCTTAACATGCTTAAAAAATGTTGTTTTATAATTGTAAATGAGACAAAAAGGACTACACAAGTTTGTCGTCTTTAGTTTATGGTGCATTATTTTCTTATATTCCAAATAGTGAACTGTCACCTAAAGTTAGCACTTTTAATATCTGAAGTTGATTTATATAATAAGAATATTTGCCCGCATCAACAGAATTTTGCCATATATGTACTGGAAAAATGAATTATGATTTCTTTTTTTTATCCAAAATACTGAATTTTTTCAGTAGTCAGGAAGTATCATTTTTTTTAATTTGTTTTACATTTTGTCCTGCATGAGAATATAAGAGAGATGATTGAACTGGTCAGTAGTCAGGAAGTATCATTTTTCTCATTTGTTTTACATTTTGTCTTGCATGAGAATATAAGAGAGATGATTGAACTGAAATATAGTACATAAGTATCAGTCAAAATTTCAAGATGGTTCAAACTGCGTCATGAAAATATGCAATGACTTATGTATCCGTGCTCTGTACAATTTCGGTTCCGTCCAATATATAATCATTATGTGAGGTCAAACAAATTTAATTATGATGCATATATAATCAAAAACCAACATTTTAAAGACAGGCATCGACTTATAATTCATGTCTGATATCAGAATTTAAAAAACAATTAAAAATGAATGTGTTTTATATCTTCAATTTGACCACTATCACAAAACTACATAAACGGTCCTGTGAAGGTTCTGGTGGTTTAGCATATCGACCTTTTAACTTTAAGTTGTAACGAGCCAGCTCAGAAAAGTGACAAAATACGTCGTTGGCATCTATTATTAGCAAACTTTACACAAGTCTCCGAACCAATACAAGTTTTTAACAATTTATATATGGTAAACAAGAATAATTAAAAAATAGAAATTTAAGGTAAATTATGTAGACTCAGAACCGCGATGGTAATCCGAATTACGATGGTCACGCTAAAGTGCGATGGTTTGGATCTTAACTGTGAATAGGTAAAGCTGCAGTGCGATGGTTTGAAACTAAACTACGTTGTGGCTTCGCTGAACTGAAATTGCGGCATTGTGCTGAAGGGCGATAGTCAACATAAACAATATTTTGATTGTTTTTCATGTCGATGCAGACGTCAACTCGTTTGTTAAAAGTATTTTCAGGGTTTTAGGTTAATAAGGGGCGTATTAAAAAGCGATAGTACGAAAAACGGGGAGGATTGGCGGAGAGGAAAAGATAACCGTCTTAAGCGAATTTGTTACGAAATCCACATACATTCTTTTTTATGTATGATGGAGTGTGGCATTCTGAAAATGCATACAGGTCCGCAGTATCATAATAGTACGTTATAAGACAGACTCATGAAAGGTAAAATAGAAAAGCAGAATTATGTCTACATGTAGAAAACTAATCAGCACAATCTCTCATTAAGATTGAAACTGCTACTGGAGACATACACAGACAATAATGAATGCAAATGTATATAAAATAATATACTTCTGATAATAATTACACATCTGTAGATTTAACTAGCCATCACGCGTATAATAGACCATTGCAAATCTACGGTAAACATCACACTTCAGCGTGACAATCGCAATCTAGCGTAAACATCGTAAGTACATGTAAATATATATAAAGTAAGAGGGAAAATATAATTATAATTACATCTAATAATTTCTTTCTTACTTTTATGGATTGTTTTTCCCCAGATATTCTTTGAACAAAGATTACAACAATGACATTATTGTGAATGTTCAGATCAGTGTATGTTTCGCTATTGGTGAAGAAATCTTCTGCATACCAGAAAATGGATTGCACATTTTAAATAACCAGATTATTCCTTCTTGTTCAAGAAATTTTACAGATATTACAAGTGAGTACAACTCAATGGTGTTGTGCCAAAAAAAGTGGAGGTTCTTTATGATTGCTTGTGAGACAACTTTCTACCAAAAAGTGATAAGTGATAAAACATCCAATAATGACAACTGTGAAAGAACTAACGGGCTTATTTATGCGAAAGAAGATCAGGACAACACAAATGTCAAAATACAACGAACAATCAATAAATTGCAGAATCTTAGCTTTGGACAGGCATATAAAGACTCTGGTGGTGTTAAAAATATTCGTTAGTTCTAATCGTAACACTGAACAAGTATGCACAAGCACCAAAAGTGTATTGGATTTAAAAACATTCAATGATAATTGTTTTGATTTATGCTCTAATTGTGACAAATGCCAAAGATTTCCAAAATATGTATGCATGTCCCAATGTTGCAGTGGTTACAGTTTTAATACACTTTTTATTCAGTTACTTTTATTGTTTAGCAAACTATTTTTTTAAATCCAAAAAATCATATCCGTCTGCTGAAATAAAGTTATATTCGTATGAGTGATAATTTCATGTGATATTTGTGTGTATGAGTGTCCGTC
This sequence comes from Mytilus galloprovincialis, assembly GCF_965363235.1. Classification (NCBI taxonomy): domain Eukaryota; kingdom Metazoa; phylum Mollusca; class Bivalvia; order Mytilida; family Mytilidae; genus Mytilus; species Mytilus galloprovincialis. The sequence goes on from NC_134844.1 coordinate 31,267,746, forward strand.
TGCTTCTCTAAGCAACTTGGCATTTTTATAAAGAAGTCTTAATTGTTTATTATAGAATTTTCTGTATCAAATTGGATGAAAGAGACATCAGTAGGTTTGGACGATGGAATGAAGGAAGCTGCAGTGCATTATATACTAGAAAAACTGAACCTAGAACTCTTATTTGAGGGTTCAAAATGTGATCGTAAAAGAAAACCTTACATTCCAAATGTCCAAGGATGGCATAATGGTAAACATATTTAAATGCAGAGCTCATACAATTGTTTTGTTTTATACATGTTATAGATCATCATCAATTAATCAAAAAAATCAATTAGCCAAATAAATCTCTTTATATGTTACCCACGATTCATATTAAAATGTATTAGTGGGCCATTATCTTAAGTCATAACCATGGTTACCTATTACACAAATATCAACAGAAATTAAGCGTTTGGCATAAAGGTAATTTTTTGTTAAATTGATTTTAGTTTAATTGCATTTTCTTTTGTACCTTGACATGATCTAAATGGTATGTTTAAAACCAGAATCTGTCATTAAAATGATCAAAATAAAGGCTTAAATAAGAAATAGATTGTAAAAATGTTTTTCATTTAGGGTTTGTTCAAATGACTTTTATTATTATTTTTAGAATGTAAATTCGGAGTATTCAGGTTACCAGACGTTGAAAACATGATGTCATGTCATTTATCAGAATATTGTACAGGAATAAAGTGCTGTGCAGTTATTCCAGTGTTTGGATTGACGCTAGAACCATTCCTTATAATTGATCCATGTGAATATGTCATTTTTTATGGCATAAATACAATTAATAAAAGTTTATCTCTATTTGACTACGAATGGGGTAAGTGTTTTTCTTTTCTCTTCATAAACTGTTAGTTACAATGTGGTACAGCAACAACAAAAACTATGTTTTGTTTGTTTCCTTTAGATACAATCATAAGTTCCCATATACTAGTAAATGGAAGATTATCATGGCTATATGTAGCAACTTTACCTGACCATATAGGAAAATAGGTATTTAGTCGGATCTTAACACGTACTTGTGATTTGGTTAAAAAGCGGTTTTGTTCAAATATACGTAGAAATGTCGAAATGTTCAGTACTTAATTAAATCCGTATTTCGGTAGGATGGTGCAAGCATACGATTTTTATTGCGTCTTACACTTTGAGAAGCGAATAATCTTCAACTACTTTATTTAAATATTGTGTAAAAACGTTAATTTGAGCTATGAAAGTCAAGTGGCTCGAGTATTTTTCAGAGGAAGTTTTAAAAAATTGCAAAGAAATATTTTTACATTGGGTTAGCTTTCGTTAGTCTTAACTATCTATAGATTAACAACTTTTGGTTATATTTATAATTTAGAATCATCATTAAAGGTGGGGGACGATTTCGCAGATAATTAATTATATTGATGTGCCATTTGTATGCAAGAGTGACAATTCGTTGTATTATGTGCCAATTCGAAAAAGTAATGCGAGTATTCTCTCCCCTTAACAGGTTCATTATTTTATAATTAAGTTTAGGTTTCTGATATAATTTTGAATAATTACAAAATGTATCAATTCAATATATTTCAGTTTTTGTTATTGGTGTATCAAAAACATGTACGAATATAATTTCATAAATTTGAAACGTTTAAAATGATTACATACCAATATAAAGAACCGTTCATCATTTTTGAAAAAGACTATGAACGTAAATCGATTTAATTATCTTCCCTTGTTGACAGATTGATTGGGAAATGAACCAGCGTAATATAATGATAATCACAGAGAGGGACCAGCAAGCAATTTTTAATTGTAGCTTATTCAACGTTAAAACAATTTTCCACTATAAACGAATGTTACTTTATACAAATATAAGGACTTTGTTAGCTAAATCTACAAATTTTATTAGATATTATGATTTTTTATTGCAATAGATTAATATGCTACTATATGTCAATGATGCAACAACCGATAATGTAATACATATAGATATTTTTATTATAAAGTACAACTTGGTAGCTATACATGAAATATAGTTTTAACATTTGCAGTCAATAAACATGTATATTTACACCATCCAGACTTTAGAAGCTTATGATGCACTGTCATTTATGTTCGAAAAATTATATGAATAAATTTTTTAATCATATGCATCCTTATTATATATGAGGTTTAGTTCTCATTAGATACAATTTAGCTTCAATATATCAGTTGTTTCTAAGATTAAATGGGAAAATAAAGATGAAAGTATCTAAATAATAATTATAAATATATAATCATATTAAAAACAATCGCTTTAGTTTTTAATTGAAGCTTAAGAGAAGATAAAGGTTCATATCAATATGAAACCAACCAAAGGACACAAAACCCAATAGACCTTTAGATATAGATATTCTATCTTTAACGATAAAAAAAGAAAATATACCTACCGACTTTAGAAACGCAACACTAGATTATACTTTTTAATTCCCATTTTCAAATATGCAATTTTTGTTACTTTGTGAACTGTTTTCATTCCTTCACGGTTTTAAAAAAAATGTCAGTTCGAAAGTTGAATTGATTACGTCATTTTTTTTAATGTTAAAATCATGTGATATACACGGTACCCTGGTTTTCCCCTTACCAATGCATGTGTCACCGTTAAAAGTATGGCTGCCTATAACCAACGCCAAAATGATTGTCAAAATGGTCTACCAATTCAGTTCGGCATGATTTGGGTTCTGTTTTGCGCCTTCTGATTTATCATTTGTTCCATCCATTACAGTGTGTTTTGGGAATGCAATATGCAGATGAAACTTTAAAGCATTAAATATTTTTTTCGGAATAAAAAATAGAAGATGTTGTATAACTGCCAATGAGATGAAGTCAATTCTTTGGCTGTTCAGTATATGGGGAAAAAAATTATGTCATGAATCTGTGCGCAATGGCATTCGGCAATATTATTAGCAGCTGACATTGCGGCCGAAAACATGTCTCTCAAATGACGTTCGTTTTCAAATTCTATTGACATTGCATTGTCACTTAATGTTGATCTGGTCATTGATGTTCATCAACAAATCAGGTCTCCCTTGATCGTTGTTGGATGGATAGTAAGATGAGTTTCTGACATCAAATTGTCTTGTTGCAGCACATTCCAGTTTTCCCGTTTGCAGTATTCTTATGAGCTGATTAAGTTTTTTATTCCTCAGTTTTGGCAATATGGAAATGCAAATTTTTCTTTAACAAATTTATTGAGGGGGGTCAAGGATTACAAGGACTGTTTCACGAAGATTTTTGTTTATGGGTTTCGAATTTCGCTTTAAGAAATTCGTGCGACTTCAATAATAAAGTATGTTCATTAACCACAGGTAACCACAGGTAAGTCAGATGCTGATTTTTTCTAAAGAAAAAGAAGTATGGTAAACATGAAATATAGTTGTATGAGAATCAAAAATTATTTAGTGAAAAAAATCACCAATTGAGAGTTGCATTTGTAAAGTCAATCAGTTTGTATTAAAAAAAAACGAAGTACGAGGAAAATCATATAACAAATTGGAAACACCTGTCATATATTGCTACATACATTTCCCTTTGTAGATAATAGTGGAATCAACCTGGGTTTCTTGCTAACTAAACCTCTCATTTGTACGACAATTACATATAAATTGTAGCAAGTTATTGATACAAATACAGTATAAATTACCCCTGAATTGTTCAGAAGTAACACATTTTTAATTGATATGTTGTAATAATTTTATTTGTCCGTCTGGTCCTCCATCAGGTTGATTTTACACAACTTATTAGGTACGCTTTTCGTTGTTACTTTATAGGAACAGCAACTTAAAATATTTGGTGATCGATCACATTGCACTTGAAACAAATTATACAGCAGATGCAAAAAGTATGCCTCGAGTCTTTGATTGACTATAAATTGACTTTCAATTTTTCAATTAACGACATTTCAGCAGTGTTTGAAATATATTTCATCCAGTTGTAACGTTATTCTAGTGCTTGATTTCCTTGATAGAGGGTCGTTGATTACAAAGATGCTTCTAAGTGGTAAAGTTTAAATCTTCTCTAGAAAAAGTTGGTGAACGCTATAGGAAGTTGTTTGACCATAAGACCATATCTGTTTATGATATAATGACCGATACATTCAAATGATTTGAAACATAATCATGTTATCTTTTTCTTGACTTTTACTTACTGAATTAGAGTGGTTTGTATATACATGAGATATGCAACGGTTGCTACATTAAGAGCAGTTGCGAGTTCTTCTGGTGTTTTTATTTATTGCCATGGCACTGTCAGTTCGTTTTCATTTTCGTGTTCAGTTTGATTTTCCATTTGGTACTTTTTGCCTCACTTTAACTATGATGAATTGTGACATGTTAACACTTTTTGAATGTATTATAACCAACTTTAATTTGTCTATATATGTTGCATAAACTCAATGTTTTAGTCATATATGTCCCTAGTACTACCGAAGAGAATGACTTCCTATCTTGTTTTCAGATTAATAGTACTTTTTCGAAGTTCGTAGGCAGCGTGACAGTAATGACTTGTAATCCTAAGCGATTTTCAGATCCCTCAGACACCGTTGTTATGAGATGATTACAATGATAGCATAACAACTCACTCAACTGCTTGTTGACCAATACTTTCATTTATGTTTTTTTTTCTTTTTGACGAAGATTGATATATATTGGTTTAAATAACAATCAGAAAGTCAATGTATTCTCTATTTGTATACACTTATAGTATCGTAATACATAAGGAAGAAATACACTTTAAAAATTAAAGTGATATTTTCCAGGAAAGAAGATTCAACTATCATTTGCAAATAATGTCATTAAGATAGAGTGAGTATTGATCTTTAACAAATTGCACTTTTGGACTGATTACAACTTTTGTTCTCATTTCAAAATAATATGGGAGAAAAACATCTAAAACGAAGAATAGTTGATGAAGAAAAATCCAACTATTCATTAAGGCACGAGTGCTATTTCACATGTACCGTATTTAACATGATTGCTCAGTTGTGTATATTTTCAAAAGCTTTTTGTAGGGTTAGCATAGAGCAACATGACAATAAAATATATTCAAATTGAAGTAATGTTTGTTTCGTAAAATGATGAATACATCACAGTTGATACCAACCATGTTAGGTAATGGTTATAGTCGTTAAAACATATTTTTGTTAGTTTTGCATAAAATTCATAACATGTTGAGATCTTTGAAAAAGATTTTAGTATTTCAAACGCTTTACTTGCCTAGTATGACATTTCGTAAAAGTTGCACAGATTTAGAAATACTTTTGCATTTAGTTTCGGTAATGAAGTCTTACAGGTAAAGTTAAATATTTCTAAAGGAGGTTGAAATAGGCAGAACCATATATTTATACTTTGTAACTATAAATCAGCATTTCAGAAAGTTCATACCAATACGAATTCTGTAGAAAATGATTGAATAAAATGTAAATTTTCTTTATCTAAAACGTGCAATGAATAAAAAAACTAAATGTAATTTTTTTTATTACAGATTTTCAATCAGAAAACCACCAGGACAGAAAATATTTATAATTGACCTGTCAATTATGGCATGTTTAATTGATGGTGAAAAATGTATACCCGATATCAAAATATTGGACTCGACACAATTTCGACATATTATTTGTGATCTTGATGTTTCCTTTAATATTAAAAGTAAGTTTTGCTAAGAATGAGTATCATAAAAAAGGGCGTTTAACTAAATAATTCAACTAACATGAATAGTATTGATCAGCAGTTAGTGAAATAAATTAAAATATTAATTGAAACTTTGTTTTCAGATAAAACATTAAAAATAAGTACATTTGAATTATTATCTTTTTATTATACGACCGCAAAAAAAAATCTTTTGCGATCGTATATTGGTATTACATTGGCGTCTCCTTCGTCGTCGTCCATAGACATTTGGTTTCCGCACAATCACTTAAGTATAAGTATATAGAAGTATATGAAATTTAAGCACAATGTTTATAAATACAAAAGGAAGTTTGAGATTGATTTTTTTTTAGTTTTTGTCTCAACAGTTTAGGAAGTAGGGGCCAAAAAGGGCCCAAATAAGCATTTTCTTGGTTTTCGTACAATAACTTTAGTGTAAGTAAATAGAAATCTATGAAATTTAAACACAAAATTTTTTACCACAAAAGGAAGGTTGGAATTGATTTTGGGGGTTTTAGTCCCAATAGTTGCGTCCAAAATTAAACTTTGTTTGATTTCATTAAAAATTGAATTATTGGGGTTCTTTGATATGCTGAATCTAACCATGTATTTATATTTTGGATATTGGACCATAAAAGGTAAATGTCCAATTTAAATTTTTTAAGTTCTTACACCACATTCATTCTGTGTCAAAACCTATGTTGTGTCAACTTTTTAATCACAATCCAAATTCAGAGCTGTATCAAGCTTGAATTGTATGTCCATACTTTCCCAAACTGTTCAGGGTTCGACCTCTGCGGTCGTATCAAACTGCGCCCAGCGGAGGATTTTGTTATGCCCCATTTATCGGCATTATGTTTTTTGGTCTATTCGTCCGTTCGTCCGTCTGTCCCGCCTCAGGTTAAAGTTTTTGGTCGAGGTAGTTTTTGATGAAGTCGAAGTCCAATCAACTTGAAACGGAGTACACATGTTCCTTATGATATGATATTTCTAATTGTAATGTCAAATTAGAGATGTTACCCCATGTTCATGGTCCACTGAACATAGTGCGGATGGGGCATCCTTGTACTATGGACACATTTTTGTTTATATTATTTTCAATCTATCTGGTAATATGACTGTTGGCAGTTTTTGGCGGTCTTCTCGATAGATAACTAGATTGAGTTTAGTCTTAACTAAGCTCACAATGCTGATACATTTATAGTATCCATGCATAACTTATTGGTTCTTTATGATTTTTTTTTGTAATTTGAATAAACGTTAAAATATGGTATAAACCAAAAATGGAAATGCGTGTCACATTAATGCATATATCGTAGACATTATATAATCTTATTGTTTTTTTTTAGATTTTTCTTTGAATAACTGGATCCAGCATATTGGCAGTAGTAAAGTTTCGGGTATGTTGAGCACATTACAAGTACGACTTCTTCTACAGCAGCTTGGACTTGACAAATACATGAGCTCGCCTAGATGTAAACGTACTGAGGCGAAATATATACCAGCTGTTAAAGGATGGCAATCAGGTACCATTTAATATATCATCTATGATGTAAGGCTACAATTTCAGCAATCACCGTAATGTGTGTAGGAAGACAACTTGTGTGTCTCACAGGCAATTGTAGGTTCGAACTGAAATAGTAGTACTGGTAACTTTTAGATAATATATTAAATTTTATGATGAGCATAATATTTTAACTGCATAGTATTGGGTCTTTTTGTTTGCCTTTAGAGAACAAACTTATAAAATCACAATACATGTATATCGATTCGTAGATATCTTAGTAATGGTGTATTAAGGAATTTCTAATATGGTAAATACATGGAAATTTCTTTTCTTTGGAATTGAACAATCTTTCCTTCATGTTATACCTTAACTTTTTTACTCTATTTTCAGATTGTACCCATGTTTCAAGTTCAGATCTTGTGGAATTACCAAAATATTTGTCATGTTCGTTATCAACATCTTGCACAGCTGTTGACTGTTGTTTGGACTTCGATTTATTGAATTTAACACTGAACTTTCATGTTTCTGTGGATACATGTGAATTTATCATAAGAGGTGGTATAGAAAAGTTCAAATTTGAAATGCCGTTCTCCAATAATATGTGGGGTAAGATCATTGTTTGTGATTTTATCCTATGTATATATTCAGTTTATTTAGAAATATCTTACTCCTTGATAAAAACACAAACAACTGAACATTGATATTTACAGATTTTCTTTTTGTCTTTGTACAACTTGAATTTAGCTGTCGATTGAACAGTCATTATTGTTTATTGTGTTTTATATTATCAAATTATGTCAGCGACTTATCTATATTCCTTGACTTAGGCAGTAGTTTTTAAGGAAACCCACTTCTAAATAGTATTTGTTACTTGTCTTTGATTTTCTTCTTGTTTACTTAACCTGAAATTACCTTTATTTTAGGAGATACAAGAGAAGAAAGACTTCAGGAGATAATCAGGATTATGTGAGTGATAATTAATATACACCTAATCAAGTATAGACTATTCTGGTTATACTCGGTCCGTCCATATGTCTGTCAATCAATTAGAGAATTTGATGTTTTTTGGGGGGAACTAAATGCGAGGGTTTGTGAAAATTGATAACAGACTTCACGTGAGCGTGTTGCCATAAATGTTAATCGCACTAGTACGACTGCCTGTTTTTAAGACTCGCAGATAATTTGTCATCTCTCAGTTTTTAGTCGAATTTTTCTCAGAGACTTTGAATCAAAGCTTCATGAAATTGTTTAGCATGTTTTAAGTGAAGTTTTTAGCTTACCTCGGCCGAAAGGCTAATTGAGTTTTTCTTATCACTTGACCTCCGTCGTATGTCGTCGTCTGTCGTCCGTCGTCGTTAACTTTTACAAAAATCTTATCCTCTGAAACTTCTGGGCTAAATTTAACCAAACTTGGCCACACTCATCATAAGGGTATCTTGTTTAGTTTCCTAAATGTGTCCGCTAACCCGCCGAACCAACCACGATGGTCGTCATGGCTAAAAATAGAACATAGGGGTAAAATGGAGATTTTAGCTTTTATCTCTGAAACCAAAGCATTCAGAGTAAATCAGACATGAGGTAAATTTGTTAATCAAGTCAAGATCTATCTGCCCTGAAATTTTCAGATGAATTGGACAACCCGTTGTTAGGTTGCTGCCCCTAATTTGGCAATCTTAAGGAAATTTTTCCGTTTTTGGTTATCATTATGAATATTATTATAGATATAGATAAACAGCAATAATGTCCAAAAAAGTAAGATCTACAAATAAGTCAACATGACCTCTCAAGGAGTTATTGTCTTTTATAGTTAAAAAATCTTTTCCAAAAATCTTCTTCTCTGAAACTACTAAGACAAATTTACCCAACTTGTTCACAATCATCATTAGGGTATCTAGTTTAAAAATTGTGTCCGATTACCCCGCCCGCGAATCAAAATGGCCGACATGGCTAAAAAAACATAGAGTTAAATGCAGTTTTGGGCTCATATCTCTGAAACCAAAGCATTAAAAACAAATCAGACAAGATAAAATTATCTTATTGTAAGCTGCAAAGAGAAACTATTGAAATCTAAACACATTCACATTGGAAAATATAAGTTTTTATTGGAAAGCCTTTTATATATCAATGTTTATTTGCTTTTCAATACTAATAAGCTCTTACAAAATAATGATTCAAATTCCAACTGCATGTATGTGTTGTATGTGTATCTGTTTAATTAAAATACAAAAATATAATGACATGCAGACTGAATAAACCTTTTTATGTGCATATTAAACAAAGGAAACAGATAGATTCATGACAAAATTGTGTTTTGGTGTTGGTGATGTGTTTTTAGATTTTACTTTACTGAACATACTTGCTGCTTACAATTATCTATAATGAACTTGGCCCAGTAGTTACAGTGGAAAATATTTTGTATAAATTTACAAAATTTATGAAAATTGTAAAAAAATTACCATAATGGGCAATAACTCCTTGAGAGGTCAATTGACCATTAATACGTATTATTAAATCGTTGGTTTTTTTTTATTTCTTTTGTAATAATAGGTTTTATTCAGAATGTATGTACTATAGTTCAACATAACTAATATAGGACAAATAGAACTCAACAAAAAAAAAATTTAAACAAACAAAATTAAACAAAAATCAATAAACAAAATATTTCTATAGACTACAAGACGCAAATTGTAAATAGTTATCAAAGGTACCAGGATTATAATTTAGTACGCCAGACGCGCGTTTCGTCTATATAAGACTCATCAGTGACGCTCATATCAAAATACTTATAAAGCCAAACAAGTTCAAAATTGAAGAGCATTGAGGGTCCAAATTTTCCCAAAAGTTCTACCAAATACGGCTAAGGTTATCTATGCCTGGGATAAGAATGTAAAAATGACCACATTATTGATATTCATGTCAACACTGTAAGTTAACCAAGGTGCTTCGAATGCATAATGAAGTAGTTTCTATATATGATAAAGCTTTTAAAACAAGGCAAAAATAAATCTGAAGGTTACCTAGGTGCTTTGGATTAGTTAGCAGTTCCTATGTACTATCCTATTGAAATATATGACAAGGCATACAAAGGAGGGGTGAAAGATACCAAAGGGACAGTCAAACTCAAATATCGAAAATAAACTGACAATATCGAGATGATACGGCATGTGATACGGATGTTTTATTCTCTTTATACAGTTTATTGCGTAATAGTTTTAAAGAAGGTTTTATTAAACAGGAAATGTGAAAGGATATTTATTTTAAAATGTGATAAGACAACAGTATACCGCTGTTCAAAATTGCGTTTTACATTTGTGCATGCAAGATTTTACGACATGGTGTACTAGAATCCGATAGAATAATTCTTTATACGCAAAACATCATTTCGAATTTGGAGTTTTTGAAACAGAATGGTTTATGCTACATTACATAACTTACTCATATTTTTTTATTTCACTTTTTAGATACAAGATTGAACTGCTTTCTGATCAAAACATGATCATTATGGATTTACAATTCAGCATTTGTTTGGAACCAAATATGTGTCATCCAGTTGTAGATGTATTTAAATCTCAGCTTTTACCAATACCTCTGTGCGAAATGAAAATGGAATTTAATGCAAAAAGTGAGACCATGCAGGGCTTAGGCTTAGATGCATCATTATTTTTCTTATTTGATATTGGCTTTGAACAAGTTGTCAACTGCGAGTACTCTCATATCTGTACTTAATGTATGTTGGTTGTTAGAATGTACAAATAGCCGTCCACATCCATTCTCTGTATTTCAATTCGTATCAATCTGATGACTTTAGCCTTTTTCAACTGATTTCTATTGTTTTATATATACAGTTACACCACTAAGGTAAGGGGAGGGTTGGCTCTTTCAAAGTAGTTTAAACACATCACATTCTATATGTGCCTGACCCATGTCAGGAGCCTCTAATGCAGTGCTTGTCATTCATGTCACTTGTTGCTGTGTGACATAAATGTTTTTCGGTTATCATAAATTTGGCCGTAAGTTTTCTTGTTTGAATAATTTTATAATTATGTCATTTCGGGGCATTCTATCGTTAATACAATTTGTAAGGGTTTTGCCCATTGATGAAGGCCGTACGATGACCTATAGTTTTATTATCATTGCGTGTTAACTCTTTGTTTATCGTTTACTTACTAATGTTTACACATATTTTTGATGATGTTTAAGTTAGTTATTTTGTATCTCTTTTAAGATATGCATGATTTTTTTCATTCGTTAAATCTTGAAAATATATAAAAAAAAAACCAATATTGTCAATGCAAGCCTCATATTCATAAAGTAAAGGAAGTATAAATGTTTAAACACCTACTCAATAATTGTGTTCGTCATTTCGTTTGTTCATTTATTGATTCATAATTGATTTTATGATATTTTCTGACTTTCTGATCTTTAAAAAAATATATATTTTATACCCTTCCAGAGAAGGAAAATGTACTGTGTTCTATCTGTCTGACCTTCCGACTGATTGTTGCATTTATCTTAAAAACTGCAAATCAAACCTTTCTGAAATTTATGATACAATGACTTTATGCATTTCAACATAATATACTGTGTGGATTCGTCGCTTATCAACATCCTGTTTAAGGAATACATGTGTACTTATATATTCTAAATATCATAGACAAATGAAATTTTTGTGTCGAACTTAGAAAAATACTACAGATAAGAGCTCCCCAAAATGTTTTATGCTCAACTGTGTGACGCTGTTTCAGATTCATCAATCATCAACTATTTGATTACTAAAAACATGTATTCTAGTCACAACAGTCATATATGAAATTTTGATTGCATTTTTTATATGAAATAGTTCTTCTCTTGAAATGTTTGCGTAGACTAGGACAAATATCATGGTACGTTTAGGAGACAATATTTTAAAGGACAGTATTTTTTTCAACAAATACACAAATTACATTTAAAAATATGTTTCAGATGTTTCTTTGATAAATTGGATGACAGATAAAGGATTAAGAATAGGACAAAGTTTGACAACTGCTTTAGGGAATGAATTACTTGACAGTTTTGGTCTGACAATTTATATGAATGATGAACAGTGCAATAGATTTGAGGGAATTTACACTGGAGCTGTGAATGGTTGGAACCACAAAGGTACATATATTTTTAAATGTTTTGTAAATTACAATTATATGATGATTGTATTTGATATTTTGCAGCAATGAATAATCTAGATAAATCACATTTTGAGTAAATATTCTAAACTTAGAAGGATATATATTAAAAAGAAACAAACGAAACACCAAGGTTTTACTATTTCAGATTGTCCGGTTAACATGACTTTACCCAGAATTCATAGCAGTATAACTTGTCATGTATCAGAACTCTGCACCGGGATAACATGTTGTATAGAAGTTGGAAAAATTAAGAAAACATTTACTGCTTTTATTATTCTGGACTATTGTGTCATGCAGCTTAGTATTGGCATAGAGCGAAAAACATATGAAATATCATTGCTTAGGTACAAATGGGGTAAGTAGTACTTAAAGGAGTCGATAGATACAAGTTCATACTGAAAGCAACCGAAAAATACAATTTTTGAAATACTAAGGTTTTTCGACCGCAGGAATAGATTACCTTAAGTTTATCAAATAAAACTTTTAGGTATGTTGGTTCTAATTGCTCTTCAACTTTGTATTTTACTTGGCTTGTTACCTTTTTTTTTTATTCGAGCGTCACTGGTGAGTCTTTTGTAGACGAAACGCGCGTCTGGCGTAAATACAAATTTTAATCCTGGTATCTATGATGCGTTTATATACTTATACAAATATTAAGGAAAGTTAAAAAGAAATATGTCTCAAGTTGCAGATAAGCCGCCATGCTTTAAAGCAAATTCTGATTTGAAAATAGATTTTAATTGAGTAGATTTACTAAAGATCTGAGGTTAACAACAATTTCTCTAGAATATTGAGGTTTAAAAATCTGTTCATAACTATAGATTAACTGTTAACAAAACTTGATGTTTTAAAATAGTAAGGCTTTTCTACCTCTAGCTGTATTTGGCAAAACCCATAGGAGTTTTTGGTCCTTCGTACTTTGGTCTTTTTAACATTTATTATTCGGGCGTCACTGATAAGTATTTTGTAGACGAAACGCGCGTCTAGCGTAAATATAAGATTTTAATTCTGGTACATGTGATTTATTTACAAACACTTGGTCAATGCTACTGCTGGTGGAGTTTACCCGAGGGTATCACCAGCCTAGTAGTTAGTACTTATGTGGTGACTTCAGTTATCATTGATATAATCATAATTAGAAATGTTAACAAAACTTAGATTTTTTAAATGCTAAGGCTAATCTTCCTCAGGAATAGATTACCTTAGCTGTATTTTGCAAAACTTTACAGAACTTTGGGTCCTCCATGCTCTTAAACTTTGTACTTTATTTGGGCTTTTTATCATTTTTGATTCGAGCGTCACTGATGAGTCTTTTATAACAAAATGTACATCTGCAGTACATATAAAATTTCAATTTCAATCCTGGTATCTATGATAAGTTTATTTGTCAATTTTGATATACAATTCAGTGATTATCTTTTACGGTTTCAACTAAATGTATTTTTCAGGACAAAAAGAAAGTTTAACGTTGATGAATGTTATTCGTTTAGAGTAAGTTTCATTCCATATGTTTATATAAGTTCTGTAGCATTTGTCTTCTGCATACACATGGCATTTCTTTATTTCAATACATCATGTAGATTTTTCACTGACCTATATTTCAGTGCATCCTTTTTATATTTGACATCTATCAAAGTCTTGTTTATGGATAGTGTTCACGTGCTATGTCTACTCTACATACGTTAAGACAGCATAGTTCTAACTAAATTCAAGAGGAATATATAGCATGCCAAGTAATTCCCGTTTGCAGGAAAACGATATTTATTACTTCAAGCAATCATTTACACGAATAGTAAGTTATTCAGTTAAGTAGTCGTTTTATGATTTATTTATACATACATTAAACATCTGGTGTTAACTTTAAGTGAGTAGAAGTATGTTTTTCTTAAAAAAAACTGTTTATTTACAAATGGCTATCTGTCAAATATATTACAAAAAACAGGTTTTCTGTGTATGATTTGACTGGTGAGAACATGTTCCTGTTGAATTTGAACATCAGTGTTTGTTTAGAAGTTGAAGGACCTTGTTTGATACACATACCTATCTTCAAAAACACCAAACTTCCGAAGTATCAATGTGATTGGTCTAAAAAGTTAAATTCGAAAGGTGAGTAATATTATGTTGAATCGATGGATTCTACTTTCAGCTAGGTTAGTATTGAAGAAGTGGTCTGGCATTATATCAGTTCAAAAATAAATTTCTTTTTTCTTTTCAATTTTTTTTACAATTTTTGGTTCTGTATGATACATTTTGTAATTGGTTATATTTTGGAAAGTTCGAATTCAAATTAATTTGTACGCATGTGGAATTACTAACAGTAAGTATATGTAGGTAGCTGTATACGCATTAGCTCACCTTATATTCATGATGTTATTTTGTCCCATTTTCAGTCATGGTCAATTGACTCTGATTTTTTTCTGAAATTAACATTTTGAAATTTATAAGTTTTGATGTAAATAGTTTAGTTTAAGAATAACTTTTGGTCTATGCTTAAATATAGCTTTAATATTAATTAACACATTGTTTTTCAGTGTTTTCCATGAAGAAGTTTAAATTAGAGAATGATTTGTCTGATAAAGTAAATGGTCTAGTTATAACCAGATTGCTGGAAGAATTAGGAATAGCTAATTATCTTAGAGAAGAACAGTGCAATCGTCTTACTAGTCCATTCTCATTGGCAGATTCAACTGGATGGAATGATGGTAAGGACTGACAATGAATTCTTACTACCAGTAAAATTACTAGAAAAAAACAACCTTGAGAGGGGAGGCACCTGTATGGTTATCGAGGATGTATAAAATCACATCTATATGGTCTGAATGGGCACATTAAGTTTGGTGCCTCACGTAAAAGAGTGCCAAACGTTTTACAGGTTATGAATCCTTCGTTGAGGGGATCGACGATGACCTGTTAGAAGGGTGAATTTCTGTCTCTATCTAATATATTCTAATGTTCAGGTGGTGGTATTCCAAAAAAGAATAGTTCTGTTATACTTGAAAGGTAGCTGAATCTAAGGCGATTGCTCATAAACTCGAATATTTTATTAATAAGAACATTTACTATTTTTACACATTCAGTTTTTGTGGTATTTGTCTTTTATAGGGAGTTCGGTATTTTTTTAGTTTACTTTTTGGAATAAAAAAACTTATTGGAGAAAAAATAAATCCTTATCTGTTTACTTTTCATCATTCCTCATATATTGTTTTCATTTTTAGAATGTAAACGTCTGCATCAGAATACTTTACAAAAACTAAGAGGACCAATCAGTTGTTACCTGACTGAAGCATGTAATCACGTAGAGTGTTGCATGTTTGTTGCTCAGATAAACAGAACTATATCCCTGTTTCTAAACATAGATTCGTGCAATTACCAGATGTCTGTTGGAATTGAGACACTTGTGTTTCGTCAATCTTTACTACATTATGAATTTGGAAAGACAGATATGTTTAGAATGGGTGATGTTGTTGAATTGAAGTAAGTGATTTCTACGGCTAAAACTGATCAACTGTACTATTATGTCGGTTACAAAAATTAGCGATACCTTATGCCGGCCTCGTTAACGCTAGTATATATCATATCACTTGTTAGTATACAATATTTAAATAATTTAGCTAACTATAGTAACTGAATAAAAAGCTGATAATATGAATTATCGCTATTTTGTGAAATTTAATTTCCTCTTAAGCTGGGTTAACACATTCACGATTTTTACTGCCGTTCTTGACAGAACCATTCCCTATTCAAATTTGTCAAAAGTCTGATCAAGATCCTGTAAATCGTGGATGGAAATTCAAACTTTCATTAAAATTTGTAAAACATTGTTTTTTAATCACAACAATCAGATATTGTTCAGGAAGCGTCGATATTCAGCCGTTTCCAAGCGAATTTGTCCCGATAATTCCGTTCTCAATCCGATTCTAATCCGATTTGTATCTTTTGCATTGTAAAATTAAGACAGTGAACCAACGCTGACGGCAGTTATCTGTTAAAAACTGTCGGCATATTCGGGATAATACGATACTGTCGGAACGTAATCCTGTCATGGTCCGCTCTATCGCATTGCAAACGGCTTTGTCTAGTTTCAGTAGTATTGCTTTCTGTGATTGTCGGGACTCTGACGTGGGTATCACTGACGAATTTTGTATAAATAACGGGACTTTTCCGAAACGGTTTCGGCAAGGACGGTTCGCAATCGACAAGATTTGGATGCAATCTGGACTCAATCAGCAGAAAAACAGCAATGAAAAATTTCCGTCCAGAAAACACAGAACATTGTTAGGATTTTGATCCAATACAGCAGAATCTATCATGACATAGTCACGGTTGTAATCCTGCTAGACAAAATCGGCAGAGTTTCCTCGAATGTTACGGGACGCACCTAACTGTCGGGGTGCTTTGCCGAACTACCAGGAACATTCCCGACCCGTAGGAATCTGTTACGAACTTTAACGACTGCGTTCAGACAATGATAGGACATTCCAGATGATTGGGGAAAGTAATCCGATTTTTTTCACTTTTAGTGTCATATCGGCATTATGTGAACGCCGCATAACTGACTGATAATAACCTTTCTCAGAACAGTAGAGGGATATAAAAAATATAGCCAAAGGCCGTTGTCAATTAAATTAACAAAGTTGTCATAGGTAAAGTAGCGATCAACATCATTGTTCATCTCAACTCGTTGTTCTTTCACTTCCGCCGTACCGGCTCAACCGAGAAAATCTATCTCGTTCCTTACCCTGTTTGTGTGACTTCAGATTTCTGATAATTTAGAATGTTGGCCTAAATGCACGTGTCATTGCAACCCTTCTGAAACGATGCAAAATAATTTTATTAGACTTTGTACATTATAAGGACATAAAATCAAGATGTGCATATCCACAAGTCTTTTTCGATCAGTTAGCTTTTGTAGCAGTACTTAGATTTAAACAAATGAATCGTCTAAAATGTTTTGTCTAAAAACAATGTTGGGGCGTGACGTATGTGAGTGGGCTCAACAATTGTAGCATGTTTATCATTTTTAATCTGACTTGTTATACAAACATTTCATTTGTCATTTTTTTCAGATATAGTATAGAAGATTTCAAAGGGGAGCGCATGTTTTTATTGAATATGGATTTAAATGTATGCTTTGAAGCAGGAGGATCATGCATTTTGAAGCTGCCATTATTGAGAGATGTGTGGATTTCAAAGCCAGTTTGTAATCTTGACCAGGGATTTCCCAAACTTGGTAATTCAAAGAAATTACACATACAGTAATAACCATAAATAAATTTGTGGAAACACTTTTAAATCCCTCTTTTGAGAGAATAAGTACAGGCATAGGTTGAATAGTGTAGAATGCAAAAGTTTCCGTTTCATGTGTTTAACAAATGTTTTCATACAGCATACAAATAGTTTCCGTGTAAAGTAAGATATTATCTATCCAGAAGAAAGCTTTTAAGGAATGTGAATGAAATTAATTAACTACAGAAATTTACTTATGTGAACAAAAATGCAAAAATATGAACTCCGAAAGATAATGCTGCTGAAAAAGACATCTGAATTAAAAAAAAAAACACACATAAAGGATCCACATGTTTGCAGAATTTGCATTACTTGATCATTAAATCTTTTCCAGATTTTTCGTTGCAAAAGTTTAGTCAAAATTTTGAAAAGAGCAAATCGTTGTTACCACAATTTGCAGTTGATATTTTCTTAGAGCAGTTGGGAATAACTAAGTTTTTAGAGTCAGTTTCTTGCAACAGAAAGTTATCTCCATATTTTCCACACGAGAATGGCTGGAACAATGGTAAGTTTTTTTCAAATATTCATAAATATCTTTTCAGTTGCATTTGTTACCCCCCCCCGAGCAACGCCATACAGGGGGATACAGAAATACAAGTCTCATAATTGCTCTCTTTGAGATTTATTATACTTTTTTATGAATAATTATTGCCAGATGTTTACAAAATTTAAATCACATGATAATTTTATCAATGTTGGACATGGTTCAGTATCGTACAGATCAACTTTTTTAAGACGTCGGTCAAAGAAGGGACGTTTTATTTTATTCTTATGGCCGTCCGTCTGTCTACCTGAATGTCTACACTTCACACATTATCTAATCTTCTATTACCAAATTTTCATTAAATTTTAACGCATCAAACATGTTCCTAGAATAGGAATTAAAAAGGAACAAGGCAAAGATAAATGTTTACGCAGCTTTACGTACAATTTTCAAAGATGACGATCTCCTATGAAATATGCAATTTTATTCAAAGACATACATAGATAATAATGAGTGCAAATCTATATACCTATTATAAGAACGACTTCTCTGAATAATTTCACATCTGAAGATTTGAAGCTTTCCATCGTACATCATATAGACCATCGCACATCAGCTAATGCATTTGACCTTGCATCGCGCATTAGCTAACGCAACATACCATCGCACTTTAGCTTGACCATTGCATTTCAACATTTCCGTCGAACCTCCCATGCTCACAAAAATACAACTGCGTTTAATACAAAAAAATGAATGTTATTATGCATTGCAGTGTGCAAGTATCAACTTGGACTACCAGTTCTAAATGATCCTGTGACATGTCATATAACAAATGCATGTTCCGAGATAGAATGCTGCCTTGATGTTAAACCACTTCAGAGATCATTCAATGCATATATCCTTCTTGATGCTTGTTCAAATAGGATCAAACTTGGAATAGAAAACTACAATTTAGATACTGTCTATTTTGGTTTCAAATTTGGTAAGTGTGATAAATCTACTATTGAAAATGATTGAATTATCAGTGAAATCTAAGTGTTATAATGCAAATACCAGTTTGTACATTTTACTGATCATAAGTAAAGTCATATGAAGCCAAGAATGCAGACTTAACTTTCAACATGTAAAAGTCTCAAAATAAAAGATTCTCAAAAAAGTTTTTCCAAAAGTTAAATTACGAGTCAGAGATAATGTTGGTCTCAACACGTAAACTGGTAGACAGTCTTATAGGTCCAGTATACTGACATGATATTGAGAGGTTACGAAAAGTTTCTCAGTTTTACAACCTTATTGAATTTGTTGGAAAATGGCTGCCATTGTGTTTCATAATTTTGCTAGGTTAGAGCGGTTAATTTAAGTTAAAACATTCCATATATCTTTTTCAGGAGTGATTCATCGAGTGTCTTTGGGGAATATGTTGATTATGGAGTAAGTATTCATTTTGTCCTATATATGACTAAGTATGGAATACAATTTGTAAATCACGAAAAAGTTGTGAACGTGTATATCCAACACTTATTTACCCCAGCTACGAAGCCAATCCTTGAAACTGTATGTTGATCTGATGATGTCAATCTTGAAACACATGTACATAAGTGGATGTGACTTTGACTTGATCGAATGTCGGCTTATTGACATATTCATGATACTGTTTAATTTGAGGTTGATGTGTTCAGTATTATGTATAATTCTATTTTCTATAGTATAAATTGTCTCATATCGTAATTTAAATGATGTTTTGTGAATTGTTTGTTCAGATAGAGTAAGTAATTGCTATATTAGTATTACTTTCTTTAATATTTACTTATTGCTTTTGTTTTTACGAAATATATTATGCGAGTATATTTTCTAAAAGATGTGCAACGACTTGTATGCACTAGCCTTTAAGGGACGACATCAAAAGTTCAATGTAGGATAAAAAAAACTTAATTCAAATAGTTTTTTCACTGACCCCCCCTTCTTAACTTAATTAGGGAAAAATTGATATATCTATATGGATATATGTAAAATCGATTTGGATTAACATAACTTTTCCAGCAAGGTTGACACCCATCACCCTCCCACCCCACCCCCACCCTTAAACTATTTGATTTAAGTTATTTTTATCCTACATCAATCTTTTGATGTCGTCCCTAATCATGCTAATATGGTCATATAATATAAAATTTGAAAGCTTATATTTTATACTACCTGTTTTAAACGGTCATCAATAATTTGTACGCTGGATAGTTTGTTTAATCAAGTTCAAAGGTAAAATATGAACGTTTCAAATTTTTATGAAGAATAAAACAAAATGCCCTTGGTTGGTTCTAGTATAATGTTTTTCCCCTTATCTTTTCAAAGAACTATTATCTTATTTTTGAACGGAATCCCATAAAGTCATATCAAAAGCAAATAAAAAATATAAAATTTTTACAAATTTAAATTGCTCTTAATTAAAGTCGAAAACGTATATTTCAAAGTTGAATAAAAACATGTGTCCTTACAGGTCGAGGTATTTTTAAAAAAAACTTTAATCTGCAATCTATTTTATAATATTTCTCACCAGTCAGTAATTTATTTCGTGAGACTCTTTGTTTTCATTTATTGAAGTGCCTTTAAGGTGGTACCTAACACTACAGGGATATAACTCTGTAAAGTCAGCTAAACTTTTTAATTACATTGTGTTGTAAAGGGAATATAAAGCTTCTCGGTGTCTTCTTGGTGTTTGTCAAACTGCTATATAACCAGTGTAATTTGTTTCTGATAAAATGGTTGGTTCAAAATGTTTGAAATTTTTATATTTTTGTTAAAGGGTCAAAGTTAACACTAAACGAGCCAAATTAGTTTTAGTGAAAGTGTTGGTTACCACCTTAATATTACCATCTTAAACAAGATCTATTTTCCTTTTCATAGTTTAGATAACACACCTTCAAATTATCTTATGACGCATACGATTGCTTACGAAGAAATAAAACTTTATTCGAACATATTTCTATATTCACAAGACAGTATTTGCAAAGACTTACATAGTGTAAAATACAAATTTTGTCGTCCATGACTTTAGATAGTGATTTGATGGTAATTGTACCATACGAATATTAATGAACGGACAAGGAAATATAATATGCTTTCAAATCGTTTTTGGTAATGTTCATTAAAAACAACATATATAATACTAAAATTACGAGGTCCAATTTGTCAGCCGTCATCACGTAAAAACGACGAATCAAAGAATTCAACTTTATATACAACTAATATAGTACAAAGGTGTAGATTAAAAATTACACCACTCCAGGCCCTTTTGTTTTTCACGTAATTAATATTGCCAATAATTAGGAAGTTCCGGGTCGAGTCCGATACCGATACCAATAGTATAATCACCTGTTACCTATTACCTTATCTGTACGTTCCGCATCTGACAGGCGCATCACCAAACGGTGTATTCAGGATTAATATGCTATATACACGGGTCATGATCACAGGGTTGACACTACTAAATTGTCAAATTGTTACCTATTGTAGTATTTTAATCCGTAAGACTTTCTAAGATAACAATACGAATACTAAAAATCTGGACTAAAAATAGGTTTCAATTTTCAATATTATTAAATCAAGTAAATAAACAAATAGGGTTTGCCACATCTCTGGAGTAGCAACTCTCAAATACTTTTTTTTTATTTAACAAAAATACCTGTATGACTATTTCAATAGTTTATTTTACAATGTTATGTAAAATACTGTATGTTGTATCAATTATATATGTTATGTGTATATGACCCCCTGGGGACCTAATTTGGAAAATAAAATTTATCTTATCTTATCTGTTAGCGGGCATGACGTAAAACAGCGAATCAAAGATTTCAACTTTATTTATAACTAATATAGGACAATGCTGTTTATTAAAAAATACTCCATTCCAGGACCTTTTGTTTTCCAAATAATTAATATTACCAATAATTGATAAGTTCCAGTTCGACGGGTTCAAACAGAAAGATTTGAAAGCAGAGAAAATTGTGTATCTTATAATCGGCATGACTTTATCAGACGACAGTACTGATATCGATACTAAGATAAGGCTTGCGCATAGTTATATATTTGAATTCAGTCCCGGACCCGCGATATCACGGGTGTGTTCTTGTTTTATATATAATGTCATTCGACTATACTGCTATTGCAAAATCACTTTGCCTTTTGGGGGTGATAACAAGCAAATCTGTGATCAATTCAGATAATGATGAAATGAATTCTAAGTAAATATATTATTTGATTATTTTCAGCTATTCCATTCACAACTTCTTAGGGGAAAAGAAGTATTTGATTAACTTAAACATAAGTGTGTGTTTGGAAGCTGACCAATGTTCTGTTATAACAATACTGGATGACACATTCCTCCCATATTCAATCTGCAACTGGAACAAAACCATGTCAGGTATCATCAATAAACTAATCATAAATACAAAAATATTAAGAGAAACCTCTCGAGTGCCAGTCTGTAAGTGGAAATTGCATGTCTTTCGTTTCTGCGTGCCTAGTAATTCGCGCAATCTCGGAATTTTTGGTTACAATGATATCAAATCACCGTGCAAGCTCCTCCGAATTCTTATTTTTTTTTGCATATCAACTTAATTATAACTTGAAATACCGGAACAGGTTAAGTTCGAAAGTTATATGTGTGCATCATTATACATTTCGAACTAAAATTGCTGTAAATTTGAATGTTTTTTGTCATGTTTTCACCAAATTAATGCCTGATTCTTTGGTAGACCTGCACTTAGATGGAATCAGCTCTACATATGAAATTTAAATGACATGTTTGCTGTATGAATACTTACTGCATCTTTCGAAATTATTTTTTAACACTCATTTTATAGTGTTCCTCAATTTACAAATACACATGTAATTGTCACTTTGCAATCATTTGATCAAAACACGCGTCTGGGGTACTAAATTATAAGCTTGGTACCTTTAATAACTATTGATCTTCATAAATGCATATCTAACAACTTCATTATAGTTCAAGCTTTATGGATCCGAAATTGCAAAATTATCCTTGTACTATTTTAAACACCGAAGTTGGTGTCTTTTTTAAAAATCATTAGAAAATTATAAACTCAAGTTGAAGGGCAAAAAATTTAAAAATAATCATTCGTTTTATGATTAAATATTCAAGGTTGTTGTGTTATCTTCAAATATACATGTATAGACATTAATAAGTTTGTTGATAATACCATATGTGTCTTTTAATAGATTTTTCTTTGAAAAAATTTCTAACAAAGAAAAGATTGCCACAGCTTGTACAACAACTTCCAGCTACTAATGTTCTACAAGTCTTGGAAAAAAGTGGAGTAAGTGAATATATGCAAAGTCCACAGTGTAGTACTCATGATAAGATGTACAAACCTTCAAGAAATGGATTGAAAAATGGTAATTCTAAATAGAATGCTAACTATTTAATATGATATGATACATTATTATACTATTTCAAAGTTCTTTTGTAAATGCATGGTGCAGTAAATAGATTTCTGAAATAGTTATCACGAGGTATGCCTGTACAAAAGGTGTTTAAATCAGATATGATACAATATTTTAGATAGGATTTATCGTCTCACCTCAACATATTCGTACAGAAAATATGAGCATGCTGTTTTTGACGATAATGATTTCAATGACTGCGTCAAAGATTATTTGATTTGGGATTGGGTAAGGCTTAGTAAGCCATTAATGTTTATACACTATCTTTGGAGGACAATTGTTTTTGCATTGGCACTTCTTACTTCCATAAAGATTATTCGGTCTCACTCCTGAGATCTGGTCTATTGACTAAGAGAGTTTCCATATAAAGATGTTAAAGTTTGTGACGCGATCAGACAAAATGAAACCACCAATAATAAGTCAAAGATATTTGGTAAACCACTTTATTAGATTTGGCACATCTCATTTTCATGGAGATTGTCAGTTGACTCCTAAGTCTTTTTTTTACTTTCAATACATTCAAAAAGTTTTATTAAAGATTGGAATATTGTCACTCAGAGAGGAAACACAATTGATAAGTCAGTGATGCTTGGTATTATGTATCATATAAGCATTGTCAACAGACTATTTTCCCGCATTAGAAATATTTAGGGAAATTGATGACAAAAAATGATTGATTAATGTTTATTAATATTATGATTAATGATATGGTCATATAATGGTTATTTATTATTTATTTAGATTGTCAAACCTAAAACTTTATTTACCAAATTCTAAATTCATTTTGCTTCTGTTGCCTATCGTACATGTACAAAAAATGTATATATGTTAAATAATCACTCGAGATTTGATTTTATCAAACATACTATGTATTCGACCTCTTCAACGGGAAACACCTACCTCTTGTAAAATTCTGGTTATCAGATGTACCGAATTGCAGGACATTCCCGACAGAAAATGCACCGGAAAGGCAAAATGCAGAATTTATTTTTTACGATTTAAATTCATGATATACCTTTCATTTTCATATTTATTGATTTTCGGACTACTGTTGTTCTTGTATTATCTGAGAGGAAATAACAGTTACAACAGCGAGTTTGCATAACTATGAAAATTTAGAGAACGGAGTTCAAGGTGTGTCTTATAGATTAAAGTTCAGCATACTGGCAGTTGTTCCATTCTATATTTTTCTCAGTTGTTGAATGTTTGAACGAATCAAAAACACTGGAACATCACTAAAAGAAGTATGAGATCTGTCTCACCAAAGAATATTTTACTGAAAATCACCTATGTTATAGTTGAGTATTATTTATTTGTATTCTCCGTTGAAGGTTGTTCCTCAGCTTCCGGCAGTCTTCCATTTCTTCATGGTCCTGTATCATGTATGATATCATCAGATTGTAGGACAGTATATTGTTGTTTGAATGTACCTTTGATAAAAAGATCCGTTTATGTGGTGATGGATATAGACTTTTGTGCAAGAAAAATTACATTGCAAATTGAAAAACTTAAAATGGAGCTTTCATTATGGGATGTTAAATTGAGTGAGTATCATTTACAATGACTCTCTATGTATGATAAGCAGACAAGATTTAAAAAAAAAGGTCATGTTTGTTAGAATGATACAGTCGTTTTACATGTGGACTTTAATAGCAAACATAAATGGTATGCCTGTGTTTTTTTACAAAGGACTAATTTTGAGTCGTCTTTCTTACTCAATCAGCAATATACTTCTTCAAAATATCTTCCCATTACGCTAAGTTTTACAATCGTAAAAACTGAAGCCAGTGAAGGGATGACGCGCTACCAATTTACCTCTTGAAACCCGATGACTGTATCCACATAGCACCATATAAAATATCCCTGTATGCCAGTTGTTTTTTTAAAACACACATGTATCTACTAACTGTTGATCACAATCTAATGTACTTTTCTGAGTAAAGGTAACTATTGTCTGATCGGTTGTACGGTTGCAGGTTTTAGAATTAGAAAAAAATCTAATTCAATATTTCGTTGAAGGACATAATAAAAACAAATAAGGTGTTGAAGAGTAATAATCAAAGATATTACAAACAGTTTTCTTTTTTTTTAAGTTATGCATATGTATTTTCCACTTGTAAAGTCTGTTGTCAAGTACTGTGTGTAAACAGTTGTAATTCACATGACCCATATATTACATATATCAACCTGAAGCAAAAATATATAAAAAAAAATGTCTATAGAAGTTTAGAAATATTTTGAAGCTTCATACTAAAGTTTTAAGTAAAACATGTATAAAATATGAGTAAAATACTTAATGATACACTTAAATTATAAACCTTCAAACCTATTAGAAACAGATATAAACAATTAAAATACACAAATTTTACCTTCTCTAAAAAATTATATATGTTTCGTTTTATTTCAAATGGGTATTCGCCGGTATAGATCTGTTCCAAACAAAGTTGGTATAATAAGTTAGCGTAGATAATTGGTGACATCTGTATAATGATTAAAATTGCACATCACATTTTTGATAATTACAAGTTGTTTAATTGCTGTTTACAGATATGACAAACACATTCAAACTAATGGACACAGTTATAATTGAGTAAGTAGAAATGGATAAGAAAATTATCTCTTTGATGATTGAAATATAAAGTTATCTTTGAAGGTTTACTCTATCACCTGAAAATTAATTGCTTTCGCTATTATGAGTTTGATTTTATAGGAATCATTCTGTTGGTATATATGTCGATATACCCATCTGCCCGTCTGTCTATATACCCTTTAAGAAGTGCAACTCCATGGCAATTGAAATACGCATATTGATGACAATAGACCACTTTTGCGTTAGTCCGTCACTCGTCAATTATGTGCACCTTTATGACATCATTTACCAGATAGTGGTGATCGCCTGTATCTCTGAACTATAAACGTTCATCTAGCGTCTTAGTATTCGTCTTTGTGCATGGTAAACTAGATATTGTTTGTTCGGTAGGTACTTTAACACAATTCCCTAATGACAGATGTTTCGAAATGATATTTTGTAATACATATATACTATAGACAAATAATATCTGCTTGTCCTTAGCATCTATACGCTGTTTAATGACATATTAAAGCTGGACCTTAAAGTAATTTCCCATATTTAGTTTTGTCAACAGTTTTACATTCTTGTGAAAGTGACAATGTTTGCTTGTTGTGTACTACTCCCAAATTTAGTGTCTAAATAAAGGCAACAGTACTTTACGGCTGTTTAAAATTCATAAATCGATTGAGAAAAAAAACATCCGGGTTACAAACTAAAACTTGGGGAAACGCATCAAATATAAGAGGAAAA
Organism: Mytilus galloprovincialis; assembly: GCF_965363235.1. Classification (NCBI taxonomy): domain Eukaryota; kingdom Metazoa; phylum Mollusca; class Bivalvia; order Mytilida; family Mytilidae; genus Mytilus; species Mytilus galloprovincialis. The sequence continues at coordinate 31,294,636 of NC_134844.1, forward strand.
CTACTACACAACAGAAACACAACATAAAAATGTAACACACAAAGAAAAGAACTATAATATAACAATGGCCATTTTCCTGACTTGGAACAGGACATTGTAAGAACAAAATGGTGGGTTGAACCTGGTTTTGTGACATGCCAAACCTCCTGCCTTAATGGAAATCTTTAAAATAACATTTAAAAGACAAAATTACATGACAGGATTACCATGCGAATAATTGGGAGAAAATGTAGGACAGAGAAATACACAAATAATAGCTAACAAAAAAAAATTGGAATAATTCAAGTCAGGAATATGGCCATTGTTATATTATAGTTCGTTTCTGTGTGTGTTACAGTTTAACGTTGGGTCGTTTGTTTTCTCTTATTTTTGAGTGTAAATTGACATTGCGATAAGACGTGTCACGGTACTTGTCTATCCCAAATTCATGTATTTGGTTTTGATGTTATATTTGTTATTTTCGTGGGATTTTGTCTGATGCTTGGTCCGTTTTTGTGTGTGTTAGTTACATTGTAGTGTTGTGTCGTTGTTCTCTTATATTTATGCGTTTCCGTCAGTTTTAGTTACCCCGATTTTGTTTTTTGTCCATGGATTTCACTAGTAGCACGATTTCAGTCTGAAACGGTCATTTTGGTCTGATCGTATCTTAATTGACTGGATTTACCGCTAGAGGAAAACGTCAAGATTTGTCAGATCGTTCAGTCTCCATTCGGATCGATAGTCTCATTAGGTAAATTAGTCCCGTTAAGGCATGTCAAGATATTTAAGACTGTATCTTCTAGCGAGCTGTTTAGATCCGTTAAGACCGTGTCAGACCAAAACAGACCATGGATACAAACTGACGTCAAGATGTTGTCAGACCGTGTCCAGTCGTGTTCAGATTTTAATAATTTGGACACAAAACGAGTGAAACTTTCCCATTATTTATCAGGGGTTGCTCCCCTTTCAAGAATAAAATAAAACTGTGAAAGAAGACGATTTTTTTAACTGAAAGTCTACCACGTCCCCTTAATCATGTTATTTAAATAAAACAAATATACAATTTTAATTCTAACTTCTTCCTATTTAATTATTTAACACTGTTTTATAATTATATAAATAAGTAGCTCAAAGTCATACTGCTGCACAAATCGCCGCGAATTGACTAAAAAAAATCAACAGATTGCCGAAATAATATTTGATTATTGAATATAAGCACCTGAACCTTTGTATTTAATGGTTTACAAGTGATTGCAATACGTTTTATATGCAATTACAGACTGCCGTACGTGGTGAAGAATTTGTCATTCATTTTTACACCCTTATTTAATAATAACGGATGTCGGCCGTGAACACTAAAAATTATCTTTTATGTTACCTATATAAATTGCATTTGAGTAAATTTGAGGTTTTATTTTATTTTTTAATGTGTCTATAATTCGAGAGCCTTTTGTAAAAAAAACTACATACCAGAAGCCTTCGTTAAAAAATAAAGTTTGAATATTATAGCAGAAAAAGGCTTATAAATTCATTCAAATTTATATTTGAAATAGGATAAATAATCAAGAAAATGTTTATAAATACGTCAGACACTGTACTTAAAGTACATTTAAAGACCAGGTTACATATATATTACATGCATACAGCATAATAAAGCTGGTTTAATTTGAATGACTATCCATTAGGGACATTTTTCGACGATAATTAATCAAATCTGACAAGTTTAATCAAAAACGGAAAATAATTCTTCGCCCGTAAACGATTTAACGTTACCGTACCCTCTTTATTTTTGTTGCATTCATGTCGCATGTGTGTCGGCAGTGTCAGCGCTTCTAATAGCTAACTTATTTTACATAAAATCGTTGACATGGTAGAAGGAAACTATAGTACAATATAAGCTGAGCTGGAAATTGCAATTGGTGAGTAGAAATGAATATTTTAATACATATCTATCAGAATAATCATTGATTATGGATCATCACCCAAGAATTTGAAGGAAAAATGTTCACATTTGTTAAATTTGTGCAGGTATGAATCGACGTTCCAATACTCCACACTCTTGGATAGTAGCCTGTTCAAAGGCAAAGTAAGAATTTGGGCTTGTTAAAAAATTGTTCCTGTGATTGGACCCCCCCCCCCCCCCTTTTTCATGTTTTTTGGAAGATCAATGCATGATTTAAAAAGTTACATATAAACTAGTATGGTTTAAACCTCCTTTTAAAAATGGCGGGATCCACCCCTGTTTATTGCCTAACATGCATTGACATGTGGGGTATTCACAATGGTATGGTTGTGCGGGATGGCCTATACAACAGTTACAAGACCTAAACCCCTGATCGAGTAATCCTATATATTGTATGTTAACATGGTTAATGTATTGATAACTGTCACGTCCTAAATTTGCATGAAATATTTGTCACTTTTTTTTATTAACCAATAACCAACCAATCTTCACATGTTACCATGTAGTCCGAGACAAGCTTGTCTGGCAAAACAGCCGTTTGGACGTCAGAGTAATCTCAGACTAGTTACGACGATGATATACCTATTTATATAGCCACTGGTGGGTGATGTACAATAATTATAATTTCTCACATATGTGTTATGAATACCTTCAACATGTTCAAGGCTTGGGTTTATATATATGCAATAACCTCAAAATTGCCCGGGGCAAAAAAAAGAGTATATTGATATTGTGCCCTGACATGCCTGATTCCAAATGATGAGACGACATTGCGTCCTTAACAATAATTTTTAACACTTTTCATCTTTTGTGATAAGAAATTTAAGATTTTACCGGGTATGATTCATTATTTTGTTATAAATGATTTGTTATGCTCTAAATTTTGTAGAACTTAAATATATGTTATAACAAGAAAAAGAAATTATGTTGAAATTTTTATTTTTATCTTTTGTATATTAATTATTATTCACTGTCATGACTGTCATGACTAAATAAAAATTAGATCCCACGCATGCGCGGCATAGTTACTGTAAATAAGTGCCGGACACGTTATCATCAGTATGTTGATGGATTATAAAGAAGAAGAAGAATCTTATAAATACTATTTGCTTTGTCACCATGTCACGTTGGTAGTAATATTCAACAAATTCTATTTTAAAATAAAAAAGTATTATAAATTGATCACAACAAGTATAGTGCTATACAATGCTATAACCTCTATTAGACAGTAACCCTTCAATGAAGTATACACCTAAGAAAACATTGATGTAGAAAGAGAGAACATTTTGTTTTAGAAATAGAACCTCAAAAAAGGGTTTTATTCTTCTTCTCATAAGGGACTTATCAATTAAATTGTATTAGTCATAAATTCATTTCTTTACATCATTAAACTTTGTTGTCAAGCAAATTATGATTGCTAGTTTTTCTTGTAGATAAATTATACAAGTTTATATATAATAAATACTTTATTCTTAATGTATGCTTTTTTTGTAGATAAGATATCACATTGGTTTGAGCATGATTCCCAGCCAGATTATGAAGCGGCATATATCATGTATATCAATGTATATATAGGAAATATATAGTGTCACTAAGTTACTCTCATATGGTACCTCATTTGTACCTGTAGCTATAAATTGTGAAATGGTGGATTCATTCATAATTTTGTGTTACTTATTGGTTTGGAAATAACGTTGATAGAGCTAACAGCATTATGTCATGATGTACAGTTGATGGGATGATCTGATTGGACAAAAAGAGAATTGTGAATTGAACAAATAGCAAACTTACAATTCATAGAAAAAATGTAGGAAATACAATGTACTACATTACTTGGTGACAGAGCATACCTTTGATATATATATATATATATATATATATATATATATATATATATATATATATATATATATATATATATATTTAACAATTTGAAATAAAGAGAATTTAAAGTTTTCTAGGAATATTAGTAGTGCATCATATCTTAATTCCATGATTATCTTGGATAGTTATATCATTAAGAATAGAAAATTGGAATAATGGAAATTTCTAGTTTCAGTGAATATCAATCATTGTCAATACTAAACGTGCAGCATCATGATCATACATCATCTGATTCACCTTGGATAATTATTCATTTGAAATAAGAATTTGGATATAATAAGAGTTTCTATGCTGCCATTGCTATTGTTGGCTACATGTACCACCAGGGAGTGTTAAACCTCCTTTACTTTCCATGAGGGTCTGTCACGGTCCATCACTATTGGTTAGTGTCATATATATGCATGATGATGGAAGTTTTTACCAACCTAGACAAGCTTTAGTTTACAGCCCTGGCATGGTTGTTGGTTAGAGTCGAATGACAGCTTGCTGTATAGTTATAATAGTCTGAATGTATCTACATGTATTTTAATAATCTTCTAAATTACTGTTCATTCTGAAACTGGCATTTTATAATAGTAGTCAAACATATTAAACAATACATGTACTTCAAAGTATCATTTTATTTTGTCTCGCCTTACACAAAAGTCATGAAAGTTGGTTGTATACAAGAAATTTGTATTACAGTCTTGGGGTGATGATGTAAGCTATTTTTTAGAGCTTTACATTTTAAAAGCTAAAAGAGCTGGATGTTTCTTGTCTTGTATTCAGATGCTAGTAGGTAATTAATATGTTATGATGTTTCAGTTTGCCATTATATGTACAGTGCACCTGACCCCATTTTCATGGTTCAATGACTGCATGTAAAATATACTGTTACTTAATCAATGAAATGCTCTTTTATACTGTATATTTTATATATGTAATTGGATACATTTTATTGTATATGAGTATCTTGAAAGATCTTCTTGTCTATCAGGTTGGGTTGACCTGACCTTGACCTTCATGGATAATTTAAGTGATTAAGGTTATTTCAGTTTGATACAATGTTAACATGGTTAGGTTTGTTTCTCAGTTTATACTTCCTAATCATGCTAATAAAATTGACACTGGAAATGGGGAATGTGCCAAAAAAGACAACAACCCAACTTCAGAGCAGACAATAGCCGAAGGTCATCAATGTTTCTCATAAGCTATAAGCTACATTGTACATGTATAGGATCACTACTTTTGGCATAATTATGGAATAAATGTAAGTTGTACATGTTTGACATTTTTGAATGGCTTATTTCATCTGACAATGACACCATTTTCATGGTTTTTATGTTTAGTCTTTTTCTCTGTTTCTATGGTTACTATAAACGTTTAACCATAAATTTGGGGTATGGAAGAACTGTGAAATTCAAAAATTCATGAAATTCATGAAATTATCTGTCCTATATCTGTCTGGCATGGTTATTTTGACTGGACTTCATTTTAATGGATTATTGATAATGTAAAGTTTATGTGATACTTATAGACTAGTAAAATCTTCTTATTTCAGAATTTCAATAAAAAGATCATGAATAAGTCCACATTTAAAAGAATGTCTGTTTCCCATCCCAGGGGGCTTATTTTTTACCTGGGTGTGGGGAGGGGAAACAAACAATTTTTATTTTGGCCTAAGGAGATATGGTGAGACGACTATCAACCATTTAAACCATGTAGACCAAGTGATTTACTTGTTAGTCACTATATAATGGGTCACTGCACACCCTTCAACAATGACCAAAAACTTAAACTTTATAATGAGCACCCTATAAAAGGTTCAGCCTGTAATGAGGCATCTGACACAGTTAATGTAAAATATTCAGACGAAAAACCCAACAGTGATGACAATTTGATTTATTATACCATACCCTCCCCCCCCTCCCTTGAAGTTAAATGTCTAATCCCTTGGTGTACTAATATGAATAGTATTTTACTGGAAATGTTTCGGAAAATAGATATTGATGCTAACGTAAATATTTTATCCAATAAAAAGACAGGAAATAAGTCGGTGAACCAAAAAGTTCAAATCTAATTGAAAATTAAAGTGCCCATGAACTCACTGATCATGCACGAGTGATTCTATTCATAAAAAGTGTCCGTGTAACAATTAAGAAGAGTCTGTGTATCATCGAAAAAGAGTCTGTGTAACACCCCTTAATGTACTGTTTTTCTATAGCTCTGCAAAGGGGGGGTGGGGGTCAAAGTCGTTCAAAGGTCACTGTACGGCCTTTAACAATGAGCAAAATCCATACAGCATTCTAGTACGGCATACGTTTTTTAGAAATTTCAATCAAAGTTCGTATATCCCTTCAACGATTTATTCACTTTTTTTTAACGTATAGATAGCGCGAAACTCTCACTACACCATGCATAGACTATTTTTTTTTCGACCAAATGCGGCTGCTTATTTTTACAACCGAACAACCAAACGTCCGCACCCAATTTTAGCAAAGATATACTGTCGAACGGGAGATGTGAATATTTCTATACCCAATCAATCATTTGGTTTTGAAAACAATTTTAAAGGTATACATTAATACGACATCAACCCAACGACACATATCAATCAAAACATTAAGAGTCAACACACAGATTTTTGTTATAGAAAGAAACCTATACAGAATAAAAAGCCTAAACCGCAACAAGACTAAAAAATACGGGAGCAGTGATTTTTTTTAGACAAAAATGCAAGTGTTCCGTAGAAATATTTCACGTACCATTTTTTTTTATTTCGATCGTTGAAAATTATAGCAGGTGTGATATAAATCAGTAGATTCAGGCCAAAACTATAATATGGAAATATAATATGAAAATTAAGCCTGCTTTGTACTAGACCGACACACTGAGATGGATTTTTAACGTGTAAGTTCACAAGCTAACAGTTCGAAAGAAAGAAAAAAACTCTTTGTTAGACCCGTTTGGGATTCGGACTAAAGTCCTCTCGCTGTTGAGGTGAACTTATTCTCACGAGACCAACCAGTAGAGAGGTCGCATAGTCATACCATGGAAGTATTATATTGACGTCAATATAATACTTCCATGGTCATACCAAAAACTCGAGCATAATAAACAATACAGTTTAACAGAATTATCACCGTTACTAATGCGATTTTAAAGTCATGATCTTATCTAAATTAGATACCGTTATGTGATGTTGGTATCTACACGTATGAATAGAGATGGCCGACATCAGAGTAGATTGAGAGGACCATCGCTCTCTGCAAATTGAAAACTCTTCCTCAATGATGTTAGTGGTCCCACTGTAGCGAGCTGTTGCAAGGCTAAATTTCTATCCTTATTAAATCTTCTCTCATTATTCAGTGGTTACCGTATTTCAAGTTTACTTTTAATCTTATTGTCGAACGACTATTTGAAGTGCTTCCTATTATATTTAAAACTTGTGTTCTCGTTATGAACACGAATGAAATATTTGCCACTGGAGGTGACTGAGGCAAACAACAATGAATCACCATCACTAAAATATAAGTATTTGTTCTCACAAAATACTTTGTAATTAATTAGAAGAATGATGACAATTTCTCATCTATTCACGTTTTGATCGAGCCGCTTCAACCTCAAATCTTGCTGCATTGTTTTACATTTAGGCTACTAGTATTAAATACTATTGTATTCATTGAAGTTTACATGCGTAGTTTTTTTTATTCAAAAGAATAAATTAATATTTATAAATAAATTGGACTGAACAAACAACACTAATTATTTCGCATTTGCATGTAACGCAGTTTAGAAAAATAAAAGATTGGATTTTTTTTAGATTAGCACACATGCAACGCATCCCCACTTAGGAGTCCTCCAAAAAGGTAAAATTTACCTGTAAGGGAACATGCATGTCTGGTGTATGTATATCACTCGTTTCATCTACAATATACGGAAATGACACGACCGGGTATTGTAAAGCTTTGAGGGACTTTTAATGTCAAATTCATATCCCTGGGCGAAGAAATTACCAAGTTTGGAAAACACCGTGTGTACACTGACTTATAAAAGTGTTTATGTCTTTCATGCTGTCTAGTCTGAGAATAAAAGTTTGAGCAGTTTTTGAAGGTAAAAAATAAAGGTTTAATATTATTGCAAAAGTCTGTGAATAATTGAAAATAGGACGTTCCGGAAAACACAAGTCGCTATATTAAATGCTTGTAAATCTCTGTTACATGTGATGCGCTTCTATTTAAATACCTTTCTGTTAATTAAGAAAGTGTAAAAACAGTTATTGAAATCCGGCTGAAAAAAGGGAAAACGAATAGTGACTATCTAACTTATTTTTCAAATATCGAATACACAAATAAATCTCTAACCATCCACGCTTACAATTTGTTTTTACTGACAGGTGTCTGCTGGCATTCGATTGGATATCAGTTTTATGTAGGCGTAACAATTCATCCCATTTATCCAATCAGCTGTCTTGTCGATCTCGTACGGTTCACATGGTCTAGTTTTTTATAATGATAGCGATAAAAATTATTCGTGCAGAATATACATACACTATAAAACAAAAATATCCTGTCCAAAAATGACTTACGAGACACCATATTAACCAAATAACTATTTAAAAAATAAGACAGCATACATGTAAAATATTATCATTCATAACAATTACTATTTAAAAGGGAAATATTATACTATTAGTATCATGGTCCCAGCATTTTAACAAATTTATCAAAACAGGACGTTGTTGCAATGGTGTGACTAGGACTTTACGGTGCGTCTAAAAATAACCTAGGCCGCCTCGGTGCACTATAAGCTCTCGAAACTGCACTAAGACCATGATGGAACACTATAGCGAACTTTCTATACTAATGAAATGTCCATGTGTGGAAAAAAGATCTTACTATACACTGTACGGACATTTAGACTTATTCACTAGCTGTGATATACAGTAGAAGATTTAGCAAGGATAGCAAGGATACAAAAATTACGATATTAATAACGCTAAAAATTAAAAGGAAAGTGTACGCTATGTCGCCCGGAATCCGACACTGACCTAGCAAATTACGACATAATTAAACCATTAGCAACTTTGTAAAAAAATATATAGAAAAAATGTCTTTTCTTTTCCTTAAACTGGGAATATTATGATAATCAGATAAAGGTAATGTCTGTCAAAAAACGTATTTTACGAAATAATTGAAATCGGATTGAACAGATACTGGTGAGAACCCAACCACTTTAAAAGGGGGTCCCAACCGAGCATAAAAAGGGGCGAGTTCCAACTGTATATATATGCCCCCTTTCAAATGCATTGATCGTCTTAAAAGTTTAAGATTCGACGGTTTTCTCCAACAATATGGTTTGATAAATTTCTTTCGAAGTTCATTATACTTTTCACATACTAAAATAAAATAATATTCATCTTCAATTACTTGTTTATCACACCATATTACAAAATCTCGGATATCTCTCAATATTATAAAATCGACAAGTTTCTATATTCAAACAGTGAACCGACTGATTTATGCGGTATTTACAAATAAATGGTTTTATAAATATAATTTACAGCATGATCTAATACATCTATGCAACATACATTTAGGCGAGTCTTCAAAAAAATAGTTCATTTCACTATTAAGGCAGCAACCATTTGATTTTCTTGGGGGGGGGGGGGATTTTTTTTCCAAACATTTTTTTGGCGACAAATTTTTTTTCTTTCAATATTAGCATTACATATAGTGTCAGCTGAGGGTAAAACAAACATTTTTTTTTTCTCAGAGTCAAAAACAAATTATTTTTTTTCCAAAACTCGAAACAAACTTTTTTTTCCAAAAAAAACATACCCCCCCCTTTCCATCCCCAGAAAATCAAATGGTTGCTTCCTAAAGCTACCGTTTAATCTATCTTTGAATTCAATTAAAAACAAGTTCACATTTTTTTTAACCTTAATGTAACCGTATGTTAAAGCGTTGTCATCCGTATCAATAAATTGTTTATCAAAATTGAAGTGCATGAGTATTATTAACGTCTGGGATGAGTGTGAGATTTCTCTATTGATGGGAATAAACAAAATTTAGCTGAATTTGTATTATTCAAATTAATGAAAAGGCAAGCTAGTGTGTGTTTAAAATGATATTGTTGGAATGGATTTATAACATTAAAAATGTGTGTAACCGATTTTAGGTTGACTTGGACTGCGAATTTGAAAATAATTTATTTGTGAAATCACATTCTTTAAGATGACATATTTTGTAAGTACGTTAACCTTTTATTCTAATTATAGTATCTTTGAAATGCATTTTATAGCTGACTATGCGGTATGTGCTTTGCTCATTGTTGACGGCCGTACGGTGACATATAGTTGTTAATGTCTGTGTAATTTTGGTCTCTTGTGGACAGTTGTCTCATTCGCAATCATACCACATCTTCTCTTGTATATTTATATAGCTGTTACTTACAACTGTCATGTGTACATGTTCCAGGCTCGTGCCGCTGAAAGAGGTCCCTTTTCAAGTTTGAAAATAGGTTAATAGGTCGGGAAAACTATCAGAAATATATATGATAAAAAAAACAGTAAAGTTCCCACTACTTTTTTGGTAAACTTTCTTGCTATTCCCGAATGTGTTTTTGTGATTTATGCAATTTTATTCATGGACTAGCTAGCATAAAGAATTACATGTACTTTAAATGTATAAAATAAATTTTTTCTACAATGATATATAATTAGGAATGGAAATTAAAAGCCTAATTCAAAAACATAAAAAGGATTTTTTTATTTGTATCTTTAAATATCCTCGAAAATAACTGCGTTTGAAAGCTTCTTTTAATATAATTTACACGTATATCGAAATGTGTTCATACCAATTGTCCCGCTTAATACCGAACCCGCGTAACCTTAAAAATTAAGACATTACACAATCAAAACATTACAATTTTGTTTATTACAGATATATTTTATCATATCCACGGTTGAATGCACAATATCCCCGCCAAGAGAACCGTCTACGGTTAGCCTAGATGTCGTGTGCAAAAATAATAATCACTTGGTACGGTTTAAGCTTGCGTATTGTAATTTTAAATAGTATAGATCGATTCGTGTTTTAAAATCAAACAAACGCTACTGCTTGCACTGATGATCAAAAATTACTTTTATATATATATATATATATATATAAAAACAATGTATTTGTTACATGTTATTGGTATTAAATAGTATATTTTGAAGATCATATTCCGTAATGTTATGCCCTGAATTCTATTCGATGTCTATAAAGCAAATAAAATCTATTTGTACTCGTAACAAGAAGGAGAAAAGATTGGGCTGCCTCTCTTCAATTTTGTCCAGTTACCAAAGTAAAATCAAAATTAAATTCTCCGACAATGCACATGTTGATATATTGTATATGTCATTCCAACACTTACACTTGTTCTTTTATTTGTGTGGCAAATTTAATGACCATTTTAATTCAAAGCTTGGATTTGCATCCTTCATTCTCCAGTACGTTTGAATTTCTACATACATCCAAAAGTCAGTAATTAAAGTTGTGTGTTAAACGTCAATACGAAAGCAAACAATCCATAGTAAAAAAAGATATTTAGAGGGCACATATGTATCTTTCGTCTGACAGCACGTATACACCACAGTTATCGTAAATTATATAAACATATAAAAAAAAATCGTTTTTTTTTTTTTTTTTAAGACAAAAAAGAGAAAAGAACTGATAAGTGCGGGTAATCCATGCGCCTTGCCTCCTTCATGTTTCGATATCTTAAAAATTAATTATTCTTTTATCTATTATAACACGTGAAAACTACACCGGTGAGTTCCATACATGTCATAAACTTACAGCTGGTCCTGAACATGCATGAAGTATTTGCCACTGGACTTTAAACAACAATCAATCACACTACAACTTATAGTATATATAGTTGTGAAATACAAAATGTATATTATAATGATTCATTTAGATGAATAAATAGAATACAAATACACACTACTTTATATAACTGACACAATTTAAAGGAATACTCTCTAAACTATATAGAGAAGCGAAACGTTTCTTTTGAATACTAAACAAACTTCCTAACAGTACATGTTTTTTTAATGGTTTTACATGCGGCGCTCAAATATTTTGCATGGTCTTTTGGTATATGATATTGTAAGAACCTTTAACGTTTAATAGATTCACATTCGTTACTTTGCTCAATATAAAAAAAAAACATAAGCATTAATTTATATTAAAAACTGAAGGTCAGACATCACTAATACGTGTTCATTCATTCTTTATTAAAGTTTAGACCTTTTTATCAAGAATGATGATGAGAGTAATTGTAAAATATAATAGGCATGTACTTTCTTACGTTATGGATCATTGATTTTGTTACCTGTTGACCCGGTTGATTACTAGCACGTGCCATTGAACTCGACCGTTTTAACTAAAACAGATTTTATTTCAAATCAACGCCATATATATATAGACGAGTTGTATATATATATATATATATATATACAAAGTACTATATACATATTATATGGATAAGAAAATAAATATTATAAGGATATATTGTTTGAATGAAAATTTTTATACGGTGATATTTTAACACCGTCCCGACAGAGACTGAATGCAGTATATGATCAGGTTTCGGGATCCGGGAAGTCTTTTTTCGAATTTCCGAATGTCGGGAATATTTTTTTCCAACTTTAATAGAGTAACTCGCACGAAAAAAAAATAAACATACCAAAAAAGCAACAGCTTCAACGGTAAACTAGGACATATATCAACAGAAAACGAATTAAAGAAACTGTCATGCATAAAACAAAAATATGCATGACTGTGTTAATTTGCCTCCGCTGCATTTCTGTGGATTGTCTAATTGGCAATCATACCACATCTCCTTAATTTTTTTAGGTTACGTTTAGGATTTTCCGTTACTAATCTTTAAATACAAAAAAACATTTTTACCGGTGTTCACAACATTTCAAGGTTAAATTTATGGCATACATTCTGGTGTGTATACAATTAACGTACGTCCTTGCATTTAACTATCAATATATATTTATATAAACTAACATTTATTAAAAAATAAACAACATATATATATATAGAAGAATAATTTATTAGTTTTTAACAAAACAAGAAAAGAAATAAAGAATTAACACAAGATTTAATCTTTTTTTTTTTAATTAATCAAAATATACTTCAAATTCTAATAATAAAATACATATATACATGTATTAATCTAAAATGCATTATCGAGTAGAAGGGGCGCAACTCGTGGTATCAAACCGGTATACTGAACGGATCAAAACAGGGTCTGAAAATTTTGAACGTTCTTTTGTATCCATGGTCTGTTTTGGTCTGACACGGTCTTAACGGGTCTAAACAACCCGCTAGACGATTCAGTCTTTTCCGTCTTGACACGCCTTAACGAACTGATTTACCTGATGAGGCTATCGATCTGAACGGCGACTTAACTATCTGAAATATCTTGACGATTTTTTCTAGCGGTAAATCCAGTCAATCAAGATGTGATCAGACCAAAATGACCGTTTCAGACTGAAATCGTGCTACTAGTGTTTATGAGTTTGTACAGCGGTATACTACTGTTTCCTTTATTTATTCATACTTTTGCAAACAGTAAATTTTATAAAATGACTATGTAATAGAAACACATGATAAAACCTAAGTGTTTACTAATAACAGAAAAAACCTGTATACATTACATGAAACAACTCAACCAGCACATCAGCCGAGTTAGCAAAAGTCATCAACACACTTGGTGACGTGACATTTGAATTTCTAAAAAGTTTTCCCAAAAATAAGATAGAATTAGGTTAGAATTCAAGATAAGATTTGTAAGACTTATAAAACATTTATTAATAACTATGAAATATGCTACAGCTTGTCACCAGATGCAGGATTTTCAAGCTGTGTTGAACACTCAAAGTTGGCCTTGAGCTATTTTCTTTGGTTGGGTGGTTTTCTCTTAAACAAATCACCTATTACTAATGTATAATGTCACATTCTTTTTTAGCTTACATGCAGTATGCGTTAAGTGTTTTTTGATATATACAAAAGTAGGTCCAACGCATATCAGTAAGCTTTTCAAATCTTGATCTTCTCTTTGAAAACCTCTGAACATTATAGAATTTTAGCATGCTACTAATTGTCCCTCTGTGTGGTTGGTTCTCATTTATAAACAAATATGGCTGTCAAATTTCTAATCATCTGATGTTTTTCAAACTTCTTTTAATAAATGCGGCAAAACAAATAAATTGTGCTTGACAGATATTGTCCCATAAGGATATTTACAATTGTTGCTACCTTCATGCTTATCAGAATTCATGGAACAGTTAAAGTTTACATTTAAATTTTTTGGGAATTACACTTTTCTGTTCACTAATAAATATACTGAATGGAGAAACGATGCAGAAACTTACCTTTATAATGTTCTTTCCGTTTCTAATAAAAAGTCCAATGCGAAGTCAACGAGACAAATAACGGACAGATAAGATCTGTTTTCAGAACCTTTGGACTATTTTAAATCTCGGTCTCCTTCTGTAATTAATTCTTCCATACTTTTGATATTTTAACCCTGTATGCTAACATTTCCCATGTGAAATTTTAAAATTGTTTGTGTAAACATTGAACGACAAAAATATGTGACGTATAACTTTTCGTAAGTGCAGATACGCGAAATTGTTTCTTTTAAAATAGTAACACGATGATGACTGCTGTACCCATATTTTTACTATTTAATTTATTATGTCTGTTTAGTTCACGCATCATTGTAAATGTATAACGTAATTTGATAAGACTGTCGTACAAAGTGAGAGGTTTAGCGCTATAAAACCAGTTTTAATCCACCATTTTCTAGATTTGAAAATGCCTGTACCAAGTCAGGAATATGACAGTTGTTGTCCAATCGTTTTTCATGTGTTTTGTCATTTGGTTTTGCCATGTGATAAGGGACTTTCCGATTTGATTTTCCTCTGAGTTCAGTATTTTTGTGATTTTACTTTTTTTTTCAAAGATATTTCGTCTAGAACCACTGAACCAAACTTATAATTTTTGCGAAAATGTCGTCACCAAATTATGCATAAAACATAATCGCATAAAACAGTCGATATATACAGTGTGGATTGCATTTGTTGTTGATCTTTTCTTAATAACCACTTATTTGCATTTGAATTTTTAAAGTTAATTTTTTTTCTTTTCTTTTGAACAAATTCTATAAAACGTTATATTTCCTTGGTGTTTGTCATTTTGGTATATATTTATCTTACCTCCTAAACATTTCTAGCGATATCATTCGATTAAAAGCGACCACATAGAGACCGTGTTAATTTTATATTTGATATGTAGGCGTGGTTAATTCTAATACACGGTTAGAAGTGGTACAAATGTTATACGTCCTTTAAAAAAAACATACCGTTTAAGAAAAATCTGAAACATTAACAGGACAACAGATGAAAAAACTGATGATGAAAATTTACAATGAATTCAGAAAAGCTATCAATTTGTTATGGTTGGCATTTTATGTATAGATCAATGGAAGAAGGTCCTATATATTGAATATCTTGGCACTTTGATATACAAACAACTAGTCTAAATGCCACCTATTTAGATAAATGGTAAGATGAATTTTATGTAACTAATAATATAAGATCTCTCTGAAAAATCAATTTCATAATTTGTTTTAAAGACCTTTTAAAAGTCTAAATGAAATCAAATGAAAATTCTAGATTAATTCATCGTCAAACGTGTACATGATACTGGGTATATCTTTTGCAGGTACAAGATGACAAGAAATCAATGTATACTGAGTATAGATTTGAATATAAGTGTTCAGTTCGATCCAGGATTAAAAATATCCAAATATGAAATATTACAGAATGCAAGTTTGGCTCAACCATTTTGTGATTGGAACACAGATTTTCAAATAAATGGTGAGAAAAAAGTATAGTAATTATTTGAAAAATAAACAAAGTTTATAGTGTAAACGGAAAGTATTTTCTTATCATTCATGTTTTATAAGATATGTGTTGGTTAATTTATCAGTTACTTATGCATATACAAACTTGAATTGATTTTCTTGACATTTTAATTTTTTATCATGATATTATACCTAATGAAAAATTAATGTCTTCATACAGACAAAAGAGGTAAATACAGTTTACATTATAGATTAAAAACATAATTAGTTAATGATTTTGAAATTGATTTTAAAATTATTATCCAGATCTCAAGTAAATGTCTCATGTATACTTGTTGATGGTTTTTACATTGGCTATCATTACCCTTATCCTTTTTAGCTCACCTGGCCCGAAGGGCCAAGTGAGCTTTTCTCATCACCTTGCGTCCGTCGTCCGTCGTCGTCCGTCGTCGTCCGTCGTCCGTCTCCGTCGTCCGTCGTCGTCCGTCGTCGTCCGTCGTCGTCCGTCGTCCGTCGTCGTCGTCCGTCGTCCGTCGTCGTCGTCCGTCGTCCGTCGTCGTCGTCCGTCGTCCGTCGTCGTCCGTCGTCGTCCGTCTTCGTTATCGTCGTCGTCCGTCGTCGTTAACTTTTACAAACATCTTCTCCTCTGAAACAACTGTGCGAAATTAAATCAAACTTGGCCACAATCATCATTTGGATATCTAGTTTAAAAAATATGTCCGGTGATCCGGATAACCAACCAAAATGGCCGCCATGGCTAAAAATAGAACCCAGGGGTATAATGTAGCATTTAGAGCAAATCTGACATGGGGTAAAATAGATAATCAAGTCAAGATATTTCTGCCCTGAAATTTTCAGATGCATCGGACAACCCGTTGTTGGGTTGCTACCTCTTAAGGCGAAGTGTACGTAATTGCACGCCTCTAGCGGAATACGGGATTAAAAACGTTCGTCGTTAGTTACGCAAGTTATCTCCCTTACTCCAAGAAAGGACACACGAAAGAGAAACTACTTTCTGCGGTCTATAATGAATCCAACAAGCACTCCTATGCTGTCTTAAACCTCATAGAAAATTATCTAAAAACTCCAATTAGAAATCACAGAACTCTGTACGTTGTTCTGTGTGCAGCCTGACTTTAAAACACTGGTTTTTTTTGTTTTAGACGCGTAGGAGAAGGCATTTCGTGTTTATGATATCAACAGAAAGAAAAAACGCCTCAAAACAAAATTATAAACAAATAAACAAATAAACATGTAACAATTTTTCTTCTATTGATATCAAATTAATTAAAATGAAACCTGAATTGACCCAACAATATCGTTTTAAAAAGCTGTAGTCTTGAACGAAAAACACAGTACTCAACGTAAAGTTTTATAATAGGTTACAAATAATTAATGAAAGACGTGTGAATTTAATTGTTTAATTAAACTTAAAAAGACGTTGAAATGTTCGTATTTTGTGCAATTGAAAATTTAAGGACATGATTTATATTCATATAAGAAATCAGACGATACCAAGAGAATAATTTGACCACTAGTGCAACACTTACAGGTCGGAAGAACAAAGACGGAAAACAAACAAAAAATAAACAAATTAGGCCCCAAAAATTATTCAGTAACTTAAAAGTTGTCTCACTCTAACATTTATCTTAAAATAAGTAAAAATTATGTCATTCAACTCCCAGTTTTTAACTTTTTCTCCATGTGCAGAAAATAAACAGGTGTCTTCTATTCCGTCCGCAATTTATGGGAAAACTAAATCTAAATTTAGAACCATATTGAAACTGAAAGTACACATGTAAGATGAAATATAACATGTCATTTCTTCTTTCACAAATTCCAATTTCGAAGAGATATATAGCGAAATCTGTTTTCTTTTATTGTGCCTGTGTGTATCATTCAAAATTAGAGAATGTAATTTTGAAGTATCAAGTCTCAATTCAAGATTATGAATGAATAGAATATAGAATTACGGGGCGGGGGGGGGGGGGGGTGAGGGGAAGGGGGTAGGACCTTTATCGGAACTCCGGGATCGGGTGTTTTTAAGCTCGGGATTTCGGGATTGACCCTTTCGGGATCCGGGAATTCTATTTCCGAATTCCGGGTAGTCGGGATTTATTTTTTTTTAAATTCAGGACTTCGGGATGTCGTGTTTTTAAGCCCGGGATTTCGGGATCTGGATCCCTCCGTCCCTCCTCCTCCTTTAAATTTGAGTAACTCGAATAATTCAAGCCCTTTCCATGTCCGATTTTCTCCCACACGAGAAATGTAGCATTCGTACATTAGCTGAATAATACGACTGAATTATTCGGGTTAAAGTTTGTGTAAATCCCGAATGCACATAAAAGTAAAGGTCCAGCCCGACTTTCGGGAAAGGACTGATGTAGATTTCAGATTGATTTCCAGAAATAAAAATCATACAAAAATGTTTCAGCAAATATGCGTCTTCAGACGTGTAAAGTTATACAACGTTTACTAACCGGTCTGGATTGTGATAAAAAGAAGAGCATGCAATGCATAAACTATATAATGTCGTGGCTCAGGGATGTGTTGAATTGTAGAGATGCTTATGCGGCACAAAAATAAGATTAATTTACTCAAACGTACTAAGAATTACCTCACAACCTAAATTTACTTAAATATTGATTCGTTATCCTGTGCCAGACAGATGGCTGATATTCTGAGAAGAGACCTTGATGAAATGAAGTTTTATGGGAACAAAGATTTTGAAAACACGCCGCAGTGTTAAGATTTTAACAAAAAATAAGGCACCAAGGTCGAAAATAGTTCTAGTTCATAATGAAGAAAATGTCAACCGTTTTCTAGCTTGGCGATCTCCACACGCACCCGAATATAAAAGACAAATACAATACAATAGTACACAAAACGTAACATAAAGAACTAAACTCCGAGCAACACGAACTCCAACAAAACGGTATATATTTCATACAAGTATAGAACTATATATGAAGCGTCGTAACTGTTGCGGCGACGTCAATAACGTTGTCGTTGTTTTTTTTGTTTTTTTACACTCAAGATTCAACTTTAACAGGGTATAGCTTGAAAAGTAGCACGGTTGCTAAGGACTTTCTTTGCACCAATCGATTCCTCAGACATTTTAGAATCGTCTCATAAATTTAAAAAAAAAATCGATTGTCTAATATAGTAGAAAATCTTGGAAATGTAACAATTCCCGCCGAATTTCACGATTTTCCCTATATATCCTTTGTAATGTTGGTGTATGATGCTGTTAACTTCAACAGCTCGTATCTCAAAAACGAAAATGGTTACCCCCTTTTTTTATTTTATTTTCCGATTTATTTTTACAAGCAGAATCTACATGTAAAATTTAAAAAAAATCGATTGTGTAGTTTAATTACGTACACTTCGCCTTAATTGGTAATTTTAAGGAAATGTTGCCGTTTTTGGTTATTATCTTGAATACTATTATAGATAGAGACAAACTGTAAACAGCAATAATGTTTAGCAAAGTAAGATCTACAAAAAAGTCAAATAACCAAAATGGTCAATTGACCCCTTCAGGAGTTATTGCCCTTTATAGTAAATTTTTGTAATCTTTTACAAAAATCTTCTCCTCTGAAACTACTAAGACAAAATGTAACCAAACTTGTACAAAATCATCATAAGAGTATCTAGTTTAAAAATATGTGTCCGATTACCCTGCCCGCGAACCAAGATGGCAGACATGGCTAAAAATAGTACATAGGGTAAAATGCAGTTCTTGGTTTATATCTCTGAAACTGAAGCAAATCTGACTGGTGGCAAAAATGTTCATCAGATTTAGATATATCTGCCCTGAAATTTTCAGACAAATCCGACAACCAGTTTTTGGGTCGCTCCCCCTAGTTAGTAATTTTATGGAAACTTTGCAGTTTTTTGCTATTATTTTAGATATTATTATAGTATCTAATGATAGCTTATACTATAAATTATGATTTTAACCTTATTTTACATGATTTCCAAAGCATCTGTTCAGTAAATACAGGTGACCGACACAGGCTCTTTAGAGCCTCTAGTTTATTGTATTGCGATAGTAATGTTAAACTGTAGAGGATTCGGTACTTGTATAAATATCAAGAAAAAGTCATAAGAATCCGGCTTTCGTCTGATCAATTCTCTGTATAGTTATTGTTGAGATATTGATTTAGTTGGCAGGTAGAATAAACCTAAAGAAATCATTAGTTTACACAAAATGATCGCACTTTGTTTATCTGCATGTAAAAATTAAAATATATTTTTCAGAATTTTCTTTAAACAAGTGGTTACAGGATTCTAATATACCAACCACTAATGTGCTTTCTAAACCAATGGCATCTCAGCTGATTGAAATACTTGGTATTGGCAATTTAATAGATAGTTCATCTTGTGAAAGATCACACAGTAGATATAGTCCATCTGTTAACGGATGGAAAACAGGTAGATCGTTTTATTTTATTATATATGGAAATAAGTAGATTATCACACTTATTACGTTTAAAGATCTTGTTTTCGAATCTACGTCCTCATATAAATTTAAGAAAATGTGGTATGATTGCCAATATGAGAATACTATCTATAAAATTTTATCGAAGCATATATAAGCAGTTTTAAGCAAATATACGGTGTTCAACAATTTGAAAAGCCCATTCTGGATAATCAGCTTTTAAAGGCCACAGCATAAATAATGTGAAACAATTAAACTACGAAAACTTCTAAATTATAACATAACAATATACGACAATTCAATATGACAGACATAAAAAAAAAATGACATCTAATGTTGTAAAGGCTACTGACTTCGGATAGGCAACATGATGAATTTGTATAGGTTAATACTTCTGACGACGCCAACCATAACCTGTGTCTTGGACAGTTGCGTAAAAGTTAAACGTAAGAACAAACTATAAAGATGAGTTGCAAGGAGTTCATTGATGAAAATGTTTTAAAATTGAAAAGATTGTCATTATTATATAAAGAATTCAACGTAGCTCATTGCTGTATCATTTTGAACTCCTAATTGTCAGTACTTGTAGAAAGTATAAATACTCACTTAAACTTCTGACCTGTTTTGCACCAAATATATATATCGGACCAGAAAGCACGAGTATAAATTAAAAAACTATTGAAACATGTTTGGTTGACAGATTTGTTTTATGTATTGGTGAACTCATACTTTCAGAATGTCCACTTAGTGTATCACCCACACCTCTAGAAATACCTGCTACATGTGTCATTCTATCACACTGTACAGCAATAGACTGTTGTATTGATGTGGACCTATTACACAGATCTCTAAATGTTGTGTTTGACATTAATGTTTGTAACAATACATTTAGAGTTGGAATTGACAAATTACAGCTAGAACCAATCAACCTCACAAATATTGAATATGGTATGTATGACACTTTATGTTTTTTTATGATCGTTTGTATTGCAATGCTCTAGCTATAAAACCAGGTTTAATGCACCATCATCTACATAAACAAATGCCTGTACCAAGTCTCGAACATGACAGTTGTTATTTCTTTCGTTTAATGTGTTTGAGCTTTTGATTTTGTCGTTTGTTTACGGAATTTTTTTAAATTTTCGTCAGAGTTCAATATTTTTGAGATTTTACTTTCTATTATAAACATAGTGTTGCATATACACAATGTCCTACAATAACCCTGATTATTGATAATATTCACTTAATACATTGTAGGTTTTACAGTCAATCGCCAACTTGTGATCGATATTTTATCAAACATTGTAAATCGTTAGAGACTATATATATATATATATTCAGTCGTAAGCGTTTATAAATATTTCGCTCACATTAATTTCTTATCCAAGAGATAACGTCCCAAAGATAAGGAATACATAAAAGTACTGGTGAAGTGCTTTATTAAGACATGCAAAGCAAACTAAAATACGTAAAGGAAGTACGCAATTTTTGCACAACATAACGTAATGTCACTAGACCTCGTGATAACGTTACTTAGTTACATATCTTCAAAAGTCTCATGAAAATGATACATTGTACTTATATTTTATTTTCTACTTAACTTTTTTGTTTGTGGCTTTATCTATTCATGTATACGATTCTGTACATGACTTTATTTAACATTTCATTAAAACATACCACACATGTTTATGATACATCGAGACATTTCATGTTTAGAGGGTCCTTGACATGAAGATGTTGCATTGCCTTGTTACATTATAACACTATTGTAGGTACATAAACTGTCAAGTCTATTACTGAATCGAGATTGAGAACATCAACATCAGCACTCAATGTTTTGAATCGTTATAAAGTTTGACTGTATGACTCGAAGACATCTAATTATCCCTGGACGTGACCAATTCAAACTATCGATGGACATATGTAACAATAATATAATCTTAAACATCAACAGACTGATACACATTGAAACATGTGCACCACCAAAACTGTGATTTTAATTGAACTGTTTGATCTCATTTTATAGATGATATATTAAATTAAATTTAAATCACTAAGTATAACCTGTAAAAGATTATTTTTTGTTTGGGTCAAATTTGATCGTCCTTCTGCCACCTTCTATAGTTTCACTTCTGACAAACGTTTTAAACACTTTCATGCTCAGTCCATGCAGATGGTCAAATACATTTTTCGTAAATATTTACTCAAATAAGGTATGATATTATGATTGTAGATAATAGTTAATGCCGTTTTGACCAATAACCGAATATATCAATTTCTATTTCATCATTATATGATGTATATACATGTGTTCTTTCTACCATCAAGATTGCTTTTTGAAAGTATAAACTGGCAGTTATTTCTAATAAGGGCCCCTTTTAATTTTATATAATTTGTTTTAACTGGGTAATTATATTAGTTATTAAATGAATAAGATTTTCCATGATCTTTTCAGGAAAGATACATCACTTCAACATGAAAGGAGTTGTACGTATTGGGTTAGTATAGTACTTGCATTGCTGATAATGTTTTAATATCTCAGACCATATCTTGCATATTTCATGTAAAAAATTGAATTTGAAAATATTGCCAATGATGAGCATTTTCCTTTTTTTTCATAGTTATCGGATATATACATGTACTTGTTTTTTTTATAGTGATTATGCATCAATCAATGATCTGTCCTTATAAAAGTTATGAACAGACTCACACTTTAAAACAAAATGTTAAATGTGAAAAGGAATAACAGTCCATCTTATATATCTTGTGTATGTTTGATGTTCACACATTTTAAAGAAAAGTATGATGTAAAAAGTACAAATATAAATATGATAAACAAAATTATATAGATTAGGGAGGATATGGTAAATGTTGGAAGACGATATGAAACAGTTTATTTCAATGCTAAGGATTTAATACAAACTATTTGTTAAACCCTAGGTAAGATATCCAATAGCCAATCATTTCATAAAATTCCTACATTCATTTAAAAATTAGCAGCCAGACTATAACCCTGTCTTACACCTTATTTTCTACATAAAAATTATCTATCATGAAACTACGGTAGAGTTGACCACTGATACAACCAAGAACTGAATTTGTCCCGTTAAAAAGATCGAAACACGAGACTATGTGTTAATTCATGGGTTGACTTTCCAGTTTTTTATGTAGAATCCAGAAACTGTCGTTTTCCTTCCGCATCTTCAAAAGGCACGTTTTTAAATAAGTGATAGTTTTTACTTTTTCGTTTACGAATGATACTTCCGTTATATAAATTATTAAATTTGAACCCAAATTTTTGAAAGATTAATATATAATTAAGAATAGAAATGAGGAATGTGTCAAAAGACGCCAACCCGACCATATCAATTGAATTTGTATATGTATCCACTTTTTTGTAAGTATTAAGAAAAACATAATTTATCATATTCACAATATATTTTTTCTACTTCCCATTCTATGTTTTTAAGTTACGAGTATAATTTTTAATTACATGTTCTATCTTTACCATGTTTTATATGCAGATGAGTAAAATGGCTAAACTCATTGTCATTTAAACAGTACATACGTTTAATAAATGATGCATAGTGTATTACTAGTGCAACGACAAACTCGAAATGCATGAAAATTCGTGCTCTTTATTATTGAATTTATTGAAAAATCGATACAATTCAACACATATGAAAAAAATGTTGAAAGTTATTGTAACTTAATTCGTGCTGCTTGTGATTCTGAGAACACTATTTTTTTGCAAATGAAAGAACACGTATTCGTATATTTTGTATACTTACTTTTATGCAAGAGATAAGTTTGTTTAACAATTTATGTCTTTTTACGGAGGCAAGTAACTGGTAGATCAAATACAAACAATTATAAGTATAGGCAACGAAAATGCATAAAAAGCAAAGAGTCGAAAATAAATACAAAATTAATTATACTCCTGTAAATATGTAATTGTTGAAAGTGAAAGTTTTATTCAGGAATCATTCTTTCAACCTTTGATGTCTTGCCATCTGTTGTAAT
This sequence comes from Mytilus galloprovincialis, assembly GCF_965363235.1. Lineage (NCBI taxonomy): Eukaryota > Metazoa > Mollusca > Bivalvia > Mytilida > Mytilidae > Mytilus > Mytilus galloprovincialis. The sequence goes on from NC_134844.1 coordinate 31,318,842, forward strand.
GTTGTCCAATTCAGAATGATACGATGTCTCCTTCTTTTTGTTCTCTTATATAATAAAGAATGTATAATTTAAGGAATGAATATATAGATATAAGAAGATGTGGTAATGCGACAACTCTCCATCTTAGTCATAACTTGTAAAAGAAAAACCATTATAGGTCAAAGTTAGGTATTCAAACGGAGCCCTGGCTGACACCAAAGAGTGAGATATGTATGTATATTATTAATACCCTCTTTTTTCACTTTTTTATCAGATATTCCATTGATGATTTAGCAGAAGAAAGAAAGTTTCTTGTTAACATGAATATAAGTGTGTGTTTTGAATCAGATGCACCATGTTTGTATGACATTGTATTGTTTCAAGATAGTTTGCTACCGAAAACTATGTGTGACTGGGAGTCAGGATTTTCAATTCCAGGTATTTTCTATCATAAAAGTGATTAATGACTGGTTGAAAAAATGTTTATTTAAAAAAGCAAATGTGATAACTGAAGATTACTGGTGCATAGATCACAATTATTATAGGCATAACAAATTATTTGCAATTCCTCAGAAACTAAAATATATTAAACAAATGATGTGAATAGTGATTGCTATATGTATATTCATATAACCAAAAGTCAGTTCTTGATTGTCAATTGCTTAAATATAAGTTGAATCTTGAAGTTGCTCTTAGATGGAATTCTATGTCACATAATCCAAACAAATTTGAATTACTTTTTTTGTAACCTTTTTAAGTTTGGTATTTATGTGGTTTGTGTTTTTTTTTACATGCAGCGACGCAAGTTCAGAAGCTGTGTAATTTTTTTTCCTTATTATTTGTTTGTGTATTTTTTTTTTTTAGAGTTTTCACTGGATAGTTTTGTTCAAAACTATGGTTACAACATCTCGGATTCATTGCCACAATTTCTTGTCAATACAGTTTTCCAAAAACTCGGCATTTCCGCTTATCTGATTGATTATCCTTGCAATCTAAGAGATGGGATGTATTTTCCAAGCCAACATGGTTGGAAGAATGGTATGTTTTACTTTTACAATGGTTATGTTCAGAATACTTAGAAAGAAATGTTTTGCAGTTAGTGTTTCTTTTCGAATAAAGAAATCGGTGAGCTAGTCAAAACCGAAAAAAAAAAATTGATTGAATAAAGTATCTCGTTTTTAGCTATTAAAGTTCCGTGCACTATTTTCAGTCACATTAAAAATATCTTGTCCATCCATTGGTAGACAATTATGATTTTACATAATGTCTTCTGAAAACCACGTTGCCAGTTTGAAACAAACTTGACAGGAATTATATACATGTCTGTAATGTGTTTTAGAAATAATGCCTAATGTTGTGTCCTATCACATGCAAAACGTGGCTGCCAAAGGCACATTTTGGCTATGATTTGTCAATTCAAAAACAATTTAAGTGACTATTATTGTATAAGAACAATGAAATTTAACATATGCTCAATTAGTCTACTAAGCTAAAGAGAATGTTACTTTCAAAAGTTGTAAAAGAGGGACGAAAGATACCAAAGGGACAGTCAAACTCATAAATCTAAAACAAACTGACAACGCCATGGCTAAAACTGAAAAAAGACAAACAAACAACAGCACACATGACACAGAGCCTCTTTGTAAGCTTGATCAAGTTTATAAAAGTAAAGTTTTCATTACTACGGACCATGCATTGTATTTGTTTTCTTTTATTGCATAGACTGCAAGTATGATTTGAAATTGCTAAAACTACCGGAAGGCACTGCCTGCAACCTGGGTTCATCTTGTACATCGATTAATTGTTGTATCCAAGAAAATAATCTGAGGAGATCGTTCAATGTTTGGGTAGACGTAAATACATGTACCTATAAGCTAAGGTTGGGAATAGAAAAGTTAAGTCATCAGATAGACTTATATGGATATAAATGGGGTAAGTATACTCATACCTTTTATTTATGTTTTCTCAAAAATAATAACATGTAAAGCATCAAACTTTGTTTGTCACTGTAGTGTTAAGAATACTAAGCTTGTAAATAAGTTCTGACAGAATACACTTTGATTTGCAAAACATTGTTAATGTGAACATACATGTATACACATATTGATTGCAGATTCGAAGTTATAAACAATTATAGTTGAACTCTTAAATCATTTCAGGAACAATTGAAAGGAAATACCTGATGAATGTTGTTAGAGTTGAGTATGTATTATTTTTCAGTTTTTATTTAATTAGGAAATAGTCGGTGTATAACATTTTATTGTCCATTTGACTCCTTTATATTTGCAAAAAAAAATTCTTAAAAAATATAAATTTCAAATTCTTTTTGTTCCCTTGATGTATGTTAATATACACTTCTGTTTAGGAGCTAGTTTAAGCATGCCTTCGATTGCGGGAGTTTCTCGCTGCATTGAAGACCTATTGGTGGCCTTCAGCTGTTGTCTGACCTTTCGTCGGGTTGCCGTCTCTTTGACACATACCCTATTTCCATTTCAGTTTTAATATATACTATGACTATTAATTTCATTCTTAAGGGTCAATAACTAAAAAAAAATTCCAAATTGGTTTCTATGTTAATTTTCTTTTTTGAAGTGTTGATTACATGAAGTAGTGTAACTAACTTTCGATCAAAACAAAAACAACAAACATGTGCTTTAAAGTTTGTTAATTTTTAGTATATTTAGATATGAAAGGACACCAATGAAAATGAGCATCAATTTATAGATTTGATTATTGATTTTATGTTATTATATAAGTAATCTTACTTTTCACAAGCTTTTCATGCTTTTAGCATAGTGAGTTTCATAACAAGACAAAGAGGCCCTGAAAAGTTTTTTAAAATGAAAACAGACTAAAATTCATATACTTTTAGTTAATGCATATTCAATGTGCGCTATGAAAATATAACTGCAAATGTTTCATTCTTTCGCAAGAATAGTATAAACAACACACAAACAAATGAAATTCAAAATTTGTCTGACTATTTGTCATGGCATTTATTCAACAATATTCAACAATATAAACCAACAAACATCCAACATCAACAAACTACTCAACAAGTTGAAACTTAATGACAATTGGTCACTGAAGCGAAACCAACAGTAAATGCAGAACAATTTATAGCTGCTGGGCAGATCACGAATACCTTAATGAACGATATTTGAAAATCACTACCAGTTTAATCATATTGATGATGACATCAAGCGCTCTTTCTATATTGAACGGAATGCCATGATGATAGACATTGTTATGCCCCATTTATGGGCAATGTGTTTTCTGGTCTGTGCGTCCATTTGCCCGTCCTTCCATCCGTTTGTCCTTTCGTCCGTATGTCCCGCTTCAGGTAAAAGTTTTTGGTCATGGTAGTTTTTGGTGTCCAATTAACTTGAAACTTAGTACACATGTTCCCAATACTATGATTTTTCTAATTGTGATGCCAAATTAGAGATTTTTCCCCATTAGCACGGTCCACTGAACATAGAAAATGATATTGCGGATGGGGCATCCGTGTACTGGTAACACATATTTATTCCTGCAAATTCCTTGAAGGGAGGGTGGGTTGTGCAATCTTAAAATACTCGTGGAATGAAAATTTAGCGGGAACACGTGTTTATATATGACCAAAGTCCACGAGGCACTTCAAAGCATATTTTTTCGTATGTTTAAATATATTGTTAAAAGTGTTTAGATGACAAACCATAAATAATGGACCGACGTACGTTTTAAACGCAATGAACCAATAAATGCATTTTAATGCAAGAAATCAATTTCTTATATCATGTATATTGAAAGTAACAAATTGTGACATTTAATCAAAACCCTAAAAAGTTTATTGCTGAATCAAATCTTTCAATTTATTTTGTTATCTATTGTCTACTCTACTTTATTTTGAAGAAAGGAATTACAATTCCACCAAAAATTACAAAACTTAAAAAAGGACACAATTCTGAAATTGTATAATTATTTTGATGCAGAGTAAAAACGAGGAGCTTCATTTCATTCCTGGAATAAAATCACAGAAAGAACTTCTCAATGGTTAAAGATGAGTGAAAGTTTTTTTATAACCAAATTGATAAATAGGCCAGAACAAAATCTAAATCTTAAAATTGCACAAAAATAGGATGTGCATGACCAGTTTGACAAAGACTTGATACAGTCTTTGGATGGTGGAAACTTCCCACTAACACCATGCACCATTACATCATACACCATAAACCAGTACACCATACACCTTGTACCATTACACCATACACGTTACACATACACGTTACACATAACACCATACACCATTCCCGATTATATCTACATGATCCGAAATTACCCATAACGCAACTAAATTTGAAATATTAAGATTATTATTATTGTTTATGTTTACAATCCGAAAAATTAAAATAAAAAGAACTTCGTTTTCAACCAATGAAATGTTGTACACCGTTCATTCACACCATTCCCGATCGCACGTTACACAATCACACCATTCCTCATACACCATTACACCATTCCCCTTACACCATATACCACAGCACCATACACCTTACACCATTGCACCATATGCAATACACCATTACACCATACACGTTTTTTTGGGAAGTTTACACCATCCAAGGGCTGTAAAACTACTGTTCATAAGCTATTCCGAAAACATGAATGTGTTACATAAAAATAGCTGAAAAGTCTTTTGGACAAAGATTAGGATCTTGTTTAATCTAAGTACAAGCTATTGAAGACCTTACATGGATTGGGATTCAAATATAAAAGAATTGATAAAAACAGAAAAAGTCTTGTGGATAGAATAGACATAATAAATCACGTATTAAATTTTTAAGAACAATTAAGAAAAAACGAGAAAAAGGGTATACACCTATTTATTTGGATGAGACATGGGTAGACACTTATCATACTGCATCACATCAATTGACGAGTTCTGATGAATCGAAAAACAGAAAAATGCCAGAGATTTGTTTTGTAACATTCAGGTTGTGAACATGTTTTTTTTAAAGATGCGATTAAGACTCTCCCTTACCAATATGATTTAAACCCTATTGAACTTATATTGTGAGATTTGAAGGGATTCATTGGTTAAGAAAATTCAACATTTAAACTCAATGATGTGAAATCACTTATCCAAAAAGGATTTGAACAAATTGATAGTACTAAGAGGTTAAAATCTTGTGATCATGTTAAAAATATTATTGAACCGAGCTCTTGGCAAAATGATGCAACCAAAGAGCAAATTCACAAAATTGTTATACACAATTAATCTGATTCTGAATCTGAGAGTGGAAAAGAAAGTTCTAGGAATGGAGATGAGACTGAGGATTATGGATGGCCGTAAAATTAAATTTGATAAGAGTAATGTGTTTTACCTTTCCATAAACTTAAACATTAAAAGTTGATAAATCCTGTCATAACTCATTGCCACTAACATAAAATATGACAAAATATTAATTTTCATATCCTATAAAGAACTGTTGTACTAGTTTTTACTATACATGTATCTTATATTTTTTAAACAGAAAATGGACACTAAAAAATCCTATCATATGTAGAACAATTAAACATTATAACTTGACATGAAATCTAATTGTGTTTGCTGGTCAGTTAAGGTCTTCTTAATATTTAAATATACAAAGTCACATGGTAGAAATAAAAAAAAAACACATTTAAAGCACATGTATGTTGTTTTTGTTTTGATTGGAAGGCCTTTACTCTACTTATACTTACTACACCGGGTAGTACACTTAAAAAAAATGCATACATTTACATAGAGACCTAGAGGGAAACCTTTTTAATTATTGACCAAAAATAATGAAATTAATAGTCAGACTTCATGTATTTCATATATTAGCATACATCGAGAAAACAAATATTAATTAAAAAAATGAAGTTTCAAGAATTATTTTCTGCGAATGATATGGAAGTCAAATGGACAATATCAGTAGTTTTCAGAAATTTGCCAATATATCGATAAAAGAAACTCAGATGGAATACGTTGGATCAAGAGTAATTTCAAACGTTACCTACATCAGCACTAGCAGAATATTGATAGATACTAGAGAGAAAAATCACTGCTATTATATCAACATTATAATATTTAACGAAGACTAAAATCATTTTATTTGACAAATACTTTTACAGATTACAAATATTGTGAGCGTTAGTCAAAATCTTTTTCGTTTTTAATATTTTAATTGCAAATTTCTACTCAAAGGTATGAATGATCACCAGAATAGATTTGAAATTTCTTAACAACGCTGCATTTGTCAACTGATTTCAGGATAATATGATAATTGTTAAACTTAAATGATAGTCTCAATTATGTTAAACACTTTTCAGGTTTACTTTGAAAGATTTGAAAGAAGAAAGACAATTTGAAATTGATATGAATATCAGTATTTGTTTTGAAGAGAACAGCTGTATATCAAGTTTTGTTGTTTTTCAAAAAACAAACCTCCCAAAAGTGTTCTGTGATTGGGGAACTGGTTTCTTAATACCAGGTAAAATAAACTGTAATCTAATATAACATACAAATGACCAGTCTTTTTAGCTTTTGAACGTAGTTTTGATAACGTAGTATCAATTATATATTGTGATGACAATTAATTTTTGTAGATACATTGTAACAATACCTAGTTTATGTCGTTTAAAAATGGAATGGAATTTAATTTAACTGTTGTCTGTAACTTTTCCTTTTTTGCAGAATTTTCATTGAGTCGATATCTGGAGAATTCGGGATATAGAGTCGCGGATTCATTACCAAAAGATATATCCGACAGATTACTATCAGATCTTGAAATGGACACATTCTTTTTAAAACCCGATTGTTTGAATGCTATTTCACAATATGCAGTAACAAATATGACAGAAGATACAGGTATTTTTAAGTGTAAAATCAATTATTGATTATATTATGTTGCAAAAACGTTCTCGAAAGTACCGCTTTCATGGCGTTGTTAAATATTATATTAAAATTACAACATTACATGACAGGACTACATTTGTGTACAATACAAATAAATGGGAGAACATACAGGACAGATAAACACATGAATACTAGCTATGAAAATGTATCAGGTTTATAATGTAATACGCCAGACGCGCATTTCGTATACACAAGACCCACCAGTGACGATCAGTTCGAAAGCCAAAACACGTACAAAATTAAAGAATACTGGGGACCAAAAGTTCTCAAAAATTGTAACAAATAAGAATAAGGTTATCTGCCGGGGATAAGAAAATCCTTAGTATTTAGAATAATTCATACTAGCATAAAAACAGTAACGATTGCAAATTTAAAAAAAAATAGATAATGAATTATATTAGATAACATATAGTTGCGAAGTCAAGACAGAATCTTGATACCCCTCGAATAGATGTGAGGAATCAAATCTTACAAAGTTTTTTTCAGCAGTAAATATCAGCTTCATCCCCTTCTATGGTATATAGTATATGTATAATTAATATACCATCAAATTGACTGACTAATATCTACAACTTTAAATGGTATTTGCAAAAGGAGAAAACTATTTTTACCATTAATGTATTGAGCAGCTAACAAAAGTTCTTACAGCTAGCATAGTCAAAAGTGTCAGAAAAACTATTTCAAATATAGTATAAGTATAAAATGTAACGTCTAATGATTGTGCACGAAAATCACCTTGTCCGACATGGCTGATAATAGAACATAGAAGTAAATTCCTGTTATGTTCTAATTCATAACTTCAAGCGAACATAAATTATTTACAAAATAAACTCAACACCTTTGTATGGGATCAGCTCGCCTGACAGTGTGCAGCAAAGCTTCGAAAAATAAAGAAAGGGTAAAGAAAAAATAAACGAAAAAATACATCATTAAATTCCAATATTATTTGTTACAGAAAGTCTATCCTTCAAAGACTCTTTCACATAACCGTCTTTGGCCGTGTCACTTTTCCACCGACCATGCTTTTTGAACAATCTGTCCTCTACACCAGCCGCTGCAACAGCCGATGCCCCTCCTGAACGGAGACTATGCAGTCCAATTTTTTTACTATCTAAGCCTATACTCTGTAAACTTGAAAGTAGTATTTCTCCAGCTCTCGTGTATGACAACGGACCTGTACTTCTAAGTTTATAAGAATTATCAGACTTACAAAAATTAACGGATCTAAAAACAAATTCATCAGAATTTGATGTAATACTAGCTAATTTGAGATATCGTTCTAGCATAGAGACAGGACAAGTTACAAGATTAGTTCTAGAAATAACCACATCCCTCCCTTCTCTGTAAATATCAGTTTTACTCTTTGCCAAGTATAAATTTGCATGTGTAGAATAAATCTTTATATCGATACCTCTCAAATTAACTAGTTCTGAAAACCTTAAAAAACCTGCATAGCTTAATAAACACATACAAACAGTTCTTAAGTCTTTAAGATTACTATTAAGAGTACCATAAGTATGAACAATCTTTCGTAAAATGTCTGGTGTAATAGGATCGTTCTTAGTGATAAAATGTCCCAATTTTCTCTGTGCTCCTTCGTTTACAAACGTTACTAATTCAGATGTACAAGGATTATTAGATCCAGCCAGTTTATGTGCCCAGCTAATGGCGTATATTACTTTATTTATCTTGTTTGCCGATTTTGCATTCTGTGAAATGTGAATCAAATATAGAGAAACTGTATAGTCAGATGAAGGTAATGGAGTAATATTATGTATTTTAGTCCACTTACAGAAAGCATTAAAGGCATACTGGTACTTTTTACGAGTGTTCAGAGAACATGAGCTCAAGCAGTACTCTGGTAATCTAGCTTTCAATGTAGAAAGTTCATCCGAAATATCTGAATTCTGTCTCCATCTACCAACTCGAAAAATATCGGAAAAATGTGCAATCGTGATACAAACATTATAAAATGTCAAAGTATTAAAAACTTATATACAAATGAACCATGCCACTGTTAACATAACAGGACCTTGTCCAATATTTATTTGACCATGCAGCTACAATGCTATATACATTAGTGCCGTGTTGAATACAACCATGCTTTCTACAATGTATATACACACTAGGGCCTTATCAACAACGACCGTGCCTGCTACAATACACATTCATGTACTAGGGCCTCGTAACTTTAACCTTGTCAGCTAGAATACACATCCGTGTACTAGGACCTCGTCACTTTAACCTCGCCAGCTACACTACACGTTCGTGTACTAGGGCCTCGCAACTTTAACCTCGCCAGCTACAATACACATTAGTGCACTAGGGCCTTGTTATCCTTGTCGCATCTAACTTCACTGCCAATACTGAAGCAATAAAAGGCTCAGTGCCAAAAATGGATTGTCTATTAGAACCACTGACAAAAATACCACTTGTATTTTTAAATTCAATAACATCAGATATGTAATCTCTGTAATTCATATTTTTATCAAAAATGAAAGGCCAATAGGTCTCAGATATCCGTTTTGGTACAATTAAAGTACCTCTAGCTTTACAAGCAATTACATGTTTTATAGCTCTCAATACTAAATAAATAGGTGGTACAATCCAATTGTTTTCACCAGACCAATTCTGAGTAAAACAGTCTACAGCTTCTGTATTTACATTCCAGAATAAAGAGTTAAATCTTTCTAATTTTGTGTTACGAGAACTAGCAAAACGATCGACTGTATAAGGACCCCAAAGGTCGTTAATAAAAGTATAGAACAATTTTGAGACTCCCCAGTCTTCATAATCAATGATTTTACTGATATAATCAGCTTTCGAATTTTCACCTCTCGGAATCCATTGTATGTTAATGGAGATTCCCTTTTGTAAACAAATAGAAAAAATGGAAATTGCTATATCTTGCAGTTTTTCTTTCATGCTTCCTGCTTGAACAATTCTGACACAATTTTGATTATTAGTTAGCCATTTTAAGGATTTTCCCGCAAATGGATGTTGATAAGACATCAACGCCAATTCTATGGCCTTAAGTTCCCTCCACGTGGAACTCTCTAACATTTCAGTGGATTTCCACATAGTGTGAAAATTTTTACTTTCCAACTCTACTGTACATGCTCCGGCAGCTATGCTGCTAGCATCAGAATATACCATTACATGTGACTGACTATATTGATTTAATGTTTTAAAATTTACATTATCAATGTTATCAAGCCAGAACTTTAATTATGATATCACAAAACTTTTACTTTCTAAAACTAAATAACTATCCCATGACATTCTACTTTCAATAGACATATAGCAATATCTAGTCATTATTCTAGTAATATTTCCGATCACAGGAGACATACTTATAATTCTACCCGTTACCTGGGCTAAATTTCTGGCAGAAATATATGGAATTTCTCTGAAAACATTATGAATAGATTGAAATAATTCGTCAATTCTCCTTTGAGGAATGCATAAAGTGAAATTACATGAATCCCAAATGATTCCCAACCACTCCAACTTCTGTACAGGAGTAAAAACTGATTTTTCTTCGTTCAGAAGAAAACCCGCACTCAAAAAGGATTGTTTCACAAATTCAGCATCTTTGATGCATTCATTATTTTCGTTATTCATACCAAATCCATCATCAAGATATAAAACTATTTTTATACCATTTTTTCTCCAATACTTGACCAATGGTCTGAGACACTTTGTAAATATGTAAGGACCCGTTGAAAGACCAAATGCTAAAACAGTGAAGCAATAAAATTTATCTTCCCACGAAAAACCTAGATACGTGTGCTGCTGTGGACATATATCCAAATGAAAATAACCAGACTTTAAATCAAATTTATACAGATAATCATTTTTCTGAAAGTATTGGACAGCTATTTTCCAATCTTCAAATTTAATCTTTTCCTTTTTCACCGATAAATTCAAAGTGCTCAAATCTAAAATTAGACGCCTTTTCCCAGACTTTTGAGTAGCTACACTGAGCGGATTGACAATGTAAGGTTGAAAAGGGACCTCAATGACGCAACCTGAAAGAACAAGTTCATTTACAGATTTGCTAACAAAATCATCATTCTTAAGAGCAGATTTGTTATTTTTTATGTACATGCTCGAAGGAGTATCAATAAATGGAATAAGATAACCATTTTTCAGTGTGTCTAAAATAAATGAATTAGCACCGATATGCTCCCAGTGTACTGAATACTTTTAGCTAACCTTCCCTTTACACCAGAGAAAATACCCGTGTTAGATTTGAAATTTTCAAAAAATCTTACTTGTCTAAGCAAAATCTCAATATCATGATTTAAACAATAATCACTATCAAATTCAGAAAATAAATATAAATACTTATCATTAACTAACTGTTCATTGTTAATTGTTCTGTTGTGTATTGTTGAAGTTGAACTGGTTGCGTTTGACAAGTGGACAGTTCTTCCTCCAGTGGCCAAATTGTTTACAGGCATGGCACATATCGTGCTGGGACGGCTCACGCCGCCCGCTGCCAGCTCGAAAGGGCGGCGGGTTCTGACGCTGATACTGATTGGAATAATAAGGATTAGGAGCAGTTTCAACGGGAGCCGGTCTAGAAGTTGTCTTGTAGGGATTTGGGCGTCGGGATTTGTCTTTAGTCGAACGCATGGCTCTGGACTCCGCCTGGCGAATTTTCTTTTCATCTTCAGAGTCTGAAGCGATATGATTTGCTTCATACTCTCTGACAGTAGCCCAACCACCGGCTGAAGTATCTGCTATGCGTATCAGTTTGTTTCTGCCCTTAACCTTATCTATGAGGTCTATGATGATACGTGACACCTTGGTTTCTGAACGGGGAACAAAGCTATAAACCTTGTTTAACTCGGTAATAGTTTCCTCGTTAAATTTGTATTGTATTTTGTTGCCCTCGTGCTTGAATTTAAGGGAAACCTCTTCCTTTAACTTTTTGGAAATTACGTCCTGTTCACGGACCAAATCTGATTTAAGATCTACAAGCTTATTGTCAAAATATACTTTAAAAAGTTCAAAAGTATCAGCTAAATCACGGCGCTCTTCTACTATGTGGTTGCTACTATGTGATTTACCGGTTGAAATGTGTGAATGCTCAGTCTCACCTTCGGACATTGGACTTCCTTCTCTATTCTCAGACATACTCAGGTTAAGCACAAGCTTACAACTTTACTGCACCAAAAGCGAACCTCGAATGACAATATCTTTAATATACAAAACCGCCAAAATAGTACGGTGACGGAATAGTGAAAAGGCGATTATTAACAGAGTTTAAATTCACTTTAGGGTATACGGCTAAAAATTGATATACATCTAGAGAAATGATTTTACTTTAATTTTAGACTGGTCGTCAAAAAGTCGTACGGTGCAGTTTTTTTTAATTTGCCGTTTTGTTAGCAAAAATGACATGAAATGTGGACTCTACAAGGCATGTAATTTCGGCCATTTTTTTTTTAAATCGTTACCAATTATATGTATTCCGTATAGGATTTGAACAGCACGTATAATATGCTATTCATTAAGCAATAAAAGTAACATTATAAGTTTTTTGTTAAATAAATATGAAGATACAAAGTTCTAAAACTTTGGACATTTTGTCGCTTCACCGGATTTCAATACTTTGCAAGAACGCACACAACTTTAAATTATGAACTAATTTATACAACGTGAAAATTCAGCAAATACTCTTTTCAGTGACATAATTTTTTATCATAATAAATTTAACAAAAAGATGTAAAATAGCATTCAAAATATTCACTATTAAAATACAATCTTACTTAATTTCCGGAAAGTCGTGTCAGGTACGGGTGATCTGATATTATAAACCTTATTGATTTTGAACTTCGAGCGCACCATATGTTCGATTACTATATAGCAATTATCACTTGATATTACTTGTATTTGGTCAAAGTTTTGGGTATTAGATATTTTTGTTTGTTGTTTGTTCAATTTTGAGGTTGTGTTTGTTAGGTTTGATTTATTTAAAAGGAATATAAATTATTTAGTTGAAAGTTATTTTTAGAAATTGAGGTCTGGCCTAACCCCAAAAAGATGGCACAACAGGGAAGTCCGTTGAAACTTGGCCCAAGTACTGCAAAGCGGCTGAAACCAAGTTTAATATTAGAAAAATGTGTAATTTGCCAGAAAAGCAGTAATGCAACAGTAGTTTTATTTACACATCACAGAAAATCGCGGTTTATTGCTGCAGCTGGTTAGCGTAAAGATGATATTTACTTAAAGGATTCCTTTTTGACCAAGGTACAATAGTCGTTTGTCTAAAAAGGGCGCCGATGTTACAGTTGTAGCATATCCTCCAATTATAGACTAAACCGAATGATATGACCACAGTGTATACTGCCATGAAGAAATGTCTTGACATGTCTAATGATGCTGGACAGGATTACGCTATTCAAACATTTGACCAGCAACTCTATGCAATCGCACAACAGGTCAAATGGTCGAAGCCTGACATTTTTAATCGCCATATTTTCAGGCTTGGTGGTTTCCACAGTTTGTCGTGTTTCTTAGTCTCTATTACTTCGATCAGATACCATCTGCGTTCTGGAATGTGTTGTTAGAGTTCCATACAAGTATATGTGATCAAACGGACCAAGACTCAGACATTAAAACTAGACTGGAAAAGTTGTTTGAAGATCATGTACAGCCTCTTATTGGTCTGTTCAAAGAATGGGGTCACGATGCATCACCTACTTTCAAATATTGGGACATGACATGTTCCTCGTTGCCGTTCAAATTATGTTGTCAAATGTACGAGCAGAACTATACAAGGTAATTGGTCGGCAGATTTAAAGTCTTCGTCCAAAATGCTGCCCTATTTTTACATTACCAACCGTACAAATTACTCTAGATGGATGCCTGTATATATTCTTGATATGCTCGAACTACCAACAGAGATCGAACCAGCTTTTAAACTAGGGGAGTTTTCTAACAGACAAAAGCAAGGCACATTCAATTGCACATTTGGAGTGATATGGGCACTGAACAAGCAATAATAACTCATTTGAACCAAACCATGACTGACCCCTTTGATATAGATGCAGACCATCCTTGTCTTATTAATATCTCTACAGGCATGCATGATACTAGAGAAGTTCAGGATTCTTTGCTTTCTGTAGTAGATGAAGGAGAAAATATGTGCAGAAAATTTGTTAAGAGTGCGCTTTCTTTAGACCTATCCGGAAGCTTCTATAGTCCTATTACCAAGTTCAAATTGAAAACATTTGAACATATAAACGCTAAGACAACCCTTAAGTGTTAATCTGTCGAAATTATAACTGGCCATATAAATCCAGAAATTGATTTTGGACGTGCTCTGGTTTTAGCTAACATCAGTGATGATGTTACTATTGAAATTATTCTCTCACTTCCACTTGGGCCTATCCCGGTTTCTTTGTTCCATGAAGATGGAACAATGAGAAAATCGTGTAAATCAGATCTAGTAAACCAGTTTGAAAATGAAGTCTCGCCGGTTCTTTCTTTGCCAGATTTTGATCCTTCGTTGACAATTTACATTAGAGACGGTATGGCTATAGTTCAGTGCATGGATGCAAAGAAACATAAAACCTTTGGAGATCTTGCTCTTGCCTATTGCAATTATTTAGCAAGTTGTTTTCCAAAAGCACAAAAAGTATACGTAGCTGAAGTTTTTGATCGGTATGATGTAAAACACTCCATTAAGTCAGCTGAAAGAGAGCGTCGTACCAAAGTCACTGCTCATGCAAATGTGTTTCAAGTAATTGAAGGTAGAAATGTCCCCGACTGGAAGAAATTCCTTTCTGTAAAAGAAAATAAGCAGGCTCTCATTAATTTTTTTGGTGACTTCCTGGTCAAGTTCATTAAAAGTAATCCTCTTTTAGTGCTCCCTGGACATTTCAGTGATCTGTACAATTTAGGAGATTCCGACACAGAGACTGTCATATCACGCTCTAGACGGTTTGTGGCAAGACTTTACGACCAAAAGCAGAAATATGCATCCTGCCATCAGGACATTAACAAACTTCTAGTTTAGTTTGCTACAAGCAAGGATTCAAGTCTAGTCAGATTGCCACCCTCTGAAGCGGCGCTTCGACAGCATATCCTTAGTGCCTCATTTTAGACCAAAATTTGGCATGCTTCTTGTGTTGCAAAACCACCCCTGCCTTCATTATTGGAATAGGGATGGAAATCATTCAAAGATTCATTGCACCCTGTCTACTTTGAAGGAAACATGTCAGCAGATTTTCTTCATGACCTCGTGTGTTCGTGTATGGGAAAGTCTTAATGTAAAAAGTCGTGTGTTTGTGTCGACCAAAACCTTGCATGTACCGACTTATGATCCTGCCAAGGATCAGAATCATGCAAGAACGTTCATACACATGCCCTAACAGAAGAGGTTTGAGAATAAATTTTATTTGACAGTAAGGCTAGCGCATTTGGTGCGATTTGCAAATTGAATGTGCATTTCTGATACCTTTATTAAAAATCTAAAGTTTTCACACAGTTAAATGCAGTTCTAGTAATCCAAAATACGTTTTACAATTGTGTATATGTTCTGCGCTGGCTTGTGTTCCTTGTAATGCATAGTAGAACATATAAAAAGTTTTTTGAAAGCCATATATCAGTCTGTGTTTATAGAGTTTGTTGTCAATTGGGCGTCTACCAACCCTAATCTAAGTGTACAAAACTTATTTGTTTAGCTTATATTGGGTAATAAAAGATATTTATCTTAAAGCAGACATGTTTTTTCGTATTTTATATTCATTTATTACAGTTTTGATGCTAGTAATAATGATTGTTTCGAAAAAATACTTCTTTTTTAGTTAAAAATCATCCCCCTTTTTTTAAAAGTGTTTTACTTTATCGAAACAGTTTATTTTAGAATGATTTTTTAATTTTTGGGTGAAAAATTGAATGAAGAAACAGAACCCATGCGGTTTTGCTAAAAAAAAATATGCGATAAGGTATTTTAGTTGCTATCTAATATCCATTGCAATTATGTATGGAAAATGGTGTTTGACCTTTGATCTCGATTTCTGAAAATCTGCACAATATTTAGTTTTGACGACCAAATTAATTTTAAAATACATAAATTTTCGATTCGAATGATATATGATACAGCCGTATACCATTTTTGACGATTAAATTTTTAAAATGTTCACTCTGGTCACCGTACTAAAAGTATAGCACGAAATATTTGAAATGACCTTATTCAAATATTATGGTCAGTTCTAACTCGACCAATGAAAACATTTAACCTATTATATACTTTCTAACACGTGTAATTTTATAAACAAATACACGTGGTAATGTTTTCATACCGGTGTACATAACTTTAATAAATATATTTCAACACAGAAGATGTCAGATATTTACATGAATAACTTCCATAAAGGGTCGATTTGATAAAGGAATCCGTTTAATAATGCATAATTTTGGCTTTTAAATTTGAATTGTTTTAGAACTGCGATCATGTTGTGACAATTATATTAACACATATGTTTAAATAACCATTTGCTATAGTAATTAAAGATTTCTGAATAATAATGTCATTCGTGATGTATTACTAACGTCATGAATGTAGTTAAAATAAGTCTGTACGGCTAAAATTTCGAGTCGATTCATTATATGAAATCTTATTCTTTGATGAACGATGTTACCAATTTTTTTCATCTTGTCAACTATAATAAGATAGATATGAAATACCCAATATGATCAACATGACAATATTTTCAAATATATATAAAAAAAATCAACTTTTCCTTGAATAAGTCATTTATGAGTGGCCGTTCGTGTCCTTGGCGGTATGAACAAACCGTATGAAATTTAACCAACGCGTTGAAAGTTAAAACCATGCGTTGAAAGTAAAAACCAACTCGTTGATAGTAAAATCCAACTCGTTGAAAGTGAAAACCAACGCGTTGATAATAAAAAGCAATGCGTTGTAAATTTCATACGGTATGTTCATACCGCCAATGACACGAACGGCCACTCATACATGTAGTCATTCGCCTTATAATATGATTATACTAATACTTTGCATTTTTACCAATTATGAACTATTGCAAGTTTTTTTGTGCAAAGAATGCAACTAATAAGAAAATATTATCTCAATATTGTAGATCGACTTCAAATTAATAACTGCCTCTCCGTTATTATCATTACAGTTTTTGCAATTATTCTAATTATCTTTAAAATCATAAAAAAAATAGAAACATTAAAATGTAAATATTGTCATCAGGACAAAATTTTAAAACTTGTCAATATGTCTAAACATGCTTTTGACTCTCTTAAATATTTATTTTAGTCACGAAAATATTCTACTATCAATTTTGAAGAGGCATATAGATCAGGGTGAGCAACAAGCGCTCTTCAGAATCGCTTTCATGTGTAAGAAATGTATGATTTAAAAGCAATACTGATGTAAATGTGATATCTGTTCTTCATTGTAGTTTGTCCAGAATCTGATCAACAGGGAATAATTTTCAATAATTCTGTTTCTTGTGATTTTGGAAGGACTTGTTCTGATATTAGATGTTGCGTTGGCGTCAAGTTTTTACACAGAGCTTTTTATATCAGCATTGATATAGATCCATGTGAATATATTATGCAGCTTCAAGTGGAATCTTTACAAGTCACAAAGTCGCTTTTGGATTATAAATGGGGAGTAGAAGATAGTATATCACTCCAAGGTGGATTGATATTTGAGTAAGTATACAAATAAAATGAAATAATTGACACTTTTAAAATGGCTTTTCAGATAATTTATAGTTGATTGATTGTTAATCCACATTCAACAGCTGTTCATTTGCAGGAAATTCTTTGGAGAATATATACACATGCATGCTCAGCAAATTGTTTGAGAAGAATTAATTGCCAACCAGGTAACTTAGTAGGCTGATCAACAAATATTTCGAGACAATCACAGATTGAGTTCTCTATCTCGCGCATGTAACAAAACAATTTAGAAATCACGGACTGTCAAAATTTTTAAAAGTGCGTCCAGTTAATTTCTCTTCAGTCTAGATTTCCAATAAAGAAGTGTATAGAGTAAATATGTATCGTATTCACAGTTTGAAATATAAGTGTTCATTTACAACAAGCATGCTATCATACCAGAGGAAAATAAAAATTAGACTTTAAATTCCTGTAATTTAATCAAAACTTAACTTGGGATTATGCTAAAGGCATGTGTGACATATAAACAACTAAAAGAGTTGCAATGACCACCAGATTGATGAATAATCACCATAATTTGAAAAAATTTAATATAAAATCCTTGAATTTCTTCCGACGGTGATTTTGTTACATAAAAATTAATGCTTCTGAAAACAAAAGTGAGCATGTGTTATATGTATATATTCAGTATGTCAAATGGTTTTGTCATCTTTTAGATTTTTGATAGATGATTTACCAAGCCAAAAGATGTTTATGGTTGATCTAAGGCTTTCAGTTTGCCTTGAAGCAAACAATCCTTCATACTGTATTTTCAAAATTGATGTTTTCAAAAACTATAAGATAAGAAAGCAATCATGTAATTGGAACATGGGATTTAAAGTGAAAGGTAAGATTTTATTATATAAAATCAGTGTTATATTACGAACATGGCAGCTCTGATATAATCTTACAATATTGTAGCTTGTACATACTCTTTTTCATTACTTTTTTACTGGAAAATGTTTTATTCCATTTGAAAAGAAGAAATGTGGTATACGCCAAAAATCAAAAATTAAGAGTTCAACAAATGATCTTCCACAATAAATAGATTCCATTACAATATGTCCAATTCTAAATCTTTCAGTTTAGAAGTTGAAAACAAAATCCATCAGCAACAAAGGTCTAACATAAAAAAAAATAATTCAACATTAGAATAATTTCAAATATTGTCACTGCCTTTTGTTAATAATACTTATGCAATATTATTTTGAAAAACATGATGAATTGTACTCAACTCATGAGTAGATATTAGGCTTTGTTTTGTGAAATTAACCTCAAATATTTATAGTTGTCCAATGCTGTGCATTGTGTAATTATATGTTAACGTTGTTCCTCTTGTAGATTTTTCATTAAAAGAATGGATGAATGGAAGGAAAATACAGCTATCAGATCATTTAACAATTTATGATTCTCTGAAACTACTTGAACATATGGGTATTCAGAAATATTTAAATCAAGATGAATGTAAAATACATAGCGGCAAGACTGAACATCCAAAAGGATGGACTTTGAATTCCGGTGAGTCATCACCTTTTTAAAATTGTTTCAATTGTTCAACTGATGTTATAAATTCTATTAAGCCCATTTGCACCCAAGTTATGATCATTACTTTTTTTTGGATTTGAAAATGTAAAAGACGTTCTTTAAATATTACTGTGACGTAACTATAGAGGTTGTCCTCTGAATATTCCTATTGTTCAACAAGAGTGCATTATTGACAAAACAATGGAGACATTGATATAACTGTTTCAAAGCGTACCCCACTCAACTTGCCAAGTAGTATACAGGCTAGAGTTTGTAATTTAGTGATTTCCATGTATTGTTTCACGAAATAAGTTTCAATAAGTACGTTTTGACTGGCCCATAGGTGTCATCATAAGATGATATTAACTTATGTCGAACCCCTTCACTCACTCTCTCTCTCTTTTAATGAGAGATCGATCAAAAACTTTTTTCTATGGCTGCGTCAGTATCTAGTGCACTCCACTTTAAAAAGGTGGGAATATAATGGTTTACCTCTGCCTGTCCACTCATCAGTTCATCTGTTAATTCCCTGATTTTTTTTCGTCGAATCCTTCTCAGAAACTACATAACAAGGATTTCTTAAATTTTGTTTCAGGTTTTATATGAGTCAGTTATACCATATTGATCATTCGACAAATTCTTGTTAACCGTCAAGTATTTGTACGGGGGTTTCACCAGTTTGCAGTAGCTTGCTGTTTCATTTGTTATTCCCTAAATTTGCATAGATGTTCAAACTCATTAGAAGTGCATTACTCAATGAGTTTTTTTGTTGAAAATCTTGACATCAGTATAGTACAAAGTGTGTAAGAAATTGTAAAATATAAAAACAAAATAGTTACATCAATCTGTATGAATGAACTGTTTCGCTATTTATTTACTCATATAAAAAGATGTTTATTTTACCATCCAGTGTTCAAGTTTCACCAGTTGGATTCATAAACATTCTACCTAAATATTATGATGTATTCGGATTTTTCATTTTGTTATTTTCATCGTATCACAAGATTTTACTACTTTCACACTATGATATACATTCCGTGCATACACATCAATGAATGGACACCTTTCTCTCTTTTAATGTTTTATTTTTGGTAGAAAATGAAACAGCCTGGTGTCGAAACAAAATGAAATTCCACATTATGAGTAAATTGAAAAATAATGAAACACAACTATCTATGTACAACTATTCAAACGGATTTAAAACAACGTTAATGATAGTTAAAAAGTATTTAAAGTATCATATGAAAAAAAAATGTCATATCCAATTAAATTGCATCAAAAAAGAATCAGAAACTGAAAATAGATGATTTCTTGTTTAATGACACTGGACAATACAATTCATGAAGGTTGAACAATGAACAAATTGAAAAAAAATCTTTCTATTTCAATATATGTAATTTTTACGCTAAAGTGTTTTTTTTTTGTTGAAATAGGATTTTTAAATCTTTCAGGGATACAATAAAAAGGCAAACATTTTCTTTTGCTTCAAGTTTTTTTTAATAAGATACACTGTAGTCAAAGAAATTATTTGGGAATAAAATATACTATTAGGAAGGTACAAGGGACGAAATACAGTACACGACAGGTAGAGTCTACTCTAACACTATATACTGGTCAATTAATATGTCTCAAATTTAGACCGCTACTTTCATAAACTGGTAAAGTATAGGTATAGGTAAAGAGCAATACCTTTCTTCAAGCCATATTACCAAACAAATTTTTTACGTCTTTTGCATCAGTGTCCTTAACGCTTTCATATTATATTATATTACATTTTCTTTCCAATAGAATGTAAGGATCCCTATAATATACAGCCTATTGGTAATGCTTTGTCATGCAACATCACCGATAAATGTTCAGAAATCATGTGTTGTATATTTGTGGACAGACTGCAGATGTCCTTAGACTTTTCCCTGACATTGGATCCTTGTAATAATATGTTTTCTATTGGAGTTGGAAAATTTAGAAAAACAGAATCCCTTCTGTCATTTGATTTCGGTGCTGAAAAAGTATTTTCTCTCTATGGATTATTGAAACTCAAGTAAGTAATGCATCGTAGAATTAAAATATCCCTTTCCTACAAAGTTAACTCACTTAAATTTACTGATTAATTGATGTGAGCAGTTAATGAATATCATTTAAACTTATCCGTTGTTATTTCCAATAAAAGTAAAAGGATTAAAGTTTATTTCTTGAGAAAATCAATTGAGTTTAATAGAAACTTATTATTTCACTGTACTGTTGTGAAAAGGAAACAATATGCTTTTCTCGCGTAACTAACTATTTTACTTTCGTATTAGGTACAAAATCAGTGACTTCCAAAGTGAATATGCATTTGTTGTTGCGTTGAACATAAGTGTTTGCTTTGAGTCATATATGCAATGTGAAGTGGAGTTACAGATTTTTAAAGATGTGAAACTTTACAAGAAGGTGTGCGATTTAGATGAAAAATACTCAATTTCTAGTGAGTATATGATTTTACTTGGTTGTTTGACTAATACGAAATATGCAACAGCTAACATTGGGGTATAGAAAATGTTATTTTATTGATATACTTTATGGTAATATTTTTTGGGTCAATATTTAATTCGATTTCACCTGTTAAACTACATTTCTATCAATGACAGATGTTTTGGTTATATTTTTACTTTTCATTGTCGTTAAATAACATTTTTCATATTGCATATTTTCCCTATTTGAATTTACTTTCATCATTTTGATAGTTGAACCAAATGACTCTTTGAAATAGTATAACATGGTACTACATGGTTGACATATTTTTTTTAGATTTCTCTTTGTCCGATTGGTTGTTGAATCATGATATAGCTGTAGGACAGCAGTTGCCAGATTATGCTGTAGACCTGTTAACAGAACAGTTGGGACTAGCTCAGTATCTACATAAGAAGCAATGTTCAAAACAAAATATGTATCCTATTAATGCTGGCTGGAATACATTAGGTAATAATGTCATTGTGAAAGCATGGTATGATCTCCTATGGACACTTACCATTGTTTGGTGTTATACCAATTAGATAAAGATTTATGTGCATCGGCAAAACATGGAGTGTTAAAGATCCTTAATTTTTCTGCCTCTTTTTTTTACTGGTCTCAGATGTGAGATGCAAACGCACAATGTTTTACCCCCAGGAGTAGATTACCTTAGCCGTATTTGGCACAACTTTTTGGAATTTTGGGTCCTCAATGCTCTTCAGCCTTGTATTTGTTTGGCTTTTTAACTGTTGATCTGGGCGTCACTGATGAGTCTCATGGAGACGAACCGCGCGTCTGGCGAATTAAATTATAATCCTGGTACCTTTGATTACTATTAACAGTGTTGTTTGAATGTTAGTTTTTTCTTGTCTTTCTATTTTACTTAACTTGTACTTTATCGTGAAAGTGAATACTATATACTGTATGTACTATTAACTATCAACTCAGACAAGAAGTTAGCAATATCCTTTAACTCTACTTTCCGCTATAAAGATGATGTTCTTTCACTAAATAATTCAAAATTTGGTGACTATGTGGAACGAATCTATCCTATCGAACTTAGAGATCAAGGATACTACAGATACAACAGACAAACAATTTGACACAACATAGAAAACTAAAGAATAAACAACACGAACCCCACCAAAAACTACGGGTGATCTCAGGTGCTCCGGAAGGATTAAGGATACTACATATACAGTAAAGTCGGCCTCATATCTTGACTTACATCTAGAAATTGACCATGAAGGTCGGTTGAAAACAAAACTTTACGACAAAAGAGATGATTTCAGCTTTCCAATTGTTAACTTTCCATTTCTAAGTAGCAACATTCAAGCAGCGCCTGCTTATGGGGTATATATCTCCCAATTGATACGATATGCCCGTGCTTGCATTTCCTATCATGCTTTTCTTGATAGAGGGTTGCTGCTCACAAGGAAGCTATTAAACCAAGAGTTCCAAATGGTGAAGTTGAAATCATCCCTTTGTAAATTTTACGGACGCCGTCACGAGTTGGTTGACCGTTATGGAATAACCGTTTCATTAATGATATCGGATATGATCCTTACGTCGTAACTACAATCCCCTTCCCTTTAATGAATGTGACTTACCGAATTAGACTATTTACTGGATTTGTTATCACATAAGCAACACGACGGGAGATCACCCCTAGTTTTTGGTGGGGTTCGTGTTGTTTATTCCTTAGTTTTCTATAATGTGTCATGTGTACTATTGTTTGTATGTTTGTCTTTTTCATTTTTAGCCATGGCGTTGTCAGTTTATTTAAGATTTCTGAGTTTGACTGTCCCTTTGGTATCTTTCGTCACTCTTTTGTTGTTGTCTTTGTCATATATACTTTCAACTACAATTGTTAGCTTACATGGTCGTCGTCCGACCGTCGTCGTCTGTTAGCTTTTACAAAAATCTTCTCCTCTTAAACTACTTGGCCAAATTTAACCAAACTTGGCCAAAATCATCATTGGGGTATCTCGTTTAAAACATATGTCGATGACCCAGTTAACCAACTACGATGGCTGCCATGGCTGCCATGGCTCAAAATAGACCATAGGGTTCAAATGTAGATTTTGGCTTGTATCTCTTAAACCAAAGCATTTAGAGCAAATCTAACATGAGGCTTACATCTATCTGTCCTGATATTTCACACAATCGGACAACACGTTGTTGCTGTGCTGCCCCTGAGTTGGTTATTTAACGAAATGTTGCTGTTTTTTGTCATTATCTTGAATATTGTTATAGATATATATATATAAACTGTAAACAGCAAAAATGTTCAGCAAAGTAAGATTTACAAAAGTCTTCTCCCCTAAAACCACTGAGACAAATTTAAAACTTGGTAACAATCATTTTTAGGGTATCTTGTTTAAAAAATGTGTCCAATGAACCCTTCAGGCAACCAACATGGCCAACATAGCTAAAAATAGAACATAGGGTTGAAATGTAGTTTTTGACTTATATCTCTGAAACTAAAGAATTTAGAGCAAATTTGACATTGATTTCGATGTTTATCAAGCTAAGATATATTTGTTTTAAAATTTTTAGACGAATCAGACAAACTGTTGCTAGGGTGCTGCCCCTGAATTAGTAAATTTAAGGAAATTTTGTTGTTTTTGGTTATTATTTTGAATATTATTATAT
Source organism: Mytilus galloprovincialis (assembly GCF_965363235.1). Lineage (NCBI taxonomy): Eukaryota > Metazoa > Mollusca > Bivalvia > Mytilida > Mytilidae > Mytilus > Mytilus galloprovincialis. The sequence goes on from NC_134844.1 coordinate 31,343,128, forward strand.
ATAGAGGTAACAGCAATAATGTTTAGCAAAGTAAGATCTACAAATAAGTCAACACGGTCAAAATGGTCAATTGACCTTATAAGGAGTTATTGCCCTTTAAAGTCAAATTTTACAATTTTCATAAATCTTTGTAATCTTTTACAAGTCTTTTCCTGAAACAACTGAGATAAATTTAAATTAACTTATCCACAGAAAAGCATTAGGGTATTATTTGTTTTTCAAAATGTGTCGGATGACCCTGCCTGCAAACCAAGATCCCCGACATGGCTAAAAATAGAACATAGAAACTAGAGCAAAGGTATAACGGTTGCATCATTGCATACATCAATTGTAAATAAAAATATCATGTGAGCGACAAGGGCTCCTTCGAGCCTTTTTTTTTATTCGTTTGGGTTGCTCACATAGTTTTGTTAATTTAACAAAACTATAAAGTTTATATTACATTGTAAGCTTGCCAGAAAACAAGGATGTTTTCTTCGATAAATATTGGTTCCGTTGGCTAAAAAGCTCCAACCTGTGATTTCATTAGTCTTTACGGCCTTCTCCTTTTTCTGTTAACCTTGGTGTTCGATATTTTACTTACATGTTTTTATGCCCCATTGATGTGCAGTATGTTTTCTGGTCTGCGTCCGTTCGTCTGTTCGTCCCGCTTGAGGTTAAAATTTTGGTGGAGGTAGTTTTTGATGCAGTTGAAGTCCAATCAACATGGTACTTAATACACATGTTCCCTTTGCTATGATCTTTCTAATTTCAATGCCAAATTTTTTACCAAATATTCACGGTCCACTGAACATAGAAAATGATAGTACGGATGGGACATCCATGTAGTAGGGACACATTCTTGTTTGTATTTATATTGTAATTTTGTTTAAAGAAAGTAGGGAAACATCATATTGTAAGTACAACAGACGGATTGAAAATCTATATGTCTGTTGATTTGTTTTACATTTTTTAGAGTGTTTTTAAATTATGATTATTGGCATGTATTTGCATTGTATAATATATTTCTTATGTTTTTACTCTACTATTTTGTAGAGTGTAAGAATGAATTAATAATGCCAAAATTGTCGAGACATATGGCATGTAGATTACCAGATTTTTGTACCGGGGCAACTTGTTGTGTGGATTTACCTTTATTAAGGACGTCAATTGAGGCTGTTGTTTTACTAGATGTGTGTAATCATAAAATAACATTTGGAATAGAAAGAATGATTAAGAAGATATCTCTGTTTGACTACAACTACAACACCTGGCAAAATGTAACACTGGGAAATGTGGTGAGATTAGGGTAAGGAAGCTTATTTTGCTTTGTTTAAAAGTTGTATCTTTTATTTATACTAGAACACACCCGCGAAATCGCGGTCATTCAGAGCGTAGTTTAAAATATGTAAAGTGTTGTTGGAAGAATTTTGTAAAATATTGAATGACTGGAGAATTTCAGCAAAAGTATCATAAGTCATAGGTCATTATTTCCAAAATTCCCAATTTTTGGTTTTCTATCAATTTCAATATGAACATACATTTAGTATGTTATGAACATTTAAGTAAGGAGCCTGTAATTCAGTGGTTGTCGTTTGTTTATGTGTTACATATTCGTTTTTCGTTCATTTTTTGTGCATAAATAAGGCCGCTAGTTTTCTGGTTTGAATTGTTTTACATTGTCAGTTCGGGGCCTTTTAAAGCTGAGTATGGGGTATGGGCTTTGCTCGTTGTTGAAGGTCGTACGGTGACCTATAGTTGTTAATTTCTGTGTCATATTGGTCTCTTGTGGAGAGTTGTCTCCACATGACAATCATACCACATCTTCTTTTTTTTTGTAATCAATGAATTTTGTATAAGATTTAATGACTGGAGAATTTTAGAAAAGGTATCAAAAGTTCCCATGAATATTTTTAGCGCTTATCTAGAGTTGTCTCAACATGGCAATCATACCACATCTTCTTTTTTTTTTTGTAATCAATGAATTTTGTAAAAGATTTAATGACTGGAGAATTTTAGAAAAGGTATCAAAAGTTCACATGAATATTTTTAGCGCTTACAAATGTATCTGTATATTATGAACATTCATTACAGTAACTATATAAATATAGTGTATTTACTTTCAATTCTAAGTTTACTAACCGATTCATGGTGGTCATTGGTATAGTATACACACGTGAGTATACAGACTCTCTCTATTCAATAAACTCTGTGACCGCCGAAGATAGTAAATTCTAAGTTTACTAATCGATCCATGGTGGTCATTGATATGGTATACAGACTCTCTTTATTTAATAAACTCTGTGACCGCCGTATATAGTAAACTTGAAAATGATAACAGATAGAATTCTGAAAATACACTTTATTCTTTGTATATGTATGTTCAAAGTATACAGAAAAACGCAAACCGGAAGTCTTATCTGACTTAGAATTTCGTCCAATGACGGGACAATATCCGGATGCCTTTTTTCTCGTTTTTCTCCCAAAAAAACTCAATCTGAATAATCATATGAATGGATGACAAATGCGACTATGCACTGTACCTATAGGACACAGAGGCGTGTGGATTAATTTATTGTGGAAAGAAGAGAAGCGACACCCCAAATGAGGTCTTCTCGTTTAATAGTATAGATTCCTGATTTGACTTACATGAATAATATCAACTACAGTTAAATTATAACAGATATTAATTAAAAAATACAACACAAACATAATACACACATATATATATATATGTCTTTGCACTTTAGAACACCAATTTATACGTTTATGTTCATTCATATTAAACATCATATGGTAGCATAGTTTTGGAAGTCTGCTATCATCAATGCATTGTAAGTGAAGAAAATATTGAATAGTTTTTCACACATAACTTATATATTGAACTATATTGATATAATAGACTTTTTTGCGTTTGGTTGACTCTTATTTCAAACTTTACCGTTGCAATATCCATGGAGCAAAGATATATTTAATATATTTCAGGTCATTTGTAAAAATAATTGAGTCTTAATAATCATGATAATGTATTCATCAAATTAAGCCATTTGTATTTTTGAATAGGTATAAGATAGAGGAACTATCTGCAGAAAAAATGTTTTTATTTAATATGAAGATTGACATTTGCTATGAGACAGCTGGAGATTGCAGGTATTCCTTCGTTGTACTTAAAAATACTAAGCTACCAAGACAACCCTGTAATTGGAGTGGTGGACATATTATTCCTGGTAAGCACAAGAGAATGTTGAGAAAGAAGTAAATATTTTATTTATAATAATGCTGATAAAGTTGTTGTATTTATTTTTACAATATCAACTATGAAATAGTTAAAGCGACCTACATAGCAACTTCATCAAGTCAAAAAACTGCATGATAATTTTTTGTTGTATAAATTAAATGAGGGTATGTATATTCACCTGAAATAGAACATATTTAATAATATAATAAAAATGATTGTAACTCCAGGTTTTAGTTTGAATCAATGGCTCAATGATAAGAATTTACCTTCAACAACAACAGTTCTTAACAGTTTAGTGGCCTCACATCTTTTGGAAGATCTTGGTTTAGCTGACTACATGCTGTATCCATCCTGTGATTTCAGTACCTTCCAGATGAAGCAGCATACAGGTCTCGGATGGAAATCAGGTAATCGTTTGTGTTTCCTTAAAGTTTTGTAATATATGCATTTTATTTCTTTGAATAAAAGCTTGACATAAAAAGGCGTTTGTCCGAAGTTTCGAAAGATGAGGGTTGTGAGTTTTTTAAGTGTTGGGGAATTTTCCTTTTTAAGGATTGTGGCTTAATTGATGCAATAGGACTACGATTCAAAAACCTTAATTTAAAAATATTCTTCATGTCTAGATTTTCCTAATTTTCGATTCTAAGAAAATTTTTGCAGAACTCTATCGTTAAAAGTGTTAAAATAGACTTTGATTGATTGTGATAAGCATAACAATTGCGTTTACGAATACACAAACATTTACCCCTAAAAGGAGTGCTTGCTCATAACAAACACAATATTTGATGTATAGTTATCAAAGGTACCAGGATTATAATTTGATGTATTTGATGAAGTTATACATAGTGCCTATCATCATGCAAACGAGAGACAACAAATACCAAAAGGAAAATTTCACCTATAAGTCATATTTTCTATCTGAAATTTCAATACAAAATGCTTTTTTGTCAAATCTAAAACAATTTTGTTTTGCGGATGCCAGACATATCTATCATACATTCCTTCGTTGGCGTGGTCAACATTTATGTTAAGTTTGTGGTTAAAATTACTTTAAATAACTTTGTCAAAGCTTCCTCGAATTTTTATACGACCGCAAAAATTGAAAATTTTTATGCCCCACCTACAGTGTACGATAGTAGAGGGGCATTATATTTTCTGGTCTGTGCGTCCGTCCTGCCGTCCGTCCGTCCGTTCGTTCAGGTTAAAGTTATTGGTCAAGGTAGTTTTTGATGAAGTTGATCTTTCTAATTTAATTGCCAAATTAGACTTTTGACCCCAATTTCACGGTCCACTGAACATAGAAAATGATAGTGCAAGTTTCAGGTTACAGTTTTTGGTCAAGGTAGTTTTGGATGAAGGTATAATCCAATCAACTTGAAACTTTGTATACATGTTCCCTCTGATATGATCTTTCTAATTTTAATGCCATGCCAAATTAGAGTTTTTACCCAAATTTCATGGCCCACTTAACATAGAAAATGATAGTGCGAGTGAGGAATCCGTGTATTATGGACACAATCTTGTTGTGGTTTATCTTGAAATAAACAGCCACTGTAAATATAGATAAAACGATAAGCAATAGAGAATATATTAACATACTTAACTTGATGGCAACTATTCATTGACTGCATTTATTAATTTGTTAATTTGTTTCAGTTTAATGAATTCTATTTGGCCAATACCCTTAATTGATTTCCAATAGGCGGTAATGGTAATGTTTTCTACTGCAGCTCATTTCATATCGTAAACTTGGATATGTTTGGTTGCTCGTTTCGAAGCTGATACATTTTCATATATGTGGTGAGATTTTCGGGGTACCGATTGAGATTCATTTTCCGTAAAAATCGCTTTTTTCACACAATAAATTCTTTTTCAAATTTAATACTTCGAACACATTTAGTAGCTCCAAGGTTTTTACACATTTATTCTATGTTCTTGTTCTTTCCAAATCGTTAAAAATAATAGTTTCACTCAGTCACATGTCCAATATCACGACACAGTAATTTTTGTTTGTTTGTTAATTTATTGGATAAACACACATATGTTAAAGATATTAACAAGCAAAGAATCACTATTCAATTTCAAATTTAGATGTTAACTTTTTGAAACTTTTTTTACAGAATGCAGTACGAAAGTTGAGTTGCCAATATTACCAAAAGAAGTTGTTTGTCATCTTGATTCTACATGTAATGGGATAAACTGCTGTATGGAAGTAAAACTATTGCAGAAAAATATAAATGTTTTCATGGATATAGATTCCTGTAACTATCGTGTCAGCTTTGGAATAGAGAAATATCAGTATGAATTTTCCTTTGGAGATTTTCAGTTTGGTGTTCAGCAAAATATTCACATTTCAAAGGTCATCGAAATAATGTAAGTTTTAATAAGGTCTTTTTATTGTTTGTATATTATTAAGCTTTTAAAGTCATATGAAACGAGTGAGTGGTGAACAAAAAATGTTTATCCAATTCTTTTACCACTGCATGCATATATCATAAACTTAGTCCTCTGTGCACGATTTTCTATTTTTTTACGCAAATATGACGTATCATCGTCAACTTTTTCTTTCTCGCTCTGTCTGTTATGATTTAAAAGAGGGACGAACGTTACCAAAGGGACAGTCTAACTCATAAATCTAAAATAAACTGACAAAGCCGTGGCTAATAAAGAAAAAGACAAATAGACAAACAATAGTACACATGACGCAACATAGAAAACTAAAGAATAAACAACACGAACCCCACCAAAAAGTAGGGGCGATCTCAGGTGCTCCGCAAGGGTGAGCAGATTCTGCTTCACATGTGGCACCCCTGATTGTAGTTACGACGTAAGGAAAATATCCGATATCATTTGTGAAACGGTTATTCCATAACAGTCAACCAACTCGTGATGGCGTCCGTAAAATTTACTAAGGGATGATTTCAACTTCACTATTTTGAACTCCTGGTTGTATAGCTTCCTTGTGAGCAGCAACTCTCTATCAAGAAAAATATGATAGGAGATGCGAGCATTTAATAAATATGGCTGCTCATTTAGTGCCGTGTTTTGAAGCCGAAGTTTACCGATTGTCACCTTAAAGTAAACAAATAAAAAAAGCATGGGTATTGAGCACGTATTAAACATGTACAATCAGAGAATTGTTTATTTGAATGACATATCCATACGTATTGCGACCACCAGAGGAGGGTTATGCATGGTTTTATATTATTTGAGGTTTCTTATGACTTCAAATAGGAGTTTCGTCAAATTCTTTTTAAAATTTTGTACAAATACCAGGTATTTTCAAAGTAGAAATACAAAATTAGAAGTACATACAACCAGTCACATGATTGGTGTACATTGGACAAAAAAAATATCATTTTTGTATTTTCAACGCGTTATAAATTTCAAGATGCATCAACATGGGAATTATCTAATTTGGTCAGTTGTACATCTATTTTAATCTGTGTTGCATTTTGATGAGACAATTCGTATATAACAAGCAAAAACCTTGTCACAATTTAAAGTGATCTGATCTGGTAATAAAAAACAGTAAGATACAAAACTTCATGTCTATCAAATTATCTTACAACAAAACATGCACTTCATGATCATTTTTGTTTCAGTTACAAAGTTACAGATTTTCCTGGAGAATCAGTATATTTTATTGATTTCAAGATAAAAATTTGTTTCAACGACAAAGGACATTGTGTGATAGATACAGATGTATTTTATAATACAAAAGTGCAAAAGAAAAGGTGTGACTTGAATAGAGGATATAGAAATAAAGGTATTATTTATATTCAGTTAAGTTACACATAGATTGTTTAATCGGAGATATTCAAACATACTAACATTTATAGTCATTAAAAGTGACAGTTAAGAGTAGCTCAACTCCTCCTTACCTCCTTATGTATATGGAAAAGGTTCACACAGCTGTAAAACACTACCCGAGAATGTGTATCAAGGATTATAATCTAGGCACCACATTTATAGAACTTAATATTTTCAATTTTAAAATATGCATTCAGGAATACCATTGAATGTTACAATATTTGATATATGCTTAATAACGCAATGTTATACGTTTACTTTTAGAGGTTTAGGGGGTGAAATCTCATAAACATGTTTTTGTGCCTGTCCCAAGTCAGGAGCCTCTGGTCTATGTTAGTCTCGTATTATTTCTAGTCTTAATATCTTGTGTACAATTTGGAGTTAAGTATGGCGTTCATTATCACTGAAATAGTATATATATTTGTTTAGCGGCCAGCTGAAGGATGCATCCGGGTGCGGGAATTTCTCGCTGCATTGAAGACCTGTTGATGACCTCTGCTGTTTTCTGTTCTATGGTCGGGTTGTTGTCTCTATGACACATTCCCCATTTCCATTTTCAATTTCATTAAGGCCTGATAATCAAAGTTCGTTCAGTTTTCTCACGGTTCTAGTCTCATTTCTGGCATAAAGAGAGCCTTATTTATTTATTTACATAGGCTGCTATACCTTTAATGTCGATTATATGCGTTAAGCCACTTTGATTTTTAACAAACTGAAAAATATCGGTCTTAAATCAACTAATTTTACGAATTTTCATCAAAATACAAAGAAAAATATCTAATGTGTCTTACAACCGATTACATTGAGTGTGTAGGCGAAGCTAATATCTTTGGTTAGCTTGCTTGCTTGCTCACCAGTGAAGTCAATATTATGTAAATAAACTCATCAAAGATACCAGGACGAAATTTTGTATATACTCCAGACGCGCGTTTCGTCTATAAAAAGACTCATCAGTGACGCTCGATTCCAAACAAGTTAAAAAGGCCAAATAAAGTACAAAGTTGAAGAGCATTGAGGACCAAACATTCCTAAAAGTTTGCCACATCCAGCTTAGGTGTAGAATGTGTATATTCTGTTAAAAACCCAACACAATTTGAAATTATAGATTGGTCATTGAAAAACTGGCTCAATGACCAAGGAATAGGATTGACTAGAAAGTTATCATCTGATACAACACTACTCTTGCTCGATAAACTGGGGATAGCAGAATTCTTACTGGACAATCAGTGTGATAGACATGACCATTTCTCAGTATATGCTTCGCAGTTTGAAGGATGGACAACAAGTAAGCTTAAACTGTAGATAAAAGTTTTTTGGTAGGATGTATAAAATAGATTGTTAAATGTGGAAACATATTTTAGTACCTTCTGTATGAATATATATATATATATATATATATATATATATATATATATATATATTCATTAATATGAACGTTTTATTCTGTATGACAGACACGTAAACAAAATATTAAATTATCGTCAGATTTTGAAAAAATATTGTTAAATTTTCATTAAATATTAGAGGAAATGTTATAACGTAAGCTATTTGTTTCCTATTATTTTTTCGAGCTATTACAATAGGGGGCAATTGGTTATGAGTTTGATGATTAAGGGAGTCTTTATTCATAAAACAGAAGGTCATCGTTATATTATTGTGTTATTCAGGGAATATTTTTACTCCAAAATGTTTTTTAAAAAAAAACGAATTTTATTACAAAAATCAAAGGTTATCTATACCTGGGTTCAAAACACCTTACTAATTCAAGTACTCTGGTAATATCAACACATTCTGAAGAAATGATAGATTATTTAAACTGACATAGAAGAGAGAAGGCTTTGTATGTTTGCCAATGATAAAAACTCTTCATATGAGAACAAATGACAGAAATCAACAACTATAGATCATCGTATAGCTTCAACAATAAGCAAAGCCCTTACCGCAAAAATAGCAATGAAAGTCCACGAAATGAAAAAAAAAGAAAACCAATTCAAACGCAAAAAGTTCCTGAAAAGATTCTTTTTACAAATATTAGAGTTGCATAGTTTGTTTGAACTTTCCTTATCTATATATATGAATGTTCCGGTATATTTGTTTAAGATTGTAGATCAAGTTCAGTAAAGTTATTACCCTTGGATGATTCTGTGATAACATGTTACCTTGACAAAACATGTTTAAGTTTACAGTGCTGTAGGGAATCAGATGTCATAGGCAGATCATTTTATGTCGGAATAGACATTGACCCCTGTAGCTACATCATGACCTTGCAAATAGAAAAACTTATCACCAATATAACCTTAAACGATTATGAATGGGGAAGATGGAGACACATGGATATGTTTGGTGTCTTTAGATTGAGGTATATTATGACTTGTGGCGTTGACCAAATAAAAAACAAATAGGAAAGTCTTTTATTGGTTTTAACAGGTTTTAATTATACGCACTTTATTTCTGTATAACAAAAAAATAAATCTTGGTTGACCGATATTGAATAACCGTTTCTTCACGTCGTAACTATTATTCCCTTTTCATGAATGTGACATACCAAATTAGACTACAAAGGTATTTCCCGGGTTTGTAATTACATGAGTAACACGACGGGTGCTACATGAGTAGCAGGATCTGCTTACCCTTCTGGAGCACATGAGATCAGCCCACGGTTTTTGTGGGGGCTCGTGTTGCTTAGTCTTTAGTTTTCTATGTTGTGTCTTGTGTGCTTTAATTTTTCTATTGGTCTTTTTTTTTTAATTTTTAGCATAACGTTGTCAGTTAATTTATGATCTATGAGTTTGGCTGTCGATCTAGTATCTTTCGGCCTTCTGTTATGTACTGTTCAGACAATTCCCTTGCAGTTTATTACGGTTCAATAACTTTTCAAACAATCCAGGATATCATTGCTGTGTACAGGCATATAGCAAGTCTGAACAGAGATTGAATACATTTTAATTGACTGGAAGCGAATTTTACGCATAATTCTGTATATAATTGCATAGGTCTAAATATGGACTGAAAATAACTTCAAAATATATTGTTCATATTTTAAGTGCTCTTCACATCAAACTGGTCGGAAAACAGTGAAAAGTAATTTTCATGTAATTAAATGAGTTTAGAAATTAAGGTAACTGCAACATTCTCAGTGGTGTTGTTATAGACATGATAGAAGTCAGAGCGAACAATGGTGATTTTAAGTCCCGATTGTTGGTACGAAAGACCATGTTTATGGAATAAGTTTGAAAAATATCAAATAAATCGGGGATTTCTTTTAAGGAAATTCAATGAATATATTGAATGTAATTTTTAAATAGGCTCAGATTAGTTGATCTATATGCAGACGACAATTATTTGATCTCATTAATCCTGAGTTATTGCTGGGAGCCTACTGAATGTGTAGACCATCATATTTTTACAAATGCGGTACTGCCTAAACCAACTTGTGACTGGAGTAACGAATTTAAAGTGAAAGGTAAAATCATTTACAGTTTTGAAATGATATATAATGATATATATAATTGCAAATGATTTCACACATAGTGCAATATATTTCTTTTTTTTAAATGAGTACTATTATACATTGCCGCATAATTCTAGCGCATGCCATGCATTCAAGATGTACATTTGTATTTAATATTATGTTCTCCTTATCAAAGATTCTTAAATTTACCGCAGTTTTACAGTTTAACTTAAAAATGTCAAAGGGGAAAATATATTAAAGTTCTCAAATATCTATGTGCAATTTTCACATTTGTAAGGTACATTGCTTATTATTACTTTTCCTACAGACTTTTCACTACATCATTATATGAAAGAGAAAGGTTTGACAACACTTACAGAACTCGACAAGTCTACAGTCTTGGAGAAACTTGGAATTTCTACATATCTAAAATCAACAGAGTGTTCACAAATGTCTACAGCTCAACAAAAAAGTAATGGTTTGATAAATCAAATTAGTTTTAAAAATGTGCTAGCAATAATGATGCAAATATGTAATTTAAATCAAAAGGATGAAAAGACCATGTTAATTTCAACTTTGCAGCTACCTTTATCCGGTTAGAATTTTCCTTGAAGTTCTAAATTATTTTTATTTTACTTCTTTCTATAATCTTAGAAGATTTTAATACGCAAATGATTATCAATTAAAGTTTAATTAAATATCGAATTACAAACATTATTTTAATAATTTGTTCTTTATATATTGAATGTGGTAAATTCCTTGACATTGCAGATTGTCCTTCCAAAGTCAATTTGTTTGAAAATATATCATCATTTGCTGCATGCAGAATTCCAGTGCAATGTACTGCCATTGACTGTTGTATAACATTGCCATACTTTGGAAGAGGGGTTAACTTCTTCATCGATTTGGATATTTGTGATTCCAGACTTATGGTTGGAATAGAGAAGATTAGTTTGAACTATTCTCTGTTGGACTATGAATGGGGAAAGTTACAGAGTTTAAATTTATATGGTGTTTTTAATGTGAAGTACGTTACATGTTCGTAAACATTATGTACTGACAATTAAATATGTTAAGCCCATCACAATTTGCAAACCAATCAGTTTCTATCATTTGACTAACACTTCTTCTCGGATACGTTTTCCTAAAATGCCTTTTTTTCAAATCTAGTCTTTTTAATCTAAATAATCTTATACGTTCTTTTCACGATTCGAGCCAAGTTATGGGTAATCAATCAGTAATGTACATTGGAATTAATTCTGATAACTATCTTGCCTGCCACAAATGATAGTGCATGACAATCCTTGTCCGTTTTGGAAAAAATAAATAAACAAAGTAAGTTTTGTTGAACATCAACGAGATGGAGTAACCAAGTAAGTGAATTGAAAAGATAAACATCAATTGATCCCTTTACGATTATTTGATTTAACATGAACAAAATATTGTATTTCTTTTACTTTCCTTGTTTTAGACCAACTTAATGAATTGTATATTTACTAATCTGTGTATTGTAACAAAAATCTTTTTTAAGACTAACACCTTGGATTGCAAAAACAAATACATACGTGTCCTTTATAAGATTATTTTTATATAATCTTTGGTAATTATTGGTCAAAGTGATACTTCTTACGCATACACACTACTTTTTCGAAGCATGGTGATTTCTAAAGAATTATATTTGTTTACTTTTCAGCTATACCATTGACGATTTTAGGAGCGATAATGTTGTTGTATTCAGTGTAAATGTATCAATCTGTTTTGAGTCACTTGAAAGATGTGAATTTAGTAGTATTGTGTTGAAAGAAGCAAGACTTGCAAAACCTTTCTGTGACTTTGATAAGAATTTTACAATAACAGGTAAAAAAAATAATTCAATTAGACAGATATACTTGCAATTCGATTACTCCATTTCTTAATATTATTAAAAAATTATGAAAACTTAAGTTTGTAAAAGTGTTCAATTATGCCCAATATACATGTTAAAACGAGTATGACAAGAAAGTGAAATGTAATTGTTTATCAGGTTATGTGACCAAAATAAAATATGTGAATGAACATTATAGTAGTACGAGTGTATTTGTATATAAATACGAAGGGAATTTCTTTGAATATCTTATTTTCAGACTTTTCTTTGATGTCATACTTAATTGGAATGGGTCTAGAGGGATCAACTTCATTATTACCAGCACACACAATATCAGAATTATTGCATCGCCTAGGTATAGCTACGTTCTTACTAAAAGACCAGTGTAATCAGCAGGAACTACCATTTGCTCCGAGCAAAAAGGGATGGAATAAAGGTGATGTACAATATTAACCAAAAATCATGAGATTGGTCAAACTCTTTGCATCATGAATTATAAGTTAAATGATTAAAATCTACTCACTGAATGTTTTAGGTTTTATCAGATTATTTACCTTGAAAAATAGTATTTTGAATATTTTATGACTTCAAGTTTATTCCTGATGACTTGGTACAGGCGTTTTCCTATGCAGAAAATGCTGGTATAACCTGCTTTTATATCTATCTACATCTAGCTTGTACGACAGTCGCTTGAAATTCCATTACATTAACGAGGTGTGAACAAAACAAAAAGCTATACTAGGTAAAAGTACAGAACCACGTCATATGTACCATACATGTAGAAACACAAAAAACATATAGACAAAACACATCAATAAAAACGAAAGACAAGAATACCAAAATATTTCCATAGCACAATAACGGGATGAGTAAGTACACAGCCACGTTAAATCGATACAACTCAAACAGACTAAACAGTAAAAAAAATATTTATAAAGGCACATAAAGTAATACTATAACACGTTATTAAGATGATTAACAACGTCAGTAACCAGAATATATACTTTAGAAACATCTTGTATAATTTGTGAAGCTAATACGAAATATTTATCTTAAAGTCCACAATAGAATGTTAAATGCTAACGTCTTCCCTTTTTGCAAGACATGAAAGGGGTATTGGGTGCCAGTTTCATATAATAACATATACTAGTGATAAAATTCCTTATCAGAATGCATAAATTGTCTAAAATTTCAACAATTCTACAAGAAGTAATTTGTCAGTTTATAATTGTAATGGGTTCTGACCTTAACCTTATTTTCATGGTCTATGGTCTGCTAATTTATCTTAACAACTCCCCTCTCAAATTTATCTGTAATGATTGTGTTTTTCATTTGAAAGCAATACTCTTGATCGAGATCTGTGTTCTCATTCACACATTAGCGTCCTTTGAGAATGCCTGTTTATCTGTATTAGACATTTTCAAAGGAGACACTGTATGTTTCCCTTTTACAGGATGCCCAAAACAGTTAAGCCTCCCACCACTTGACAACACAACAAGATGTCATTTACATGATTTTTGTACTGGTGTGACGTGTTGTACAGATGTCAGAATACTTGACAGAACTGTAACAACATACATCAAGTTAGATCCTTGTAACTGGAAACTATTTATAGGGATAGAGAGAATGACTCATACTATAAATCTTTTAGACTACGAGTTTGGCAAGTCAGAACATTTCAAGTTAAATGGTCTCATACACCTTGAGTAAGTATTTATAGATATAAATGTTTTATGATTCATTCTTCTCTACGAAATGTGAATGAGATCATAAACTATTATAGTTCGCTTGGAATTCCGGAAGACAAATGTCGTCTTCCTTTTTGCTTTTATATATTATATATATATTGAAGGGTTACAACAGGAACTAAAGCAGTGTGTGGTAAATTACCCCCCCCCCCCCCATGCAACAAATTCACTAGGGGTACAAAGAGTTTGACGATTAGACCTGTAATTGTAATCGCGACTCCTCGGAAATAAAACAACAAGATTTCATTAAAAAAGAAGATGTGGTATGATTGCCAATGATACAACTCTCCACAAGAGCCCAAATGACAGAAATTAACAACTATAGGTCAGCGGACGGTCTGCAGCAATGAGCAAAGCCAATACCGTATAATCAGCTATAAAGGGCCCCGAAATGAAAAATATAAAACAAGTCAAACGAGAAAAAGTAACGGTCTAATGTATGTACAAAAAATTAAGGAAAAACAAATAGGTATCTCATCAATAAACGACAATCATTGAATTACAGGCTTTGTGAAACCTATTAGGTTACTAAAACATACTATGTACATACAACGACGTGAAAATAATGGAATAATTGTACCCCATGATAAAAGTAATTTGTACATATATTTATCATTCAATTTCGAAGAATCGCTTCAGCCATGTGATATGACTTTTGTTATCAACTGCTTCCGGTTATTGTCGCGTGCTTTTCTGTACAGTTATCGCTTGACATTTGGACGTCATTCGGCAAAATCCGGTAATTACACCTAAGTGATACGATTTTTTTTTTGGGGGGGGGGGGGTAAAACATAACAAAGTTTGATACAAAAAATATTAGAAATCAGCAAAATATATAATAAAAAAATATACAGATATAACATTTTTCATATCAGCACATGGTCTAAATCATCCCTCGACCATGTCGGCTCTCAGGCTGATAAAATGTATCATAACCTATGGCTGATAAGGGGTCTGATATGACAATTTGACATGTTATAAGCTATATATCATGATTACGGTTACTTATCAATTTTCACTATTAGTCATCATAGTATATAGAATAAAGATTGACAGAGTGGGAATAACTAACTAAAAATCATACTTATTTGCAGACATGAATTAAAGTTTACATTTTGTATGCTTTTGAATTGACATTAGAGTGTAGGCTTTAACATTTGCAACAATAATATATTAAATTGTTAATGTTCTGAATTTTTGTGAACTAGTAAATTTATATCCGTAAACTATTGTTTTCGTTTGTATTGTAGTTTTATCATTGAAGAATTTAAAATATCAAGAATGTACATGGTAAATTTAAATTTGAGCGTTTGCTTTGAAGCACGTTATCCTTGCGTAATACATGTGACTGTTTTGAGAAATACACAATTACCAAAGCAAATCTGTAACTGGAAGAGTGATTTCATTGATTCAGGTAACTTTTCAAATCAATTTATTAATATATTGCACAAGATTTAATTTTCAGGTATTCTGACAAACATCACTTAGTTAAAGTAGCAAAAAATTATTTATGCAATATAAATGAAGGCAACAGTAGTATACCGCTGTTCAAAACTCGTAAATCTATGGAAAAAACCAAAATCGGGGTAACAAACTAAAACTGAGGGAAACGCATTAAATATTAGAGGAGAACAATGGCATAACATTAAAATGTAATCCACACAGAAACGGACTAAGCATTAGACAAAATCCGATGAGAATAACAAATATAACATCAAAACCAAATACATGAACTTGGAATAATCAAGTACTGTGACACGTCTTATAGTGATGTGAATTCACACTCAATTATAAGAGAAAACAACCGGCACAACGTTAACATGTAACACTCTCGGAAACGAAATATTTTTTTTAAATTTTAACCTAAGAGGGAAAAATGAGCTATTTTTATCAAAATTTGTTCTACATTATCTCCTTTCAGCCTTACCCTATAATCTAGGTTTGATTTGTTCGCTTATCGATTTTAGCGCTATTAAGGTTTTGGTCTTATATTAGCCTACGCATGTGAAACAAAAAATCAAGTCTGCAAATACATGTATTTTTCCTGTATAAATAGGGTTTCATTATCATGACATTCAGTTTTGCAGTCTTGATTGTTGAATAAAAAGTAATTAAGAATGATTTTGTTTCCAGAATTTTCATACCGTACATTTTTACAAGAAAAGGGTATTCCAGAAGATCAAAATCTAACAAACTATCAAATGAAAGATTTAATGGAGGAATTAGGAATCAGTCAATATCTGCAAAGAGAAGAATGTTCTAAAAGTCCGAGATTATTTCCATCATTAATAAACGGATGGGAAAATGGTATTTTTCTTTATTGACCAACCTCCCTCTAAAAATCAAAATATACACTTTTCAATTTTCGAGAACAATTTTATATACATAAAGAGATTGGGTAGGATTGCCGATGAGAAAACTATCCATCTTCATGTAAGTTCAAATGATTTAAATGTAAACAATGATAGGTAACCAAACAGGACCTAGCTTATAGTGTGTTGAATATCAGAGAAAAGGGAAAGACAATTTGTGTTTTATGTTAATCAGCCTCCAGTTTTTAACCAAAAGACTGCATACATTATGAATGTTTGTATTTTGTTTAAAGATGAGCAACTCATTTTGTATAGATAAGTTCAGAGGATTTTTGCCATAATTTTTCTATCATATGATTAGTGGGTTTTTATAAGTATAATTGTTAAATTTCCTCTTTGTAGCACTGTTCCTTTAACATTTCCATTTTGTTAGAGTGATGATACAATTAAAGTAAAATTTCAACAAACATATTTTTAAGAATTTTTGGAGCTGTGGTTCTGATTGACATGTATGAAATATTAGTTTTGTGCATATATTTTCGATATTTTTTTGGTTTGCTGAATTTTACATCCATTTCATATCACGATTTTATTACAGGTTGTAAAATACCAATGTCGAAGCTGCCTAACAATCCAGAAATTATTGTGTGTAAAATCAGAGAATCCTGTACATCTTTAGAATGTTGCTTAAACGCTGGAAAACTTGTTAGATCATTTAAGCTATTTATAGAAATTGAACCATGTCTTTTTCAACTGAGATTAGGTATAGAAGAGATGACTTTTGGTATGCTTTTATTTGACTTTGAATGGGGACAACCAGTCGAGGCCTGGCTGTTTGGTCTTGTGAGAATGAAGTAAGTTATTTTGAATAAAAACAAATTATTTTGTCAATATTTATCAACAGCTATTATCACAAATAATCATAGAAAAAAATGTTTAGTTAAACTTGTTAAAACCATTTTATTTTAAGAAGCATAATTAGCTATTAGTGTTCACCATATTTTGGTGTAAACAAAACAGTGTAATAGAAAACTTGCAAGCATAGTCTATTTCTATAACAAGCAAGTGGATATTTTGTTCTAATATAACCCCCCAAAAAAAATCTACCATGTACAGTAAAATGCAACTAAAAGGCCTAAAATAACTCAAAATATTCAAATTCAACAGATTTTGAACAAGTAACTTAAGATGCATAAAGTTGAAGTATAGGTCAGAATATAGGGTTCTTTTGTACTTTATAGTATCACAATAATAATAGAGTGACCTTTAAGGTAAATGGCATCAAGCCAAATTTATCAACTGTTATTCAATTGAATAAACTAACCTTTCGATTCTCAAGGCTTTTGTATCTTCTAGGCAAAATACAAACTGATATGTCAAGATATAATTGTAAGCTGAGTGATACTGGTGAAACTGAAGTCACTTTTATGTTGTACAAGTTGTGATTGTTAATTCACATTGCTCAACACAAACTATTGTTATTCCAAAGAAGAGGTGGCGCTATGTTCAACTTCTTTTTTTTTAGAAAATATTTCAAGCTATTACATATTTTCAAAAACAATAAAAATTCCCGGATAATATCATTGTCTTTTCTTTTTTTTTATTGAAAATAATGTTTGCCTTTTAGATTTACTTTGACTGACTTAACTGCCGAAAATCAGTATTTGGTTGACCTTTCTGTAAGCGTATGTCTGGAAGCTGCGAAAACAGACCCATGTTATATTGTTGTTAATATCCTGGAAAAATACAGACTACAAAAACCAAAATGTGACTGGAATACTAAAATTGCAGTCTCTAGTGAGTAAAGATATCATTAAAAATTAAATAATACTTCACTTAAAAATGTACTAGAAGTGTACAAATGAAAATCTGCTAAGAATGTTGCATTTTGAAAATGCAGTGTTAAAGATTTTGCTTTGTTATGCTGAGTTAAGTTGTCATGTCACATATTTGAAGAACCATCAAGTTTGTAAATCTTCTTAAAATTTAAAGCAAAAATTATGCCTCATTTATGGGCAATGTATTTTCTTGTCTGTGCGTCCGTCCGTTTGTCCCTTCGTTCGTCCGTCCGTTTGTCCCGCTTCAGGTCAATGTTTTTGATCGAGGTAGTTTTTGATGAAGTTGAAGTTCAATCAACTTGAAACTAAGTACACATGTTTATTATGATATGATCTTTCTAATTGTATACATATTTCCCCCCATTTTTACGGTCCATTGAACATAGAAAATGATAGTGCGTATGGAGCATCCGTGTACTAGGGACACATTCTTGCTAAAAGTATTTTTAGAAAGATATTCGATTGTGTGATGTCTGGTTAATATTTGATTACATAGATTTTTCCTTTCCATTTTTGGGTGTTGTTTGCTGTGCATGTACTGACTTCATGTCCTGAATGGATACCCCATATTATTTGTTTTTAAATTGAAATCCTTTTGTTTTGCATACTTATTTTCTTTTAAAGTTATAACTTTCTATAAGTCATAAAAATTCTGATGTTTCAGATTTTTCTTATACTGAATGGTTGAGAGAAAAAATGGTTACGACATCTAAATCACTTGCACCTTACCTGACATCTAAACTGTTATTTGACTTGAAGGTGGCTGCTTATTTGAAGGACACCACTTGTTATTTCAACATTAACATGGCAAATAAAACCACTAGTGGATGGACTAATGGTAATGTATACATGTATTCGTCTGAATCTTTATATACTAATTCTTGAGCTTTAAATCCAGCAGCAAAAGTTTTTCATTTTTATTAAGGACAATAAAGCTAAAGGAAACAGAAGAATATCAATAAATAGAAATCGATTGAAAGAAAACAAATTTGGATTACAAACTAAAACTGATTGAAACAACTATTAGAGGAAAATAAAGGAACAATATGAACACTTGAGTGCAACAAACACAATAACCAACAAACTATTTAATAACAACTGCCATAATCCTGACTTTGTACAGAAGATTCTAAGCAAAAACGGTGGCTTCAAGCTAGTTAAAGGGGTAGCCCAATTTCCCGCCTTTAGAAAATGTATAAGTATATTGCTGAAATGACGACATTAGGTGACAGAATACAAAACAAATACAAGCAAGAACATTCATCATTGAGAAATGCACAAACACATAACACAATATTCGAGACAACATGCAGAACCACACCGAAGAAACGCCGACAAACACCACAGGATATCAAAAACAGTGACGCGCTTATGTAGCTTACATTTTATCTCGAACGCTATACATTTGTTTTCACAATACTTGTCCAACGAATGTTTATGACACATATATTCTGGAAAAGCAATTTTATAGTTATTTGGACTACAAACGATACGACATAATAGATTATACAACCGAAACCTTACAGTAACAACAAAAATGAATGCAATACAATTTGGACGATAATAATATTAGAATAAGACTGACATTATTTGTCTGATTACCTTCTTCCTGTCTTGGTTTGACATTTTTATATGGACTACTCATAAAAAATAGACAACATTTTATAATTATCATATATATAATCCTGCAAGTATAGCATACCCATGGGTGAGAAGTTTTATGAAGTATTAGATCAACAGTAACGTTTAACAGAGAAAATTTGAACTAATTTATTTTCGAAAAAATCATTGCACATACCTCTTATGTTAGGCTTAGCTGAATCTTCTAATTGCTGAATTTTTATGTCGGACTTTGCTTTCAGAATGTGGAGAAATTCTTCATCTGCCAAATTTACAAAGTAATATAAATTGCCATCTCGGTAGAAATTGTGCTCATTTGGATTGCTGTGTCTACGTCCCTCTACTGAACAGAACATTTAGCTTCTATATTTATTTTGATCCATGTTATGAGACGTTTATAGTTGGAATAGAGAAGCTGTTCAAAAAAGTCGATCTTTTATCATATGACTTTGGGACTGCAGAACATTTTAATCTTTTAGGAATATTAAAACTACGGTATGTATATATCATTAACGGGAAGCTTAATACAAGAATTTATGATAAAAGAGATGATTTTTCATTTCCTATCATTAATTGTCTAATACATTTGTAAGATGATCTTTGTAATGATTATTTGAATGTAATATGTGTTGTGCTTTTGTAATATTGTTCTAATTGATATCCAATCAAAACCAAGTTATAGCCATTTGAATGTACATTTAACGATTTTTAAAAAGGTCTAGACCATAAAAATAAAACACAAGACCGATACTCATGCCTTGATATGTCTGTTCACTAAGTAACTGTTAAAATAAATATCATACTTAACAATCATTTTATCCGACCTATTACAGTTGAAGCGCTATAGAACCAGGTTTAATCCACCATTTTCTACTTTTGAAAATGCCTGTACCAAGTCAGGAATATGACAGTTCTTGTCCATTCGTTTTTGATGCGTTTTGTTATTTGATTTTGCCATGTGATTATGGACTTTCCCAATTGATTTTCCTCTAAGTTCAGTATTTTTGTGATTTTACTTTTGAATAAGTATGTTCTTGTGAACATCCTTAATGAAGCATGATTTTAATTATTTAATACAGATACAGTTTGTACGATTTTCAAAGTGAAGGAATATACATCATGAATTTGACACTAAGCTTTTGTTTGGATGATACATGTGAAAGCAAAGATAGCTTTTCAGATCCTGTCCTGGAAAATATTAAACTTCCAAAACAAAAATGTCATTGGAAAGATAGTTACAAAGTTAAAGGTGAGATTAAATTTGTTATTGATCTTATTGTTATGAAATCGCATCAGGGAAGAAAAACGGTTTATTACAAACCTTTTTATCATCTTTCGAAATTCATGAAATGTGTGCAAACACAACTTTACCACTCATACTAACGAGATGTGAGCATTGATAATTAGATTTGAGCACTAACTATAAAAACAATCTGCTTTATAATGCAATTCACCATAGATTCTTGGGTTTAACATTTCTTTCTTGGTCAAGATGGTGCCAATATTTTGTTGGTCTTAATCTATGTGTGAAACTCTTTAAAAACACAGTGTGCAAAAATAGGCAGTACATACTGGTCATATAATGTAATAATGTATATTGATCAATTAAGGTTGGTGTTTGCAATGATGACATGGTGTATCTGACTCTTGAAGTCATTTAAATAGTGCGTAGGCCAAAGTTTAAGCTTTCATGATATTGTATGCTTTTTATATACGGTTTATAAACAGTGTAACGATAACTATTCGATGTTAGTGATAGCAAAATGGGCAATTATAGTTAGTGTATGGAATGATTGAAAGTCTACATTGTAAAAATAAGAAGATGTGGTATGATTGCAAACGAAAACTATCCACCAAAGTTCAATTGAATTGGATAAAAGCTATTAAGGCAACCGTACGCCCTTCAATAAGGAAGGGAATGCATTATGTATCGTCGGTTAAACAATGCTCAGACATGAAAAATATGCAAGAATTATAATGAGAAAACTAACGGTCCAATTAACATTAAAACAATTCACGAAAAACAAATATGACACCATGAACCAAGGAAAACCACTGAACTACAGGCTCCTGGATTGGAATAGGAAAATACAGATTTTAGAGGGCTTGGATATCCCTAAAACACAAAATACTACATATCTGAGACTACTTGTTAATACTGACAGCTAGTGCAAAGCTAATAACAACTTATAAAAAATCAGGTATAAATAACTAAAATAACAATCAGTACACATCCAAAATCCAATAAATTTAGTGTAAAGACGTTATTAACAGGCAGAGAAAAACATGACTATCATTCAGGGTTGAACTTTACTTGACATACTTTTATGGTGCATTGTCACCATTGGATATTTGCATTTGTGTCACACGTGCGTTTCGTCTACAAAAGAATCAACAGTAACACTCGAATCATAAGAAGTTGAGAAAAAAAACATAATTAGAAAGTAGGAGAACATTGTTGACCAAGAATGCTATATTTCCTGTTGGACTGATAGTTGGTGTACATGTCTGTCGTGGGCGGTTTTT
The DNA here is from genome assembly GCF_965363235.1 of Mytilus galloprovincialis. Classification (NCBI taxonomy): domain Eukaryota; kingdom Metazoa; phylum Mollusca; class Bivalvia; order Mytilida; family Mytilidae; genus Mytilus; species Mytilus galloprovincialis. The sequence continues at coordinate 31,365,517 of NC_134844.1, forward strand.
TCATCTTAAAAAAAACGTTTTAAACTGTAATTTTCTTTTTTTGTATAGTTATTTGGTCAGTATATTTTTTTGTGGTTGATTATGTTTCTGTTATGTATTATTCAGCAAAAGTAACGATACACCAGTTTGTTCTCCAATGTATCATAAAAAGAAAATACTAGGAAAAACTGTTAGAATATTCGATGAAAAATAATAAATTTAAAGTGAGACAATACTAAATCCAAGTCATAATGACAAAACAGTTCAATGAGAAATTGGAAATCGAGAATTTGTAAGTTGAAATCATCCCGCTTGTCGTAAAAAATGTGTGTGAAGTCGTTCATCTGTGTCCATTTACACGCTACATTGATCAAGTATGCATTTCTGTTAATATGGACAATTCAATTTCTCATAGGATCTCCTATTGCGGCTAAAATTGTGCCACATAGAATATGAAGTTAGTTAAAAATTAAATCCTAGATTGGACAGCTCATGCACTACTATGTGTTTCAAATGTCAGGTTATAGAGATGTGCGCTATATTTCAACATACAGAATTCAAGGCGGCCGCTGTTTATGTTTATCTATACATGTAACATTCCCATGTTTTGTCTTTATCTTTCAAAAAGGCGTGGTTTTTCAAACATCTGTTTGTTCAAAATGCAACATAAACTAACATTTATTTAAATGAAAAAACTCTTGAAAAACATTTTGTTTCACTTATTTATCAGAATCATAGCTCAAAATACATGTGCTCTTACTTTCCCTTTACTGTACACTTCATACCCTACCCCTGTTTCAATTTTTAAAGAATTTGAAAACAAAAGTTAAAGTAATGTCAGTTTATCCTAAGTGCATGTTTTCTGACATGAAATGTCTGAACAAGTATGATACTAATCTCATAAAAAATTTAGGCATTTCAGAACACTATCAATGTTAAGTTTCATACTCAATCATTATAAATAAACTCATCATAGATACCAGGTTTATAATTTTGGATTAACCCCAGACCCGCGTCGGTCGTCCGGCGTCTGTTTACTTATACCAAAATATTCTCCTCTAAAACTTCCTTTACCAAAATTGGCCATAATCATCACTAGGGTATCTAGTGTTTAAAAATTATGTCCGATGACCCCGTCTGCCAACCAAAATGGCCAACAAGGCTATAATTATAACATAGGTGTAAAATGCAGTTTTTGGTTTATATCTCTGGAACTTAAGCATGCATTTAGAGCATATTTGACATGGTGTTCACATATTCATCAGGCTTAGATCTATCTACCCTGCAATTTTCGGATGAATCAGACAAGGAGTTGTTGGGTTGCTGCCCCTGAATTAGTAATTGTAAATAATTTTTGCAGTTTTGAATTTTTATCTTGAATACTATCATAGAAACAGATAAACTGTAAACAGCAATAAGGAACAGCAAAGTAAGAATTACAAATAAGTGAACATGACCAAAATGGTCAATTGGTCAATTGATCCCTCAAGTAGTTAATGTCCTTTATAGTAAATTTTTTACAATTTCTATTTACGTGTGTAATCTTTTAAAAAAAATCATCTCTTCTGAAACTACTGGGCAAAATTTGACCATACTTGGCCACACTCCTTATTGCAGTATCTAGTATGAAAATGTTTCCGATGACCTTGCCTACTAATCAAGATGGCCGCCGAATTTGCAAAAAATAGTATATAGTGGTTAAAACAAAGTTTTGTTCTTATATCTCTGAAACTAAATCATTTATTTGACAATAATAAAATGTTCACTAATTAGTTAAGATCTATCTAGTATTCTAATATTTTCAGACGAATTAGTCAAGCCGATTTTTGGTTGTTGCCCTGAATTAGTCATTTTAAAGAAATTTTGCAATTTTGGTTATTATCTTGGATGCTATTATATTAAGAGATAAACTGTTAACAGTAATAATGTTCGTCTATGTTATTTCTACAAATAAGTCATCATGACCAGAATGGTCAATTGACCCTTTTGCCCCTTAACAATTTTTTGTATTTTTTTTTGTAATCTTTTGCAAAAATCCTCTCCTGAAACAACTGAACTAAAGCCAAACTTGGCCACAATCAGCATTAGGGTATCTAGTTTTAAAAATGTGTCCAATGACCCTGCCTGCAATCCAACATAGTAAACATGACTTAAAGTTGAACATAGGAGGAAAAATGCAGTTTTTGACTTATATCTCTGAAACTAAGCAAAAATTTTACGGTAACCGTTGCATTATTTCATGCATCAATTATAAATAAAAATATCAGTTGAAAAGTGATCATAATAAAAAAAAATCAAGTGATAAGTTATAAACCAGTATAACTTAATTGAAACCCAAAGTTTAAAAAAAAATAGAATAAGGAAAAACACACAACATGTACTATTTAAACACGTAAAATACATGAGATACGTTCAGATACACCAACGTATCAGATACGGATACGATACGTCACTTTTACTATGAACATAAAAAAGAAGATGTGGTATGATTGCCAATGAAACAACTCTCCAAAAAGTCCAAATGGTACAAAAATTAACAACTATAGGACGCAGAACGGCCTTTATCAATGAGAAACAAGGGTCCGAAATAACAATGTACAATAATTCAAACGATAAATGCTTAATGAATGTACATATAATCGACAAACAAATATGTTACACGTACAAAAACAACCACTAAATTACAGACTCCTGTTTGGGAACAGGCACATACATACAGAATGTTGCGGGGTTCAACATGTTAGCGGGCGTTTTGTAAAAATATATTCCTCATATGAACCATTTGTTTTTTTCAAAGGTGAAAATATTGTGCTGTGCGGCAGAATTTTAACATGTTTATACCACTAAGGTCTAGGATATTAAACTTTTACTAAATTTCTGTACTACCCCCTCCCTTCATATTGGGGCATCCTCGGAATTTAAGGCGTTCGATATATAATTTTATTCATACTTGTGACATTCTAAAACTAAGTCACTATGACATGAAACGTATAGATAATATCTAGGATCATAAAACGTAAACACAACAATATATCTATGAAAATTATATATCTCCCATGAGTGGCTTGGTTTGTGAAATAGATGTATTTTCAAAATTCAACCTTGAAGTGTTGTGTAGTAAGTTATCTCTCATTACATTTAGTAATTATAGCATCGATGTTTATAAAAGCAATGATATTTATATAGACATATTGGATAATGTGTATATGGATAAATTTGACAAACTATTCTGAATATCAACCACGCATACAGTATTAGTGCTGTAGGATTGACAACTTACTATTCGAGTACATTTTATATAGTGTTTTATGAAACCATGTTTGGGAATTAGAGTCAGTCCTAACTATGATATCAAAAAATGATCTACTGTGTAATTACATATATAAAAAAGAAGGCATATTACCTTTCTAATCGCTATAAAGTTCTTTGTCATTTATCGAAATATTTATGGATTCATTTTAATCACTTTAATATCTCATGACTTGTTAATAGATTTACATATGTTTTAAAGCAGGAGAATGTATACAGAATGGCGTGATACGAATATTCCCTTTTAACATGATTCCTATGATGTATTTAATATTTTCCTTTGTAGATTTTTCTTTAGGACAGTGGTCAAAAGAAAAGAATATGGAACAATCATCAGAACTTCCTGAGTACTACAGTTCTGAATTGTTGGAACAGTTAGGACTGACCAGTTATTTGATGGAAAAGCAGTGCAGCGGAAATAATGAAATTAATGGATGGAAATCAGGTGGAATAAAGCACAGTTTTAAAAGCCAAAAAAAAAATCTGCCGAGTCTCTTCATGGGTTTTTAATCGGTTGATATTGTTCAAATAAATTTAACTACAATGTAATCAAAAAATCTCCCTTGTACAAAGTAAAATCACAAAAATACTGAACTGAGAGGAAAATCAATTAGGAAAGTCCATAATCATTGACATAATAGAAAAAAGCTTTCAATATGAAACAAAGTCAAAAGTGAGATATGTTGGATACCTTTTTGGAAATAAAAGGTTTTAAAAAAATCAGGATAATTTCTTTAAAAAGTGTGCAACTCTTCTTATACGGAATGTATCTAAACCAAAATAAATGATGAGATAACAAAATTAGGTCAAATTCGTTACACCGTGTGCAATAGTCGGTTTAATATAATTCTGTTTTAAGCCAATTGCACACTGTGTAAAAAACAGTTTTATAGTTGCAGCGAGTCTACAGCGAACTCTCTGCTGCCTTTTAGCCTGTTTATGCTGTAAATACGCTGCAAACTAGGTATGCTGCAAACTATTACAATGCAAATGACTTTTTGCTGCAGATCTGTTTGAAACATTTATAAGCAAATGAGTTTTTGCAGCAGACCTGCAGCAAACATTTTTATGCAAATTAATTTTTCCCCCTCGTGTTTGCAGCAAACCTGCTACGTGTTTGTCGCAGACCTTCGGCAAACATTTATGTTTATCTTTCTAATGCGTGTTTCAGCAACCTTCAAGGAACTATACGTTATTCAATTAACAAATTGCATGTTGTGTACGCATCAAATTATCTATATTACACAGCAAATTTTGGAAAAAGTGAGGTTATACGTACATACATACACAATTATTGAAATACTTTAACATATCAAAAGTTTATAACTTTAAAAATCAATAAAGTTGTTTTTTGTTTTTGTTTTCCAAGTACATCATCAAATGAATTGCATGCAAGCATATCTATAAAAGTACAAAATATATTATGCGCAAATATACTGTTTTTAATCAAGATTGTCACAAAATTCAACTTGAATTATAACAACATAATATCTTATAATTTATAATCTCCAAACATACTTATTTGCACGCATATTTGTTACTTGTTTGAAAATGTAATTTAAACCTACATGCTGCTATTTGTGGAGAGGACGCATGTATATACGAAGAATGTTTACTTACAAATAATGTCTTTTAATTGCCAACATAAAACACTCCTTGAATACTAATACATTCAACGATATCATGACTTTAACACCTTTAACATTTCAAATTTTAAATCTTTATCTTTCAGGAAGTTAGTAAAAGGTGTGCAAAGTCATTTTATGTAATTCCTACAATATGATCTTGCAAACATATAGAATTGTCAAATATTTCTGCTATTTAGTTGCAAACATCTCTTATAGTCTTGTTTTTCCTGCAACCTTACTGCAAACATAATTGTTTCTGCAAAATTGCCGCAAACGTATAGCAAAAAAGCTAGCTGCGAACTACTACAAACATTTTTCAAAGAATTCCTGCAAGCTTTTTGTTTGCAGCTAATATAACCTGCAATAAGTCTGCTGCAGACTTGCAGCAAATATTTCACTTCTGTAGGGATAGTATGATAATGTGTCAACCTGTCAACCTTTCGACCCGTCTACCGTAGTACATCCCTTTCTTTTAAGAATCAATTACTCAATTGTTATCTGTTTTTTTTTTTAAAGTTGTAATACATTCAGATGAGTGCATGTAACGATACTAAATATCTTTATTCTTTTATTGAGTTATGTAATCTTAGTCATATACATCAAACTATGTACATTGTTTCCATTGTGTAAGGCTGTGACTGTTTCATAATTTTAATTTGTAAATCTTTAGTAGAAAAATCCCTGATGCATAGAAAATAATGTATTGATTCTATTTTTAAAGACTGTTTATCAGATGTAGTCCTTCCTGATCTATCGAGATACCCGATAAGTTGTCAGCTATCGAACACCTGTACAGATCTGTTGTGTTGCATATATGTACCATTCATCAATAGAACATTTCAAGTTTTATTTGGAGTTCACCAGGATGATCAGCTGTATTATATTGGTATTGAAAAATTAAATTTCAGAATACCGTTTCAACAATTTACATTTGGTAAGTAAATAATAAACTTTCTCAACTGATTACATTGAGTAAATAATTCCATACAAAATCGTTCCTCCTTTTTTTTTCTTCGTGTAAACAAGATGTAATATATATATATATATATATAAATATACCTTTAATAACTAGAAGCCAATGTTGGATACACATTTCCTCTCCAAAAATCTGAAAGTTATGAATATTTGCTTGATGGATATTTCGTCCTTTCTTCGTGAAGATAACATAATTCATGTACCAGTACTATTGTTACAGGATTTGAGTTCTTTCTTTTTAAAAATCATATTTCAATTTTGATATTTAGTAAACTTTGTGGCACCGTTAAAGTCCACAAAATGTCTCTAAAGTCCATAACACCGCATTAGTCCACAACAATTTTTCGCTAAAGTCCACACGCCGCTTAAGTCCAAAAAATACCACCGCTAAAGTCGACTAAAAAGCACCGTGAAAGTTCGAACATTTTTTTTTATTATTAAAAAAATTAATTTTCTGTTTTTTCAGACGATATCAAAGATATTATTAAAAACATGGACTTTTGTTCTTAGAAAGTACATCTTGTCAGCATAAATTATATTGTTGATGAATGAAAAGATTATAGTATTTGCTTTATCACCATAAACTTGATCTTTGTGTTGCGATTTTCTATCAATCAAACAGACAACATTTCTGAAAAGTTATCTAGATATTTTACTCTTTTTATTTTTTAGTAAATATTTGTTCACCGGACATAGCGTTCTCTTTATGTATATGCTGGAGACATAATTTGGAGTCAATATTTGACATTTCAATTTCCTTTGAAAATATCTATAAAACATTAGTAAGATTATCATTTAGTGTCTGTTTGGCTCCACAGCAGCCAAAACGTTCCGTAAATCTCAAAAATAGACTTTGAACCTTCATGTTCTTGTTTGAAATCAAGATAATGAATAAGAATACCACACATTTATGCATTTTGTGGTGCTCAGCAGATTTCCATCACTCATTGCTTGACACTTTTCAAAAAGGAAAATTAATTTGTTTCAGAATGAAAGATGAATTGAATAATTTATACGCGGATGTGATTCTGTATTGTGTATTATACATGATGATTACAAGTATATTTTTTTTATTTCAACAATGCTGCATGGATATATGTTCCAGACAATATGAGTATTTGAACCGTACGCGTATGGTCTGGATCATATAAGTATACCTGAACGTATGCTGGTTTGGTACGAGCTCGACCATACATGTGCATTGTCAAATTTATCAGGAGTCAGAAAATGAAATAAAAACTTTAACCAAATACAAAAGTGACGCTACATTTTTAGTATGAAATTGGGTTCAAATGCTCAAATTGCAATTGGTTATATGGAAGTACATACATGTATATTTCGGAAGATAAATTTATAGAACATTTAGATACGTTGTACTTCAAAAACAGTAAAACCATTTAAATATAAGGGTCAGAAGTATTTGTCACCTACAACTAGTTGTTATATATATCATGAAAATCTACGGTTTTTTTTTTCATAACAAATATTTAGGGACTATTTCATGTAAGATTTAAATCAAAATTGGTACCAATAGAAGCACAACTCTCATATGTTTCTTTATCATTTTCTTTACAAATCATACATTGGTATGATGTAAGTGTATAAGAGAATCACACGGAAATCAAAATTACTGCCGAGAAATGTGTATGAAAGTGGAAATTGGGAATTGAAAAAATCACTAAGATGACCGTAAATCGGCAGAAAAATATTTTCAAGATGACCGTAACATAAAATAAGGATGATCGTGATTGGTTAAAAGGAGATCGTTATTTTAAAGGATGACCGTAATTTGTAAAGGATGACCGTACTATTTAAAGGATGAACATCGATTCTAAGAAATATCCGTATTTGTATTACCTTTTTTGTATCAAATAATTAATCGTGTTGGTATAAAACGTATTTATAAGACTGCATTATCCTATAGGGTTTTTCATACACAACTTCTTAATGAGATACTCCTAAATCATATGCAGAAGAAAATAAGACTTACTTCAAATACCGTGATAGTTCACCAACTGTATAAAATCGTATCCAAATGATGAAGAAGAATCTTGCTAGCTTTGAACATGAGCTATCTTGTAGACAATGGGCTTACTATGTAAACATTTTAACCTTCCTGTGGTATAACCCAAGGAAACGGGTGTATATATGTGGCGCCTGCTTTGCACGATAGTGTTGTATATGTATAATTAGAGGGCACCTACTATTTTGTACAAGGGGGTTGGGGTGTTCAACCATTTTCTAAATCTCCCCGATGCTAAAGTACTGTAAAAAAATCATGCAAGTGAAAACCAAATATAAATTTAGAAGATCAAAATATAGCATTGAAAAGATGTTGCTCAATTTTAGAGTCAGTGACGATTATGTCCAAGAAGGTTGTCCAACGGAATTAAAAATATATTTATTTAGTCGTTAGTTTTCTCGTTTGAATTGTTTTACATTGTTATTTAGGGGCCTTTTATACCTGACTACGCGCTATGTTTTTTGCTCATTGTTGAAGACCGTCTGGTGACATATAGTTGTTAATTTCCATGTCATTTTGATGAGTTGTCTTTTGAAGAGTTGGCTCATTGGCAATCATACCACATTTTTTTTATATTAATGAACTATTGCCAAATATTGAAGCAAAACTAAAAGATATAGGGCATCGGATTTAAACACAATTATTCAAAAAACAGTTGTTGACATGACACGGGTTATGTTCTTCTCATATATGTTATGATGAGATGATACTAAATCCCTAACGGGAAGGATTGTGGCTGATGTTCATATGATAAAATCATAATCTTTCAGTCAGTTTAGTTGAAGCCTGGAGCTGGCATATTAGTTAACTGCTAGTATTCTGTTGTTATCTATGTATTATTGTCATTTTGTTTATTATCTTTGGTTACATCTTCTGACATTAGACTCGGACTTCTCTGTAATTGAATTTTAATGTGCGTCTTTTAATGCGTTTAGTTTTCTACATTAGCTAGGTATAGGGGGAGGGTTGAGATCTCACAAACATGTTTAACCCCACCGCATTTTTGCACCTTCCCCAGGTCAGGAGCCTCTTGCCTTTGTAAGTCTTGTATCTTTTTAAATTTTAGTTTCTTGTGTACAATTTGGAAATTAGTATGGCGTTCATTATCACTGAACTAGATATAGGAAGATGTGGTGTGAGTGCCAATGAGACAACTCTCCATCCAAATAACAATTTAAAAATTAAACCATTATAGGTTAAAGTACGGCCTTCAACACGGAGCCTTGTTTAGGGGCAGCTGAAGGACACCTCTGTGTGCGGGAATTTCTCGCTACATTGAAGACCTGTTGGTGGCCTTCTGCTGTTGTTTTTTCTATGGTCGTGTTGTTATCTCTTTGACACATTCCCCATTTCCATTCTCAATTTTATTTGGAAAGAAAATGATATAGAAACACTTAAACAGACAATACAAATACTGACCTTATTTTTCATCCGCCATCTTGGTATGACCGTGAATGCAGTTACGGTCATCAGTTTTACCCCAGTGTAGCTTGCTATTCGATGTGAGTCAAGGTTCTGTGTTGAAGGCCGTACATTTGTACCTTGACCTATAATGTTTTACTTTTATAAATTTTAACTTGGATGGAGAGTTGTCGAATTGGCACTCATACCACATCTTCCTATATCGATCAAATCGGGTTTTATTGTGACATTTTGGTAGTAACCCAATCAACGCATTGATGGTCCGAGTACACAGTTATTTCGTAGTGCATTTCCTTTAGACAATAAATAGAAATAAAAAAAAATCCCACCTGCGCTTTCTCCATAATATTTTTACAGTGTGTTGTACTACTTTTATTATATCAAAATTATAGAAAACTTCATCAGCTCTAACTCGAAATATGGACAATTGTATGTGAAGGGGGTCTTGAGTTCTGTTGACAGCTTCTAAAATGCTAATTTTTTAACCTTTTTCAACTGAACCAAATCACTACTTTACATTATAATTCATGGATCAAATTTTTTTACAGTGTAATTTTATCCCCCTTCTTGCTACTTGAGGCATAAAACATAAATAAAAAAATTTGAAAGGAGTATACAAAAAATTGACAAGAAACACACTGTGCACACTAGAGACTATATTCGTGGACAACGAAAATTAAGGGACGATAACTGTGTACTCGGACCTGATATCCGATACTAATGGAGAAACATATAGTTTAAAGCATAGATTTTTTTTTATTTAGAATTTATCATACTGGCTCCATTTTTTCGTTCTGAAAATCATAATACATTATTTTTCTTTGTTTTCCATAACTAACACCGAAATAAATAACGTTTAACGTTCAAAGTGTTGCGATAAGAGACCTTTGGGAATTCATAAACTTAGTACTTTTTTCTTTAATAATATAATCAATATGGTTGCCTGAATGAATGCCGTTCAACTGTTATAGATTAGGAGGCACCTTTCCTTTGTACATTAATTATGTCAAAATGTGAATATATGCAGAGAATAAGAGAGAAAAAAATATACTTGAAGAATGCAGTAATAATAACTAACGAATTTATATTTTTTTTAGAAATGATGACCAAATTGCCATCATCATCATAATACAAAGTTCAAAATTAATGGAACAAAATAATATCAGATACTGTATCTTTTTTTATGAATCAAACAGATAAAAAAAATACTACCGAGAGGAAAGGACATGCTTTGTATTGCACTAACGGGAAAAAGCAACGAATAATATGTTTTTAGCTCACCTGGCCCGAAGGGCCAAGTGAGCTTTTGCCATCACTTGGCGTACGTCGTCGTCACTCGTCTGTCGTCTGTCGTCGTCGTCGTTGTCGTCTGTCGTCGTAAACTATTTCAAGAATCTTCTCCTCTGAAACTACTAGGCCAAATACTTCCAAACTTTAACTGAATGTTCCTTAGGGTATCTAGTTTATAAATTGTATCCGAAACTTTGATCTATCAACAAACATGGTCGCCATTGCTAAAAATAGAACATAGGGTCAAATGCAAATGTTCATATGGTCAAGATCTATCAGCCCTGACATTTTCAGATGAATTAAACAACCCACTGTTGGGTTGCTGCCCCTTAATTGGTAATTTTAAAGAAATTTTGCAGTTTTTGGTCATTATCTTGAAGATTATTATAGATAAAGATAAACTGTAAACAGCATAAATGATCAGCAAAGTAAGATCTACAAATAATTAAGTTAATAAGATCTACAAATAAGTTAATAAGATCTACAAATAAGTTAATATGACCAAAATTGTCAATTGACCCCTTAAGGGGTTATTGTTCTTTAATGACAATTTTTCACAATTTGTTCATCATATTTACTAACTTTAAAAAATCTTCTCCTCTAAAACTGCTCAACCAAATTCAACCAAACTTCAACTAAATGATCAGTAGGGTGTATAAAATAAAGTTTGTGTTTTATTTTCTATTTCATCAAAAAACATGACCGTCATGGCTAAAAATAGAACACAGGGTAAAATGCAGTTTTTGGCTTATATCTCAAAAACTCCAGCATTTAGAGCAAATAAGACAAGAAGTTTTAGTATCTATAAGGTCAAGGTCTACCTGTCCTGAAATTTTCAGCCGAATTGGGTAACTGATTTTTCAGGTATAATGCCCTGAATTGGTGATTTTAAAGTAATTTTGCAGTTTTTGGTTATTATCTTGAATATTATTATACAGATAAACTGTTAATAGCAAAAATGTTAAGCATTTGTTCATCATGTTGGCTTACTTTGAAAAATCCTCTCCTTTGAAACTGGTGTTTCAATTTCAGCCAAACTTAGGCTAAATGAGTTTCAGAGTATCTAGTATAAATTTTATATTTTATTTCCTTGTATGTCAAGAAACATAGCTCCTATGGCTAAAATAGAACATAGGAGAAAATGATTTTTTTCTTTTGAAGAAAATAGGACGATTCAAAGAACATTTAAATAAATTGAAAAGCCAAAATAATCATTGATGAGAGATTTAACCAACAAAATTAAGGTGAGCGATTCAGGCTCTTGAAAGCCTCTTGTTAACAATAAAGAATGGTGTGGACCTAACGGTGCTTTTTGGTGGACTTCAGCGGAACTTGCTATTGTGGACTTTAACGGGATTTTCTTGTGGAATTTAGCGGAGTTCATTTGTGGAATATAGCGGAAAGTTTGTGGACTTAATCTGCTTTGTTGACCTTAGCGGAAATTTGTTGTGGACTTTATCGGTGTTGTGGACTTTGGAGGAATTGTGAACTTTAACGGTGTCACAAAGTTTTAATATTTTTTTCCAAATATAGACATTCTGGCCATTACTCCATTACTACATGGTTTGTTTCGCTAACTCTTAGTGGCGAAGGCAAGGCTTCAGTGTGGTGTTTTCAGTGCGTGATGGTCAATAATATATATTGCTCAACGAATATTTGGACACGACAAGTGGTAAAAACACTATGTCTTCATGAAGGTCAACAAATTACGAACCGTTCGTGCAGAAGTACGATTTAAAATGATAACATTAAGTGCACATAATATAACAAAGACAATTACACTTATATAACAAAGACAATTGCTTTTAAACACACTGCAAAGTTATTATTTAGATGCCCTTTCATTATATTGCAAAATCAGTTTTAGATATACAAAAAAAGTTTGCAACAGCGGAAATAAGAAGAAGCAACTCATATAAAAAAGAAGATGTGGTATGATTGCCAATGAGACAACTCTTCACAAGAGACCAAAATGACACAGAAATTAATAACAATAGGTCACCGTATGGCCTACAACAATGTATGCTTTAAAGGGCCGCGACATGACAATGTAAAAAAATTCAAACGAGAAAACTAACGGCCTCATTTATTTAAAAAATTTTTAACGAAAAGCAATTATGTAACACATGAACAAACGACAACCACTGAATTACAGGCTCCTGAATTTGGACAGGCAATTTATACACAATGTGGCGGGGTTAAATATGTGAGCGGGATCACAACCGTCCTTAACCTGGGACAGTGGTATAACAGTACAACATAAGAACGAACAAGAAAAATCAGTTGAAAAAGTTTTCATTTTTGTTTTTCTTTAAAGGCGATGATCATGAGTTTTTATTGTATGGTATTCTCAGATTAAGGTAAGATCTTCATTTGTATTTATGTTTTACCTTTATGACCTCAAATAAACCTGCCCGCTTTGAAATAGTACAAACGTGTTAAAAATGGTGTCAACATCAAATCAATCAATCCATCAATTTACCAGCAAAACAGTTATTTTGCAGAAAAACAACTACCCTCCCCTATTTTTATTGTATTAAATAACATTATTCAGACCTACAAATTGTGAATGTGACAAATGCAGTTAGTCAAGAATTATTGTCGAAACCATATAGGAATATTGGGGAAATTCTGGATGTGGCTTTCTATTACAGGTAAGAAAGGTTATTAATTTTTTGCATTACATTATGAATATGGTTTGTCGGGAATGTTGAAAATTTATGAATTCATTTTACCATTCAAAAGTTATCGTCCGTGATAAATGTGAAAAAAAAATCATAATAAACATTGAGAATAATTGATCTTGTACTTTCTATTTTTTTTTCTTTCTCATAACGAAAAAGGTTTTACAGATATTCACGGAATATACGATTTGATAAGGTTTAATAAATAAATACAAACAACAAAAGTATATCTTAATGACAAAAAGGGGACAAACAGTTATTTCAAAAACAGTCAAAACAGTTATTTGATTCTTTATTCTGAATTAAAACTGTTACAATCATTTTCTGTTTATTTTCTTTACATTAGGTATAACATAGTTGACTTAGCGAGTTTAAACCAGTACCTTGTTTCGTTTGAAGTCTCTATGTGTTGGGAGAGCTACAAAAACTGTGATTGGCAGGTGATAATATTGGACAATGCAGTATTACCAAAAAGGATGCAAAACAGACAAATGGATTATGCACTAGACGGTATAATTATGTATTTAAGTTAAAAAAAAATGTGTAAATAAAACCCTAGAATGGCAGTAAATACTAATTATACAAATATAACGGGAATAGGTGTACATTCTTAGATACTTTATGCTTGTTATGTTTCAGATAATTGATTTTATTTTTATTTTTAACTAAATAAACTTGGAGAAATGATAAGCACTATTTGTTTGGCTGCTGAAAGTTGAAAGTAATGCAAATTCTTTCAAAATTATGTTGGACAGTCAGGGGCATTACTCAAACAAATAGGTATTACTTACAAAGACCGTACAGATTTCATCTAGTTTGCCAATGAAATATAAAAATTAATCCTCCAGAATCATTCATTGCTTTTCGGACGCACTATCTTTCATATTGACTCTTCTTCTTTGTCAACTATTGGTCTCTTGTGACTACTAGAATGTATTTTTCCATTTGAAAATCTCAAGTTTGATGAATATAAATAAATGAAAACTTGTGATTAGATAAAAACTTGAAGTTATTTATAGTTTTTAACCCAAAACAATTTCATTTGATCCTAAGGTGTGAGGTAATTGCAATTACAAATTTCAAAGATACATAAAATAACTTGAACAATTATAATTTTTGTCATTATTTAAAGCAATTTCGTATCGCAATACTCCTTTCAAAGTAGTAGGGTCAATGAGGCCCTTATTTGGCACAAAAATTACAACAACAAATGATGACTTAATTTGCATATTATATTTAATCTAGTGATTTTCCAAATCAAATTTCAAGTATATTTTAGATTGAAAAAGTATGTGCGCACCCAAGAAACAACTTTATATTTGGTGAGATTATGCCAATAGTTATAATAAAGCTTCTGTTAAATTATTTTGTTGTTTCTTGGCTGCGCAGGATGTTTCCACAACGGAAATACTATAGAAAACTGCATATATTCCGTATTTTTTCATCGTTTTTGTTAAAACAATACATATTATGACGTAATTGTGACGTCATCAGATAGTAATCTTTATGTTTTTCATTCATATTTTATTTTTACCCGATGCATTTCTAAACATTATGTGCCATTTTGAAATGGTTATCAAGCATTTTATTTTCTTGGGCAAAAACTAGGCCATAATGTCCCTATTCCTTTAAAAACTTCTTAATTTTTATAATGTAGGATTTCAAGCAACGACAAATCATTTACTCCATTCTTCTAATGAAATTAGAATAATTCTATTTATAATTTAACGATTTTATAAATTATTAAATTACTCAACAAATACTTAGACACTAAAAAAAATAACTTGTTAAAAGTAACGCCTCTGACTGTTAAATCTGGTTGTAAAAAAATAGGGTGAAAATATTATAAAACTGTTCTGTGAATGTTAATTTTTGATACGGTATATCTTTCGGAAAGCTATTAAATAGATTATTTAGACATTTCTCCTTTCCAAGTTTAAGGGAAAAAAGAGTGATTTTGTTTCACTTATACCTCCTCCTTTATATATAACAAGAAACACATGTTCTGTACAATGCGCAAATATCCTCTGTAAATATAACTTTAGAATATAGATTTGACTACAAATACTTTTTTTTATTTTTATCTTTTATGTATTTCCCTCGGTTTTGGTATGTAACCCGTACAGGTATTTGTTTTTTTCTCGATCCATTTACGACTTTTGAAAACCGCTTTACTACAGTTGCCTTTTTCTATATATAATCTCTTTCCATAATTTTCTTCATGTCATTTTTTCTGATGTATTATTTAATTGAAAATATACCTTTATTCTAGGCTATTCATTGTCATCATGGGGCCGCAATAATAGTGTTGACACACAAAACCTAAATAAGGTTGAAAAGTCTATTTTGTACAATGACCTAGATATTGGATGGTATTTTTCTCTTAAATGCAAAGGAGGAGGAAACAAGTTGTCTGATGAGACTAATAGTTCAGGTAAATATTTAAACGTATTTACTAGTAAAAATAACGATAATGTGTTCAATTAAATTCATAACAGCTATAAATATGTTGTAAACTACTCAAATATTGGTTCTTATGTCAAATTACCTTGCATTTTTTCAAAAGGGTTGTAAAGGGTTATTTTCGTGCAATGTGTTTTGCCATTTTTTTTCACGTGCAGCCGTGACATCAGCTTATTTTTCATCGTGTTACGTAAAATCGGTTAAAAGATCAACGTGGAAATTTTATTTCGCGTTCTCCCGTGCTGAACCCCCCCCCCCCCCCCCTTTACCTCTTTACGCCCCTCATTTGATAATATGTTTTGTTATTTTTGTGAGAAAGCTTACATGTATCTTAATATCAGTACAATTTTGATGTCTTTTTGAAGATTAAATAAGCCTCTTTCCGTTAAATGTCAGTTTTGTCAAGTGACAGCTATTATATGTCTACTTTATACATCACACTACCACATTATCATATTTAAAAATGGACATGTTTTATAATTTCGACAAATAGTTTTTTCCAAAAATCCCGACAAATTTTGTGTTGAGGGACTTTATATATTCATAGGCACTTTTTAATTACAAAAAAGTATAGATCATGGGTGAGTGTCAATGGTTTTCTGATTTTTGAGATGGACAAAATGCACAAAAGCATCATGTTCTTACTACACATCCAAAGTATGCAGAATTTGGAGAATGTTTAATCCCTTATGAAACGACATATTTTACTGAGCATTAAGTCTTTCAATACATATTAAGAACTCAAGGGTTGATTAACATTTTATAATAAAGTTGAAATCAATGCTGTATTTGTTTTTGACTGGGTCTATTTATACCCTTAAAACGTTTGTATATTAAAAGAATTGACACTTTCAAGAAAAAAATGCACGATTGCTACTGTTTTTAAATGCTACACATTTGTTGAATTAACTCTATTAAAATAAAATTTGTACATATATGTTCATTTTCAGGTTGTAGCGACCATGTATTAGCTGAACATATTCCTTGTCAGTTTATTAATACCTGTACAGAGATTCAGTGCTGTATACCTGTACCAGTCCTACAAAGATCGTTCTATTTTGATGTAAAGCTGGACACTTGTAACCATAATCTAACAGTCTACATAGAAAACTTTGTGTACCATCAGATGTTATATGAATATGAATGGGGAACAGAGGACAGTTTCTGGTTGAAAGGTGTATTCAGAATAAGGTAACATTTTTGATAGTATTTACATGAGTAATACAATCTATAAATGTAATCACAACCTAATCAGCTTGTCTATTGTATTATGGATAAATGAAAAGACTCAATTTGGCTGCTGTAAATTTAAAAACATGGGAACATTCTTTATCCTTTTAAAATTACGCTAACCAGTCATTGGCATTTATTCATATATTGATGCAACTAATATGGAAATTGAATATAAAAGATCAGAAATGACCCCGTTTGCAAATGTTACACTTGTGTCCAGTTATCAATATCTAGGATTAAAATTTCTACATACATATTTTTGTTATATTCAATGCATGCAAAATGTCATACAAATTCAAAATAGCACTTTATCACGTATGGTTTGTTTTATAATGATTGTCATTAAAATGATAGTATTTGAATGAGTTAAATACGAACAGAATAATATCTTCAGTAAAAACTGTCCATCTATATACTTTTAAAATGATGAAACTTAAAACTAATATGAGAGAAAAACAAGTCAAACTTTGAAATTAGAGATTGATTGATTTATATAAGGTCGGATTTTAACGTTGTGCTTCTTCCATGCCTTGTCTTTGCTTTTTAGACTATTAGCCTGGTTTGTAAAAACATAATCAACCCGATGGTTGCAACACGTTGAGCAGGATCTACTTAACCTTTAGCAGCACTTGAGATCACCCCTGTTTTTGTTGGGATTCGTGTTGCTTATTCTTTAGTATTCTATGTTGTGTCTTGTGTACTATTATTTGTCTGTTTGTCTTTGTCTTATTTATTCATGGTATTATCAGTCTATTTTCGATCTATGAATTTGACTGTTCCTCTGGAATCTTTCAACCCTCTTCAAGTCTTAATTCTCTGTTTCAACAACTCTCATCAAATGTAAAAAAAATCATGAAAAACTGCCTTCAATAAAGGTAAAATACAACAGCCAAATAAAAATCCATAACGCGTATTTTTTTAATAACAAACTCAATAAAAGATAAAAGAATTAAGTATGGTTCGAACTTCTGGTTTTGATCACTCTTTTCTCAAAACCGATGCTTAATAAATAGCTTGAAAGTCAATAGTTAATGATATCTATATCTATCTGGTTTTTTTTCAGATTCAAGATATATAATCTCAGGAATGCAAAGAAAGTTAGGATGACTTTATATATAGATATTTGCTTGGAGGGAACCCCTAACTGTAAAATATCACATTTGATATTGAATCATACTGATCTTCCTAAAACTGTTTGTAATTGGAAGCAATCACACTTAATGTCTGGTAGGTCTAAAAGTATATAGTCATACAACAAAATTTGATGTTATTTCTGAAAAGGTTTCGATTCTGAAAAGAATGAACATTCATGGCAGAACATGAGGGACTGTCTTTGAAAGTTTTTTATTTTTAAATGTTTTTGTAGAATTTTTGAAATTGCAACTATTGCTCCCTGGGAAAATAAAATAGGCTAATATTGATTTGTAGTAATGGATTGTTTTTATATTTTGCAGTCTTACATGTACGTTTAATTGGGCATTGGAAAGAAACTCTCGTTCCATGAACTTTAATATAGAGAGTTTAAATATCACAGTCCTACTCTAGCAAAGGAGATATTTTCACTTACCTTATCTGTCTGTTACGCAAACACGCAATTTCCTCATATTTTTTTTCAAGTTCATAACACAGAACTATTTCCTTTTTAGCCCGCAGCTTGGCAGTGTAGAGCTGTTTAATATAATTGATTATGAGATCTGTCTTAAACTTATTTTCTACTCATGTATACTGAATTACTAGTCGAAGTATTTTAATCACATCTTCGTGTTTCAAACTTTGCTCTTGATTTTTTTCTACAGAAAGCAGAACTCGACATTTGAAACAGATGTTAGTCCTGATGAAGGATAGATCTTTGGCTGGTTTTCAGGTTTATAAGTTACTGGAGGAAAGTAACATTGGATACCATATAAGCAAAGACGAATGTAAAATACCGCAAACTATGTACAAATGGAAAAATGGTATATAAGTATTTATAAGTATATACAACTCGTCTAAACATCAACCCAACAATGTGAGATCTGTAAATTTGCTTTCGCAAATTTTTTGTTCTTCTCTCGCCGGGATTCGAACCCATGCTACTGTGATATCGTGACACCAAATCGCCTGCACTGCAGCCGTCCCGCTAGACCACACGACCACCTGGGCTCTCAAAAAAAGAGCTTTCGGTGGGCATGTGTTACCTTTCCACGTCAGTTTTAATCTAGCGGCGTACTACAGTACATGATATATAAGGCATGAAAATGTTATTGTTACTGATCAGCTAAATTATCTATAGTAAAGGATCCTACAAATTAATGTAAGATACAGTCAAAGAAAATAATTATATTCATAAGTACGTCTGAGTCAGTGACAACCCTACAACAGATGTATCCATCGGATCGCCATCAATGATGGTGATACATGGCTGTGTACATAATGTATATACAACTCGTCTCTACATCAACCCAACAATGTAAGATCTGTAAATTTGCTTTCGCAAATTTTTTGTTCTTCCCTCGCCGGGATTCGAACCCATGCTACTGTGATATCGTGACACCAAATCGCCTGCACTGCAGCCGTCCCGCTAGACGACACGACCACCTGGGCTCTCAAAAAAAGAGCTTTCGGTGGGCATGTGTTACCTTTCCACGTCAGTTTTAATCTATATATATCTCTTGTCATTACGATTATTGGCATTATGTATTTTAGAATGTTTACATTATAATCAGTCAAGTCTATCAACAGGATTTTGACAGTAAGCGTAATTTGTTCAACCGTAGTTAAATTCCGGGTAACTGTTTTTCATTTGAGAGTATTGGATGTAAATAGTGTGAAAGCGTTGATCTTGATATCGTTGTTTGGTTTATATTATACAAGTTTAGTGTTTTCATAAATAAATAGGTTATATTAGATTGGTTTTCATGGAAACAGTTTGATTAATTGAAATTGACATAGAAGATATCGAAGACAACCAAAACGCAAATGCACAAAATAATTCGGCAAACCAATATGTATGAGTATTGCAAAAAAATATTTTCAGATTTGAGTATCAAAACTTAATTCGCAGATAAAGCATTATATTGTGTTATGGGTTCAAAGTGAGTACCTAAACACTGTATCAATGTATGAATCTTAAATATTAGTTTTGTGAATCCCGGTTTAAAGTATAACTAGTGCAATCATTCCAGGAACAAAATTCACTAGTGTAATCATTCCTGGTTTAAAATCACGTGTGTTATTATTCCTGGTTCAAACATTTGTGTATCATTCCGTGAATGAAAAACACTTGTATACTTTGTCTATTTTTTTTAAATCAGCTATGCGAGTTCTAGTTAATTCAAATACACCCCAAAAAAATACCAAGCCCTATTTTTTTTTTTTTATAAATTTCCCCTTAAAAAAAACTCTGATCAGGAGCTATGGATATTTTAAACTGGACCCGGACTAAGTTCCCCAGAATTTGTTAGTTTGAAAAAGTCACTTATTGTTCATTCTGTGGATAAAGTACTTTGGCAGAATCAAACCACTGTTACATATATTTCTATTGGCAATAATTGCTCACCTTAATAGCAGGCTCTTTCTTATGGTAAACTCAGTCAAGAAGCTGTCATAATTGCATTTAAATAAAACGAGTAACAATAACTGTACGTTAACTTGATGATATTTTTTGTTAAATAATGAGATTTTTTTAAATATACTGCCGACATTTAACTATTTTTAATAAATCAAATAAAAGCAATAATTGACATCTTATTCTCAATGTAATGATATACGTTTCACTTTAGCAAAACAAGAAATACTTTTGTCAATTTTCAAAAGAACAGGACTGCAAATTGAGAATAAAAATACAATTTTTCACCTTTAAACATTATTTTGCTTTAGTGATTTAGGTAATGACTTCTTTTTTTATTATTGTTTTTAATTCCATTACAGCTTGTCCACATTTCCTGCAGTTAGGTGTTCTGGATGGCCCAATATTTTGTTGGATCAACACAGGATGTACTTCAATAATATGTTGTGTCAATGACGGTGTTACACAGCGCAATTATCAGATGAATTTACATATCAGTTCATGTGATCGACATTTTGAACTTGGAATAGAACAGTACAGATTTAACCAATCACTTCTAGATTTTAAATATGGTAAGATTGTTTCAGTGTGTAAAGCACCTCGATGGTCTTGATGTAGAGTCCTCGCCTCGAGTACGGAAGTCGTAGATATGATATCTTTCCGTATCAAAACCCAAAGACTTTGAAATTGGTATTTTTGTGTCACCAAAAAGAACGTGGCATTAGGGAGAAGAAGCAAAGACTGCACAGCTTGATGTTAGAATATTTTTTTTCCGGTCAGGGTGACTTTTTTCTGTTAACTGTTTGGTCAAGCACAAAGCAGCATTTATATTCATTTTTTTTAACAAGTTCTCGTCTTGAATTTACATTTAATTTGGGGTTGGAAGAGAAACAGGCATGCATTATCATGATTTGGTAAAGGTTAATTTATCACTATCTATTGTGATTGGTTTGTGCCTTAGGCTTTAAGCAACTTACTTTACCATATAAAACGGTTTTTAACAACAAAGAAAAGACTGGGAACTTGACAATTATTCTTTATTGAAAAAAAATTTCAAAAGTTATATATTGTTGTGATCTTGCGCCTATTCATTTGGTATATGGAGACTATTCTGTCAGCAGCGAATCTCAGAAACCCCAAGGAAAAAGTGTTGCCCGAATCAGAATTTTACATGAAATGTACATAATTTACCAAATTCACCAAATTATTGTATGTCTAGCCAAATTTTTTGTTTTAAACGAAATATTTATTTCACTATCTGGAAAATTATAACCACAAAATGAAAACTGATGAACAATGAAAATCTAATTATCTTTACCCTTACGAACTACTGTGTTTTAGTAGTCTTGAGTGTTAATGTATGTAGCAACATTGATATAGTATTGAAAATTGTTTGGTTAAATAAGATATATGATTTAAAAAAAAACATTCATACTTTGTGTTTCAGGTGATAAATATGCCGTACATTTGGGAGGAATTTTCAGAATTAGGTAACAACACAATTTATCTGTGAATTATAATGTCTTATTATAATATTGATTGCAATGAATTACCTCGATTTCGCTGTGAGAAAAAAAACCGATCAAATCACTCGTATAACATAGAAATACCACTATTATTATTGTAAAGACAATTGTCGTTGATGTACCAAAACGGGTAGACATAGTAGCTTGTTTTTCGGTAAAATTCCATTAAAATTATATAAAAAAGAATAACTCATTCAAAAATTCCAATATTAAAAGTCCTGACTGAGAAAATGATAGTTAACTCATGCGCTAAATGCATTAGTGAACGTCAACTAATGTGTTATCCGGTCGCTTTTAAATAATTTTCTATAGTAGGTTTTTGCTTGTGAGAGAGCTGTCTTCTTATTTCTCTTGTCGAGAGTTGTCTCATGGGCAATCATACAACATCTTCTTTTTCTTTTTTTTATCTATCGGATGTTTGTTTGAAAATTTGCGTCATTTCTAGTTACAATTTTGAGCAAAAAAAAAATATATTTTTGACCACAAAAATTGACATTCATTACACATATACTATATTGTTGTAATATATGATCTGAAATTGATCACGAACTGTCCAAAGCATTACATATTAAATAGCATCTTTTTGGTCATTTACAGTGTTGTTATTGACGACCTGGTTAAAACAGGAAGCTTTATAGTGAACATGAACATTAGTATTTGTTGGAGTTCTAATGAAGAATGTGATTATAGTGTGACGATATTAAATGACTTAGAACTGCCTAAATTTAATTGTGATATGGCTAGGGATTATCAAACAAAAGGTAGGAACGTGAAAGGATACTTAATTGTTTGCACAGAGTTACTCTTTAAGTTTTAAATATCGAGCGAAATAATGCTTCTTTTTTTATGTAATGAAGTTCACAAGAGAATTGAGTAGCTTCATTTCTTGTTATACCGTTCAATCTTCAAATGTCCTAAGGGAGGTTTATATTCTGTAGGTGTATGTTGTCGTAGTGTGTTAGACAACTAGATGTCTGTCAACTGTGGGAATATGATAATACTTATCACCTTTAGATATTCTCGCTCCACATTTGTTTTTAAAATTTGTTGAAAAAAGATCTTATCACATTCAAATAATCGGAAAATTTTAATATTTGTAACAATTTTCAATATGCATTAGTAGAGGTAACTGTCACTTGTCGAACAACTTATCATAAAACAAAGTTGTTGTCAGTTCATGGATCAGATTGAATAATCAATGTCTACAGTAAAATAAAGACAGTTTAACTTTAAACAAAAATTCAAATTTGGAATAAAAGACAACTTTCCAGTTCGATGCATTTCCGCCAAATACTCTGGTTAAAGTTAACATCATTCATGCGTTTAGGGGCGTCGTCACTTCCGTTCTTATGTTGGACGAGTAGTTGGAAAACTATTATGCTTTATTGCACGATTTATCCGGCAAATGAAATCCTCTTAATTGACAATCAGCACTCCTGTCATTAGGAAATATTGTTTCTAGTTTTAATTATCTTGCACAATGACGGTTACTTAGACGGTTTATGAACGTTAATAGTTCTGGGATACAAGCGATCCCCCTATCTGGTAAATGACGTCATAAAGGCGTACATAATTGACGAGTTTTTTTTGGTGACGGATGAACTTGAAAGTGGTATATGAGTAAAGTTTGTGGATATTGATTGAAGACATTTTGTATGATTTTTTTAGTGGTTACATTCATTAAACTGAATATTATAGAAAACTGCTTATTGATTCGATATGAATGTGACGTATTCAGTGCCTGTTATATCTGTGTTTACAGTAATTTATTCAGAATTATATCTTTTAAGGGCGTGCCTACATTTACAATTATATTTTAACTTCTCATTTTTAGGGACAAATATATAGGATGCAGAGCCATTTATGCTTTCATTTGCCTGTCCTCTCTTTTGCAACACACTACTTTATTAGAGATATATCATTTCAGTGTTTTAGTTTTCTCGGTTAGTTTTTTCAAATGTGGTTTACACTATTGAGGTCATTTATGTTTAGTTGAATGTTTGAAATGAAAATTAAGTTTATTTTCATTTTGTTGTGATTTTAGGCTTTTCATTGATGAATTGGTTTAGTAAAACAGGCTATGAAAATGCCCAGGCACTAGCAGGTCAGGTATTGACAGATCTCAATGAAGTTTTAGGAATAATGAAATATTATCAATCAGATGAATGTGGTAGGCGTGTGTTACCTTACAACTCATCTAATATAAATGGATCGAATAATGGTAGGGTTTAATAAGGTTATCAAAGTTCTGAGTAATTTTTAGTAAACTTATATTACTCTGTAAATGAAACATTTTTCAGTAAAAATCAGTTCGATTTCCTTTTGATTTTTAGAACAAAAGTCAACAGGGGTTTCATAAGCAATTTTCCTCCAAAAAAAAACGAAATAGAAAGAAAGGCATGCATACATAGTTTTTAATTGCCAACAGGGTGACACTTAATCTATCAATAGGCAAATTTGCTAGTTCCATTTCATTAATTTGCACACAAAATAAAGTCAATCAACTCATCATAGATACCAGATTTCATTTTGTAATTACACCATTAGCCGTTTCGTCTACAATATACTCATCAGTGACGCTCGAAAAAGAAAATTAAAAGTACGAATTTGAGAGCATTGAGAACCAACAATTCCTTAAAGTTTTTACACCTGATGATAAGTAATCTATTCCTAGGGTATAAAAGCCTAATAATTTAAATCAATGTTTTGTAATTAACAGTTTTTTTTATATAAATTACGACCATATCAATGATACCTCATGTCTACACAGAAGTGTTGACTACTCAGCTGGTGATAAATTATTCTCAGAATCAATTTATTATGATTGATTTTTTTTCCAGATTGCCCTTCAATGGAGCATTTGTTTAGTCCACTTCCATCAAATATTATGTGTAACATACAAAATCATTGCACAGCTGTGGATTGTTGTATAAATGTTGAATTACTAAATAGATCGTTTCATATGTATATGGACATTGATTCATGCTACTACAGACTGACTGTTGGAATAGAGAGGATTAACTACACATTGAACTTGTTGGATTACAAATGGGGTAAGTTTCTTTTCTTTAAACTCCCTTAAAGAAAAGTGAGTTTCTCAATTATTTAACAATGTTGCATTCAGCATATAGCTATGCGTAGGAGAGAATTTTTACTTAAGATATAATAAAAAGAAACAATGATAAAAAGACCCCCATCCCATGAATCAGGTTCCATTTCACATTAGAACAAAGAAGACGCCTTTTTAAAATATACTGTAAAACACATGCATTAAGTTTTCTCTCAACATTTGCCTTCCTCTGCAACCAGTTAAATTTTGATCAAATTAAAACTAGCAAAAGTTACTGCAGTCAGATATAAAATATATATGTAGATTAAAAATTGAACTCTTTATCGGAAATATGGTGGGTAAATATTCTTAGTTCAACTGCTCTAAACTAAAGGTGTGTTTGATTCCATATGTTATAACAAAACGATATCTTAGGAAGAACGTAGGGAACAATATGTTTGTTTGGTATTAGTTTTTTTTACAGAAAGAAAGATTTGTACTGTTATTGATATGTGAATCTATGTCTGTGCATATTAATTTGTACATAAGTAAATTACACATATCGCATTAACTTTTTAAATACATCAGTATTATAATTATAATCCATACGTAATTCACAGAATCAATTTAACTTTTGTTCTTTCACTAATTTAATAATTTCTAATTAATTCTAACTATAGCTATTTTTTCTCCCAATCAAATATATAGATTTCACGTTTAAATCAACACATGTATCACGTAAGTCAGTGAACCGGATATACGTCAATTATTATGTATTACAGTGCCAGTGATGCGTATCAGGTAAAATCAATTGTATAGTGTTTTTTTCAATGTATACTTATGTAAAAACTATGGGAAGTTTAAACTCATTTGATATTTTCCCTGGTCAAGTGAGGCTGTTAAAAAACAGGGTCTCTAAGTATTGGACATGGGCTACTTTATATTTATATATAAGGAAATATATTTGTTATCGTTAAAAAAAAACAAACAAAAATTAGCAAAATAGTTTAGTAGACTTAAGTGATACCATTCATGAAACAATTAGCTATAGTGGTTATTGTACTCCTTTTGATTTTTCTTACTCGTATGTTTTAGGAACAATATGGCAAATGTCACTTGACGGTGTTGTAACTATAAGGCAAGTATTTTAATGTTTTCGTGTGTGTATTATTTATCTATTAATATTTTACTTTTACCTTTCGCTTGTAAGCTGTACGGAATTAAGGAAAACTACATCTAATGCCATCTGTTTATCTTTTTTTCACATAATTCCCTCTTAAACTAGTTTGTTTATTACAGGAATAGTTGTTATAGACTTTAAGTGCATTAAAAGGGGCACTAGCTGACAAAAGCTATCAAAAATCTAAAATGAACAGTTTACAGAGCATAGGGTACATAATATATAGGTTCGTTTCGTGTGTATTTTAGTCCAGACGCAATCTGATTAACTATCGATTTGACCTCACATGACCATACATTTTTTGTATCAGCGATGTAAACATAAACAAATATATGAATAGATTAATCTAACACATGCAATTGGATTTTTATAGGTCTGTTTGATTTTCTGTTATAGATTAAAAATAGATGTTTCTCTTGTTTTTAAGAATTATTTTATGTGCATCGAATTAGTAATCAAATGATTTACCGTAGTTTTATTTTCATTGTTGACATTTTTTTCTTTACATAACTGGCAATACACGTACAATGCATGCGTTGTCAATCACTAGCTAGGAGTTAAATTGAAGTTCACATGAATACGGATTTTAAAGAGGTCGACTCATTCACTTGCAAGTGAATTACTAATTATCAATGTTTCTTAGCGTACTTTGTCAAAATTGAACCTTTTTGGCTACAAAAAGCGAATTGTTATTTCACTTGATTGAACAGAGAAAAAAAACTTTAGATTTTTATATATATCTCGTAGCTAGTGCCCCTTTACCAAAATACTAGTATATCAAAACATATGCTTCACTTCCGATTAATCATCATCAAAAGAGAATTTAGCAGCTTAATTTTTTTATTTTCCATAAAACACGATCGGTTTAAATTTGGATTTATATTGGTGAAAAGTCCAAATGCCAGTGAACAAAAGTAGCTAAAAAGATTGACAAGAGTGTGTCATGTTTTAATTATTTTTGAGTCAACTCCTTTTAATTTCATATAATTTCTCAATCAAACAATTAAGTTATTGAATACAAACTAAAACGTTTACCTGACATATATTTCTAGATAAGCCCGTAAACATTAAGGTTTGCAGAAATTTGCATAACGATGAATGCATTTATTCCTTTCTTGTCACTGTAAAAGTTAAATACATACCGAAATACTGAACACCAATTAAAATAAAAAGTATTTGATGTGTCATAAATTTTCATCATTTTTCGAGTTATGCATTTTCTAATTGGATATGTGTAATTGTTAGTTAATTAGAACAGTCTTTTGTTATTTACATGTAAAACACTACACGCATGTAGAGAATTTGTTCTTTATATCCTATAATAGTCAAATTTTTCTCGTTTTACAGTTTCTCTATACACGATTTAACAGCGGAAAGATTTTTACTTCTGAATATGAACTTGACAGTTTGTTTTGAGTCAGGAGGGCCTTGCATAATGTCAACACAGATTTTAAAGAATTCGTTGATGTCAAAGCCTTTGTGTGATTTCTCGAAGGAGCATAACGCAGAAGGTATTAACAAGTGACTGTTGTAAGAATTAAACATTAGAAAGATTAATAGAAGCGTATTAGCGCCACACATTTTTTTTTTCCCTATGTTTGCGTTATAACGCAAACCTTTGCGTTATAACGCAAAGGTAATGTTTGGGTTATAACGCAAAGGTTTGGGTTATAACGCAAAGGTTTGCGTTGTAACGCAAAGGTTTGCGTTATAACGCAAAATGTTTGCGTTATAAAAAATAACGCAAATGTTTGCGTTATGGTTTGCGTTATAACGCAAACATAGGGAAAAAAAAAAAATGTGTGGCGCTAATACGCTTCCGTAGAAATCTCCTTAATATTGAACTTTAATGATTGCTATAAAAGAATGGGTTATTTTTTGTTTATTAGCTTTTTAATAATAAATGTAAAATAATAATGTTGACTAGAAATTGTTGTTCAACTGTAATGCATTGGCTTCAACTATGCAGTACATTATGTTTTCAATATTTTATATTCATTTATTCATTTGTTATTCCTCAGCATTTTCCCTTAAACAGTGGCTGATACAAAAACAAATAAAACAACCAGATGTTTTACCAAAATATTCAGCTTTGCATTTGATGGAGGAACTCAATATCTCGCCATATATCATTGGATCATTATGCAGGAGAAAGGTGGCAACTTTTGAGCAAAGTAATGATGGATGGATCAAAGGTAATGTAGACTATTCATGGTTAACCTGTGTTTGTTTTTGTTTGCAAAAAGACAAATCATAAAAATTCCAATGGCAACAACAAAATATCAAATACATCAAACGAAATTTGCAAGATTGACTTAATAAATTAGGAATTTAAATTAATCCTATTTTGAGGCTATTTTGGGGGAAATAGAAGATTATTACTCAAATCATCTGAAGGTTATGAAAATTGATATGTGAGTTGTCTGTCCTAAATATTAGAAATGTCAGTTATTGCTCTTCGACTAAATTCGTTGCAAATATATTTCAGATTAAACAGAAACTAGTTTGTCAGATTGTCTAGAAAATATTTTTCCATTATTTCTTATTTCGTTGATTTCGTTAAGGATCTGCAAATAAATGACTTCATGTTATGCAAGTGGTGAGTTGTGAACGATGTGAACATATCTTGGATCCGTCAGAAACCGACCTATTTTTGTAGGTAGTGAATTAGTGCAATACGATGAAGAATTTAGTTTTGTTTTATAAATTTATACTTCCTATCGATTTCATTTGATACCGCTTGTTCAGGTTTGAGGGTTATATTACCTACATTTAATTGTTTATCATCTCAATTATGCGTTCTATTGTTCTTTTAGTTGTCTTTGTGAAAAAATACTTTTACAATTTATTCTTTTATTATATCAACCTATTTGACGTGGATCGTCACTTATACATCCCGTCATTGTGTTATTGTGCTATGGTAATTTTAAATATAGTTGTCTTTTGATTTTTCTTTTGTGCTTTGTCTATATGTCTTTTTAGTTTATCCTTTGTTGACATATATGCTTTCTTTTAAAGTGATTCAGCTTATAAAAGAAAATTGACTGCTGTAACCTGTCTTTTTCATATAGATATAGGAAGGTGTGATGTGAGTGCCAATGAGACAACCCTCCATCCAAAGAACAATTTAAAAAAGTAAACCATTATAGGTCAATGTACGTCCTTTTAAACGGGACCTTGGCTCACACCGAACAACAAGCTATAAAGGGCCCCAACATTACTAGTGTAAAATCATTCAAACGGGAAAACCAACGGTCTTATCTATAAAAAAAAACGAGAAACACGTATAAGTTACATAAACAAACGACAATTACTGTACATCAGATTCCTGACTTAGGACAGGTGCACAAATTTGCAGCGGGAATAAACGTTTCAATGGTACCAAACCGTCTCTCTTTTTCTGAAACAATAGCATAACTTTACAACAGAGAAAACACACGATAAAATATCAATTAGCAGGCTTAACTCAATCATAAAACGTAAAGTAACACACTATGAACGAATAAATGATTACCTACTAGTATAATGTTTGTTTGTTTTGTACACACATAAGTGTCTATGTGAAGGAATTTTATGCGACTGTCATACTAGTGGAAGGTTTAGATAGCATTAAAACCAGGTTTAAACTACCATTTTCTACATGAGAAAATGCGTGTACCAATTCAAGAATATGACAGTTGTTATTCATTTGCTTTATGTGTTTAAGCTTTTGATTTTGTCATTTGATTTGTGTCTTTCCATTTTGAATTTTCGTTTTTTTTTCTTTTCCTCAAGATACCTACATCCTGTTTACTGATAATTTAAATCATGAGTGCGGTTAGTGGTAATAGTTTCTTGTTGATACTCATAATTCTTTAGTTTCAATATAACAGCAACCCTAAGCCTACTTTGAAGATAAACTGATCAAATCCTAAATTAATTATCCAATGGAGTTTATTTATGGAATATGATTGAACATTTATGAGTATAGCGTAAATTCAAAAACACGAACTATAAAAATAGTACAACTATTTAAACTTTTGAACATTTTAAAATTTTTAAAACAGTAAAATTTAAAGATTTTAAATGTTCAAATGCTCAATGTTGCTGAAACAATAATTCCATATTGATATTTGAATTTAGAATGCGAGAGAACAGTTTCCGTACCTAACTTGAAAGACACAGGTAGTAGCTGTATTCTGGAAGAATCGTGTTTAGACATTAAATGTTGTGTTGATGTTGGTATATTGGACAAATCATTTATGTACTTTATAAAGATTGACCCCTGTACATCAACTTTGACCATTGGAATAGAGAACATGTGGTTGAAACAATCTTTGATAGACTTTATATTTGGTAAGTAAATATAAAAAACAGATTTTTATATGATTGCCAATGAGACAAGTCTCCACAAGAGACCAAAATGACACAAAAATTAACAACTGAAGGTCACCGTACGCCCTTCTCATCTTCTCCTGCACCTAGTTCAGTGGTGTAACAGTGCAACATTATAAAAGATCGAACTATACAAATCAGTTGAATGGAAACTTATTGATAAAAATGGAAATACTTCAATAACAATTGGATAACAGCCGGGTACTATTACATTTCCATAACAAAATTGCACTGTAAGTACTCTCAATTACGGACAGCTACTTACAATGGTTTTATCTTTGAATTGACATATGTATTAGTTTTGTCTTATATTTTGAACTTGATCATTATTCAATGTTATTTTAGACTTTTCTTCGATTTACATTCTTCTCCATTCCAAACTAAAAGACAAATTGAAAGGGTTGGTATTGTTTTGTTTTGTAAAAAGGAATGGCAAACTTATCTACTAGTATCTTGTCTTAGAGAGGAACACATCGTATTTTGTAAAGAATTTCTCTCATTTAAACAAAAAAATTTATGAAACTGACATTATCAAAATGCTTGATTTCTTGATATTTGTCACGTTTGGAGGCCGTGTTTTCAACAGACTCAGAACTTATATGGGAACCAATTGTGTCTCTCTTCTTGTCGACTCGTTTCTTTGTTATATTGAGACTGACTCCATACAGGAATTTTAAGGAAAGAAAGCGAAGAAGTTAGCAATATCCTTTAACTTTACTTTCCGTTATATTGACGATGTTCTCTCACTATATAATTCTAAATATGACGACTACGTTGAACAAATTTATCCCATCGAACTTGAGATATAATGATATTTAAGATGCAGTTAAGTCTATCACATATCGTGACTTACATCAAGAAATTGACAATGAGGGTTGTTTGAAAACAGACTTTACAAAAAAAAAAAGAAAAACGATTTCAGCTTCCAATTGATTTGTGAAATTTCCCTTTCTATCTAGCAACATTCCACCAGCGCCTGCATACAGAGTATATATCTCAAAATTTATACGATATTCCCGGGCTTGTATTTCCTATCATGATTTTCTTGATAGAGGGTCGATGTTCGCAAGGATTCAAAATGGGGAAATTGAAATCGTTATGGAATAACCGTTTCACTGATGATATCGAATATGCTCCATTTGTCGTTACTGCAATCCCCTGCCCTTTTCGCAAAAGTGACCTACCGATTTAGAATATCTATAGAATTTTTTATATCATAAGCAACACGACAGGTGCCATATGTGGAGCAGGATCTGATTACCCTTCCGAAACACCTAATATCACCCCAGTAAGATTTTGGTGGGAATCATGTTGCTTAGTCTTTAGTGTCATATGTTGTGTCCAATCTGCTTTAGTTAAGAATTCAAGTTTACTGGAGGACTTTTTGTCTGAAAAAACTTTTAAAATATTCAAATTAGATCTCGCCACGATATATGTGCTAATGCGGAGTAAAGCAAACAACATTCAATCAATCTACGTTGTGTCTTATTACTATAATTTAACTGTTTGTCATTTTTTGTTTTTATTCATGACGTTGTCAGTTTACTTTCGATCTGTGAGTTTGACTGTCCCTTTTGTATCCGCCATCCCTCCTTTAAAAACAATTATTTTTGCATCAACATTACATTGATATCGTTTATTTTATTGCCTCCCGCTTCACGTGTAGTAACAACATACGATAACAGTCATCTGTTTGTCCGTTGTTAGTGCTCTCACATGAACAATACTTGCAATATTGTATTGAAATTGATATCAAGGGTGTATAAAAACAATGACTCGGAAAATTGCATCCTGAGCGCTCACAAGTCTACATTAATTTCCGGAGTATGCAAAAATTCGTCAAATATTTATAATAGTAATGTCGTTATTCCATGTTGAAAGTCAGTGCTAATCAAAATATTTCTGTGTCCTTTAGATATGTAAAGTCTATATGAATCTGCAATGTAAGCGCTCTTTTATGATTATTATTGTCTGAGACATGGTTGAAAACTATTGCAATTTATACGCTACCACACACCTACGTTTCTTAAGTGCGCTTCAATTTTAGCATTGATCTAATAATAATGGGGGATTGTTTTTGAAATGTATTTCATATTTAACGAAGTTTTACGAGTTTGTCTTTGGTGATACATTGGTTTTAAATGACGATCTTTGCATCATTCTTTCCACACCCGCAATCGCATAAGTCTCTTTATGAATATTGGTGTAATAGATTAAAAGAACAAGTTTTAGATAATTTTCAATTAAAATAGTTTGAGATATATAGCCCGTCACTATGTTCTAAGTTATCTATTTTTTACGCCACCTGAAAATAACTTAATATATTATAACGTTGTTTTGTCCAACACAAATGTTTTAGCCGATCATATATTGAGTATCATTTGCGTGATTGGATGACTTATTCAGGTTCCTTGATTTCAAAATATTACAGAGTGTGAGGAAAATCATTGAATCACTTGTTTTAGTCAATTTGACAAAATACAAGGTCTTTTGTTTTCTTTTAACCTTGTTTAACTATAAAGACCAAATAAACATATCTCTTTGATTGTGAATTTAAAGAACACACATTTGCAAAGATGACTCAATATTTCAATTGTTTCAGGAGAAAGAAAGGAATTCTACATCAAAGAAACATTGGGAATGGAGTGAGTATTTTTGCTAACTTTATTTTTGCCAGAGAGATACTGTACTATGGGTTTATAGCATGGTATGCTTTGGACTTTTTAACAGTAAAGGACAAATACACAAACAACAGTATACAAATGACAACATAGAAAACTAATGACTTAACAACACAAACCCAAGACAAAAAATTAATGGCATCTAAGGTGCTCTTGAAGGTTACGCAATTCATACTTAACATTATGGCACTCATCGTGTTGCTCATGTAAGACCAATTTAGGTAATATTACAAAAAGGGTAGATCATATTCGGGAAAACAAACCAGGATATAGGTAACGCCAATATTGGAACATATCTGTGAAAGAGATATGCCATACAAGTCAACAAAATGTTGAAATAACCTTTTGAAATGATTATTTGAAAAAAAAAGAATGCGGGAACCATACCCTTATGTAAATGTCCTGTTACAAAACTTTGAATTTTCCGAAAAACTAAGGATTTTCTTATACCAGGCTTAGATTACCTTAGCCGTATTTGGCACAACCTTTTGGAATTTTGGATCCTCAAAGCTCTTCAACTTTGTATTTGTTTGGCTTTATAAAGATTTTGATATGAGCGTCACTGATGAGTCTTATGTAGACGAAACGCGCGTCTGGCGTACTAAATTATAATCCTGGTACCTTTGATAACTATTTGTACACAAGACATGATCATGTTATATCACTGTTACTTTGTTTCATAGAGACTATATGTCTGTGATAACCTTCTTTACTGCAGGACAGAGATCTTTATAGTGTTTCATGTGAGAGTGGATATGTGAAACACATGAACTAAATCAAATATATATATATATATATATATATATTTGTTTTTAAATCTGTGTATAAATTTCTTATTTTTTTTAGATACATAGTTGATAAATTACAACGTAGTAATGAGTATTTGGTGTCCGTTAACATAAGTGTATGTTTGGAACCTAACAAATCCCAATGTTATATACAGACACAAATATTCAAAGATCTGCTCATCACTACGCCCCAGTGTAACTGGAATATGGACTTCAAATTACCAGGTAATATTTCGGACTAATTATTTACATGTATGTATATTTACCAATTCCGAGTTACTTAACGGAAAGTTTCATTTATACAAAAATGTCAATTATTAAACAAACGGATAGAAGAGGATGAGACAACCCTCAATTCAAGCCCCAATTTGTAAAAAGTAAAAAAAAAATAACATTCAACACGAAGATTTAGCTCAAACCGAACAGCCAGCTATAAAGGACCCCAAATTGAAAAATTTTAAACAATTCAAAGCGCAAATCCAACGGTCCAACTATAGAAAATCTCGAAACGCTAAAAACTTGTGAGCAACATGGACAAACCTCAACAACTAAACAACAGGGTTCTGACTTAGGACAGCTGCAAACGAATGCAGATAGTTTAAATGATTTAAAAGCACCAACTCTACTCCATCCTGAAAAAGTGGAATGACTTTAGAAGGTAGAAAGACACAGTATTGAATATCAGTTAAATTAAAAGTTTGTTAAACAATGGCAACAAGGCAACTGTAACCTGGAACAAAACATCGTCAATTACAATAACGTACACAGATGAAATTGACTTTTAATTTTGTAGTAAATGAGTACAGGTATATTTTACAAAATAAATTTGTTGTATTTCTGGTACCAGAAAATACGTCAACAGCTATTGTAATACAAAACACTTCGTAAAGGGAGTACAGATAAAAAAAAATGAGACCAGTCGTTGATTTACTTTTATATTTAATGCGTTTCCCGATTTAGTTTGTTACCCCGATTTTTTTTGTCCATGGATTTATAAGTTTTGAACAGCGGTATTGTACTGTGGCCTTTATTTATATAATACAATCAAGCAGTTATTGAATATTAATATTTCAATATCAATTGTGTCAACAGGTCAAATCAACACGAAGGTACGATTTGAGAGTACACTCAGTTACTAAAAAAATTAAAGTAAAAACCCAAAAACAAATCACAATAAATATCATTCATCGGAGACTAACATCAATCGAAACACATCCCAGGAATTTGGAATTTTAACACCCTGTAGAGTCAAAGAAGACCGGAATTGTGCAATGTCAAAATGAATGTACCGACAAGCAGTAGGATAGTTAAAATATACCTTAAAATAAATATGTATAGTGTTACTAGAGAAAATAATTGTGAATATGCATTTACAAATAAAAAAAAACAATTTAACTCTAGAAAAGTTTTGAAACGCTGATTACACAAACGATATGTGTGCCAATGGACACAATATTCAAATATCTTATTGCAAGATTTTATAAAAGTGGGACAAAAGATACCAAAAGGGACAGTCAAACTCATAAATCTAAAACAAACTGACAACGCCATGGCTAAAAATGAAAAAGACAAACAGAAAAACAATAGTACACATAATAAAACAAAGAAAACTAAAGAATAAACAACACCAAAAACTTAGGGTGATCTCAGGTGCTTCGGAAGGGTAAGCACATCCTGCTCCACGTGTGGCACCCGTCGTGTTGCTTATGTGATTACAAATCCGGTATATAGTCTAATTCGGTAGGTCACATTCATGAAAGGGAAGGGGATTGTAGTTACGACGTAAGGAACATATCCGATATCATTTGTGAAAGGGATAATTCCATAACGGTCAACCAACTCGTGATGGCGTCCGTAAAATTCACGGAGGGATGATTTATACTTCACCATTTGGAATAGCTTCCTTGTGAGCAGCAACCCTCTATCTAGAGAATCATGATAGGAAATGCAAGCACGGGAATATCGTATCAATTGGGAGATATATACCCCGTATGCAGGTGCTGCTGGAATGTTGCTACTTAGAAATGGAAAGTTCACAATTGGAAAGCTGAAAACATCTCTTTTGTCGTAAAGTTTTGTTTTCAACCGATAGGGTAACCTTTACTTATAAGTTTATATGGTCATTTTTATAAATTTTCTGTTCACAAAACTTTGATTTTTTCGAAAAACTAAGGATTTTTTTACCCCAGGAGTAGATTACCTTAGCCGTATTTGGCACAACTTTTTGGAATTTTTGATCCTCAATGCTCTTCAACTTTGTTTTTGTTTGGATTTTAACTATCTTGATCTGAGCGTTACTGATGAGTCTTATGTAGACGAAACGCGCGTCTGGCGTATAAAATTATAATCCTGGTACCTTTGATAACTAATTATATCAAGGCTCGATGAGTTAACACGGACAAAAAAGTATATCCCACGCTTTAAGTAAAATATCAGCGTAAAATGTAGGAGGTGAAATACCGATTTTTCAACATAAGCAGTATGACATTGTTAAAATATTTCATAGATGAAACGATATTTAAATTTAAATATTCGTAAAATAAAACGATTAACAATCTTAGAATAACCAGCTATCAATTAGATATTTCAATGTGTTTGTAAACATAAGTGAATTTATGGTTTATAAAATTGATGGATAAGTAATACAATTCATCTACTTATAATGTTTATATACATATGTTAATAATTTACAAGCTTAGGTGTGTGTATAATACTTAAATAGTTGTATAGGAAGGACACAAATGACAGTACTTTTTTACGAAATTTTATCTTCACGCATGGTATTCAAAAAAAGAAATTTCCTGAAAGAACTGATAAAATGGATATTCATTTCCCACATGAAACGTAAATTACTCTGCATATTGAATGAATATTAAGTTAAACATGTATGACCATGGCATCATTTTTAATGTGTATTTTACATTTATACTCTACCAAAATAATTGTAATAAGTTTTAATGTACAGACGAAATGCGCGTCTGGTGTACTGAATTATAATCCTGGTACCTTTGATAACTAATTAAACCACTGGGTCGATGCCTTTGCTGGTGGACGTTTCATCCCCGAGGGTATCACCAGCCCAGTAGTCAATATTTCGGTGTTGACATGAATATAAATAATGTGGTCATTATTATAAATATCCTGTTTACTAAACTTTGAAATTTTCAAAAACCAAGGATTTTCTTCCAGGCATAAATTACCTAAGCCATATTTGGCACAACATTTTGGAATTGCAGATCCTCAATGCTCTTCAACTTGTTTGGCTTTATACAAATTTCGATTTGAGCTTCACTGATGAGTTTTATTTAGACGAAAGGCGTGTCTGGTGCACTAAATAATAAACCTGGTACCTTTGATAACTATTTGACATATTTTAATAATAGAAAGGATTTGCTTCATAGATAAGTATTTAGACTAACCTAGATTACATCTTTTGAAACATTCGCAATGTAAAGATTATTTAACGTGAGTAGTGTGAAACTAGTTTTCCGTTTATTGAAGGGTATAGTTTTTCAACATATCTGTTAAATTAAACAAATTACAATCTTTAGATAACCAGCTGTCAATTAGATATTCTTTTGTGTTTTAAAAGTAAGAAAATATATGGAACCGAAAACTTAAGTGTTAAAAATATAATTTATCTACTTATTATATGTATATAAATATACCATGTCTGTACAAATATATAAATAGTTTTCCAGGCCTTTTATTTGACAATGTGATATATTTTCTACCTAGGTTTTTCAATAAAGTCTTGGATGCAAACAAACCAATTCAACATTAGCAATAAGCTTCCTGTGTATGCTAACTATCTGTTGATGGAAACACTTGGAGTTTCTAAATACCTTTTAAAAAAAACTTGTCAGCAAAATAGAAAACTGGAACAACGAAGAGTGAATGGCTGGATAGAAGGTTATATTATACGCATATCTAAAATGTTTAAGATTTCAGTTAATAGGACACTTGTTTTATGATTAGGCTATTATGAATAAAAAAAAGTATATCACGCTTAAAACATAAAAAAACGATTGTGAGCGTCAAAACTAATAAAAAAAAACACAAAAAAAACGTCTAGTTAAAGAAGAAAAACGAACGATACAAAAGAGACACTGCAATCGAAAATAAATTGACAACGTCTTGACAAAAACGTAACGAAACAAAAATCTAAATATTGTTAGTTATAACACGAAACAAATTTGTGTTTGCTAGTTATGAAACAGAACAAAATACAAGGATGTGTTTAAATT
Source organism: Mytilus galloprovincialis (assembly GCF_965363235.1). Classification (NCBI taxonomy): domain Eukaryota; kingdom Metazoa; phylum Mollusca; class Bivalvia; order Mytilida; family Mytilidae; genus Mytilus; species Mytilus galloprovincialis. The sequence goes on from NC_134844.1 coordinate 31,403,915, forward strand.
CAATTCGGCAGAGATTGGGGTATATTTCAATCAGGCAGCAAATCTAAGTTCTTCAAAACACTTCGTCTTTACGAAATTACAGGAATCAACTACCCTTTGTATTTTTTTTTAAATTTCCCAACTAGAAATAAATTGTGTTTTACAATTTTGAAATCAATCTTTATCCATGTTACTGCTGAAAGGTTCATTAGCTACGAGGTATAAAGAGAGGTATACATTATTGGTATTTTTTTCGAAACGTTTTGAAATTCAAACATTAGTAAAATGATGCATTGCTTTAAAGTTCAGTTAAGTTCAATTAAATCAACAAAAAAAGGTTACGTAACATCGCTGCTGAATTATTAAATTGCAAGTGAATATTTCGACGTCATTGAATCCGTATTCATGTGACCTTCAATGTAACCCATTATCTAAAGATATGCTATGCATGTTAAAATTGTGTTCAGCCAGAAAAGGAAAAAGAAAGTTAATACTAAAAGAGTAAAATAAGTGAACCATTTCGTTGATAGATTCCTTTCTCAAATAATCATTCTCGTACAGGTATAAACAATGGGTTACTTGTTTATTTAACCTGCAACACGACATCAAACTGACCTATAAAACAGTCCAATTCCACGAGATGGCTATCTATTTATAGTTATTATCTAAAACTGTATGTTGTTGTTTTAGTTATGTAGTGGTCGGCAGTCTTCGAAAACATCTCGAATTTGATTAGAATATACATAAAATTTTGGTAATGTCGTCAAGCCCGGGCATTGATATTTTTTTATTTTAGTTTGACTGTTGTAATTTGTAAATTTTCCCTCTATCAAAACTTTTGGATGGTGTTACCAGAGTAAACCTTTGCTTGCTACCAGTAAGAAGATAGTATTACATTTCAGAATGTCCATTGACTATTGTGAAGCCACAGTTAGAGAAAGGATTAACATGTACACTTACTCACTCATGCACTGGTGTAGAATGTTGTCTTGATATGGAACTTATTGATAGATCTATTCTGTTCAAGCTTGATCTTGATCCATGCAACCATAACTTGTTACTCAGCATTGAAAATCTTGTATACAACATTTCACTGTTTAACTTTAATTGGGGTAGGTTATTTAATTCTTCATTAACTTTTTTTGCTATATTGCTTGAATATTAGATTTAAGTAACGTGAGAAAATTTACTCATCGTATGAATTTTGTACCCCAGACAAGCGTTTTGTCCATAAAAATACTCATCATTGACGATCAAATGAATTGAGACAAAAGGGTCAATTAATATATTAATGGAAAACACTGCTGATCCAAATTCCGAATCTTTTAAAAAAAAATACCAAAAGTAATATTTCCCTTGGGTAGACGATCCCTAGTTAGTATTTCGAAAAATTCATTTTTTTAAACAGTTGATTTATAATTTTGAATATATCAATGAAAGGCAACATTACTTGATAACAATAAGAAGAGATGTAAAAGATAGCAAATGGATGTTCAAACAATTACCTCCAAAATAAACTGACTACGCCATGTCAATATCAGATACGAAATAACTGTATACAGATTAAAGGCAAACGTTTTCTATATATTAGTCATTCACTAGAATATGATTGTATATGTATTGGTCTTAATACCCTTCCAAAGTAACAAATCGGCAATGACCATCGATATAAAATTATAGTCTTGACAAGTGAGTAAAAATTAATTAAATGAATCTACTTATTTTATTTTCGTTAATCTTTTAATTATGATAATTTGATATTATAATAAAATGACCTACATGTATATTTTAGCGTATTTGAATGACATGAAAACTAGGACGGTCATATCATATGTAGAGTTTAAAAGAATTAAAAAGAATTTTTTAACTATCCCATATGCGTATATTCTCATATGTTCATGACCACACGCGTATGGTCCAAATACACATATGATCCAGTACATATAACACGATTTCCAAAAGAGTATAAACCATAAGGTAATGCAGTTATATTTTATAAAGTAAAATAAAATAAAAGTTAAATGTATCGATGATAATGTCAAATAGACAATGACATGGTTTAAAGTGTTGTGTGTTTTTTTTTTCAGGTCGTGTCAATCGATTTTCTCTGCAAAATGTTTTTCGAATCGAGTAAGTAAAATTTATACAAATGATCTTCCTTTCTAAACAAATAATTATTATTAACTACACTTCCTTTTATTTCCTTTTAAATTAAAAGGAATTTGTAACGTGCTTTATTTAACATATTTCTTAACTTTTGTGCAATACATTGATGTTATATTTGATCTGAAAGTTTCAAATGATAGCTTGTATTTCAATGCTGTTTATTCTTTTTGGACCTATTTTTAATAATTGTAAAATAAATCTTATATTTATTCTGTTTACCTGGATAACCACTTCATTTTTCTTCATATACTCTACTTAATTTTGTTTTTAGATGTCAACTCCCAATAAGAAAAAAAAAGATTAAGGGAGATCAATATGCTTGATGTAGGTCTTGCATATTATCATTTCATAGACATCCTTGTTAACAGGTTGTTGTCTTCTTTTGATCAGATCCTCTTCAAATTTGGAAAAATTTACAACTGAGTATGTTATGGTGTTCATTACATCCGATTATTATGTGAGGTTCTTTACATATGTGCGATTGCGCAGTAGGGGATGCTTAAAAGGATCTGAAATGAGTAATTGTTACAATTGGATCCAACCCTCAGCTGAATAGAGAACTTCTCAAGTACAATGCTTGTATATCGCATATATCCCTATGCATATGTAAATTTGAACATCTCTATCGAGTTAGAGGTGGTTAAATAAATATTAAACATTTCCGTGTTATAGTTATCTGAAATATTTGAAATCCTTTTAAATTGTGATCCTGGTTTAACTGGCCTAAACACGTTTTGTAAAAATGGTAATATTTAGTATATTATTTTGTCCATTATAGCTACTCCATTTATGACTTATCAAGTAACAGATTGTTCCAGATTGATATGAACATCAGCGCTTGTTTTGAATCTACTGGATCGTGCATGTTTTCACAAAGGGTATTAACAAAGACCCTTCTTGTAAAGAAACCATGTGAATGGGTCACAGGTTTTGTAAATACCAGTAAGTACAGCATGTTATCAATTGTTTATTTTTAGACAAAAACTAATGGTCAAAATGTTAGATTAGAAATATATAAAATAGAACAATTCTTACGCTTTATGTTGTATGATTGAATAGAATAAATACTATTAAATTTTCTATTTGCTTTGTATTTAAGAGTTTTTCTAATTTCCCATGACCTGAAAATCGTGAATAACTAAATGTTTTACCGTTCTTTTAGGAATCTATATTATGTTCCACTTCGTGAATTATATTTTCAGGCCCGATAAATATTTAACATTGATTACACTTTCGCCACAAATATCATTTAAAAACACTAGAAAAGTCATGAACAGTCCTTAATGACATCAAACGAGCAAAGAAATTAAAAACTCTTACTTAGATATAAAAAAATGGACATTTTTCTCAAAATTATGCTATTTTTCATACGTCCGTCAAAATTATTTTGGACGTATTAATGTATACAAATGCCCGGCGTCCGTCCGTCTGTCCGTCTGTCTATCCGGCGTAAACATGTCGCACCGTAATAACTTGAGAACGGCTTATCCAAATTTCATGAAACTTAATATAGTTGTTTCTTATGATGATCAAATGATCTGTATACTTTTTGGTGAACATTTTTTTTTTAGTTACGGTACTATGTTACTTAAACAGGGGTGTTTTTTTACATATCGCACCGTATGTTAAAACCAATTTTTGATTATTGCTTAAGCCCCAGTCCCACTAGACCACGATCGCACCACGCTCACCAGATCGTGATAGGTCTCGGTATGAGCGGCATGAAAATGTAAATTTTCGTTGCTATCGTGATGCTACTACGACCTTATTACGCTTCTACAACGATTCCTCTACGATTATAACACGTTCTCACCGCGCTTATTCTGCGACCCCACTGCGCTTATCAAGATCTTTCTACGCTCATCGTTTTCACTACGACCATACCATGAGTTATACCCCAGTCCCACTAGGCCACGATCGTACTACGATCTGTGAAAACAATGCAAATTTTGACGCGCATAGTGCGATCGTGTAGATTGCAGTGAGGTCGTTATACGGTCGTGGTAAGGTCTTGGAGATCGTGATGAGCGTGGCCAACTTTGACCATATTCAAAACAAGCGTGGTGAGGTCGTGGCGAAATCAGGTCGTAGTAGAAGCGTAGAGAGAGCGCAGTAAGGTCGTGGTAAGATCGCAAAGGTCGCTGTACCATCGTAGCGAGGGCGTGATTCTATTCGGGGAAACTACGCTACGATCTCACAGCGACGTTATCACGACCTCTCTACGTTTATCACGTTCTCACCGCGACCCAACTACGCTCTCGCTACGACCATACCACGCTGTTAAAGACCATAGTACGATTCTAGCACGATCATGCCGTCCTCACCACGCTCTTCTTACGACCTGTCTACGTTCGTACTACGACTATTTGAGTTCTTGTCATGTTCATTGTCATTGTTATATAAATGTATAAAAGCTCTCCAGTTTTCATTTGAAACATCAATTTTAATAAAACCATGGAAACACAAGACCATGTACATTTAGTAATTCTTCTTCTATCAATAACTCAGATACAAAATCTTAACGACCAAGCCATGATGTTGTTATTGAGAGAGTGAAGAAGAAGGATTCGAAGAACATTTAGAAGGCGTAGGTCCTTTTGGATTTGTCCTTGGTTAGCAACGGATAGGAGACTCCAGTTTGGTCATTATGATCAGTTGATGAACGAATTAAGAATTGAGGATGAACCTTCCTTTTCAATGTTTAAAGAATGCCTCCAGTGATGTTCGATGAACTTCTCAACCGGGTTGGTTCAAGAATGAAGTAGACGGATTCGCTATTTAGTAGAGCCCTATTTCCTGGTCTTAAACTTGTCATCACTTTAAGACATTTAGCTAATGGTGACAAGTATTCGACCTTGCAGTATGATTCAGAGTTGCTCGGAATTCTATAAGTAATTTTTTACCTGTGGTTTGCAATAGTTGACGAATATAAAGATGAGGTGATTTTCTGTCCAACTGACCCAAATGATTGAAGGGCTTTAGCAGACGAATTTCAGAAGAGATGGAGAGCGTAGTAAGATCGCGGTATGAGCGTGCACGTGGTTTGGTCGTAGTAAGGTCGTGGGACGAGCGTGCTATAATCGCAATAGAAGCGTGGTTTGATCGTGTTGCAATCGAATAAATCGTGATATGGTCGTAGTGAGAACGTAAAGAGCGTAGAAAGGTCTTGATAAGCGTAGTGAGGTCGCAGAATAAGCGTAGTGAGGTCGCAGAATACGCGTGGTGAGAACGTGGTATAATCGTAGCGGGGTCGTTGTAGAAGCGTAATAAGGACGTAGTAGCATCGTGAAAGTAACGAAAATGTACATTTTCACGCCGCTCATACCGCGATCTCACCACGATCTAATTTTATTTTAGATCGTGGTGAGCGTAGTGCGATCTTGGTCAAGTGGGACTGGGGCTTTATCCGATTGCAACACGATCTTACCACGCTTCTACTGCGATTATAACACGTTCTTACCACGATTTTACTACGTTCATATCGCGATCTTACTACGCTCTCAGCAATAACGTCAACATCGTGTTCCATATCAATACATGTCACCAAAATCTACTACATCACGTTGGCGTGATGGTAGGAGTTGATGCAGAGGTAGAGGGAGCTCTGATAGTAACGAATCTTCATCTTGAAGGTAGATGTCAGACTGACCTATCCGACATAAGTTACAACCCATTGCTGGTCCATCAAGCTGAAATGACGATATTTTAGTTAACGATAGCAGATATGACACAGACGTGTCAATAAATATAGGTAGATGTGGTATCAGTGCCAATGAGACAACTCTAAATCCAAGTAACAATTTTTAAAAGTAAAACATTATAGGCCCAGGTATGGTCTTCAACACGGAGCATTGTCTAACACCGAGCATCAAGCTATAAAAGGCCCCTAAATTTACAAGTGTAAAACTATTCAAACGGGAAAACAAACGGTCTAATATATGTGAAAACGAAAAACATGGTTGAGCCGTTAGAGAAAATGGACAAAAAGTCTCAATTACATAGAGACAAACAAAACCTAGAGAGATTTTCTATCTTTTGTGTGAAAATGACAATAAGAATGATGGTCGTAGTATGAACGTAGTCAGGTCGTAAGAAGACCGTGAGCGTGATGAGGACGGCAATGGCGTTCTAGAATCGTACTATGGTTGTGAACAGCGTGGTATGGTCGTAGTGGAATTGTAGTTGGGTCGCTGTGAGAACGTGATGGTAGTAATGAGGTCGTAATTACGTCGCCATGAGTTCGTAGCTCAGTTTCTCCGAATAGAATCACGTTTTTGCTACGCTCTCACCACGATGGTATAGCGACCTTTGCGATCCTACTACGATCTTAGTGCGTTTTCACTACGCTTCTACTACGACATGATTTCGCTACGATCGCACCACGATTGTTCTGAACATGTTCAAAATTGGCCACGCTCATCACGGTCTCAAAGACCTCACCACGACCGTGATACGACCTTACTGTGATCTACACGATCGTACTCCGATCATAAAAATTGCATTTTTTTCACAGATCGTAGTGCGATCGTGGCCTAGTGGGACTGCGGTTTTAAGAATTTACCACTTCTTAGTTATATTAATCTTAAGATCTGTATACTTTTTGGTGATGATTCAAAATTTTATTCATGAGTTATTGAGTATTTTGTAAAATAGGGGGAGAGTTGGTTTACATGTCGCGCCGTATCTCGAAAAAGATTTATATTTATTGTTTAAAACTTTACAAACTTTTTTGTTATAATAATGTAAAGATCTGTACATTATTTCGTGATGATTAAATATTCATTTTTGAATTATTGAGTATTGTGTAAAAAAGGGGTATGGTTTTTTGTCGCGCCGTATCTCAAAAACAGTTTATGAGTATTGCTTAAAACTTTACACACTTCTTAAGTATGTATATTATCTGAAAAATCTGTATACTTTTTTGTTTTGATTTAAAATTTTATTTTAGTGATAATTAGGGGGGGGGTTTAAAAGAAAAAAAGAGGGGGGTATTTCATATGTCCCGCCGTATCTCAAAAACAATATATGGTTATTGCTGTAAACTCTTTCAAAAACCTTTTATGATTATTGCATAAAACTTCCACACAAGACGACAGGCGTATTCATGCGCTCATGGCGTAGCTGTTTATTTAAAAAGCAGAACATACACTTCGGTTTTTAAAACTTAAAACTTAAAAATACCAACCTTATCGTTCTTAATTTGTTTAAATTGCGTATGCCTAGGTTATATGCTATACTGTAAACCAAGTTATTTCAATGCATTCTTTATTTTGCCTTTCGTGTTAACTTGAAAACCAAAATGGTTTTATTCGTTTTATTCCTTTATTTGATAGATTTTTCAGTGGGAAAGTGGAAAGCAGATAATAATATGCAAGCCAGACAGAATTTACACCCAACAGACATTTTAAGACTAACAGACGCTTTAGGAATCCAACCATACTTACAAAAAGACAAATGTGACAAATACAGGGAACCGTATAGCAAAAATACACAAGGGTTTAGTTCAGGTATGTTTGTCTTTTGTTTACAAAAAAGCTATTGTTTCTACAAAACACAGACTTGCCCACTACCTCTATTCATGATTATTTTCATTTTATTTTCATTTTCAAGAATGTCTAAATTGGAATAAGCAAATGTGTTTGATTTCTAAATGTGAGTTTTACTTTGCTATCCAAAATTCAGGTATTTAGTGTTGAAGTTATATGATTTTTTTCATCGGATTTTATCAAATGTCTTATCGTTTGTAGTTGTGAAATTTTATTTTGTTCTGTTCTATTCGTTTGTTATGGTAAAGATGATTAATCACCAAGTTTATTTTTAAGATTTTAGTTTTTGTTTGGGTCAACTTAAATTTATATGATGTATTTGGTTTACAGTTTGATTAAGAATGAATACCGACACAGCTAAAAAATACAATACATAATATAATTACTACCACAATTTTATATTAATAAGAATTGTAATTTGTAGATACGTGTTATATCAGTATTTCATACTTGATCTTGAATTCTATCCTATTATTTGAAAATTTTAGAAATTCACTGTGTGCGTCAATCTCTTCGGCTAACTCGGCTTTGCCTTTTTTATGTGCTGGTTTTGGGTTGTTAAATAATTCGTTGTTATTCTGTAGTTAGTCACCTAGTAGAAGTCTTTTTTTTAATTTACAGTTTGCAAAAGTATGACTTTTTCTAAACACTTAGGATTTTCTTATCCCATGCATAATACCTTAAAAACTTTTTGGAACTTTTGATACTCGATGCTCTTCAACTTATTCTTGTTTTTGGTGTTTCTCCCCCTTTTTTTATCTGAGCGTCACTGGTTGGTCTTTTGTGGATGAAACGCGCGTCAGGCATATTACATTATAAGCCTGGTACCTTTTGATAGTTATTACTTGTGAGTTTCTCTGTCCTGTATGTTCTTCTATTTATTTGTATTCTAGTCCTGTTATGTAATATTGTTATTTTAATGTTAAATTTAACATTGCAATACAGGAGGAAGGTTTGGCTAGCCACAAACCCAAGTTCAACCCACCATTTTTTCTTTAAATGTTCTGTTCAAAATTAGGGAAAAGGCCATTGCTTTATTATATATAGTTCGTTTCTGTGTGTGTTGCATTTTCGTGTTGTGTTTCTGTTATGTCGTGTTACTCCTCTTATAATTGATGTGTTTTCCTCAGTTTTTGTTTGTAACCAGGATTTGTTTTCTTCTCAATCAATTGATGAATTTCGAACAGCGGTATACCACTGTTGCCATTATTAACAAAAAACATTGAAAATGTAATTAACTTTATTGAGGTTTTCAGAAATATGTTTTTTAGGTTGTAACGAAGTTTTGCCTATGATAACCATACCTCAGGGTGTTGTCTGTCATGTTGGAGAATTATGTACTGAAATCTCCTGTTGTACGGAAACAGAAATCATAGCAAGATCTCTTGAGATTAAACTTAGTATCGATCCATGTGACTTTAAATTGACAGTAGCCATTGAGAGATTACTCTTTTACGTTGATCTATTCCATTTTGAATGGGGTATGTATTCTATATAATATCATAAATATGTTCTTCATGCATTGCTATGTATAAAATTCTGTCATGCCAAACATAGATTATAAATGAGTTGGTTATAATTAGGAGATAAAACCAATTGTTACACAAGCAAAAGTGCTGCTGTGTCGTTAAAAAGAACAGATAATAGGTGTCTATCCTATGGATAAAGTTTCATCTGAACAAAGTTATTGAATATGAGTTGGTCTCTCTTAACAGTTTGTTGGGAGTTTTTAGCCATGTTCGCATTACACTCGATAATAAATGTTGGTGAATTACAATTGTAAATGTCACGTCATTTGGTGTTCTGCTGATTGTTCTATCTTTTTTTGGTTTAATATAGCTTGAATTAAATGATAAATATGGTAATTCGTTAAAATTATGTTAATAAAAATGTATATTGATGATCAGTTAAACCTTATTGCACTGCAACTCTTAAATTACTAAATCGTTGGTAAAACATTTCAGATAACTTAGTTATATAACACAAGGTCCAAGGACACAGTTATCCTCCTTTGTTTTTCGTTGTCAACGAATATAGTCCCTAGTGTGAACAGTGTATACTTGCATTTATTTTTGATACACTTTCCTAATTCATTTTGTGGTATTTAATGCAGGAAATATTAGGGAAAGGGGATGAAATTACATGTTATAAGAATTTGAATGCTGAATCTTAATGTTAAAAAGTGATTTGGTCCAGTAAAAGCAGGTCATATTGTATTACATGTATGTCTGAAGCTGTCAAACTGAATTTTAAACCCCATTAACCATTGTTAACAAAGAATTGTCAATATTTTGAGTTTAGCTGGTAGAAGTTTCTATAATTTGGATATTGTTTGTCTCTCTAGTTGTACACTACACTGTTAAACTCTTTTTGAGATAGGGCAGATGGTACTTTTTTAATTTGATTTTATTGTTTTATAGAAATGCACTACGAAATAAGTTCTCGGGCCACTATATTTGTTTATGTACTTATATAAGAAAACAAAGAGGTATTACAAATGTGTTGTTTTTGCAGGTCATCTGAAACAGTTTGATTTGTATGGAGTCATTGAAATTTCGTATGTATATTTAAAGTTGGTGCATTAATAATATTGATGCAAATGTTTCGGTTATCATTTTGTAAATACATTTCGAGATTTGTTTTTATCAATCGTACTTCTTGTTTTTGGCCTTGTTCATAATATTTATGTATTTTTTGTAGTTTTCTCAAATTCAATGTCCTCGATTATAAAGATTTTTTAATATCGTGAACTACTATTGGGTCAAACCAGTTAATAAGGGACAAGAGGGGAAGAATTGGTGTAGTCATTTCTATAGGTACCAGAAACAGTAAAAAAACAACTACCTTTAAGATATAAAAAAGATAAATTTATCAGATGTATAGTTTCTGCTCGTAATTGGGGGATGCATTAAATCACAATTTGTATAAGATGCGTTTCTTTTCTTGTAAGACTTAACAAGAAAAGCAGTACACTTAAATGTACACATATATTTGATTAAATATTGAGAATAGAATACAATGTGTGAACTTAAATAAGTGACCTTCTCTCTTTTTCTTTACTTGGCACATGTTTTAATTCAGGTTTTCTTTGGAAAATTTATATGAAGAAAAGAAGTACTTACTGAACATGAATCAGAGTGTTAATATTCAAGCTGACGGACATCCTATTTCTTATATTCTGTTCGAAAACTACTTATTACCAAAGAGGACATGTGCATGGAGATCAGACTTTTTCATTGAAGGTATTCACTGTAAAAATTGCAAATGAATAGCAGGAGACAATCATATTGCTTTTATTTGAAACGGTAATTAAAATCAGTGTCTATATTTTCTACCCCCACCCAACCACAACATATCCCGATAACCAAGTTATATGCGGCAGGTGCTTCTTGATAAAATCCTGAAGGTAATATTTGTTTTACTTGTTATTTAACCTGAAACATAGCAATCCTCGATTTTGTCATTGTTGACTTGATACACATTTAGATGCAGTTTGACGTTTTGCTTATATTTTCTACCCCCACCCAACCACCACATATCCCGATAACCAAGTTATATGCGGCAGGAGCTTCTTGATGAAATCCTGAAGGTAATATTTGTTTTACTTGTTATTTAACCTGAAACATAGCAATCTTTGATTTTGTCATTGTTGACCTGATACACATTTAGATGCAGTTTGACGTTTTGCTTTTTTAAATTCAATCACTTGTAATTCTGTGTGAGTGTAAAACAAGTGAAAGGTTAAACTACCTATGAAACCAGATTTAATCTACCATCTTTTATATAAGGAAATGTATGTACAAAGTCAGGAATACGACTGTAGTAAATAGCAAGACACAAGTCGATGTGAAACTGTTTTTAAGTAAACACATTTTTAGCAGCAGCAGTCCTGCATTAGTGAGATAAATATCATTTTGATTTAATCTGTATGTTTTTTGTTTGGTTATACTATTTTAGTATGGTGGGTTTATTTATATTTATGCCATTATATCAATTGTGAGCTTTACAATGTAATGAACTAGATATTTTGCTTTTATCAATTTAGATTTTTCACTATATCAATGGATGATAAACAGGCACTTAATACCAGACTCTACTTTACCTACATTCATCCTATATCGACTTTACGAGGAAACCAATCTAGCGGCATATCTGGAAGACCCAATGTGCCAGAAAGTATCTCGTTCATACAATGGAGATTGGTTTAAAGGTAATTTGTGATGATATAACCTTAAACATTTCCAAAGCAAGAATTTGGCTTCGAAGTTTAAATTATAAAGTTTGTAAATAAGATAAAGATAAACAACTAATATTAAATTTATGAAAACTTTTGATATTTTATATTTTTAAAGATTGTGGATTACGCGGAATCACAAATATAAGGCAATGATATTAGTAAGCAGTTTTCTTAGTGTTGACCTATCCCATCGTATATCTCAGAAATTATTAGACTCTTTCTTTCAGTCATTGTTCATTGACTTTGAGTATAAGATACGTATAAACATCAATGTGTTTCATATTTGCGATGTTTGTTTCAAAATTGTTTACAATATATTTATATTCCTTTGTTACAAGTTAATTATCCAATTTAAAGGAGTTACAAGTGGTGTGTAGTTTTTTGTATTTTTTACTTTTACTTTTACCGGAGGTTTCTAAGATCTTCATAAGAATTTGTTTTATCCTGCCACATGTTCATGTGTTTATCTTGAGGACGAAACGTCGTCATGTGTTACTTGTCTTTATATCATATCATCCTATTGTTTTTAATATTAGTAAAAAATCGTTAACAGTTTTTAATCTATTTAGAGATGTACACATGATATAGACACTTGTCCTTTGTTGGATCTGTATGTTGTCCTTTTTTTGGGGTTAATTTGTTTTATCTTTTTCATTTTAATAGTCATATTTAATTGACTATCTCATTTTTTTTTGTCAGATACAGAAAGGAACAGAAAATTTAACTACATGTATTACAAAATCAGTCTGTCTGTGCAGGTCACATCTGATTTTAAAAAGATCATGTTTTCGTTTAACTAGAATGGATACGATGTGTTCTGTGCACTATTGTAATCAAGTTCAGTAAATCATTTCTGCCCAATGGAAATGTTTTCCCTTAATTTAGGAAGGTTTTTTAGATAGTTAGCGACATTGTGGTATATTATTTTTGCTTATTGTTGAAATCGATATGTTAACGACTAAGTCATTTGGCTCTAGTGAAGAGATGTCTCATTTGCAATCATACCACATCTTCTTAATTTTTAAATATTGCACTCATGGCACAGGAGTTTTCCATGCAAATTGTTAAGTTGGAAGGTACATGATATAGAGTCAAATTCAAATCCAAATGATATTTTTGATATAATGTGGCAAACTATGGCGAGTATTTTAAAGAGATCATACATGAGGGATTCATAGAACTTGGAGCTATTTATAATTAAGTATGTATTTTTCTTTCAGAATGTGCATATAATATGAGTTTACCAAATTTGTCAACATCAACAGCTTGCCACATACTTGATACATGCTTGGGACTTACATGTTGTGTGGAAAATGAATTTCTACAGAGAACGTTCCAAATATATTTCGAACTGGACTCTTGCAACAGTAAACTAAGTATTGGAATAGAAAAAGTTTTTTACAATACAACTTTGATAGATTTCAAATGGGGTAAGATTTTAATTTAGGAAATATTTTTAGTTTCCTCAAATCATGCATCCATCATGTCAAACCAAATTACTTGTTCTATTTTTAAAAACAATCTTTAACAGATTTATTGTTTTATTAATTTATAATTCGATACTCATTTAGTTAGACGGCATTAGTTGCAAATTCTGATAGCATTGTTTCTACTTAATACAAGGATGAAATGAAGAGGTATAAATATGAAATATAGAATAATTTTATCTTCATGTATTTACACTAATAAGTAAAGTTTGTGTTATATACTAGACATCTTGGTATGATGAAAATTATTTCTCAGCAATTTAACATTTTTTATACGTTCGTTTAACGGACGTATTATGTTGTACTTTTTGTCTGATCATTTGTCAATCGTCAAAATGTCTGACATGAGATCAAAAAGCTTTAACGAATGTGAATAAATCAATGGTGAATAAGTATTATCTTTTGATGTGATACTTTGGATTCCTATAGATTTAAGATTTTACGTTCCTGAAAAAAGTAAAATCACAAAAATACTGAACTTAGAGGAAGCAGCCGGTTTGTTCTTCGTATATTTTGTATTCATCATGCATAAAGCTACCAAGTTAATGATGCCCTCGAGTTATAAGATTTATTCATTAAAATGTAAATTTTCCACCTTTTAACTCAAGAAAAGCTTTTAGTGGTAGTTTCCTGAAACATTGGTGAATTGTTTATGTATATTAATGTCAGTGTTTTGTTTTTATGAAATTAAGATTTAGTTTTGTGAGTTATAGGGGGATTTTCAAGTATTTAAACAGTAACATGAAGTGCTTTGGGAAGATTTCACGACACAAGTTATTGATCCTTTTTTTAAAGAGACGGGTTTAAAATTGCAGTCATGGGGACAGCCATGTATTAACAATGTAACGATGTCATGATATGATTTTAAATGTCTTCAATTTAATAATGGAGGCAATGTTGGACATCTCAAGTGTATCCTTTTCAATGTTTTCTAGCTAAGCAATTGTCCTTTTTTTTTAAAGGTTTTGACAATTATTTTAGCCTACAAGGAATTTTAAGAGTCATGTGAGTATTTGTTTTTTTAATCTTGATTGATCTTATACTTTGAATTTCCTTTTTATAGAGTTTGTGTTATACTCTCATTTTAATCATTAAGTAATAGATGTAAGAATGCAATGCATACCGATTTATTCTATTTGAAGACTATCTTTTAAACATTTCGCCATGATACGTTTTATGACCTTACTTAAGTTACTTAACTGTTATCTTCAGGTATAATATTGAAGATTTACACACTGAGAAGATGTTTCTCATAACTGTGAAGATCATGTTTTGTTTTGAGAGCACATCACCAGAGTGTTCAGGGAATGACATATTAACTGTTTTTGAGAATACAATGTTACCAAAACGATTATGTGATTGGTCAGATCATATGTCACCTTCAGGTAAGAATAAAATATTGCCAAATGGTGTATCATATGTGATTCGTTGGATAATTTGTCACCCTTAGGTAATAGAATAATTTTGAGAAACGTTAATACGAAAAAGTAAAATAAAATAAAAAAAGATCTTCAAGGAATATTCCAAACGGAAGTCCGTAACCAAATGACAAAAACATTCACACATCAAACATACGGAGAATAACAGTAATATTCCTGACTTTTTCCTATGTAAATAAAATACACTTTTATAATTTAAATATATTGACAACAATGTGCGATCAAAACAAACAGACACATATATGATGATAGGTAAACATTTCAAAATTAGGTTACAGCCGTCAAATTTTAATCGCTATAAAAAATCATATGTCAACAAATGATAAAAAAAGCATACTAACACAGCACACGAGAAACATCGGAACACAAATAAACAAAAATTACCCATAAGATAATAACACAATGACGGTGTGTATAAGAACTGAGCCATGTAAAATAGATATAACCCAATATAGACTTGACCTTAAAAGTAATAATTTACAAAGACAAATAAAAACATCATAAAACGAAATTGAAATTATAAACAACAGTACATATAACTATACTCTAAGACCATTGTGAACTATTGGTGAAGTTGATACTGAATGTTGTATGATATTGTGTTCATAAAGAATTGGTCAGATTATATGTCTTCATCACATTAAAACTCATAAATTTGATTCAGGGACTTTATAAATAGATTGAAGTTTTAATTATTTACAATGTGCAGAATGTATTCAGAAATAAATGCTTATCAAATATGTTGATATCATTTGCTGTTACAATTGCATGAATTTACTACAATCTTGAGGAAAATTTAGGCATCAATCTCTTAGTCCTGATTATATTCAATATTTTGAAATCGGTCATTTTCAAGATCATTTAATATTATATGTTATTCAGGTCTCAGACAGGGTATATACTGTGACATTCCCTGCTAAGATTTTATACCCCCTGAGCCGAAGGCCCTAAGCCGGGAATGTCACAGTATATACCCTGTTTGAGACCTGAATTACACATATATTACGGATTACCCCTGACTTAATGTTCTTTTCCAGTGCAGGTATTTGTTGACAACACATATGTATTGTAGAACCCAAACTGTTCGGCATACGTAAAGGATTTTCTAATCTGCTGTGAAAATAATTTTATCGTGTACGTAATAATTTATAATAATACTTTTAAAATTACATTTAAGTATCAAAGGTATAGAGTGCGTGATTTTGTATCAAAAATGTATTATTGACTGAAGCACGTCACTATTTTCCCTCTGTGAGCCTCTGACAGTCTGATAGCTTTTGACTACGTCACATAGTAACCGGTGTTATGATGACGTTTTTGAGATTCCAATTGGGGATAAAAACGTCGTATATACCCCAGCAGTTTCCGGAATATATACTGACATCTTTGTGTTGTTATCCAATCACAAACCTCGACACATCTGTAATCCGTAATATATGTTTTTGTAACCTGTACAACTAACCAACCACAAAATTATCGATATCTTCTACTTGCAATCGTAGATAAGTGAAACATAACGTATAAAGTCTTACAATAATGGAACGACCAGAATTTGTATCAGTTGCATTTCACAATTTTTCAATCCGAGTATCGTTTGAAATATGTCCAAGTCTTAAATGTGAAACGTTTATATAATAATATGTACGTCCGTTCAATTTGAAGTAAATATTTCTATTGTTATCCAAAAAATCAATTTACAAGACTATTAGTTCGATTAAGTTAATCGTGGATAATTAAAAAAACAATTGATAAATATACTGGATTATTGATATCGTGAAGTACAATGCACCACATTGTCATTACATATTAATTTAAAAAGGTCCCCTGAACCAGTAAACTTGTTTCAACAACCGTTGATACATGTGATAACCATGATTATCTTCATATGCCATTTTATTATCATCTTGTCTTTTAGTATGGAATATTGAATACGTGTGAAAAAAAATAGAAAAGTCAAATGTTTTAAAACTTTGTTAAGGGTAAGAAACTAAGAAATGGAACATATCTTCGATTTTTTTAAATATTGTAATCTAATACACGCCGCCCCTAGATTAAGTCGTTTTATAATACTACTGAATAGTTAAAGCATTTGATGCAAAGAACTTAGAAAGATGTTTTGTAGTGAAGTTATATTTAGATATATTATCTTCGTTTGTCCCTCATTGATCCATATAAATGTATAAACAAAGGAAGGCACATCTTTAATTCAAAGTATGCAATTTAAGTATTTTTTAATTACCACTGCAAAAAAAAGCATTTTACACCCTTAAGTTGTCACAAACTTTTTGATTGATATTTCTTAAAGAGTCTTAATTAAAACCAATATTGTTTAGACTGAAATGTTCTTGACGATTTAGGGTTATACAGGGGTGACTGTTCTGCAGGTGACTTTAGCTGTTTCCATGCTATAAACTATAGACAAATGATTTTCAAATTTTAATCTTTTGTGTCTGATGAGAAGATGGAGGTCAAATATGATATTTACGATATTCACTTCTGCCGTGATGGTCCATGATAGATTTGGAAATGGCACACTATGTTATCTTTGTGCATACACTTATTAACTGAATTAGATTTTTCAAGAGCCAATGACATGGAGGCGAAATTTGATATTGATTATTTTTATTTTCATTATACGCTACTTTATTTTTAACGAAAAAGAAAACAGAACTTTGTAGGTCAAACAGGCATGCAAGCGCCACACATAATAATTCATCAATTTTATTTGTGTTTGCTTTCGTATTAAGTTTATAGTGGAATAACTATTCTCTTTTTGCAGCCAAAAAGGTTCGATTTTGTAAATAAAATAAAAATTGATAATTAGTTATTCACTTGCAAGTGAGTGAGTCGACCTCTTTAAACCCGTATTCATGTGAACTTCAATTAAACCCCTAGCTAGATATTGACAACGCATGCATTGTACGTGAACTTGATATTTAAAGAAAAAGAATGTCAACAATGAAAGTGAAACTACGGTAAATCATTTTTTATTATTCTTATACGGTTGAAAACAATGAGAAACATATATTTTTAATCTATAAAATAAATCAAACAGACCTATAAAAATCCAATTGCACGCGTTGGTTTAATCTATTCATATCTTTATTTATGTTTAAATCGCTAATATGGTCATCTGAGGTCAAATCGATTGGTAATTACATGGCGTCTGGACTAAAATACAGACGAAACGTACCTATATATTATCTACCCCATGCTCTGTAAACTGTTTATTTTAGACTTTTGATAGTTTGGGTTAATGTTTTACATAGTTATAAATCAAATATGAGAATTTGAGTCAAATCGGTGACAATGAATTTGACAGCTAGTGCCCCTTTAACCACGGTGTTCTTCAAATTCCAAATAACTCGGTTTGTTTTCGGTTTGACAGCTAATCTTTTACGGAATTCATAGATACTTTTTGGTTTCTAAATACTATTTTACCTTTGTGATATTAACCAAACCATATCATTTCAGGCTTTTCTCTTAAGCAGTGGTATATAGAAAAGGGACTAGCACCACGTAACACATTACCAGACTGGATGATATCGCATATGTTGAATGAAATGCGTGTTTCTTCATACCTTAATATCCAAGAATGTAGGAGGTCTGATACTAATCGTCCCCAAAGTATCAATGGTTGGGAAAATGGTATTTAATTACTTTCTACTAAAAAAATATTAAATCTGTTAATTAAAGATTGTATTTATGGAGGTGTAGGAATTATTGGCCATCATGGATTGTAAAATAGTCGAATATATTTAATGACGCATACTTTTTAGCTCACCTTGTCCAAAGGGCGAAATGAGCTTTTTTTATCACTTGCCGACCGTCGTCCGTCGTCGTTAACTTCTACAAAATTCGTCTTCTCTGAAACTACTGGGCCAAATTTAAACAAACTTGGCCTCAATCAACTTTGAGGTATTTTGTTTAAAAAAATGTGTCCGGTGACCCGGCCAAACAAACAAGATGTTTGCCATGGCTAAAATGTAGAGTTTGGCTTATATCTCTAAAACCAAAGCATTTAGAGAAAATCTGAATTGTTTTTCAGGTGAAGATCTATATGCCCCGAAATTTTCAGATGAATCGGATAACCCGTTGTTTGGTTGCTTCCCTAAATTGGCAAATTTAAGGAAATTTTGCCGTTTTCGTTTATTATCTTGAATATTATTATAGATAGAGATAAACTGTAAACAGCAATAATGTTTAGCAAAGTAAGATCTACAAATAGGTCAACATGGCCAACATAGTAAGTTAACCCCTCTAAAGGAGTATTTGCCCTTAATAGTCAATTGTTTACACTTTTTAGTTGGGTTTTGTTATCTTTTTAAAAAATCTTCTTCTCTGAAACAACTAGGACATATTTATCTAAACTTGTCTACAATCATCATAAGGGTATCTAGTCCGATGACCACGCCCGTTAATCAAGATGGCTAACATTGCTTAAATTGGTACATAGGGTAAAATGCAGTTTTGGGCTCAAATCTCTGAAACTAAAGCGTTTAGAGCAAATATTCTGTGATAAAATTGTTCATTAGGTTAAGATCTATCTGCCCTTAAACTTTCAGACCAATCGGGCAACTTGTTGTTGGATTACTGCCTCTAAATGGATAAATGTGGTTATTATCTTGAATATAATTATAGATAGAGACAAACTGTTAACAGTAATAATGTACAGCAAAGTAAGAGTCAGCATTACCAAAGTAATCAAGTGACCCCAAAGTATTTTTTTTTACAATTTTCATAAATTTTGTAATTTTTGTAAATTCTTACAAAATATTTTCCACTGTCACATTCAGAGCTAATTTCATTATACATGTTATAGATAGAGATAATTGTAAGTAGCAAGATTTTTCAGTCAAGTAAGATCTACAAACATGACAAACTCATCACCAACACCAAAACAGATTTTTGTCATGAATCCATCTGTGTCCTTTGTTTAATATGCAAATAAACCAAAGTGAGCGACACATGTTCTCTAGAGCCTCTAGTTTAATCATGTCAACAGATTACTTTACCGAAATGAAATGAATTAATACGAACCTATATTTGATTGTACAACTTATGTGATTTCATCCTATTATATCTGATTCTGCAATTTTGATTACTTTTGCTTGATTTTATTATTTTTAACCTCACGAAGGTATCTGATAATGCGTAATTCGTTCTAAACTAAATTCTGTTAAACCATGTGATAGCAGAAAAAAACTTAAAGTGACCCCTTTTTTTAGTTCACCTGGCCCAAAGGGCCAAGTGAGCTTTTCTCATCACTAGGCGTACGGCGTCCGTCGTCGTTAACTTTTAAAAAAATCTTCTCCTTTGAAACTACTGGGCCAAATTAAACCAAACTTGGCCACAATCATCATTTGGGGTATCTTGTTTCAAAAATGTGTGGCGTGACCCGGCCTACCAACCAACAATCAGTTGACCCCTTTAGGAGTTATTGCCCGTTATAATAAATTTTTAGCCATTTTTCATAAATCTTAGGAATCTTTTACAAAAGTCTTCTCTAAAACTACTGGACTAAATTAATCCAAACTTGGCCACCATCATCTTTGGAGTATCTAGTTTAAAAAATGTGTCCGGTGACCCAGCCATCCCAATAAGATGGCTGCCATGGCTAAAAATAGAATATAGGGGTAAAATGCAGTTTTTGGCTTATAACTCAAGAACCAAAGCATGAGAGCAAATCTAACAGTGGTAAAATTGTTTATCAGGTCAAGATCTATCTGCCCTCGAATGTTCAGATGAATCAACCAACCCGTTGTTGGGTTGCTGCCCCTGATTTGGTAATTTTAAGGAAATTTTGCTGTTTTTGTTTATTATCTTGAATACTATTATAGATAGAGATAAACTGTAAACAGCAATTATGTTCAGCAAAGAAAGATCTACAAATAAAATAAATGACTGAAATAGTCAATTGACCACCTAAGGAGTTATTGTCCTTTACAGTCAATTTTTAACAATTTTTCCCTGAAACTACTGGGTCAAGTTCATTATAGATGGAGAGATAATTGTAAGCAGCAAGAATATTCAGTAAAGTTAGATGTACGAGCACAACACCATCATCAAAACTCAATTTTGTGATGAATCTATCTGCGTCCTTTGTTTAATATTCACATACACCAAAGTGAGCGACACATGCTCTTTAGACCCTCTAGTTGTTATTATCTTGAATATTATTATACATAGAAATTAACTGTAAACAGCAATAATGTACAGTAAAATAAGACCTAAAAATAAGTCAACATTAGCAAAATGGTCAATTGACCCCCTAAGGAGTTATTGTCCTTTTACAGTAATTTTTTTACAATTTTCCACTGAAACTAATGGGCCAAGTTCATTATAGATAGAGATAATTTGATAATTTCATTTGATATTTTGAATTCATTCAAAGGGTGTTATCTTAGTGTGTTGTATCTTAAAATTCTATCATGTTGTCACTTTTCCTTTTTCATATTTGAGAAATGAGTCATTTTCCAACAGCACGCTTCATGACCGTGATCTTATATCTATGGATCATTAATTGTGATGTTCGATTTTTCTGCTTTACTTGTAGGTAGATTAACATAATATTCAGTCATAATGAGTAAAGGATGCATGTATGGTATAATTTTGTTGTCTAGATTGTTTTAATGTATATGTATGGAACGCCGGAACTGTCTTATATTGTAACTATTTGATGTATTTTGTCGCTTTGCATTTACGTCCTGTCATTTCTTCTTTATGTTGTGTGCAGATGCCTTTATATTCTGACACGGCATCTCTGTGTTATGTAAAATTCGTAATTTGTTTGGTCAAACAATTGTATGATATGTCATTGCTAAACTTTGTTGAGTCAAATATGCATTACATTATGCTGTAACTGCTATATATTCTGTGAATACTTCGGAACTTTATGATCAACCACCTTTACATTCTCTCATATTTTATCTATGTTGTGTCTATTCTTCTTTTACGTAAGTCAGTCAATAATTGCGTCCTGTCTCAAGTGTTATTGTTATGTCAAATGTTCTAAACGTTTTGTTTTGATACACCTTTGTTCTGTGTAAATCTCATGATATTATAGTCATTTAGCGTTATGTTGTGTTTATACATATCTCCAGTGAAAAACATTATACATCATGGTATAATTCATATGCGTTTTGCCGTACAGTTCATACTCTCTGTGAGTATTCATTACGGCATGTGCAAACGCCTTTTACATTATGTGCAAACAACTAATACGTTTTGTGCAAGACTCGTTTACCTTATGTGCAAACATCGTTCACCCTATCTGCAAACATCGTTTACCTTATGTGCAAACAACTATTACGTTATGTGCAAATACCTATTAAGTTATGTATAAAAACTACATCAGTATGTGCAAACACAATTACGTTATGTGCAAATACCGCTTGCATTATGTGCAAACACCATGTAAGTTATGTACAAATACCTATTACATTATGTCCAAATATCTATTACGTTACGTGCAAACACCTAATTCGTTTTGTCCAAACACTTACTACGTTATGTGCAAACACCTATTACGTTCTGGTAAACGCTTTTTTTTTTACACAGATTTAAACAAAACGCATCAATGATATGCATTTTGAAAATGAAGAAAATTAATTTTTTTACCTTTCTAACAAACTGGATTTTTATAATTATTCTGATTGGTGTAAAAAAGCTATATACATACAATGTATCTAGTTTTATGGGAAATTACTTTGCTCCACTTTAAAAGTGTACGTTATGCATCCATGCTGTTATTTTTTCTATGGTCGGGTTGTTGTCTCTCTGACACATTCCCCATTTTCATACTCAATTTCAGTTAAAAATTCGTACACTTTATTTGTTGTTTAACAAATATACAGACACGACTCTAGTTTTCAAGAGGTGCAACCGAAAGGAACAAAAAGATAGCAAAAAGAAGATGTGGTACGAATGACAATGTGACCAGGATGATTTGTTATTACCATCCAAGTATAGTTTTCATCTGTACTAGATTAATGCTACAAATGTAATGACGTCTCCCACGATTCATGAAGCAGGTAAGGAATCCTACAAAATGTTTAAGACTTTATTGTCGTTCATTTCCTTTAACTCACAGGGATGTTGGAAAAATTTAATCCGATTTTGGATCTTCAGACAGGTAGACAGGTGTTACAAAAAGCTGCATTTTCTCTATTAAATATTGCCTAATCCTGTTATCCACAAAAATGACGCATACACATATTATTCTGAAAGAGAGGGTCAGCCTTGTTTCACCTTCATACTAATGGCCATACTCGATATTTAATCCCGCAACTTGAAACTCCAGATAATGACTTTCCTTTATCCGTATTTGGTCCGGTGGCTTTTCGAATCGTGATTTCAAGAACGATACAAAAACAAATACATAATCTAGTAAATTGTTATTGTTTTCTTCTATTATTTTTTTTATAAGTGATGTGCATATCGTTTCTTTTGTTGGCTATAAGAATAAATAAATAATTTCGTTGCTAAAATTGTCATCATAACAAAATTTCAGAAAATACTGACTATCTATAAAAAAAGATGTGGTATGAATGCCAATGAGACAATTATCCACGAAAGAACAAATGATAAAGAAATAAATAACAATAGATTCCCTTATGGCGTTTAACAAAAAAAACCATACCGAATAGTCAGCTTAATGTTACAGTTAAGTAATTCTCTTTTATCCTGCTATTAGCTAGTTATTGTATACAAAAAAACAGGTTAACAACAATTTGTTTTGCTTTGTTTGTACAAATACAAATAAATGTTCCTGCTACCCGCTTCCATGCTGATCAATCGGTAATATGGATTTCTTTCTGGTAATAGTTCATTTTGGGGTTTTCTTCGAGTCCGCGTTTCAATAATTGTAAAAATCAGAGACCATGGTTAAGATTTAAACAACTTATTCTCAAATACCAGGTGTAAATTGTAAACAATATATGCACATTGTCATAAATATAAAATGTATAAGTTCTCGCTGTGAAACTGGAGAAAATTCGGCAAGCCTCGCTTTTCGTCCTGTTTCTAAAGCTCGTACAAATACATTTCACGTTTACCGACAAAGTACATTTATAATCAATACATTATTCCACAGTTGTTGATACGAATTTATCTTTTGGTTCAATATTTCAACGAATATCGTCATATAAATTAGAAACATAAACTTATTTTTCGAACAGAGAGTCATAAATTCAATGAATATTATTACGGGATATACGGTATAAACGGTAAGAAGCTTCGATGCGTTTAGTTAAGAAGAAAAAAAGTTAAAATACAAAAATACTTAACTCCGAGGAAAATTCAAAAAGGAAAATCAAAAATCAAAAGGCAAATTCAAAAGTCAAACGAATTGATAACAACTGTCAAATTCCTGACTTGGTACAGGCATTTTCTGATGTAGAAAATGATGGATTGAACCTGGTTTAATAGCTAGCTAAACCTCTCATTTTTTTGACAGTCGCATCAAATCCCATTACATTGTCAACGATGAACGCGAATGGTTCGATAAATATAGCTAAATACACAATTAAGCCAAATGTTCATAAAAGGAATTTGCTGCACATCATTATTCTGACAAATTTTATTTTAAAAAATATAAAATTTCATACAAATATATTCTATTGGATATAAATGTTATCATTCTAAAATATGTTTTGACAGTTTCCGTTAAATATTGCCATTTTTGTCGAGCCTTCGACTAAGTCGAAAAAGCGAGAAATAGCGATCCTACATTCCGTCGTCGTCGGTGTCGTCATCGTCTTCGGCAGCGGCGTCCACATTTATTCACTCTGTGGTGAAAGTTTTTGAAATTGTAATAACTTTCTTAAATTATATTGGATTTCTACCAAACTTGGACAAAAGCTTGTTTATGATCATAAGATACATGTAGAATCCAGAATTAAAATTTGTAAAAATAAATTCCATTTTTTACGTATTTTACTTAAGAATGAACTTAGAATTTCGGCCAGGAAATATTACATTCACTCTGTGAAACAACTTTTTCACTCTGTGGTTAATGTTTTAAGAATTTTAATAACTTTCTTACATGTATACTCTTTCGGATTTGTACCAAACTTGGACAGAAGCTTATGTGTGATCAAAAGCTAGTATCTGAAAAGATTTTGTACCTGTGTTTTACTTATGAATGGACTTCCACTTAATATTACAGTCTGAAGTTCTTTTTAAAATATTTATTATATTCATAAACTAGCCTGTATTTTTACCAAACGTGGACAGAAGCTTCTTACAATCAAAGATTGTATCAAGAGGAATATTTTTATTGATTTTTTCCTCATTTTGTTGAGCCTGCGATTAACAGATAAAGTAGTCGAGACACTGTGTTCCGCGGAACCCTTACGACTTTTTAGATATATCAGTCCCCCTTTTCTCGGCTACTGTTAAAGCGAGACGTTTTTTTTTTATTTTTTATAAATGGCTAGCGAGGCAGGAAATTCATATGATTCGATCCAAGTTATCCTCAAAATGTGGAAACAATCTTGAATTGTTGCATTCTTGTTCGCCTTGAAATCGACGTAACATATTTAGTCAAAATTCTTTAAAAAAAAATCACCTATATAACGAAGAGAAAACTGTGACAGACTTAAACACGAAAGGGAAGGCTAAAATTCTTCTGTAATTTTCCTGCTACTGATTACAAATTAAGAAAGTTCACTTGTCATGTTTTGTGTTATTGGACCTTCGGAACCCTCTTGTTCATCCGTTTAAAGCACCATGAAACAATTGTTAGCTAACTCCCAGTTTTCAAAAATCTTTAAATGTGCAGTATGTCATTGATACGATATGAGTTCTCAAAATGAATCAAGATAATATAAGGACAATAAGACATTTGTAAAGAATATAAAACCCTCGTTATGTTTTATAACTATTTAAGAACATCCTTATGTTAAAGACATGTATCAAAGTACTGAAGTACTGAACATCGGACGACCGCAAGTTCTTGTGAACGGTCACAAGCACTTGTCTCAGAAAAAAATCACATCTCTTCCCCGGAAAGTGAAGTTAAAGTACAGATATATATAAAAAAAAATTGTGCGTGGTTGATAAATTCAACCTCATCGTAGAAGTGATACAAATCAGTAAACTCTGGTTTTTTTTTGTTATACATTATTTTAATATTTGTAAAGTACAGTTACATGTATATATAATTTTCATCCATTCGTATATCATTCTATTGCACTATAATAATCATAGTGCTGTGGACACTCTTCTGTAATATTTCGATTTTTCTAATAGATTGCATTTGATTGGGCATTCATATTTTCCAGCAAAACATTCAATGTCCCACGCAGAGAGAGGGAGCAAGACAGATATAACTCTGCATGGGATATCGCAAACGTTCCTGAAATATTCTTCCGCATGCGGTAACACACTTTTCTGTACGTGTGTATATATATTATAGTTTTTTTTTTACTTTATTTTTTTTTCTAACGAGTTAAAAAAAATCATATTATTAACTTATTAAAAAAAAAAAAAAATTTTCACTTTTTGATTTCTCATTCAATAACCAGTGGCGGAACCAGAATTTTTGAAAATGATGGAACTGCGTGTGTTGCTTCTTTAAGAAGTTTGATTAAGAGGGAGCCTTTTATTGTTGACTATGCGGCTTTGCTCATTGTTGAAGGCCGTACGGTGACCCAAAGTTGTAAATTTCTGTGTCATTTTGGTATCTTGTGGAGAGTTGTCTCATTGGCAATCATACCACGTCTTATTTTTTTTATATATCAACTTATTTTCCGTTCACATTTTCCGTAAAGAAATGAGGTTATATTTTTTGGCTTCGAATAACAGGGCAGAGCTATTAGTTTCAGTCAATATGTCGATATACACGCCATCTTGAAATAATAACTTGTCACCTATACATTATGTTTAGTTGCTTCATGATGTGGTTGAAATTCAGCAACAACTATTGGTTTTAAATGAGATAAATATTTACAGACTGTTCTCTTCTGAGGATATTAAGCCATCAAATGCTTGAAAATTAACTGTGTGTATAACATTGCTAAAAATGTTCCTGTACAATGTTTTCAAAAATGCATCAAATGTATTTTATGACTTTTGTCAATTTAGGCAAACCTCCAGAGAGATACACCTCGAGAATCGTGTCTATATATTTGTAAATATTTTAATTTTCAACAAGTAAAGTGAACAAATATAAAAAAAGAACCGAAGTATAACGCACACTCTTTAAAAAGAGCAAAAAACTAAATATTTATATAACATTTTTATATCACTCAATATTTTGATATTATTACGTAAGTATTTCTGTATTGGCCTTGTTATTGGTCCGATGCTTGCTGTATTGACCTGAGGCGAAGCTGAAGGCCAATACAGCTGGCCGAGAACCAATAACAAGGCCAATACAGAAATACACGTTATATTATCTTAATTAATTAACTACAGTGTTACATTATTATTTTTTCATTTCACAAGAGATAATTATTTTTACCTTGAAGTGGAACTATCCAAATGTCAGGCTCTGTTTCTTTTTATTAGATGCAATATATTTAATGATCTGGTGCTGTTTCCAGGTGTCTTCAGCATTTTCTCATCTGATATGTCCCATTCAAATGCATTGATCGGCCAAAAAAAGAGGGTTTCCAACCCCGGATCCGCCAATGATGTAGGAGTTGATATTGATACCACTATCCATAAGCCAAATTACCAATGAAAAGAAATTTTCATAATTACAGAATGCCTGGTTCGGGTTTAGAAATAAATGACAGTTTAATTAAAAAAAAAGAGCGAAAGTAAACAGGTCCGACATGTCCGAGGTCGTCAAGAAATGAACTTTGTGATAATCTACTCGTTCCCCAAACCTAAAATAGTTCTATCGTCTGCTTTCAAAATACTGTTTAAATTAATGTCTTAATATTAAAATGTCTGACATTTTCAGAATGTTTGAGATGATTAACGACAACTGAGTCTTCAAAACAACTGTTTACTTTCAGTTTCTGTTTTTCATGACTTTGGATGTAAAAACTAGAGACGTTCCGAAATCCTGTACTTGTGCCAACTCGGCAAAAATAGAATAACTCGGTTGATACAGAAAAACATCTATATTGGCCGAGTTATTCTGTATTGGCCGAGTTAACACATTATATTTCATAGGCAGTTTTCATCATATTAAGTCCAATAACAGTATAGGAAATTCAAAAATAAAAATACTACATTTCCAATACTAAATCAACAACCCGATGCATACATATTACCATCAGTTCACATGCATTCAGAATCCAATGGATATTACCTTGAAAAAGAATACAGCGAAGTAGTGCAGAGCTTTTTAGAAAGCTAAAACTTATAATTTTCTTAATTTTCAAAGTGTATATCACTGATGCGTTTTGTTTTAATCTTTGTCAAAAAGCGTTTACCAGAACGTAATAGGTGTTTGCACATAACGTAATTGGCGTTTGGACATAACATAATAGGTGGTTGCACCTTACGTAATGGATGTTTGGACAAAATGTAATATGCATTTGTACATAACTTACATGGTGTTTGCACATAATGTAAGCGGTATCTGCACATAACGTAATAGGTGTTTGCACAATAAGGTAAATGAGGTTTGCACTAAACGTATTAGTTGTTTGCACATAATGTAAAAGGCATTTGCACATGACGTAATGAATGTTCACAGAGAGTATCAACTGTACGGCAAAACGCATATAAATTATACCATGATGTATTATGTTTTTCACTGGAGATACATATGTATAAACACAACATAACGCCAAAAGACTTTAATATCATGAGATTTACATAGAACAAAGGTGTATCAAAACAAAACGTTTAGAACATTTGACATAACAATAACACTTGAGACAGGACGCAATTATTGACTGACTTACGTAAAAGAAGAATAGACACAACATAGATAAAATATGAGAGAAGGTAAAGGTGGTTGATCATAAAGTTCCGAAGTATTCACAGAACATATAGCAGTTACAGCATAATGTAATGCATATTTGACACAACAAAGTTTAGCAATAACATATCATACAATTGTTTGACCAAACAAATTACGAATTTGACATAACACAGAGATGCCGTGTCAGGATATAAAGGCATCTGCACAAATCATAAAGAAGAAATGACAGAACGTAAAGGCAAAGCGACAAAACACATAAAATATTTACACTATAAGACAGTTCCGGCGTTCCATATATATGCATTACCCTTTTAGTATTCAATACCGTTTTGAGGTAATATTAATGTTAAATATTAAACTTTGTAAAACACAGTGTATTCATAATATGTGTTAGTCATTATGAATTTTGTATGTATAGAGAGTATGTTTTCAAAATAAAATAAAATGATTATCACTATTTTCAGACTGTTCAAAAACAGTTTCATTGCCAACAGTGGATGACCCAGTGTCCTGTCTTCTGTCTTCTGAATGTACTTATATAGAATGTTGTGTTGATGTTCACTTCATTCCAAGGTCATTTATGTTCTACCTACACATTGATCCATGTGAATATCAAATAACCGTTGGAATAGAAAAGTTCTACAGGAATATCTCATTAATAAACTACAGATGGGGTGAGCACTTTTTGAAGGGTAGTAAAAAGACATTTTTGCAATATGTGTGTTTCATCTTGTTAGTTTAAATGGCTCACAAGGTTAGTATGATGTTATTCAAACATCATTCGATTCCTCTTTAACTATAATTAAATTTGAAATAAACTTGGCCATTAATAAATAATTCATCATCTAGATATGTTGGGGATGTCTATTTGAGCTTGTTGTTATGTCTGAGCATTTTTTAATCTTAAATTATTTTTAAGTATTGTAGGTTATGAATGAAAATGGGTATAATTAATATGCTTTATTTTTAAATATGGTAAAATAATCACTTATGTAAAAATATTTCTGATTTAAGTATTTGCAAATATACAATATGGGCAGAAGAGTTGAGGGAAAAGATACACTTACTAGATGCCGGTGTTGAATTGAGAAAATGCTGCATATGTATCGATCCATTATCGTGAAAGCTTATGTGAAACTAAATTATTACATTCTGAAAACCATTTAATAAAGTGTAGGACATAGTTTGATAAGATTTATGTGTTTATTGTTTATTATTTTTTTATAGGAATTACACATGATCTTTGGTTGGTGGGAGTTTTTCACGCATCTTTCAACATAAGAAGTTTTTCAGGAGAAAGAATATATGTTGTATCACTAAATATAAGCATTTGCTTTGAAGACGAAAAACCTTGTTATTTGTCTGTACAGATTCTGGATAATACTAGACTGCCTAGACGTCTTTGTACCTGGGAAACTAAATATTATATAGAAAGTAAGGATAATCTCTTTCTAAGATTTTATTTAAACTCTTGGCATTGTTATTTTCGTCAATGACATAAAATCGGAAGCTTTGTCTTGTGTACCCTATATATTGACAAACAGCATAGGTTTTTGTTCGTCTGCTTTAAGGTCTCAAAAATATCGAGACTGGAATTCTTAGTGTTGACAATAAAAAGTATTGTATGTTCGATCTATTTAGCATGATTTAAAACAAATTATTGAATGTGTGCTGACCTGTAGATATCTTTCTAACTCTTTATGTTGGTTTCTGTCACATTTATTTGTACCAATCTGGTATAAGAGCAAATGAGGAAAAAAGGAAACAACTATAAGTCCCCGTTCCTCACTCAACAATACATTATTTTAATCAACTGCTTTTCCTTTCCTTTATTAAATATGCTTTTTGTTATATAGAGTTCTCATTAGAAAAGTGGAAAGAATCCAAGTATATCAACAAAGACCAACTCTTACCAGAATTTGGAATGTCACTTTTGTTTGAAGAAATTGGAATATCACCTTTCTTAAAGATAGAACAGTGTAGTACAGAAATAACTAAGTACAGAAAAAATCTTCCAATCAAAGATGGTAAATATTATATCATTTAAAAGGATGATAAATACTATGCATTTCAAACTAAAAAAGGAACCAAGGATCATAAAGTAGAGAAGGCTTACTGATTAAAGATTATCCTAAACACCAATGCAATTTATATATTTTATATTGGACTGTCCCAAAAGTATTTGAATAGTAGTCTGTGGTTTTTTTAAAGCCTGCAACAGAAATTCATTATACATATTTATGACGACATATGATTTGTTGGACTCTATAATAACAATAAATTATGATCGACTCTCTGTGTCACGAACAAAATGCAATTTCTGATGAGTCAAACTCAGAAAGTCTTGAATTGAATAATGTATTAATCATTTATCCAATTTATCAATTAGAGTGTTTCTATATTCAATTCATTATGTGAATTTAGTGTTGTTGTTTCCAAATATTACTTGATAGAACAATTAACCTACTTACCTAACTTTACTTTAAATGTCATTCGTTAGATTTATTGCTGAATTCAGAATTTTACCTTCAACAATTGATATTACTAATTAGTGAAATCCCCCCCCCCCCCAAAAAAAAAAAAAACAACAACACTACTTTTTGTACCTAAATTGGGTATATTTACAGTTGGTTTATTCTTTGTTTGTCTTTATTTAAAAAAAATGTTAACTTTGATGTAAAAAAGCTTCCATGCAAAGATTTTTTTCTCATTTGTTTGTCCCTGAAATATGGATAATAAATTTCTTTTATATTCTAATTCGTCACCTCAAACGCATATAAAGTATTTGTAAAATAAAAACAAACACTTGTTACATAGGAATAGCTCGCCAGCATGTGCAGTTTACTGTTAAATTTTATTAAATCAAAATATTGAGTCCCGATGTTATGATATCGGTCACACCGCTGCGTAGTACACGACAGCCTACAAAATAGAAAAGCAAAATCAGAAATCATATATACATATAAATCTTAATAATCAAACAAACAATGTCCTACTGATAGTATAAATATCTTTCTATCTATGCGTGAAAACATTTCAAATATACAAGCATCTTAATCCGGGTGGGAGGTGGGGGGTCTTTACCTAAACTAAGCTGCCTTACTGAACGGTATACGAGCTTCGAATGACCATATATCTTAAATTACTTAAACAAGACAACTATTCGCGCTTTAAAAATCCCGTGCTATTTACATAACAAATATCATACTCAATATATTTACGCAATGCGACAAATATTGACCAATCCGAAATATCATATATTTAAAACACAAACCTGTTTATCCAATATAAACACCAATAGATGACCACTATGCGGACACACAATCACGTGTGATTGTTTACATAATAGAAAACACGTGTATGCTCAACTTTAATAAATACATTTATTTATTGGTAAAAAATAAAGATCAAAATCAGGATGCTAGTTTTGACCATCCAAGAAGATTTGCCTTTTTTCATGTATTAAAAACAGACATAAACGGAGTTATGCTATCAAATTATGTACATTTTTTTAATCTCTCAAACACATGTATAAAAAAATCAACTCATCTATACATCATAAAAAGTTTAAACTATTCATAGGTGAGATGATTTAAAAAGTATTTAAATAAGAAAAATTCTTTTGGAAATATACTATAAATTTTTATTTTTTCCAGACTGTCCACTAAAAAGACCATCTGAGATCAACACAAATGTAACATGCTATATTCCATCTCTGTGTACTGGTATCGAGTGTTGTGTCCACGCGGATGCTCTGAGAAGAGATTTTGAAGTTACTGTTATTCTGGATCCATGTCAATTTGTTTTTACTATAGGAATTGAATCATTTGTGAGGAACCTTTCTGTAGCTACATTAGAACTAGGTATTATCTTTAAGCTAACATCGTTAATTACAGCAATGTTTTAATGTTATTGATCTCATTCGACAATAGGTTTGTTTTTAAAAAAAAGCTTCTTTTCTTATGTGATAAGATTGTACATTGCGTCCAACTAACCAACATAGAAGCAGTTGACAACACACGGTCAAATGCAGTTACTTGGATACTTAGAAGACAATATTCTTGTATAAACACGTAAATAATTTTTTTTAACAATGTTATTTTGTTGCCATCATCTTGGAAACTTTATTATTTATAAAACAGAAAAAAACTTTTAAAAGAAAATAGCTGGCAAACCAGAGTAATCAAAATGATCCGTCTTTTCCTTCAGGATCAAGACAACTTATTCTTATTTCCAATGCATTCTCTGTTAAATTTCATGCATATTGCTCATTTAGATTTGCAAACAATATATGTTTTGATGTCCCTGTGCTAAATTACAGTTTATATGTTGTATTGTACTATCAAATTAATAATGTATGCCTTTCCCTGTGCTGAGTGTTCTAGCGTTTGTTTGTATTTGATTCCTGCCACGTAGATTTGTCATCTCATTGATATTTTTAAAATTACCATATAAGCGGGAGGTTTGGCTAGCCACAAAAGCAGTTTCAACCCACCACTTTTTCAAAAAAATATACTGTTCAGAAATTTGACAGTTGTTATCAAATAGATTGCTCTATGTTTTATAAAATTGGTTATTGTTACACTTAAGTGTGTCTTTTGGTCTGTTGTTTTTTCTCTTATGTGATGTGTTTCCCTTTTTAGTTTATTACCCTTATTTGTTTTATTTTGAACAGATACATACTACTGTAACCTTTATTTATACATTTCGTGTCACTAG
The DNA here is from genome assembly GCF_965363235.1 of Mytilus galloprovincialis. NCBI lineage: Eukaryota > Metazoa > Mollusca > Bivalvia > Mytilida > Mytilidae > Mytilus > Mytilus galloprovincialis. The sequence continues at coordinate 31,437,376 of NC_134844.1, forward strand.
TATATATTTGTTTATGTTGAATAATAAGACAAACCTTTATTCATGTATAAGATAGCTTTGGTACACGGAGGTTCAATTGCACGGAAACATGTACTTTTGTACTGAGCAGTTTGCAAAATATTTTTATTCTACTTAAATCCAGGAATCAATGATGCTCGAGTCAACCAGTTAAGAGTCCAAGTAAAGTACTTACTTAGAGAGATAAAAGTAACTTAATAAAGAAAAAAATGTATATACAAAACATTATAACGATGATTGTTATTGAATAAGGCCATACGTATTTAAACTGCAAGTCAACTCCTCAATTTTAAACATTGAAAATGATCAGCAAACCAAAATCTTTAACGAAAGCGATTATGATTATCAAATAAATTATCATAGAAAAAATGCCATTAGAAGACAACTGTTATCACATTAATTTTGAAATCAACACTGGTGGATATAACTTAAATTGTGATAGTGGCCTGTAGCTCTTGCTAATTTTAATAGGTTAAGTTATTTTGAATTTCACAGTTAAGCAATGCAGGATCGTCAGAGCTTGTATTTTCAATTCATTATCTAAAACGTATTTGTGTAATGGAATTTTATAATTCACAGCGTTTAAAATATTTTTATTTTTATATAAGTACTATTTTGAAAAAAGAGAAACACAGAGAACATTTTTTTTTTAGTTGTTTCAAAATTTTGAAAAAGGAAACAAATATCACTCACATATTCTTAATGAATGACATTCTGTTTTCTAAGAGGGATGGGTTAAACCTTAAATATATGATATCAAGTCTGATCAATACATAATTCAACAATGTTTTTTGTTTTCACAGGAAAGCTACAGCAGTTTTCATTGGGAGGAATAGTAAATATATTGTAAGTTTTCAATTGCCTGACCATATTCATGGCATCTCTTTGTGGTGACTTAATTTATCTGTCTACGGAGCGTCTTTATGTCATTGAGGGGTTTAACTTCCCTTAACAAATCGTGTATTGTGTGTGGCATATGGTGCAATGGTAGAAGGTGTATGGTGTATGATGTAAGGGGAAAAGAGTGATGGTGTATGAGTGATGTGATTTTGAAACGTGTATATAAAGTGTGATTATCAAAGTTTAAAACTATGCAAATTATGATAAGAATTTTTTTTTTATTTTAAACATTAATTTAGAATATTGTGATCACTATTCGTTTTTTAAATAAATAAATAACTTTGTAGTCGCACGTTTTTTTCAAATTAAATTGCTTTATCGGTAATTTCGTAAGGTGTAGATTGAAAGTGTTAGGTGTATGGTACACATGTGTGATGTGTATGGTGTATTCTTAGTCAATCAGTTTTCCTGACATATTACTTTTATTTATCTTTAAGTGTGAGGACTTTCTACCTTTCAGATTGTTAATCGACAAGATTGAGATGGAACATGTTTATCTTATGTCACTAAATGTTACTGTATGTACAGAAAGCAGTAAGCCATGCGAACAAAACTTAGTAGTGTTACGAAATGCATTATTCCCAATACTACAATGTGCATCTGACCTGAGATTTATTACTGAAAGTATGTATTAATTATTAATTTCTATCAAAGTGACTTTTTTGCCCATACCTGTCACAATATGTAGAATTTCATTTTGAATCCATGTCTTCTTGCAAACACATAGACTCATTCGTGATGTGATTACTATTAATGTATGTTTTCGTCAAGAACCATTACTTACTGTGAATACTTTTAATAAAAAGCTTAACACAAAATCTTTGTAATTATCTTAAAGCTGCATGGAAACTAAGATTGCAAATTATCAGTTAATATATAATTATTCATATTATTATAAGTTATCTCTGCATTATTTAATTTATTTAATTGTTCTCTGTATTCTGTCATATTTGTCATATTTGTATATACCTTGTTTTATCCTAAACCAATGTTGTTGCTAATGCAATAAAGATTCATTCAACTACACGCACATGCTCAAATAACGCAATCATTTTTGAAGAGGGTATGCATTGTCCATACAGTACCTATATGAAGGGGAAAAAAATGGTATCATGCACAATTCTAGTGTTACATCACTCATACTTTTTTTTTTTTTTTTAAATATTGATCTTCAAATCCTTACAAACTAGTGAGCTAGATACAAAATTGTGAATTACAGTATCATTTCAAATGAAACATGAATGAAAGGATATTTGTTAAGTAAATGACCTAAATGATTGGAAATGTGCTCGCATATCAGGATTGATTTTTTCAGCTTTTTCACTTGTTGACTGGAAAGAAGAAAATAACATATCAGGAGAACAATTGTCAGAAAATGAAGCTTCCAAACTGGTATCTGAAATTGGATTATCCTATTACCTGAAACCTAAATCCTGTAATAGTTCCAATTATCCTTATATGTCATCAAATTCAGGCTGGAATAATAGTAAGATAGTAATTTGAAAAGGATGATATTAACTATACCTTTTTTCCTGAATTTTCAGCATTCCCAATCACCATTCTTAAGTTTAAAGAATTGGAAAAAAGAAGACAGATAATGCAACATCATTGTAAACTCAGGCTGTATGACATTCTCTTTAAATTATTATGCGCATATACTAAGTGTTCTACCAGTTTCATTGCATCTTCAAATATTGCATCTGTTTAAGCAATACCTACTGACCTATTCTGAGTTTCATTTCATCACTATGAGAAGTGGAATGATAAGAGAACCATACTTCATTTAGGTTTTTTTGTTTTTTTTGCTTTTGTAAATCTATGGTTGCGTATTCTGTTTAAAAAATGATATCTATCCTAAAGAATATTTACTTATAATCACAATACCATAAATTTTGTATGGGAATCTACTGACATTTTTTTTTTATTATTTCTTGACAGTGTGTGGGAGAATAAAATCTTTACCTACTTTACCGTCTGCTGTTCATTGTTCCCTGGATACCACATGTTCTAATATAAGCTGTTGTACTGATATACCTGGTGTGGGTAGAAGTTTGTCCTTAACATTGTCATTTGACAGTTGTCAGTATACAGTATCACTACAAATTGAAAGATTACAAAGGAATATATCATTAATGAATTATAAATGGGGTGAGTTTAGAAAATTCTAGCTTGTTTAAAGAAGTGCAAATAAATGAAAACGGTCTGATATTATAGACTTTCGATCAGCGTGAAAAATGCACAAATCTTATAAAAAAGGTCTTAGAGCCATTCTTAACTCACAAATAAAACATGTGAAGAAAATTATGGTTAAAAACGGAAAACAGTAATACGAACAATCAACAGATCATTAGAAAATATTACTTAAAAAGACTGATCAACATAATCACTATAAAAAAACATTGATGGTCTCAGGGGCAATATACAATAGCTATGCCATCTTAAACTTAAAAATCCGATCTTGTTTTTGTTTTACTTCCAACTTGAATTTCCAAAGCTGCAAATTTAAAAACATTAAAATGCATTAAAAGATTTATATATATACATAAGTAAATTGATACTTATAAGTTGGCAAACCAGAATTGTAGATTTATATCGTTGTTGTATTATCTGTTTAGGCAGTGTTTTCCAGTATACGTTGATTGGTGTTTTAAGGATATAGTAAGTACTAGCTTTTCAATATCATAAACAGGTGTCTTACTTTGATAATTTCAAAAGTTTCTTTATGAAAGCTAAAAAAAAGTTGAATCAATGGGTCATGTAAATGTATTGCAGATTTACAAATCTATTATCTATGGTTTAAGATAACAAAGAGAAAACTTCAGATGACCGATAAGCTGCTAACTTATTAAGAATAGTTTCATTTCTTTGTTTATTAGCAATATTTGAAACTCTATGGCATTTCAAATATATTAAAATTTTTGGATGAAACAAGTATCATCTATATACAGTTTTGAGGTCATGTCACGTTAGCTTTTCTGATCACTTGGCGTCGGTTGTCCGTCGTCGTTGTTAACTTTTTACATTTTGAACTTCTTTTAGGGAACAACTGAACCGAATAAAACCGAACATAGCATGAATGTTCATTATGAGGTGCTGACCAATTGTTGTTACTTCGTTTCCGATCCATGATCTATGATGGCCGCCAACGAGGGACTTCGTTGAAATTAGATCCCTTAGCAGAAATGTTTTCTTTTATAAAACAACTTATTGTTATACAAAAAATACATGGCATAAATGTTCCTTTTGATGTGCTGGCCAAGTGTTTTAACTTTGTAGGCGAGCAATTATTCAAGATGGCTGCCAGAGAGGAAACAAGTTTAATATAGGACCCCATGGAAAGTACATGCAAATGTCTTTTTTAGAGAACCACTGTACAATAAATATTTAACCAAATTTGGCCTCAATCATAATTAGGGTATCTGTTGTGATTTGAATATTTTTACATGTTTTCCAAAACAAAAGAAAATTCAAGTAAGTGACACAGGCTCTTATAGACCTCTATTGTAGACACTTAACAACATTCTATGTATTCTTACATTGGGGAAGCTTAATGTTCACATTTTCATTTGTGTCTGATTTTTTTTTTATATCATCAAAAGATAGTTTTTCATGGGTTCCTTTTGAAGATATCTGCCAAAAATATGATGAGTTGATGAAGCTACTAAATTTGCCACAGAGACAGAAAACTATCAACCGTTATACCAGAACTGTTAACGATAAGTTTGCAGTTGATTCGTTTTTAGTTGTACTGAATATAGTTGTTGAGCTCATGTTACATTAGAGAAATTATAATTGAAACAAAAATTCATATTTTGTAACCTGATTGTTTTGTGATATTTACTCAATGAGTGAAGAAAATCACACATTGAGGACTAAATTGGTCGATTTTTTCTAAGTTATTCAAACTTTTTTTTTTAAATTTGTACTTTCTTATTCAGTCGCCGATTAGTTTGTTTAAAGATAACCGTTATTGTACTTTATATTGATGGTGTTTACTTGAACTATATATTGATATATGTTCTTGCATTTTTGTAAGTTTAAAGATATATGATCTGCAAGTAGAAGACAAGTACATGATTAATTTCAACATTAGCCTATGTATGGAAACAGATAGACCGTGTATGATTGCTTCTCCTGTTTTAAAAGATACAAAGATACCAAAGTCTTACTGTTACTCATCTGCTAAGTCAGGTATACTTACTTAATGGTAAACCATCATTTATTTAGACTGCATTATTTACATTGAATTAAATTACTTGAAAAAGTATACGTAGTTGCATTATAAGTTTTTGAGCAAGAATAAGCAGACCCTTTATATTGAATTGTTGAACACATATTTTCCGTGAACTACTTTACAGAAATGATATCATATTTATTCAACAATTCATGATTTAGATTTAAAACATGAAGGTCAAGAAAAATGTACATCAAAGTCACAATATGCCTAAATATGAATCAGATATGTGATGCTCACTGATTTGGTCTTGGGACTTAAAATATTGTGGGGTAACCTAGTGATATAGGATTGATGTGTTTTAGTCAAGTTCGAATACTTTTGTTATTACATTGAGTAATCGTTTTTTCTTTGATCACAGATTTTTCTTTGGCATCATGGCTGTCGAGTTACAAACTTCCTATAGTTACTACCAAAGAAATCCCTCCAAAATGGGCAATTTCCAAACTTCAGGAAGATATGGGAATAGAACAATACTTGATAGGAAAATTGTGTAACGTGGATCTGATTCAACAACCGCTTGTAAAAGGTACTGTAATTGTACTTATTTTCGTGGTGTATTTATTTTCACGAATTTCACGGTTGGTTTATTATTGCAAAAATATAAACACGAGAATTTAAATCCATCTTTTTAACTGAAAACTGACTGTTCATCAATGCATGTAAACTTGACCTTACATCGATGACATGACATGTTTATCCGATAAATAAACAAACTAGATTAATATCAAAAGGTGACAAGTAAAAACCATTTAAAGATCAGAGAAACAATAATGACTTGAGATTACCTTGAACCATATGACTTTCTATTGTTGTTGTTATTGATTGATTTACAAACATGTGTGTATAGTAGCAGACAATGATTTTGAAAACTTTACGATAATCATTTGATAGCAAACAAAATTGTAATTATAATTAGATTTTATGAAAATTAGCCAACCGCAAATGAATACCCACGAAGATTATTTACAAATAACCAAAGTTACTACAGTTTGTCATTTACCGAGTGCGACTCCAGCAATACCGGTCTTAACACAACCGCTTTTCAAACTGTCATATTTTACATTCTGGAATGCATTCACTAAACATCCAGCGTGTAGTGGTTTTAAAGTAGAAGTGTTAAGTCGACTTTAATGTCATTTGCTTTCTTGCCGGCTTTCATCCCAGTCATAAGTTCATCAGAGTACTATTCAGTGAACTTAGATTTCACCAGTTGTTTACACTCATCATTTCCTGAAACGTCCAGTGGTTGTATTTTAATTAATCCTCGTTCGTAAATGGTTATACAATTGAGAATAGTGGGAAATCATTGCGCTTGAAGTATAAAAACGATTTCGACAACCAATGATCATCTGTATAAAGGTTGCATTTCTGTAAAGATTTACAATGTAATTTCCCATAGGAACTACTTTTAGGGTTAAAACTGTACAACTCTTTCTATGAAGTTTTGATAAAAATCTTATCCTAGAATTGAAAGTTTATATGCACCACAATTTTTGTTCAAAGGTCAAAATATAGGGCTGTGCAGCATATTTTCAACGTTTATATGCCCTGAACTTCTCAGGGTCTAAACTAACACTCATTGTCTTAACTAAACCTACCTCGAATGAAAGGTTACCATAGATTTCAATGTAAACAATATGCACATGTTTATTTACTGGTTAAATTCCCAAGTTATGTCTCTGTGAAATGGAATTCAGAGATCATAACTGGGAACCAGTATGTAAACAAAATGAATTTTCTATGAATATTTAAGATCTCCCCAAAAGAGGCGTGTTTTGAGAAACAGCTGTATTCACAAAGTGCAACCTAAAGTGTATTACCCTGTTTAAATACAAAGGATACAATGTACAACCTGAATCTTCATTTGATGAGAATCACCCCTCTTATATTAAAAAAAAACACATAATATAATAAATACATGCAGATGTGGAGTAGCTACAATAGAAACTCCCTCTAGACTGAGGCCTAGTGACAGTATTTACCAAAAGATTACTACATGAAGACGTTAACACCAATTGACTTTACCAGTAATATAGACTATGATAGACAAATGAAATACTTATAATGCATGTACATTTATTTATTATAATTATCATCTAAATATAAATGTATGAAATCAATTAGAATTGGCATAACACATTTACAAAATAACCGGCATCATACACGAAAGAGACATTGCTTTGTTGTTGTTTTTTTTTATTTTTATAAAAACACATCTTTGAAGAACTTAAATTACCATTTTTTATTTACATGGCAACACATTTCTTTTCACTTCATAGTATAGATTTGAAATTAGATGATCATGAAAGCAGAAGTCGTTATTTTCACATTGTAGAATCATTTAAGACATTATCCAGATTTAATTCATTTCTATAGAATGTCCCAATCAGTTTCTAGACAACCCTCTTGACGACGACAGTGTGAATTGTGTAATGTCATCATGTTATGGATTTGTATGCTGTGTGGACACACCTATACTCAACACATCTGTACAGATAGCATGGAGAATTGTGGAATGTAGAAACACAATCAACTTACAGATAGAAAAACTACACAAAACGATAAAAATCCGTAGTTCTGGATTTGGTAAGAATGCCTATTTTGTAATTTAAGCTTACTAATATGATAGCAAATTTGCGAATTTTTATGCTAGTAAGGTAAGGCTAGCAGAATACATTATTATTTATCAATCAATTTCATGATTCACATGTGTAACTTGGCTTAGCTTCTACATTTCTTGTTATATGTTTTCATATTCTTGTAAGAATTTTCAAAAGCAAAACCTTCTTGAATGTTAAATGTAAAAATTGTATTTTCGCGAGTATATAATTCATATTTGACCTGTAGCTTGATAACGTATATTATAGCTCAATTAATACGTCTAGCACGCAGCCCGTTCTCTTGCCAACAGATTGAAGGTTTTCACCATCCATTTTAACTAACAAGTTTTTGTCATTTTATTTTATTTCAATGATATTGAAATGGAGCAATCAGTTGGACTTTAGTATACAAGTAACCACAAACAGATGCATGAATGTATGTAGTTTTAGGCACACTATTCATCCTATTAAAGGGAGTTTTGGACTGAGAATGTAAATGATAACAACAATTTGCAATTAATTTTCTGTGCTCGTTAATGTTTTGACGAATATTTTTAGATTATATTAAGAATATGTATAGGTAATGCTTTAATACAATCTTTGCATTTGAACTGTTGAATTATTGAAGCTATTTGCCTTGAATATGTGTTGTTGATTCTACAAATTATCTTGTATTGTTAAATTTAAAGAAAAACACGTTTTTGAACGATTCCAGCTATGCATCTGAAGAACCAATTCAATCATATGTGTGGCCTTTTTACACGCCCACTTATAATTACATGTTATGGTAAATTATATTTTTTACGTATGTTTATGTAATACTGAAATATAACAGTAACAATCGTTTAATTTGATTTGGAGAATGATATTTTCATGAGCTTCGCATCATCTCAATATTTTTCTGGATGTAGTTTTGTAATAATTGGTCTGAAGCAAACAATTGCCTTTATTTAAAGAGAGGATCCATTTTCATCATGTACATGTATCGCATTATGATATATATTAGCGGAAAATCTTAATCATTTGATAAGGGCTTTCCGTTTTGAATTTTCATCGAAGTTCAGTTTTTATAAATTTTACTTTTCATTATACAAGATTGGTTACATACTTTACTCAAATCAGCAAGTCATAATATATATTTGAATACACTTTTAAATAATATTAAAACAGATTAGAAAATAAAAAAATTACGCACCATAAAATAACATTCAGAGTATCATGAGTATCTTACATTCTTACATTCTTTTATTAGGAGCAGGACACACGTTTTCATTGTTAGGAATTTTCAAGATTTGGTAAGTAAAAACTTAACGTTATCAAACTGTACCCGATGCTCAATTTGATACAAAAAGTGTCTAAAAGGATGATTGACGCCACCAGATATGATTTGGGACAATACATGCCTTAACAGCACAGTTTATGTACAGTTGATGTGCACAAGTGTACAGTTTTGTCCTTTTAAATTTGTTCTCGATCCGTTTCTTATCATTGTTTGTTGAGTTAACTTTACTCATGTAAACGAATAAATTAAAACCTTCCAGTTCCCTATATTTGTGTTGCTCCGTTGAAAGACATAAAGAGTAATCTTTTGTATTGTACTTTAACGATTTCAGAGACATAAGTAACAACTGCTTCATAGTAAGGATTTTTTTAATTGATATTGATCTTGATAAGTTCAAGGCATAAAGCATATAGCATTCAAAAACAGGTAATATTTTAAAGTGGTTGAAACCATTTTGAAGAGCAGATTAATTTGTTTCTGGGAAATCAATGTAAACTTTTAAAAGTAAACTTTATCATTCCATACGATAACGCAAGCCAAATGATGCAATAAAGCATCGTGATTTACGAGCATTCGCCTGATGGACGACCAAGTAATGGCGCGTTGCTTGAAATGTATAGCCATGCTTCATTTTTGTAATCGTACAACTTTAAATAGGTCAAATACAGTAGGCATTTCGTACAAGCAGTGGACAAATAAAGGGCTTTTTCCATGGAGCAACTAGACTTACAAAAACATTTATTTCAATTGTTATAGCTTGAGCATGCGTCATAAGTTGCTTATTATTATCAATCTAGAACAAACAACATACTTTGTAATTTTTTGGGGTTAAAAATGATCTTCATGACTTGTTCAATTGTATTACAGGTACCAAATAGACACTGTTGAGATTAATTTTACATATGTTATAAATGTAAACATAAGTGTTTGCTATGAAACAGACAGATGTGAACTGAATTTGAGAATTCTTACAGATCATGTTGTTGACAGGCAAAAGTGTGATTTTAGAAGTGGTTTCCTTGATAACTGTAAGTTTAATCGGGTAAAATTTGAGGAAATATTCTCTATAAGCATATATTAATTGTATTTGGCCCAACTTCTTGTATGTTAATTATTTCTTTTGGATCATATTTTGGTATCCCGTACAAAGATGTTACCAGTTACCATTACGTGTTCTGTTGTTTGATATGGTGCGAGCACTTTGAGTTACATACCCATTGAACCTTATTTAATGAATATGATTATATGATTTTAACATGAATACACGTCATGTTTTGGTTAAAGTTTTTTGCAAATAGATTTAAGTCGTAATGTTTATTCTGATATATTCAGGTACACTTGAAATAAAATCGAAAGTTAAACAATTCAAATGCCCTAAATCTTAAAAACTAAATAGCCTGCGGTATCACAGAACAGCCTTGTCAATCTAACGTTACCTTATGTGCAATAGCATAATACGTAAACAGGAGGACGTATTTGGCCCCTTATTTTGAAAAAAACGGGTACGCATATTGAAGCCGTTTATATCTATGTTAATTACGTTGATTTATGAAAAGGTTTCTACAAATATAATTTGGTGATTTGTGTGAAGACAGATCAACGGCTATGTCTCTTTGACGTCGAAAAGGTTGTCAACTAAGCGTTTCTGAATTTAAAAGAACATCGCGTTTCAATCAAAATTTATATGAGCAACCTTTTAATCTAAATAGATATTTAACACTCATTCGAAATACATTTTGAAGCAGAATATCTTTTTTTTTTTTGGTAAAGCTCTTGCTTATCTACAAATATTAATGACCAGATCTTTAAATGAGGCTATTTTGACAGTGGGCTGTTTTATGTTAAAAATAAGAAGTTTGAACCTGTAATGTCAAAAAGAAAACACAAAATCAAAATAATATAAATATATGATGTCCAACAAAATAATGAACTTTGTAGATGTCATTTGATAGATTTATAATCTCATTGAATTACATTGGCCATATAAGTGTTTTTATCATACCTTCACCATTTCAGAAGTAAGTTAATGTTTTATATGTTGTGATATATATAAAGATTGAAACAATAAAATATGATTGTATAAAAAAATTTCCTTTCAAAGCTTTCAAACTAGATCAGTGGATAAGTGATAGACCTATTAAATCAAGCGTTATTAATGGTGATGTCCTTGCAAATGAATTAATGGTACACCTAGGCATTGATGGTTTCATTGAAAGTTCAAGTCAGTGTGATATTAACTTATCACCATATAGTGAAGCTGTAAATGGATGGAATAATGGTAATTACATCATATCGACCATAAAACATTTACAGATATATTTATGTTGAAATTAACTACCAATGGTTTTTTTTGTAGTAACATGCTTTCAGTGAGTTTTTCAAGTCCCGTATTTGTGCTCGGTTAAAGCAAGGACAGTGAATTGGTAGTGACTATGCAGCTTTCACTAATTTAACAGAAGATGATTATTTGTGTCCATCAATTTGAAGCAAACTTATTACCTAATTTAATATTGATATTATTTCTTGTCATTAATATTGCGGATATTTTTCTAAGGACATTATCTCCCCTTTAGTGCATTTTCTCATCTGGATCAAACTGCTCTTTTCGGTCCAATGGCAATAAGACTAAATAATTGGCATATTACCCTTTTTGAAAAACCTAATTAATCTATAATATATTATGAATCACTGTCGAACAATTATTCGATTTGTTTCAGGGCAGTGAAGAGCATTAACAAGGTTGTGGCATTAACCAAACATCATATGTCGTCAAAAGTTGAAGTTCAGAAAATAACATTATTTATAATTAATGTCAATGAAACTTTTAGGCAATGCATACCATGTTAAGTGCTATGACCCTTTTAAAAAAAGGCCGTACATTGACCTATAATGGTTTACTTTTATAAATTGTTATTTGGATGGAGAGTTGTCTCATTGGCACTCACACCACATCTTCCTTTATCTTTTCAATAATAAAAAACAAGCAATTAAAAAAAGACTTGATTACGTAGTCACCTTTGAAACTTATTATAATTACACAGAAGGAAGTCAGTTTTACTGATATACTATCTCAAAATGTGGAATAAATCACATATACTTAGTAAACAAGACAAATTGGACTTATTTCAATTTTATGTAAAATGTTTATCAAATGTTGACTCTCATTCGTTTTTCACTTTTGTTTCCTCTACTTCTACATCTGACAAAATACCAACAATAAACATTGTTCAAATTAATGTGTACGGTTATGATTTTTAATAATTGTATTCGAAAAAATAACTAGTGGAACATTATATTTTACTGGAAAATGATAAATACATGTCAACAGCTTATTTAAAGTTTCAAATCAATACAACAAAAATAAAATAGATAAACAAAAATTTAATGAGTAGCTGTTACCTGTGTTAATAGATTTTCTGTGTTTGTAACTGTGACTCTTCCATAATTGCTATCTTGCAATTTGTTTAGTCTATTTAACTCATATGGTGGTATGTTAAAATTCGTCTTCTTATCTATCATTGTCTATGTAAGCCTTGGATTTTTCTCTGAAAAAAAATGCGATTGAAATAATGATATGAGTATATAAATATATTGATATAGGTATGCTGAAATGTAAATGACTAATTACTGTTCAAAAAGGTCATATATTTAAGCGAACATGTCTGCTATTATAACCAGATATTGATCTGAACTAGTGTGTCCAAACCAGAACTTATTCTAATAAAAGGTACATTTTATCTCAAGTTTAAAATTGACTAAAACTAAAGTTTACAAGTTAACAGGACATTAATGATTGATGATTAATGATTGGTGTAGTCTTGTCAAATTGATCAGTCGGCAGGTGGGTTTTTTTCTGGTCACGGTAACCTTCCAATGTCTGGTCTATGGCTAGTCATGCAAAGGTCTACTTCCTAAGACTCGGGTCTAAAAAAGGAAACAAATGTCTTGTTTGAAAATGATAAAGATAACTTGACTTGGAGAGCAGACATAAGAATAATGATACGTGACTTTTTGTGCATGTTAGGAATGCAGTCGTTCATATATCAAGGATTCAAAATTCAGTCATTGTAACATGAATTTTAGGAAAAATTTCAATATTATTATAGAAAGAAGATACTCTAAAAAAAAAATTCATACTATAAAAGCTCAGCAATGTTTTTCTTACTTTTAATGAAATTTACATGATAAGATTGGATGTTGATTTAGAAAATTAGATATCAGACGCTCAAAAAAATCACTGAAATCTTAAAAGGTTCTTTGATGGATCGAGCTTTGATCAGACTGCAATATTGAGAACTCAGATTCCAGTATTTAATTTGTTTGCCAAACTGTATAAGTTTGGAAATACCCGTATTTTCAAATGTTCTAGACTCAATTTCTGCTTACCCTTCAAGATCATCGCGATCAGTTCATGTTTATGGGTATCGTGTTGCTTGGTCATTAGTTTTTTAAGTTGTAGTCTGTAAACTGCTGTCCTTTGTTCGATTAGATTCATTTTGCAATGGCATTATGCTTTAATTTATGAGTTATGACTTTGAATATACCTTTAGTATATTCTATGCAATCATAAATGTCTTTCATATCAAATTCATACTGACTTCCCTCTTTGTCATTATAATTGGTTAAAGGTATTATTTTTTTATTTCTTGATTGTTGTTATTGAATAGTATTCTTTCAAACAATCATTTACAAATCGCAAGAAGATATATTTTGTCATATAGGTTCTTTTTGTTTGCTTTCAGCCTGTCCAAACGACACTGCTCCAGGAACTGTTATGCCGGACAACATCAAATGTTACATGTCAACATCCTGTAATATGATATCTTGCTGTGTATACGTTGATATATTCAGACGTTCATTGTTTGCATCTTTAAAAGTCGATACCTGTCAGTATATGTTGGTAGTTTATTTGGAACATCTAATATATGAAGTTCATCTTTTGAACTACCAATGGGGTAGGAAGTTATATTTTTATCTAAATATCACAATCCAATCACTTAATGTCTGTCTTAAATCCTTGTCGTTTTATACCGTTATAAGCCCATCAGTCTGTATGTTTTTCTGTTTTGCATGCGTCATCAACATTTTGGAAAAAGCTCAAAATCGTTTTAACAAATGTTCATAAAACTTTGGTTATTTGCTCATACCAATACAAGTATTTGAACTTTATGTTTTTTTTAGTTTACGTTCCCCTGTTAGATAAAATGCAAGTTTGTTGATAAATCGGAAATCAGCTTTCAATAGAAATCAATTGTAGGCAAGGAAAGTTCATATTTAAACAACCACTGTCCATTTACACAAAAATACCAGATGACTACTCAAAGAAGATTTACCCTCGTTGATATATTAAACCAACTTTCCTTGTCTATAATCTGTGAAAGAAAGAGAGAAACTATGAACATCAGAACGATCAGCAAGATAAGATATCAAAATTATCAATATTGTTCAATTTTTAGAGTCCTTTATATTGAAGATATTGCCCTTAAATAACGATTTTATCAGTAGTACGGTGGTTAAATATACCTATAATATATCTTGTTTCTCGAAATCAATAAAAGATATAAAAGATAGGCAGATATAGTGGCATAATTTATCAACTGCTCAAACACGGGTTACATTCTCAATTAACTTTTCATAGCCGTTATTACCTGTTAATAATAATTTAGTTTTACCTATGTTCAAAATATTTGGGGCGAATTAAAAGATACTGACAAGTAAAAAAAACCTTCACACAGCAAAAATGATCAGCAAGGTTATGTACACAAACAGTTCAGCATGGCTGAAACTGTAAGTTTTATTCGTATCTGCGAGTTGGGGTGAAATTATAGAACATAGAATGAAACTATCAACAATAAAAGTTATAAGTTATTCTCGTGGTGTTTTGTCTGATGATTGGTCTGTTTCTGTGTGTGTTGCGTTTCGGTGTTGTGTCGTTGTTCTCCTCTTATATTTAATGCGTTTCGCTCGGTTTTGGTTTGTTACCCCGATTTTGTTTTTTGTCCATGGATTTATGAGTTTTGAACAGCGGTATACTACTGTTGCCTTTATTTATAAGAAAGACATGATCAACAGCAACGATTATGTACCTGAAGTCTTTTCTAGCAAACAATGCTAAAATGAAACATTATTCAAGTTGCGAGAACAGATGAGTCGGCTGCAGCTGATTGCAGTTTCGAGACAACATGGAAGCAGTGTCAGCAAGTATATACTCACAATTCAGATTGACTTAGCTGCAAATATTCAAATACATACTTATTCTGATTCTTAATTATCCTGATCATCCTTTCATTGGTTAGTTCCGAAATTTACATTTCGCAAAAGACAAAAAAAAATAATCATTTATCTTTGGATTGAAACATTTCATATGGTAACTTTATCACCAAAATCATTGACATTTCATAACTGCTGTGTGGTCTGTTGTTGGCATTATGATTGAATCGCGTAGGTTATGAGTTGTAATAAATCTTTAATCTTGCATAAAGAAGGATTATGTTAAACTATCCATATATATTCTATAAAATGTAAGAAAATATGTATTCCAACTCTGTCTCATGCAATATTGATGTATTGTTGTTCATTTACTCATGTTTGAATAATTAAAACACTATAATATTTTTCTCAGACAAAGTTGAAGAAGTTCAGCTACATGGAGTTTTCCGACTTGTGTAAGTTTTGTTATTGTAAGATACTCTTATTCTCAATAAAACGCTGTTCTCGGACAATTTATAATTTATTCAAAAAAGATTAAATTGTGTTTGAGGACGCTAGAAAATCAATTAACAGATGACAAATTTTATAAGCATTTGATATTCGTATCTGTTTTCAGTTTTAAAAAAAGTATTTCGCACTCGTGTTATGTAAGAATTTTGTTTTATCAATTCAAGGTCATTGACGCCTCAATTCATCACATTAGAAGTGTTTGATGCTTGAAAGGAACATCTGTTTTGCTTTCATAATACCTCAATGCATCATTAAAAATTGAAAACTACACCGTCTTAGTTAAGTTTCATTATCAGATCAACTACGAATTTTCATTTTATGTCTAAAATTTTCAGTTCAACTCATGTTCATTTCAATTATTCCTGTTGATGTGATTACTCCGATTAATATTTCAGTTACTATGACAAATAGACAGATTATACGTGCAATGGTTAAGCTAGTACACAAATTTTATTGGTCAGCCCTTCTGAATGAAAATAAATCATAACATATCTTATCAAATTGGTGTCGTCTGTCAAAGTCAATTGGTTTTTTTTTTCTCTTCTGTTTGTATTCACAAGAACATTGCGTTTGAAATGGCGAAACTAGTCGCTCGTATTTTAAATTTTGTGTCATTTATCAGCTTTAAGATTATTAATGGATAAAACTCACAGTACCGAACGTAAGTTTAAAATATGAAAACAGAGACTGACAATCATTCTGCACATGTGCAGTCAATAAACAAAAACATATCTGTCAAAGTTTAATGTGACCCTTGTTTCCTTTTTCTATTAATTGTTCTAGCCATGAAAACCTTTATTGGAAAAAATAGACACATGTAGTCCTACTCGTTCTTGTTTAGCTCACCTTGCACATATCATCACTTGGAACCACTCGTCGTCGTCCGTGAAATTTTATAAAGATCTTCTCTTCTGAAAAAACTGGGCTAAATCAAAACAAACCTGGTCTAAATAATTCTTAGAGTATCTAGTTTAAAAAATATATCCGATGACCGCTCTAACCATCTAAGATGGCCGTCATGGCTACAATAAGTCATGAGGGTAAAATGCAGTTTTGAGAAATATCTCTGCAACTAAAGCATTTAGAGCAAATCTGGCTTGGTGTAACAATGTTCCTCAGGTAAAGATTTAACTACGTTGAAATTTTCAGACACATCAGGCAACCTGTTGTTGGTTGCTGCCTGTAAATTGTTAATTTTGAGGAAATTTTCCAGTTTTGGGTTATTGTCTTGAATCTATATAAATAATAAAGATAAACTGTAAGCAACAAAATTGTTCAAAAAAGTGAGATACATGTATACAAATAAGTCAACATGAGCTATTGACCTCTAAAGTCATCTTTTTTACAATTTTTCGTTAATTTTTGTAATCTTTTACAAAAAAATACTTCTCTGGTGAAACTACTAGGCCAAATCATAATAGATAGAGATAACTATAAAAAGCATTAATGATCAGTAAGATCTACCAATAAGCAGCACATAGACCAAAGCGAGCGACACAGGCTCTAGAAAGCCTCTTGTTTTGTTCGGATAGCACGTCTGTGTATACATTTGGATAGGAAGACCTGCATCCCTTTCACAATTTTTTTAACTCACCACAAGTGTGATGCATGTGTTAAGATAAAATCAATAAAAGTGTTAAAAACGTTGAGGGGAAATCTTGCAAGCAGTAATGTCGTGGTTTAAACAACAATATTTTTTTTCTTAAGAAATGATACCAATCTATTGTTTCGATGTTGATTATACTACAGTATTTGTGAACTGTAGATTTAGAGTGAGAAGCATACCCTCTGAGAGTAAATTTTCTGTTGATGCTAATATTAAAGTTTGCTTTGATGCTACAAGTATTACATGCCAGACAAACGTATCTGTGTTGCAAGACTCTGATCTGTTGTACACAGATTGTTCCTCTAACGAAGAAAGTGCTCCGTTTAAAGGTAAATTTATTCAAGCTATGTGTTTTAGGATTAAACCAGATCACGTACAGACTTTAAAAAATAAGCGAAACTTATAGCATACAGTAAGATATGAAAAGCAGCAAAATAACAAATTCTGAATCAATAGAACATAAAAATAAAACGAGACAATAAAAGGTCAGCAGTTTGACAGTGATGAGTTTTAATATGTGACATCATTTTGAATTTGTTAAACACATACTACTTGAATGTGGATACTTTAAATATTTCAATATGTTAAATGAACTCTTTTTTCATACAACCATTGATCAGTGCTACAAAACAAAATTACTTTATAGCTGGTCATCACCTTGACAGTAATGAGTTGTCAGATGTAAGAAATATCTACCTCCTGTTTTCCATACTTTGAAATATGACTGGGGTATACAAGGCTATCTCAAGTACTGTATAATGACTCATTTTTACGTTTGAACAACAAATGGTTACTCTTTATTTCATTGCACACCTACACTGTTAAGATCTTACTACATACTACTTTCCTCTGTGCACCTAAATTTAAAGTAAATACAATTGTAAGAAAACTGAAACATCCCTGATATAATGCCTGTATACATATTTCTAATTTATTCATACATTAAATTTATTTTAGAGATGTTTTACACTGTAATGTATGTGTGTCCATATCATTACAGGAATTTCTTTTGATTTTTGGAAAGTGACTGATTCATCCTTTGTATCAAATGAAGAAGGTAACTTTCATTATGTACTTAGTCTATATAAAAAAACATCTTCATATTATTATGTTTTATATTGATTTAAATTAAAACACATTGTTACCTGCTGTACACCTATTTTTCCCATCTTTATCCATCATGTCTGTTTGTTTTGTTCACATATTGTTGTCAATATTATGGAAGTGTATGCGACTGCCATATGACATGATTATCTCGCTATAAAACCAGGATAAATCCATCATTTTCTACACAAGCAAGTACCTGTTTTAACTCCGTCGTATAAGAGTAGTTTTACATTCGTTTAACGTGTTTGAGATTCTGATTTTCCCATCCGATAGGGATTTTTCGTATCTATATGTAGCTATAAAACAAGTTTAATAATTTTGCATGCTTACAATGCTGTACACGTTTGCACTTTTCTGAAACACATGGAAATTTTTTCTCGAGTGGATTCATTTGAAAGTTCATTTTTATAAGTTTTTTATTTGATTAGTATTATCTTATTTTACATAAGAAATAGACGCACAAATACGAAAAAGAGTTTTCTCTTATCTTATTATACATTTAAAATTAGATTCAGAAATGCTTGAAGAAGTTTAATTATAATTGATATACCATTTCTTAGGTGGCATATTGTATATCAAGTAATGTTTAGTATTTTACAGCATGTTCGGTGTTGATTCCCAATGCGCAAAATGTAGAATGTCAAATGACAAAAAATTGTCAAGGATTACAGTGTTGTGTTGATGCTGAGTTTGTGATAGGGAAAAGAATAGTGTGTACGTCTTTTGAAATAAATGCGTGTGATCAGCTTGATTATAGTATAGAAAGGAAGAAGTGGCAAAGAAATATTCTTACAGGTAATATTTATTTCTTAATACCGCAGGTGTGCATTGAGTTATCACTGAAGTATGATTTGGTTTTATTTAGTGAAATTTACTTTACTAGTTTATATATTTGTGATATATCGACTTTATATAAAGTTTATCATGCTTATACTTACAAATCACACATTTCGTTCCTGGATTTTGATATCTTTATCTTTAACGGGGAGCTTGAAATTAAACAGCCTCCACATATTTATATCTTTTGAACGGATGTTGTAATGGGTGAAATGTTTTTTCATGGTACATGTTACATTTAATGTCAATAACGCTTAACGATGTAAATTCATAGTAAGCGTATGTTTTTGTATATTTTCTTATCGGTATAGGAATAATAAAGGACATTTAAGTTCTTAAACTGCAATATCCTGCAAATAGAAACTCTGTTTCAAAGTAAACAATATGTTGTTATGGTTATAAAATTAAACAGAGTTCGACGCATATTTCTATATGATTTGGTAAAGTAGAATTCAAACCTAATAAATTCAATGCTAACAATGCTGTACATGTTTGCACTTTTCTGAAACACACACGAGGAAAATATGCGACTTAAACTAAGTGATATCAATGTTATATATGTATAATTTAATTTTAGATGTTACGCGTTTTCTGATTGGCTGGCCTTATTTTGTTATCAGCCCATAGACATAATTGTGTCTTGTGACCGTGACATCATCACCGTTTTTTTCTACGGTTTAACATGGAATTTAAAGATTATATTATAAAAAAATAACTGTAATATTTTTTCTGTCTAATCAAAATAACATAAAAAATATACGCGCGTTATTCAGTGTGCACCAAATTTTTTATGTTAAACAGAAAAAATATTACAGTCATTCCTGAATTGATAATTAAAAAAAAAGTTTTATTTTTATCATAATCATAAAATAATAATTTTGAAAAATGTTAACAACGTTTAACTACCAAAATAATGATTGTCCGCTACCATGGAACTCACATGTGTTTTATCATTCAAATTTAATTTTAGAGAAGAATTTAAGTACATGTACTACTTCTATCAGGCAATTTATAAAAAAATTCTGAAACCATACTATATCGCACTCTGTCTGGTTCTTACAAAGAGCAGTGCAATGCCTGAAGCTTGTTTATCATGAACTAAACACTACTATTGTCATACTCTTTGTACCGTTTTTATTAAATCAATATCATGTGATATCTTCAGAGGGAAATATGAGATGTTTCGACCGATAAAATATACTAGAAAATTAACTACAATTAACTCAACCCCATTAATTTATTTGGGTCAACAGCTGTTTTAAGAACACATTGTGGGATTCAATTATGAGCAATTGTCTCCTGTGGCGACTATAGCTAAGGACCTTAAGTATACATCGATGATTGATACTGGCTCATGTCTATAGTATGTATTGTTTGAGTGCAATCAAATCCAAGTCTTTTGTAGCTCTTTATTACTTTTATTCCTTTTATGTTTATTCATATATTTCTCAATCGTATTTATTTTTACAATTATGACAATCTTTTTTTTTTAATCCGCAGATAATGTAATATCTGAAACTATAGGAGACTCATTTCAACTGAATATGAGTGTGGTAAAACATCCAAATGAATATATCTTGACAGCATCTTTACAAGTTCATTATCTGACATCTGGTATACAGACCTTTGAACTTTTCAAAAACATACACCTTAAGGATACATCATGTCCCAGACGGCAGAAAAGGAGAAAACGTAGTACTAATATGTATGTTGAAAAAGTTATGTTTATGTTAATAAATTCGGGATTTTAGCTATTTTCAGAATCATAGTTAAGTTTTAGAACATAGGATTATAATTTTTGCTACAAATCTATGTTATATTCAGTACTAGTTAGGAACTTTAAAATGCCTTAGATGTTTTTATATTAATATTAAATAATTTACTCTGTTCTTATATTATAAGTTACATAGTGTGCTATTTACCTAATACGATATATACGGGTCAGTACAATCCAATTTGGATGAGAGCATCTTAATACTTGGTTTTTAGACTAGTGGCCTGACGAAGTCATGAATTCTTTAATAGTAAGTTTGTTTAACCGTATGCCATTTGTCTTTACAAAAAATATTACAACTTGTTAACTTTAAATGTATTTTAGGAATTTATTTCAATCTTAAATTGGCCGATCCAAGGGGGGAGGGGTGGAGCCCGGGGGTTCAAACCCCCTTTTTTGGACGATCAATGCATTTGAATGGGGACATATAAATGGAACCCCCCCCCCTTTTTTGTCCTGGGTTGGGAACCCTCTTCCCCTTTTTTTAAAATGGCTGTTTCCGGCATCATAAATTCTACATCTGGAAAGATTTTAGATATTTTCTTAATACCGTGTTGACTTATAGAAGGATATAGCATCATTACTAACCGTGTATTTGAAGAAATGAAATGACAAATACAAGGTATCCACGCGGTTGTTTTTAACCAATCATGTTCATAGAAATGTATTGAAGGTACTTAACAAAGCACCGTTTGCACATTGTAAACACGACTGTTTCAGAAACAACGCCTCTTTTGATATACATGTATTTGTTTTGTTTTCTAACTGGATCCCGTATATGGTCTTTATGTGTCATCTCATGGGGATAAACTTTGAAATGGACTAAACAAAATTAAAATAAATATGGTAGCAGCATTGAATTCTAAGGGAGACCAAAATTGTAGGTATGGGCAGTACAGAGCTTACGTTTAATTTAAAACTCTTAGAAAATTGGCAAACAATTGTTGCACAGCCTTATATTTTGACCTTTAAAATAAAGACTGCATATGAGCTTTCCACAAAAAAAGTCAAACTCAATAGTTAAAGTGGTACAGTTTAAGCCGTAAAAGGAGTTCCAATGGGAAATTGAATTGTCTATATTTACAAAAATGCAACCTACAGTCAATTCATTCATACCAGTTGGCCTCCCCCCCCCCAAAAAAAAAACAACAACAGTATAACAATTAAATTCAAATCCATAAATCTATTTATGATTACTATATATTGAGCTGCTAATAAACTGTATGCTTATTATAATTTTCCATTCGAAGGGTAGGGGAATTCATCTTTTTTTTGCGGACTTGACTGTGGTTCCTCTACAGCAGTTTGGTAAAATTTGATGAAACTAATATTGTGCTATCCCTAGTGTTATCAAACACCATTACATGTAGATATAAGTTAATTCAAGTACAAACACGAACGGTCGGTCAGTGATAACTGGTTAGCTGTGGTATTAGCACTTATATTAAAAAAATCTTATGTAATGGGTTCATTGACGTTAAAAATGTTTATGTAAAAGTGAATGAATTGGTAAAATTATATTTTAACTAGAACACACATCCGAAATCGCGGGCATTTAGAGCTTGGTTGAAAGTAGGTAAACTGTTGTGTGTAGAATTTTTATATCATATTTCATGTCTGGAGATTTTCAGAAAAGGTCTCAAAATTCAAAGGAACTTGGAGAAAGGACAATGTGTTTAAGCCCTTTCCCTTTTTCAGTTATATTTTTGTTTACTGTAAAATATTAATATTTTCTCGTTTCTGTAAACTATGAACATACGTATACTATAAATAAAGTGTTTTTGCTATCAATTACCAATTTCAAGATTCTTCTTCACGGGATCACTACTATATAAGAGTCATAACGCGAAAATTATTGTCCTGTCCCCGAGTACTTTTATTAAAATTATGCGAAAGTTTAAAATCGACAGTGTTGTATGACTTAAACATTGGTCTGATGACGGAAACAATATCCGGACGCCTTAATTTTTGTTTTTTCCCAAACAACCAAAACTGAATAGTCATAAGAATAAATGACAAATACGACTACGCATGGTACTTATAGAACACAGAGGCATCATGATGATTGATTTATTGTAGAAAGAAGAGATGTCAAACAAAACGGGGTCTTCTCGTTCGATAGTATATACCTTTCAGTATTTTGATGTGACTGGGTTGAATTAATTGTTAAAGATATAAATGTGTGTTTTGTATCATTTTGCTAAGTAAAGAATTCGTTATCAGGAAATATGTTTTAATTTCAAATTTAGCGCTTTCTTTCATAATTAAATACGAACTGACATACAATGTACATATACAACATACACTCCGGGATTTCTCGTTGCATTGAAGGCCTGTTGGTGATCTTCTGTTGTTGTTATGTCTCTATGGTCGGGTTGTTGTCTCTTTGACACATTCCCCCTTTCTATTCTCAATTTTACCATTATCTTTTTTGAAATTTTTAAGAAAATTAATTGATAATTTTCATTGCGGTGTTTTCAAGTTTCTTTGTTTACTAATATATATTTTTTTCAGGAGAATATGTTCTAAAATGCTGTATTATTGTAAACTATTTTGTTCTATTATATAGCTTTAGTTAATAAATGTTTGTATTTTATGTACATATAAATCGATTACATTTTGTAATTTTATCAGGAATTTTCAAAGTAAAAGATAGTGGTCAATACTGTATAATGTAACAATCTTCGAATTTTGTTTATATTATCTATATTTATCTTTTGCTTGAGATTGATGACAGAACTACAGTTTTTACTTACAGTCTTGACCCAAATAAAATGAAGGAAGGCTTAAGAATATTGTCAGGACGCCAAGCACCAGAAAACGATTATACGGACTTTTTAAGAGATGTTAAAGAAACCGAGGTATTAATATCTAATTTCCAAAATTATCTGGACATGTCACATAAAAAAGAGAATGTTTCTTTGTCCTTTATCATATGATCCCTAATTCCTAAAATTATTCACTGAAAATATTGCCAGCTAAAGCAATATGATTTATCCTCACATATCTCTTAATCATTGGTTCTCTTTTTGATTAAAAAAAATAATGTCAGGCATAAAAACAAAAGTAATGATTCAACGCTGCTGTCATATCTTCTGTTCTCTTTTCATTTTTTTTTAAAGCAAAGATTAAACTATGTAAACGTCCGATTTGTTTATTGGTTTTTTGATTACCGAAAAATATTGTCAGCTAACGCCATGCTTAAACTATACTAACTTACCTTCGGTCCATTGATTCGGTGGTTATCTTGAAATAATGCCTTTAATCGAAAGGCTTATCAATGCTAAATAAAGTCATGCGAGAAATACCAAAAGGACATGCGAACTCATAAGTTGAAAAAAAAAAAGACCATGGCAAAACAAAAGAGACAAAAAAAATAGTACACAAAACACAACACAGAAAGCTGATAATATATCTTCTGTTGGCTTCTTCTGCCTCAGTGGGCTGTAATGTCAGCATTGCAAAAAATAAAAATGCTAAAATATTTTCCATCACCGTAGTCGCAAGAAAGTAATGTCAGTTATGTAAACGTTAAAAATATATTTTCTTTTTTTTATATGTTTGTTTGAAATATATTTTGACAATATGTAGACTTAAATCAATGTATATTTAGACATAATCTCTGATTATTCATTCGTTTATGTGATTTCCTTGAGAAAAAAAATCAGACACATTTCAAATCTTTCTTAAGACATGCTTGAGTTGGTGCATAGTTCATCACAAATTAGAGCTGGAATGTAAGCTTCAAAGACATATAGGGATTGTCCTCACTTATTAGTGGTTAGGTTTCTATCTTATGATGAAATGTCAAATATGGGAGGCATTTAGGATGTTATCAGATGTAAACAAAATCGGGCATTCAAAATGTGTCTCGTAAATCCATAAGTTTTAACTTTGAAACAAAAAATATTATTGAAAGGTTATGTAACTCTTTTCGACGTATTTATTTTTAGCTCACCGTTCGTCCGTCGTCGTCGTCGTCGTCCGTCTGGTGTGAACTATTTCAAACAGCTTCTTCTCAGAAACTACTGAACCAATTCCAACCAAACTTAAGCTAAATTATCCTTAGGGTATCTTGAATAAAGTTTGTGTTCTATTTTCTGTTTCGTAAAAAAACATGGCTAAAAATAGAACATAGGGGTAAAATGCAGTTTTTGCCTTATATTTTATAAACCAAAGCAAATCTGAAATGGGTTAAAGTGTAAAAATGGTGAAGTTCTATCAGCCCTGAAATTTTCAGATGAATCTAATAACCAATTATTGAGTTGCTGCCACTTAATTGGTAATTTCAAGGAAATTTTGCAGTTTTG
Source organism: Mytilus galloprovincialis (assembly GCF_965363235.1). NCBI lineage: Eukaryota > Metazoa > Mollusca > Bivalvia > Mytilida > Mytilidae > Mytilus > Mytilus galloprovincialis. The sequence continues at coordinate 31,462,767 of NC_134844.1, forward strand.
GGTTAATATCTTGAATAGTATTAATGATAAAAATAAACTGAAACAGCAAGTATGTTCATTAAAGTAAGATCCACAAATCAGTTTAATGACCAACATTGTCAATTGACTCCTCAAAGAGTTATTGCCCTTTAAGGACAATTTTACACAATTTGTTTATCATGTTTTCTAACTTTAAAAAATCTTCTCATCTGAAACCACTGAATCAATTTTAACTTAACTTAAGCTGAATGATCCTAAGGATATCTAGAATAAAGTTTATGTTTTATATTCTGTTTCGTCAAAAACACGGCCGCAATGGCTAAAAATAGAATATAGGGGTGAAATGCAGTTTTTCGCTTATATCAAAAACCAAATCAGTTATAGCAAATCTGAAATGGGTTACAGTGTTAATTAGGTGAAGTGCTATCAGTCCTGAAATTTTCAGATGGATCTGAAAACCCACTATTGGGTTACTGCCACTAAATTGGTAATTTCAAGGAAATTCTGCAGTTTTTGGTTAATATCTTGAATAACATTAATGATAAATATAAGTTGTAAACAGCAAATATGTTCAGCAAAGTAAGTTTTTCAAATAAGTTTATATGACCAACATTGTAAACTGACCCGAAAGAGTTATTGCCCTTTAAGGACAATTTTAAATAATTTGTTTATCATTTACTTTAACTTTAAAAAATCTTTTCCTCTTAAACAACTGAACCAATTCCAAAACTGCATTTTCAAACACTTATTAATAAACATTAAACAAAAAACAAAAAAACTACGATGAAATTGGACACTTAAACTCTTAAATGAAAGATATAAGCCTAAAAATCAAGGTGAGCTATTCAGGCTCTTGTGAGCCTCTTGTTTTGTGACAAAAATCCCTATACATAAAATGACTACATTCTAAAATATGGCACTACATAATATACTAATAATTTTTTTCAAAAACAATAATCTTTCATGAAATCATCCTAAGTTGATGTCCGTTGAATACAAAAATTGATGGCAAACCCAATGTTTTAAAACACAACTGTCTTAGCTGAGTACATAATGTCTGAAATATTTGTTTTAATCTATACTTTCATACATTTCAGAATCAAAAGAAACGCAACAATTTTAGAGAAACATTTATTTCTGAAAATGACAGAAAGACTGGTCCAAGGTCTTTACTTAAAGCTCTAGGGGGGAAAAATCCAGCAACAATTCCATTTGCTGACAAAGATGCACATCATAATCCTGTTATTGGAGGTAAGCCAAGGTTGAAATATTTCACGACAACTATATAGTTTGGGTGGGTTGTTTTTTTTTTGTGTTGAAACGGCATAAAACATACATCAATCAATCAACCAGTTCAATATTACATTGTTAAAAATAATTTCTGTTTGATAAATTGCTGTGTTGAAGACCCATTGATTGCATTCGGCTGTTATCTAATCAGTATTCAAGTTGTCGTTTCTTTGAACTGATTCCCCAATTTCATTCTAAATCTTAATACTGACGACTTAACTTATCTTGGTTTTGTACTTTCAAGATTTATTTTAAAAAGGTGTTTTACATAGAGTAGTGTTAAAGGTTTATATAGTTCTGAATCTAAATATAGATAATCCATTTTTATTAATGTCCAGATCAACTAATTACAAGGATGTTGAGTGGAAGGACCAGGGATCAGAGGTGGCGTAAAAATCAACCATTTACAGTTGGTAAAGGGTTAACTAATGATGGAATCAAGTTGTTAGGCAATAAACTGGCAGACATGTCTCTTGGCGACCTAGACAGTATATTAGATAACAAGAACGTCAATCCATTAGAGGTCTCGAAACTTACAGATGAAATTAAAAATTTCACAAAATCGTCGGTAATAACTTAATTGAAACTTACTTTTAGTATATAAAGCAATATGTTTGATAGGGACTTACTATTGATTAATAAAAGAAAATGATTGTAAACATGGTAAACAGCTGATATCTTTATTTTGCAACATAAAAAAAATTTACAAGCATAAACTATATTGACTATAACAAAAACATCCACATTTTAGTGATAGTTTTTCTTCTATAAAATAAATCAGGATGATAACTATACTATGAATGACTATAATGGTAAGACGCCTGCGAAAACGAAAAACAACAAATCAGGATAAAAATTGATAAAATGTGGACATTTGATGACTGGTGACATCATAAGCATAAAAAAAGGTTTTTAACAAAATCCAAATAATACAGTATTATCTTGTGAACTTTATTTTAAATTGAAATCATACGTTCCACTTTGGTTGATTTGGTTCTTTTGATATTGAGTCCTTACTGTTGTTGCCAGTATTTATCGTTATCCTGATCGGATAAAAATCAAAGACTTTCTCTCATCACTTTGCGTCCGTCGTCCGTCGTCCGTCGTCGTCGTCCGGCGTCGTCTGTTAACTTTTACAAAAATCTTCTGCTCTGAACTACTGGGTCAAAATTAATAAAACTTGGCCACAGTAATCATTGGGGTATATAGTTTAAAAATGTGTCAACCATCCAAGATTGCCGTCATGGCTAAAAATAGAACATAGGGATAAAATGCAGATCTATCTGCCCTGAAATTTTCAGATGAATCGGACAACCCGTTGGGTTGCTGCCCTTGCATTGGTAATTTTAAGGAATTTTTGCTGTTTTTGGTTATCATCTTGAATATTATTATAAGTAGAGATAAACTATAAACAGCAATAATGTATAGCAAAGTAATACCTAAAAATAAGTCAACATGACCAAAATGGTCAATTGACCCCCTAAGGAGTTATTGTCCTTTATGAAATTGAGAAAGGAAATGGGAAATGTTTCAAAGCGACAACAACTCGACCATAGAGCAGACAACAGCCGAAGGCCGCCAATGGGTCATCAATGTTCAATTTTAAAGTAATATGTACAAACACATCACCATCACCAAAACACAATTTTGCCATGAATCCATCTGCGTCCTTTGTTTAATATTCACATAGACCAAGGTGAGCGACACAGGCTCTTTGGAGTCTCTAGTTGAAGACTTGCTTTTAAACTTATTTTTCACAACTTTAATTTCAGATGGCAGACAAAATTTCAAAAATTCTAGGTGGTGACGTAAAAGAGTTTTTAAAATCCTTTGATCGGATTCTGAAGGGACAATTTGAACTCCCAAGACTGGAAGTCAATTTTGTGCAATTTTATTTCGGTTATCCATTCGCTGGCATTATGTCTTTAGGTTTTGGTAAGTATTGGTTTCATTACAAAACAGTTACACAATAGTTACTTATATATAATTTTTTTTTTTTGGTTTATTTTTTTTTTATTAATATAATGACATACATTTTATTGTACACTGTACTTAGTTTGGGAACATAGATGTTTTCTTGGTATAAAGTTGTTTCAAATTTAATATTCATCTAAAAAAAATTAACTAGCCTTCCACATGTTGTAAATAATTGTGTTTTAAAAAAGCATTCTAGAAAGATCTGCCTTGTTGTTTAAATGTTTAGATCGACAAAGTTATAGAAAAATGAATTGCATTAACATTTCAACAGAAGAATAGAAAAGAACTAAAAAAAAATTATCAACTATAGACATAAAACTAGGAGATTGAAAACTAAAACACAAACAAAAATTCCGTTAAATTGGTCAAATTAGGTTCATCTCCGAGGTAAGAAACCGGATTCAAAGCTGAATGTTAATGGTCCCGAGCGAAATCTTTACGCAGTGTCGGGCAACACAGAAAGATTTATCTTGGCTACTACAAGTAAGGTTAGCTACATTTACAAGCATAATGGGCTAGTATGACATTTGGGATGCATCAGCCAATGCTGTAAAAACATATATCAGTTTTAATTGATTTCCCCTGTTTGAATTTGCCTTTGGGTTGTTTTTATACCCCCGCTTCAAAAAAGGGGGGTATACTGTTTTACCTCTGTCTGTCCTTCCGTCAGTCAGTCCGTCCGTCCCATGAATATTTTTCGTCGCATTTTTCTCAGGAACTACAATACAAGGATTTCTGAAATTTGGTTTCAGGATTTATATAAGTAAGCTATACCGTGTGATGCGTTTTCAGATTGATCACTTGACAACTTCCTGTTTACCGAACACTTGCATATTTTTACACTATTAATATTATTCACGAAATTACTTCAAACAAAGATGCTAATTAAATCAATTGTTGTAGTTGATAGTAATCATTTACCCATATCGTAAGTGAACAGTTTGTACAAGAGTGCATCAGAGTTTTTTCTGTGATTGTTTTTATTTATATATAGAAATGTAATAGAAGCTCATCAATGATTATTTCTTACGTTTTTTACGCCAAACACTCATTGTGTCTACAAAGTTTAAAAGCATGTATAACCAAAATATCGTACGCCTACATATTTTGCCGAATACAGGTAATTTGACAAGATTGGAAAATTCGTTTTTGAGTATCTGCTCTTGAATATGAATGGTTGATTGTTTATCTCTGTTGAACCTATCTGATAATTGCAACTTAAATATGATGAAACAGTGATTTTTAGCCGGAATCAACCCAAACATTACTTTGCTAGTAATGAATAAAGAAAATGAGTGAAAAACAAATACTGGTAAATATGAAAGAAAAATTGAGACAGAAACTTTCAGTTGTAAACAAAACACAGGTGTAATGCAATCGCAGATACTGACATGACGAAAACAGAGAGCCTACTCGAACAAAACCTCGGTGAATACTCTGAGGATCAAACATTCAACAACAAACTTCTTAGTTGTAAAATAGGCATACCACCAACACTAAACAGTCTTATAATAAAATTTGAAAACCCAAATGAAGAAATACATGGTATCAAAAATGATGTATACGCCAACGATAGCATTAAAGACTAATGCTACAGACACTGAAGATCAACCAACTATAAAAGCCGGTCAGAAATCAAAACACAAAATTTACTACGGAACTAAATCTAATGAAATCATATTTGTACGTGGTACATTTAGAAACTAGACTTGATTGTCAACAAAGTAAAATAGCAAATCCGGTTAAACGTAGCATGAAGGAAAATGCTTTAGTAATAGGGGTTCATGAACGAAAAGGACGAAAACGTAAACGCGAATGTTTTCAAAATTACTGAAAATATTGAAATTGACCGAGCCCACAGAAAAGGGACCAGGACACATGAAAACAGCTACCGTCTTAAGTTGTAAAATCCCATGATTGCAATGACCAGAAGAATGTAAAAAGCACTGCACGCAATATAGGCAAACAAGGTTAAGACTTACTAACTGGCATATACATAACTCAACAATTTCCAGACGATTTGCGTGAAAACAGAAAAAGACTGTTACAAAACCAAAAAGAGTATAAAGAAATAAATGTAGACACTATAATTAAAGGCAATAGTCTATTCTTTAGTAACAGTGGAACCAAAAACCAGTACTCATAACCACTATTCTCATTTTTGGGGCACATTCAGTTCATCAAGTTCAATTTCTCAATTGCAAGAACAAAGATATAAATAAAAACATGAAAACAAATGATTATGGACTACATCAGTATTCGTCAGTACCAAACTCAAACCAGAAACGCATAAGTCTAATATATCCACACCATTTCCATAAGTTTTAGGAAGAAGAGACTTTATTGGACTGTTTATGTAGTTTTTTGTAGTATACCATTACTCAATTGGCCAAAGCCAAACCATAGTCCTTTATAATATCACTATGTTTCCTGGAACACAGTCTGCTCTTGGAAACAAGAACTAAATGTTGTTAGAGCTTAGATTGATAAAACCTTAAAAAGGCATCGACGAACAAGCGTATAAAAAACTTCAACGATCCAAACAACTTCAATTACCGACAACAAAAAAAATGCTAGTTGAAATAAGAAAGATATCAATTATAAAAAGAAGTCAAAACAGCTAACTGTGTGTAATTATTGTAGATAAAGAACCAAAATAAAGTTGCAGAAGAATTTATAATTAAATCTTGTAAACCCACCATAATAGTGGTCCCCAATCACCTATCACCTCTCCATATGAATACATAAAGCAAATCTCAAAAATTGAATAAATAGAAGGGTGTCACTGGCTATCTTGAAAACATCTTATACAACTGTATACCAACTGTAAAATCGTGAGAGCAATATCGCATGAATTTATCATGAAACTTATGATATGTTATACATAAACATTGAAGCTAGGTAAGCCTTTTCAAATAGTTTTGTCGATGTACATTTGCATAAATAAAAGTTGTAAAATGTAAGTGAATAGTTATCAAAGGTACCAGGATTATAATTTAGTACGAAAGGTTTTTTTTCACGAGCAGTTTGATCAATCATGTCTACTTTCGAGCTAATTTGGTGGTTCTATCTATAACGTAACGATTTACTTATGATGGTAATTTTTTTAATTTTTTGAACCATTGAATCCATACATGTATTTTAAGCCCCAGTCACACTAGACCACGATCACACAACACTCACCACGATCTAAAATAAATTAAGATCGTGGTAATACCGCAGTCCAACTAGTCCACGATCGCACTACGATCTGTGAAAAAAGGCAAATTTTGACGATCGTAGTGCGATTGCAGTTAGGTTTTTATATGGTCGTGGTGAAGCTTTCAGGATAGTGATGAGTGTGGCCAACTTTGAACATGTTCAAAAACATCGTGGTGCGGTCGTGGCGAAATCATGTTGTAGTAGAAGCGTAGTGAGAGCGCCGTCAAGTCATTGTAAGATCGCAAAGGTCGCTATACCATCGTAGCGAGAGAGTAGCGAAAGCGTGATTCTATTCGGAGAGACTGCGCTACAATCTCACTACGACCATCACGTTCTCACTCCGACCCATCTTGTGTCCACTACAACTATACCACGTTAACACTCAGCTGTTCAAGACTATAGTACGATTCTAGCACGCCCATGTCGTCCTCATCGCACTCTTCTTACGACCTGACTACGCTCATCTTACGACCATCATGCATGTTCATTGTCATTTTCACATGCAATATATAAAAGCTCTCCATATTTTGTTTGTCCGTCTGAATTTTGGACCTTTTGTCCTTTTTTCTCAAACGGCTCAATCACACTTGAAATATCTGTGTCATCCCTGCTATCGTTCACGTAATCATCGTCATTTGAGCTTGATGGACCAGAAATAGGTTGTGATTCAGGTTGCATTGGTCGGTCCGACATCTCTGCTAGATCAGGATTTGTTAATATCAGGGTTCCCTTTGCCTCTACATCTGCTCCTACGCCCACGTCCATGTGATCTGGTAGATTTTGGTGATATGACTGTGTTGTTTCCAAAAATCTACGATTTTCTCATCCTCAATGCGTCCTCACTACGATTATACCCCGATTTATCCGATTACAACACGATCTTACCACGCTACTACTGCGATTATAGCATGCTCTTACCACGGTTATACTACGATCATACCACGTTCATACCGCTACCTTACCACACTCCCAGCAATAACGTCAACACCGTTTTCCATATTAATACTTTATCGTTCCTTCTATTTCTGATTGATACGTAGAGTTTCTCTGAAACAACTCAGTCTTGCAACCAAAATTTACGTTATGGCAATGGTAGAGGTAGAGGGAGATCGGATAGTAACGAATCATGATCCAAAAGATATATGTCGGACCGACCAATCCTACCTGTGTCACAAATTATTGCTGGTCCATGAAAATGGTATGACGATGCTTTAGTAAATGATAGTAGGGATGACACAGATGTGTCAAGAATGATTGAACGGTTGGAGATAAAGGACAAGAGGTCCAAATTACAGACAACCAAAGTTGAAGTGCTGTAATAAATTTTGTATGACAACGACAATGAGTATGATGACCGTAGTATGAACGTACTCGGGTCGTAAGAACAGCGTGCTTAAATAACACTATGGTCTTGAACAGCTGGATATAAACATTGTATTGTAGTAGTGGAAGCGTGTTTGGGTCATTGTTAAAATGTGATGAACGTAGTGAGGTCGTAGCGCTGTCTCCCCGACTAGAACGCCCTTCCGCTACGAAATCGCTACGATGGCACAGCGACCTTTTGCGATCTTACAACGTCCTAACTGCGCTTTCATTACGCTTCTACTACGACCTGATTTTGCCAAGACTACACCACAATCGTTTTGAACATGTTCAAAGTTAGCAACACTCATCATGATCCTGTAGACCTCACCACGACTATAATACGACCTCACTGCGATATGCAAATCGCACTACGATCGTCAAAATGTTTAATTTTCACAGGGATTATGATCTAATGACACTTCGGTATTATTGTACATTTACCAGGAATCCATATCGTACAATCGACAAATATTATTTCATTCGATGTCAGTGAATCCACAGTTTTGGCTCCTTATCAACTTTTAAGTTTTGTTGCCGAAGTTTGTTCATAACAAAGATAAACCATAAACAATAAACACTCACATGTGAGCATTTTAAAAGCACTTGTGAAATACGTAAGGGAGAGCGAATTTTAAATGATTTAGTGGAATTTTAAGCTTCTTAATCGTTTAATATTTTCCTTCAACGATTGCATGAAAATTGAAACATCTTGTTTAACTCATCTGTGACTTATATTTTTTTTCTTCAAATGAACTGTACTTAAACTAAACTATTGTAAAACCGTTACTTAAATGTATGCTTCTTTCAAAAGCAGATTGTGAGCTGGAAAAAACGTTACCCTATATTTTATTTAATTTTTCCATTTATTATAGGTTAAAGTTTATTTATAGAAAAAAATAGCGAAATCCTAGATTGAAAAATAAATTTAATTAATACCCGCGAGCTTCCTTAATGAGAAAGTGTGGCAAAATATTTAGTTGGTTTAACATTTTGAAAAAATCATGTAGAGTGTATATGTACTAGCAAACAGGAAGTTGATGACATGAAGATAAAAAAAAACATTATATTTTAAAATTGATAACTATCAAGCTGCAAAGCTATTTTTGCATTTTATTCTGTTATATGAGAAATGACGGAAGTAGTTGGTAAAGCAGACAAAACATTGACTGATGTACATACAGAAGAACACAAGGCCGGACAATGTCAATACATTATAACTCCCACTTCAATAGTGAAAGAAACATGAATAAAAAAAGGCTTCATGGAGCTTTTGTCAGTCATCACAATTTAATATTCTAACGTTAATATATTCCTTTAACAAGTGTTTACTGTGTATGTCATCACAGTGTTTCCCTTTACACTTGCGCTATGCAAGTGCCAGAATTATTTTACAAAATGGTATCTTGGATAGTGATGATTCGTGTTAAATTGGCGAGGCAAGTAAATATTAACATGGCATATTTGTTAGACACGGGTACACGATGGGGAAGCTAAAATGCAATGGTCTGCGCCGAAATTCGATGGTTCTTTATCAATTTGTTATGGTCCTTTCGCAATGGCTAGCTAACAATGTAAAACTTACCCATATGCAATTTTTATGATACGTAAATGTAGATTTTTTTGATAGCATGTTAGGTTACATTCGTTATTGTCTTTGTCAGTTCTTAATAACTGTTGCATACTAGATTAGTGATCGGTCGTTTTTAATTTCCAAATGTGCCATTCTGCATTATCTTTTCTTTGTCTCTGTTAATATTTCCTAATTTATCGTAACATTATGATTGTTATAACGAAAGTCTGTTTGCGGACCCGTGTGTTTTCATTCGTCTCATTTTTAGACTTATACCTCGAATTTGACATACACAGTCATCTCAGTACCAGAATCTATGACAAACGAGACGACTTTAATTTTGAAATTATCAATTTCCCTCATCTTAGTAGTAATATACCAACTTCACCTGCATAAGGAATATACATTTCCCAACTTATTAGGTATTCAAGAGCTTGCAGCTCCTATTCAGACTTTGTAAAACGTCACCAGTGTCTGAGCAGAAAGTTGATGAACCAGGGGTAAGTCAAAGAACGTCTCGTCCTTTTTTTAAAAAGTTCATTGGAAGATACCCAGAGCTCGTTGATAAATATTCCGTATCAACTTCACAAATAATACAAGATGGTCTAGAAGTATAGATTTTGCGTACTGACGTTGGTTATCATTTTAATAACGTGTTATAGTATCATTTTATTAGTCTTTATTAATATTACTTGTACTGTTAAGTCAACTTTTGAGATATTCTTTTGAATTGGCTCTGTGGTAATATAAAAACATCATACTTTGAACGACAAATTATTTCATTTACTTAAATTACTCTTACTTATTGATCTTGACATACTATGAATGACAAAATTATTTTATTCAACAATAATACTTTTTCTGTTAAGTCTGTTTTTATGTTATACATTTGACGTGATACTGTACGTATGTATCCGTCATACTTTGAACCACACATTATTTATTTATTATTATTACATTTACTGTTCAGTCTGTTGTTTGTTATATCAACTTTACGTGACTATGCTAGTATGTATGTCTTCATACTTTGAACGACAAAATTATTTTTATGTCTACCTGTGCGAATTTCAAACGCGCAATTTTACACCAGCAATGAAAACCTTCTATCCTTTACGGGTAGACTTTATATAGATAAATTAAGTGGTATAAGAAAAGCAAAATGAGTATATTAAATTTTATGTATGCCTTTTTGTGCTTCTTCATTACATTTGTTATTTTTATAGTGATGCAAGTATGTATGCCTTTATACTTTGAACGACAAAATTATTTTTATGTCTACCTGTACGAATTTCAAACACGCATTTTTACACCAGCAATGAAAACCTTCTTTCCTTTACGGGTAGACTTTATATACATAAATTAAGTGGTACAAGAAAAGCAAAATGAGTATGTTAAATTTAATGTATGCCTTTTTGTGATTCTTCGTTACATATGTTGTTTTATAGTGATATTAAGATGATAACACAATATTGACTGCTGTACCCCTATTTTTGACATTTTTACTTTTTGAGTATGTTTGTTTTGTTCATACATCGTTGACAATGTAATGGAATGTGATGTGACTGTCCTACAAGTGAGAGGTTTAGCTAGCTATAAAACCAGGTTCAATCCACCATTTTCTACATTAGAAAATGCCTGTACCAAGTCAGGAATATGACAGTTGTTATCCATTCGTTTGATGTGTTTGGACTTTTGATTTTGCCTTATGATTTTTTATTTTCCTTTTTGAATTTTCCTCGGAGTTCAGTATTTTTGTGTTTTTACTTTTTTCAAAGAATGTCACGATCACTCGTACATGAAAAAGGAATATTTTATAGTTTCAATGCAAATCAGAAAAAATCCATTTATTATACTTCTGTGAAATGTTTTTGCTCTGACAGAAATTGACTCAATATAGGTATTCAAAGTTCAGTTTTGTACATTGTCTATTGTTTCTGTTTCAATCTGTTTGACCCGGTATTCAGAATCAATGAAACGTTATAAAAGAACGGCAACATTTTTTTTTATACCTACTCATGGTGGCAAATGCAAAATTGCCATAACAAGGACTCATTTATGTTTTTGCAGAACAGCCTTTCATAGGCAGAACACAATTTCATAATTTGTATTGGGGAGGGCTTATTTTATTTGTTCATGTTAAATAGCTGTTATTGCCAGTGGGGAATTTAGGTGTGAGTACAAAATTTCTTACTTTGTTATCTCCACTTTTCTCGATAACAATCACAATCTATTTCTGAAGTTTTATTGTAGCATATTACCAGGTAATCATCACGATTACAAATATATTTAAAATGCAATACAGTGTAAAAATAGTAAATATTGATTGATATGAAAATTTCAGATATCGACCCCTTAGTTCACAGTCTTCTACATATGCATTCTTGTTTTGAGTTTTCTAAAATACATGACTATTTTTGTAAAGATGTTTCAATATTCTGACTCGAAAATATTTCTTTTTATTATCAAGTGGTGATCAAAGCAAATATTGAAACTTTAAAAATTTTAAAAGTTGAAGAGCAGTTTACCCAGAATAGTATAACAAAAGACCATTAAAACCGACAATGAAACACATGTTTCTGGTATAATCTTTAGGTTTCAACAGTTTTAATATGATTGTCAACAAACATGACTTAGATATTAGTTTACCCTGCAACTAAGCATATAACAATAACATGTACATTATACATTCTGAGCAATCAGAGGTCTAGTAGTAAGTCCTTAAATTGTGAACTTTAGTTAAAGGTTGTTTTAATGATCTACTTTTATCTTATTGGATACAAAAATAACAAGACCTTATTTACACTCAGCGTTACATTATTATATTGCGGTGTCTGACAAAAGATCCATGAAGCCTCTCTTTCATTCATGCTACTTTAACTCTCATAGTGGGAGTATAAATGCAATGACCTTGTCTGTCCTTGTGTCCGTCTGTATGCGCATCGGTCAATTTTTCGTCTCCTTTAACAAATACTTCCGTCATTTCTCAAATAACAGAATAAAATAGCTCAATTGTTATCTGCTTTAAAATCTAAGATTTTTTTCAGATTTTCAAGTCATCAATTTCCTGTTTGCTGAATTTTTCAATATGTTGAATCAACTTATTTTAATGTTTATGCCACACTTTCTTATTAAGTGCGACTGAATATATTGAAGCTGACGACGGGTGATGGGTAGAACATCGTAAACCAATTAGATCTGTGTGACACCTACGTCCTATTTTTTATCATTTAGATTCTCGAGTTATGGTACGCACAGCACCCGATTTTGTTATGACTTAGTATATCAAATCATATGTTTGTTGCTTTATTGTAAGCTACTTGCTCATTTGTTCACTTTTCTTGTCCAGTTATCCAACAAATATGTTTGTCACACTTTTCTAGTTAATTTAAATCATAATGACAGTTGGCTAGACTGCCTTAATCTTGTCAACAAATATCTATTTGTCCAACAATTTTTCGTCACATTCATCTGTCTACTGCTTAACAAAATAAATCAGGTGCATTATATTGTTGATTTTACCAACCAGTTAACATTTGTTACCCCCTCTGACTTCAAACCTCTATTCTCATCTGTATGTGGATGACACCAGCTTTCCAGTTCAAAGATTATGGTCAGCAACATAAAAGTTATGATTTGTTATATTTGTGCTCCTTTTGGATATTGTTTATTCCTTGATATATAAGTATAAGTTGGGTATACTTCCCAAACAAAATTATGTGCATTTTTGTTTTTATTTGCTAAAATAAATTTGTCTTTTTTTGTTTTAAGAATTTGGTTGTGGTGCATACTGGGGCATCAAGTTCAGGGGTGAAGCAAAAATTTTCAACATGACTGCTTTTGCTGAAATTGAACCATATACAGGCCTTTCTGTTTATGGAGATCTTAGCCTTTGCATTACAGTTGTCTGTGGTAGGCTACGACTTGAAGGAATGATAATGGAATTAGGATTTCCAGTCGGAGCTGAAGTCACATTTAATAAGTTTCCTATCAATGTTGGGTAAGTGTGTTTCTATCGTTATTCTACAAAATGTTTGTAGATATTTGTTATCACTACTTTACGATAAATATGCACTGACGGGTTGACATATTTCCTGTACATCCATCATTTACAGATTCATATAAGAATCAATAATATATATGTATGTATGATTTAAATACCTTTTGAAGGAATATTTTTAATTAATGTAATAGAATACTTAATCATTTTTCTCTGTAATTTTATTCTAAATATTTGTTAAACTTCATGTATGTAAAATTGAGAATGTAAAATACAATGTGTAAATTTACCCTTGACAACGTGATACCTATATTAAAGAGAGCTTGTCTGATGTTGATGGCAGTTACCCCTAACAAAAATTGGGTTGTTCTTGGTCTGTTGAAAATAGCTTTGGAAAAGCAAATGTATTCAATTAATAAGAATCGATTTACAGAATGAATGTTTAAATGAAAATATTGTCAAATACTTTTAACACAATGATACATAACGATATTGCAATGCATGATTTTATTTATTTCAGAATATATATGCATCTAAAGATGATTCCTATTCAGTTTAGACTTTCTTTATTGGTAACAGTTGAGATACCTGTACCCTTTTTAAGAGCTAGACTAGTGCTTTTCAGGAAGGACTTATGGGCATATTCAGCACCAACTATCAGCGCTAAAATAGTGGATACAAGAAAAAAGGAAAACGACAACTCACCACCACAGATAACTGACTTTGTGGATGGTCTTTTTAACGTAATTTATCTGGTTAATCCTGTTCAGCATCAATAACAACTTTATATATTCAGCATTAAACTATTGTAGGGATCGTTTCTGTCCAACTCGTTGGCAGCTCTACAAAGAATATCCACACAATTGATTCCATAAAGAATCATTTCTTTTTCTAATTTCGGTCACAAATGTTCTAACGCGTCAATAGGAGACTGTGACCAATTTTGTGTATTTAACTGATACTTAGCCTTTGGTTGGCAGTAAATATCAAGATTCATTCTAAAGTAATAGTGTTTCTGTCACAAATTACTTGGTTAATTTTTCATTGTATCTTATGAAAATCTGACAAAGCTATTTACTGACAATATATCAAGTGCGAAAGTATTTTCATCAAAAGTCAGTATCCAGAGTATGTAATATGATGTGATGCGTTTTTACCTCCCTTGTATCTTAAGCCCTTGCACCCTTACAAAATTTAATCCCGGTATCTCTGATGAGTTTAATTAATTCCCTGTGACATGAAAGGTATCAATAGTTAACAAAATTTAATTCGCATGTAGGATTGTATAATGTACCCCGTGAAAATAATGTCCACCGATCATAATGAATAGTAAATACTATACAAGTACAATATTTACGTATGTTCTCCTGCGCTATGCTCATACGAACGTTCATTCGTCCGTTTATTCGTTCGTCCGTTCGTCCGTCCGCCTGTCCCGCTTAAGGTTAACCATTCAATGAGACATCCGTGTACTATGGACACATTCTTGTTTTAATATATATACATGTCTTTTGATAAAAATAAGTAACAAATGCTGTATAGTATTATCTTACTTGAAGGACACAATCTATTAACAATTACTACGAAACATTTTCCTGTGTAGGTGGATCATATTCAATAACCGTTGCTGTAAAATGCTGTCCCACCTAGGATACAATATGTCATGGTAATGGACATTTGTTAATACCCCAAAACTAAATTTTATTTTTCCTGCTTCTCATAATAAATATATATATTAAAGGTCTTCACATTTCTATTTATACTTTACACGCTTCCGTCGTATTGTCATTGGCATTAACTGTGTATTTTTAAGAACTTAAATGTCTCATTATTCACTTCCATTCATTATTTGTTTGTTTACATTTGTATATTTATCAATTTCTGATCTTCGTTCAGATTTTATTAGAACTCAAATATAGTTAAACTTCTTAATGATCTTTGTATTACTTCCCTTGGAGGTCACAATTTAATAGCAACTACTATGAAAACTTATCATGTAGGTGGACACTATTTCATAACTTTACAGTTAAAATATGTTCACTTAAGGAACAATAATTCATGGTAGTTGACCATGTTAAATACCAAAAATCTATATAAAAAAAAAACTGTTCCTTTTCCAGAACACTATTATGGCTTATTCCAACAGTTCCTCATTTTTAAGGACATTTTTTGGTCTATTACAAACAATATTTGTTCTTTGATATTTGGCACATCGGAGCGTCCTTGTAGATGATATATGCACTATTGAGCTTAAAGTAAGATATTGGATTCTTAAAGGAAATTTGAATATCTAATATAAAACCTTAAGCTTGTTAACCTTGCTTTCATATGATGCAGGAAGGCCTATCTAATGCACAAAAAAATGCATCGCTCTTATAACTCTATATTCCTATATAAATATGTATGTAAAATATAATTCGTATTTCTACTGCCTTACAATGTAAAATTTTGAACACCTGTTTCTCAAAAAGGGATATGCTAGTCCGTTTTTTTTTTCTATCTCGTTCGTCAAACTAAATGTTCGACCTATTTTGCTCAAATCTCATTGAAAAAGATTTTCAAGCGTCTTGTGTGCATTTTACACTGTTTAATGCATTTCTTAACTCATTAAGTTCCGGTTAAAGGGAAACTTCGCAAAAAAATCAAAAATTGATATTATGTTCATTCTGTATAAAAATGCTCAAATTCATAGATATTAAAGCTTTATTCCGCTAGATAAGCGATCACCATCGATTTTTAATTTAGTTATCTGCGTTCGGCCATTTTGTCTTCTTTCCGAATTTATATTAACAACGATATGTCTATAAACCACAAAGGAACTAAACTACAGGAACCGATGTAGTCGTAATTGCGTGTCGATATCTTGTCAATCGTACGGTTGTTTTATCAGACTAACTAACTTGATACGGAGGATATTCTTATTTTTTTTAAATGGTCTGCTGTTTTTAAACTGTAAATATTGGAATTAGGTGAAGAGTCAAAGTTGAAATCATATATAAGTGTTCCGTGAAAATTGTTTTCGAAAATCTAATTTGTTCATAATTCTTTAAAGAAATAAACTTTTTTCAAATAAATTCTGATCTTCCCTCATCTGATCACCAGCATGGCTAAAGGTATTACTTCCAAAGGTATTGTGAGGGGTGTGAGGTGACAAGTCCAGGTATATTCAAGCGATTTCCTGTCGGGCTTGCAAGTTCATGCATCGTTTCACTTCTGCAGTAATTAATCAGTGTACACGGTCGATAACTTATAACTTTCCATTTTGAACTATCAGATGTATAATAAACAACTCTGTCTTACTTGTCATTACTAAACTCATACGCTTGTTTATAAATAACATTTCTGGTGTAAAGAATATTATTCATAAAAATATAAATAATACCCAAAAAAATAAGATTTGATGAAATTAAAATCTATTCAAATATTTTTTCCAAGGGTGAATTTGGGAAAATGTAAAATATACTCATTGTCAATAGTGAAGGACAGATTGGAACACACCAGAAATATTCATTTAAAAAAATGAACGCACTTGTCGACGATTCGTTTATACGACTGAGTGAACGCCACAAGAACCCTGTAATACAAGTACGAGACGGTATAGCGTGTATACATTCTTTCTCAATAATATGGTTGTATTGGTAATCTTTTCATACAGATTGACAACTCATGGTCCGATATGCATGTAATATTTGCCACATGACGCCCATAGTTCTTTCTACCATCATCATCTTATTCTTTGATATTGCTGTAAACATCGATGGTTCACATAAAAAAAGAATTGGGAGTAATGTACCTTCAGATCTTCTCCGTGTTATACACTTGTGAAACTTAATATATAGACAAATTTCTGTATTGAAATGAATCTACATCTCACAAACTGGATTTTCAAATAATGATTTTGAGTAATCACTTTACAAACGAATGTAGGACAGAAAGTCACAATACAAAAAGTCAAAGACAAAAAGTCACAGGACAAAAAGTCACAATTCATTTTTTCTGAATATTTTGTTTGGATAAAAAACACTTATTTCTACAAAAAAAAAATTGTATTTTTCTTAAACTATTTTATATAAACAAACTTTGTAAACAAAATTTATCCAAAAAATATCCGAAAGATGATCGAATAAAAACAAAAGGCCAACGTGGCTTTGCACTTGAATGGCTTCATGGTGCCAAAAAATATACCCTTTCTATGATTAAAATTAAATAAATCCTCATTTTTCAAGTATAATGACACATTTCCTAAACTTAAATATGAATATTTGTATAAAAAAGCAAATATTTCAAGATATTTCTCTTATATATTCAAACAATTGTCAACAAACTTTTATGACTTTTTGTTCTACCAAACTTGAGACTTTATGTCCCGTGACTTTTTGTCCTTGGACTTTCTGTCCGTTGACCTTACAAACCAACATGAACGTATAGCAAGATATAACCATGAAGGAATTTAGTTTTTGTCAGACGCAAGAACTCATCACTATCATAAACGTATACGTATATATCGTGTATATGCATGCAGTTTCAAATATCAAGAACAAGCCGTCGATGTCGATAGTACGTTTTATAACTGTTCAGAGTTAGACATGTCACTTGTCTATTCTTGGAAGCCTTCATATTCCCCGTTCAACGATGGGCACTCTTTCTGGTTGTGTTGACTATAAGTGCTTGTATGGTAATTCTGTCGTTTATCTGTACAAGTGGTTGCATTACCTCTCCTTTCCCAACAAACAAACTAACGAAACGCTACTAGTCTGCTTTCTCTTGAGCTCATCCTCAATCATGGCGCTTTTACGTCAGGAAACTTACTTGTATACTAATAATGATTGTTTCAAATAACAACGATGCAGGGACGAACTATTCTAAATTCGTCAAATATCAGTTATGCATAACTAAAATATAAGTTTTATTACAACTACTGTATTGCTTATTTTGGATTAATGACGGCTATCATGTTCAACATTGCACAAATATTATCATAGAAATTTTTTTTTTAAAATGTACAAAAATCCTCAAAAAAAATAATGCCTTAGCTTAGATAATTGGTATTTTTTCACAAAAAGATCATGTCAATAATTGTCAAATGAATTTAATTATGTAAGAATGAAATGTTAAAAAGAAACTAAAAAAATTATGCAAATTATATGTTGTATTTTTTTTCAATTAAAAACTTCAAAATTGCGATAGTTTTATGAGCATTTAAACACAGCCATATTTGAATACAAGTAAAGACATTCCGGTAAATTCAATGATATTAAACAGATGTGCAATGGTATATCAAATTGGGTAATATTGCATTCAGTTTTTATTAAAGATTGAAACTACTATTTTTTACTTCACATTTGAATCTACATTTTTACGCCAATTACTGCTAAGAAAGTAATCAAAAATTGTTTCCTTTTATTTTATACACTTTCGAAATTACGAATCTGAATTTTATTTTCAATCAATTTACACAATTTAATTATTGTATCTTTATTCTCATCGTGTATTAAATCTTAGTGTATTAAATATCAACATACTCTTTCTAATCCTTTCTGTTTATCCTTTCCAAATAACAACATTCATACCTGTGTACGCTTGAACTCACACCTGCGGCTAAATACAATGTAGCTACAAGGTAAACGAATAGACCTCAAGCCGAGAAATAATATACACACTCTGCTCACACATTAGTTGCATTGAAATGATTATCAAAACAATAACGGCAAATAAAACTGAAATATTTTCAGTTCAATATCAGTAAAAATGTTCAATAAATATTTTATGAAAACAATCTCAACAATAATTAATGAAATTTATTCGAAAACATTTACTAGAGATAATGTTTTAGGAGTTTAATTCAATCAATACAAAACGGTTTATGCATATTCATTTTCGTTCATTCTTATATTGTGGTTAATAACTACGACCATTCGTCGGCTGTGCGATTTTAATTACGTATATTGTCGATAAGCTATAAGATTTGAACAGATTTTATTTTTTCCCAGAATTCAACAAATCG
This sequence comes from Mytilus galloprovincialis, assembly GCF_965363235.1. Taxonomy (NCBI): domain Eukaryota; kingdom Metazoa; phylum Mollusca; class Bivalvia; order Mytilida; family Mytilidae; genus Mytilus; species Mytilus galloprovincialis. The sequence goes on from NC_134844.1 coordinate 31,482,150, forward strand.
GGCTAGAACGTCACGACCCACTCGAGAATTCAACCAAAAAAGTTACAAATACTTGATTTTCTCCGTTATTAGAAAGAATATAAATTTAAAACTTTGCAAATGTGTTTTTTTATGTTAAGATGAACATAATTAGACGTTAAGTTAAAAATCGCGGAATTTCCCTTTAATCAAATACTGTTTATTCAGAAATTATTGTGTGCATTTATTTTTTGCGAATTTTTGTAGAATAATAGGTAATTTACAGCTGACTCCGTTTGGGTTTTGCTCATTGCTGAAGGCAATACGGTGATTTATAGTTGTTAATTTCCGTGTCATTTTGGTCTCTTATAGAGAGTTGTTTTATTGGCAATCATACCACTCATTAAATTTGACAAAAATCTTCTCCTCTGAAACTATTGGGCCATATTAAATCACACTTTGCCACAATCATCTTTGAGTATCCAGTTTGAAAAATGTGTCTAGTGAACCAACCAACCAACCAAGATGGACGCCATGGCTACTTTCAGATAAATCGGACAACCAACCAACCAAGATGGCTTCCATGGCTAAAAATAGAACATAGAGGTTTTATGTAAATTTTGGCTTAAAACTCTGCAACCAAAGCATTTAGAGCAAATCTAACACGGGGGTTAAATTGTTAATCGAGTCAAGATCTATCTGCCCTGAAATTTTAAGATGAATCGGAAAAACGGTTGTTGGGTTGCTGCCCCTAAATTGGTAATTTTAAAGGACATTTTGCCGTTTTTGGTTTTTATTTTGAATATTATTATAGATAGAGATAAACTGTAAATATCATTATGTTGAGCAAAATAAGATCTACAAATAAGTCTGCATGAGCAAAATGGTCATTGACCCCTTATGGAGTTATTGCCCTTTATAGTCCTTTTTACCAATTTTTCGTATTTTTTTGTAATCTTTTACAAAGTTCTTCTCCTTTGAAATTACGGGTTAAAATCTAACCACCATCATCGAGGTCTTTCGTTTAAAAAAAACTGTGTGCACAGACAGAGCCAACCAACGAAGGTGGCCGTCATGGCAAAAAATAGAACGTACGGGTAAAATATAAATTTTGGCTTATAACTTTGAAATTAAAGCATTTAGAGCAAATTGGACAGGGTTTAATTTTTTATTAAATGAACATCTATCTGCACTGAAATGTTTAAATGAACTGGAAAACTGGTTATTGGGTTGCTGTCCTCAATTGAAACAAAACGTTTGTATTTAATCAAAAATATGTTGTATGTTGTGTTGTTTTAGAGAAGTAAAAGATCATTAGGAGGGTGTATAGTCAGACAGTTACCTGACCAAGATTATACAGAGCCTATTTTTGAAGTGTCCGTCAGAGCAAATGATGATAAAAGTGATGTCACACTTTACCTGAATGTAGGAACACGTCCTGGAGGTTCTAATGTGCTGAAAGAAATGCAACTTGGTGGTCCCTCGACAATTATTAAAGATGTAAGTTTTAAGGCAGGTCAAATTCAAATCACAATTGCGTTCTTATCTTTCACGTATATCAAACTACAAAGTCGTCAATACAGCTATGGGAAAGTAAGCAAAGCTGATTAACTTGCTTAGATGTTTGACTGATTTACATTTGGTCTTATAGCAGGGATGATAGAATGTTGTTTGGTAAGCTAAACTGGAATCATTTTTGGCATAAGTGTCACTTGCAACTAAACACTCCTCTTTTACGATAGTCCTAAATAACTGAAAAACTATTATAGACTACAAGTCAGCTGTTAATTGGAAATTAAAGAGGCTCTAGAAAAAGAACACGCAAGTCTATGAGTATAAGAAGGATAAAAATATGTATTAAAAAAAATACATGAAAGAACAGCAAGTTTTGATAAGATTTTAAATAGTCGATCATCTGTGTTTTAAGTGTAATATTTGTCAATATCACCAGTGTCTCCTTATAATAATGCTACCTAGAATAATATGTGTTGATTTGACATTTAAATTAGATAAAGCTTTAGAATGGGTTTTATTTTGCTTTGACGGGTTGAAATACCTTTTTAGCTCACCTGGCCCGAAGGGCCAAGTGGGCTTTTCTCATCACTTGGCGTCCGTCGTCCGTCGTCGTCGTTAACATTTTACATTTTGAACTTCTTCTAGAGAACCACTGAATGGAATGAAACCAAACATGGCATGAATGTTCCTTATGAGGTGCTGACTAAGTGTTGTTACTTTGTAGCCGATCCATCATCCAAGATGACCGCCAGCGGGGGACTTAGTTTAAAATAGGATCCTATGGGAAATGCATACAAATGACTTCTTTTAGAGAACCACTGAATGGAATGTAACTACACATGGCATGAATGTTCCTTATGAGGTGCTGACCAAGTGTTGTTACTTTGAAGCCGATCCATCATCCAAGATGGCCGCCAGTGGGGGACTTAGTTTAACATAGGACCCTATGGGAAATACATACAAATGTCTTATATTAGAGAACCACTGAGTGGAATGAAACCAAACATAGCATGAATGTTTCCTATCTGGTGCTGACCAAGTGTTGTTACTTTGTAGCCAAATTTTATCTTTTTTTATATGAATTCAAAAACCCAAATAGAGTCAGGTGAGCGATACAGGCTCTTGAGATCCTCTAGTTATTTGTTATCAACAATGCATGTTTGTAAATATTGTTTTCTATATTACAGAGGTTATCAGAATCAGGTGTTCCATTGTATTTCACTATGATAGCTGAAAATAGTGCTGGATTGAGATCAGAAGCATCATGCTATTTACCGACATATGACTTGACATTACCAGACGGAAAATTTCAAGAAGAATTTATAACGTCAAGCAATCCTGATGAACTAAGAGCTGCACTGAAGATTAATGAGGACTCAGAAATATATCATAAAATGGTTGGTGTTGGATATGGAAAAGATATCTATGGAGATCAGATTATTCGCTGGAGTGATGTTGTTTTACATGTTTACAGTCCTGATAGCATTGGTATGGCAGTTATAACATTATAGATTGAAACCTCGATTAATGATAGATTGAATGATAGATATTTTTCATGTAGGGCCCACTGACTGCCATAGAGGGGGCACGTGCTCCGGTGATGATTCGGTGATTCACTATATAATGAACCACCCTGTGCCCCCTTCCCCTCCTAAATCCGCCTCTGGTAGACATGGTTTTAGGGTTAACTATTATTTCTCTCGGTATTGTATTTCATATATTTTTATAATCCCTTAATTACACTTTGATGAAGGCAATCATATTTGTCAAATATAAGCCGTGTACCTCTTTTTCACTACTATTTTAAGCTTGATATAGAAACAATGATTTTTTAAAGTAATGTCCCATTTCTAAAAGAAATTGATTTCTATTGTCCTCCAAACACACAAAAAATACTGAACTCAAAGGAAATTAAAAAAAGAAAAGTTCCTTATCAAATGGCAGAGTCAAAAGCTCAAACACATCAAAAAAATGTATATTGACTGTTATATTCCTGACTTGGTAAAGGCATTTTCTGCAGACAAACATCGCAGTGGTAGATACCAAAGTGACAATTAGAATCCTTTAATTTTATTTATTAATCAATATAAATTGTATATTGTGCAGGCATTTTCTTATGTAGAAAAGGTCGTTTAAAAATCATTTAATTGCAGGATAAGCATCTCACTCATTATGTTAACAGCCAGAGGCGAACACAAAAAAAGACATAACATGTCAAAAAATGTGGGTACAAAAGAAAGAGAGGTCAACATTGTGTTATAATGTTAATCTAAAAACAACAATGTCAAAAAGGAACAACTAAATGGCATATGGACAAAGCATATTTAGCCAAAAAATAGAAAATAATTGACCATAGCACAATTACACAATGGTGGGATTGAAAAATGACTATTATCCCGTTTGAATGGTTTAACTCTAGTAAATAATTCCTTGGACCCTTTATAGCTTGCAGTTCGGTGTGAGCCATGACTCATTGATAAAGACCACACTTTGGCTTATAATGGTTTACTTTTATAAATAGTGACTTGGGTGGGAAAATGTCTAATTGGAATTCACACCACATCTTCTTATATCTCTAAACAGGAAAGGTTACTCAAATACAAAGACCAAGAAAGAACACTAATCAAGATGATTATTAAAATCAATACTTATCACTATACTTCAAAACCATCATGTATCATATTTAAAGTTGATACGAAATATTCATCAACATGGTCTTTGTATCTTTGAAATTATTAGAAAAAAAAATCCGTTGTTTTACATAACACTTGTTCATCAAATTTCTGCTTAAACACTGGTGACTTTTGAAAAAAAGTTTGAATACCAGATGCAAGCTCTTGAATGCCTAATGAGCTGGGAAATGTTTATCTCTATATCGAATGCATCTTTTATATATTTAGGCGGTTGTCATACAAATGAGAGGGGGTTTCGCTAGCTTTAACACCAGCTTTAATCCACCATTTTCTCCTTGAAAATACATGTACCAATTTTTAATTTTCCTTGGAGTTCTGTATTTTTGAGATTTTACTTTTCGCAAAGCTGAGGGAGGTGAAAACGAATGACTTTAAATTCAAAAAGTCGATTTTGTTATACATTCGGGTATTTATATGACCAAATATGGCAAAAACCGAGGTTAAGTCTTTAAATGATGAGTAGGAATCCAGGTCCGTTGTTTTTATAATTTCTACTTCTGCAGGATGGAACCAAAGCAAAAACTTGAATTAGTTCCTTGAAAGAACAGCATCAGTATAACTGAGCAACTAATAATAATACAACCTTTCAGTAGATTACTTTAACATTTGGTCCTAATATTATAAACTAAAAGAAGAATTTTACAGTTGTTAATTTTTGGCAGATTTCTGAAAATTTATATAACTGTTGATGTAAATGTCCTTATGTGTTGTGAGTCTTTGTTTACTTTTTGATTTTGCTTGTTATTGTCTTTTTCCCTAACAGAAATTTTAATTTTAAGAAAAAAAAACTCAAATCCAGGTTAACTGTTGTTAACTTTAACTCCGCGAAGATTAAGAAATTACAATGACAGTTTTTATCCACTCTTAATATCAAGGTATACCAATTATTTGCTTGCTAAGTCTCTTTTCTTGGTGAATATTTTACAGGTGATGATCCTTACAATCAAAAGGTCCTAGAGAAAATGTTTACAGGAATGAGAACAGGCAGGTTAATAGGACCAAAAGCTGGTCCTAATAAGAGAACAGCTTCCGAAGGAGAATGTGCCAGATATTGTGCTGACTTTCCTGTCACCAAGTGCTTGAGTTTTAATTATGACTTTGGAACTGGCAACTGTGAAGTCATGGAAGCTATTGAAAACGAGAGATATAAAGTATCCAAGTATAAACTTTTTGAACATTTTGAAAAAGTAGGCGGAATGACACAACAGTTTGTTTATCGAGATCTTAATCTGAAGCACAATTCATTAATATTTTTTAACTTTTGGGTGAAGAATGTGCTGAATTATGAAAACGTTATCAGCTCAAAAGGAATACTTATTGATCTTACAATACCAAATCCAGGTATGTAAAATAGTCATATACGTAATAATTTTTGCAGCATAAATACAGTGGCATTAATTAAGACCTACCTCACATTCACATTAAAAACACAGGGCCAGAATAAAACACAGCAATCCAACACAAATTCTCTCCAGCAATCTTAAAGTAATCTCCATATCGCCACGTAAATTCTCGAATTTCAAACGTCAATCGGTTCTTTATAGACATTTCAAGTATAAATTTTAATTCATTTACAAATCACAATGTGATTGAATAACATCCACAGCTTGTACTTTTTCAATGAAATTTCAAAATTGATTGATATGTTTCAACACATCAAATACATATTTTGTCATTTTATTTTAACATATATTCAACAGGCCGTTTATACTTCCAGGATTAATACAGAATTCTACATCCGATTATACAGAGAGAGTTTCTTGTTTAACTCTCATACCTGAACACAATAGACCTGATTGGACAATTCACTGTAGAGGGGTTAACCCAAAAGTAAAAAATCACAGGTATATTGTTTATTTAAATTATATCTGTTTAAAGCATCTCCAACAACTTTAAAAGCTGGATAATAATGTGAATTCCTTATTATCCGTTGGATATCAATTGTCGTGAATTGTGTGGGTACAGCTGCTGGAAAACTACGATATTAAATGTTCAACGAACGACAGATTTTCTATAAGCTTGTATGCAGACCTCGGCAAAATAATGAAATTAAATATCCACGAACATACAAGTTTTCTTCTATCCACAAAAATTGGTACCGTCGTAAATTAATGAATCCACAGTGAGTAAGATTATTTTGTATTTGGGGAATTGTTTGCTAATTAGAGTAATTATTTAATATCCTATTATATCTTCAGTAATGACCCACTATGACCGTCATATTATTTGAACCAGTGAAATGTGATAGTGTTGGCGGAGTATAGTTAAAGTGTTACATTTTAAATAAAGTCAACTTCTTCTAAATATGAATAAATTAAAGAATTGTCTTCATAAAAAAGTATATGTACATAAGTTTTATAATGAAAACTATCCATTGAGTTATAAAAATCATATGCATTATTTTTTTTTGATTTGAGGTTTCTTATGACTTTAAAGCTTATCTTAGTTATTTTTTTTATTTCTATTTTTTTCTTGTGAGGGAGGAGTTATAATTTAGTAAAATCAGTTAAACATTTATTGCTTTCAAAAAGGGAGGGAAGAGAGAAGAAAGAGAAAAAAGAAATGAAACTACTCTTGATTTATAATCTTTGTTTGATTCCTTAAAATCAAAAACTATATAATATGTCATTTATGAAGAAGTGTTTATTTTTTGTTTGATATATTAGACATTTATGTCGAACCATCTTTATATTTGTTAGCATTTAACTTACATGTATTTATACCGGTATATTATATATATATATTTGGTGAATATTACTAACAACCACTAACTCCTGTATATATAAATAGCATTACTAATGTTAACGAGGCCGGGGTAAGGTACCGGTAATCGATGTTTTAAACTAACAAATGTAAAGATTTCAATAAAATATATAAACCTAAAAAAAAAAAAAAAAAGTGTTAAATTTAAAAAAAAATCTTTTAACATTTTAACATGAGGTTCTACTTTCCGTAGATTAATATTTGATGGACCAGGATCTAAAACAGTTTTCAATGGACCAGGACAAGAGACAGGAACATTTTATACAAAAGCAAACAGATATATTTCAGGTAAACACTTTTGACTAGTAAAGATGTAACTTGAAAATTATCTTATAAAAAAAGAGCTTTATATTTTTATTGCATACGCCATGTGTATTACTGTAATGTTATCGATTTTTTGCCATTATTTCTTTGAAATTTTACTATACTAAAATATATTTTAATGACTTTGCTTTTATCTGCATTGTTTGAGAAAAACATAGATTCTACAACTGTATCGAGTGTAATACGATATTTATCCACTCGAGACAGTTAAATTTTCAAATTTAAAACGCGAGGCTTGTTTTGAATATTTAAAATTTACAATGGAAATGGTGGAATCTGTTTCTCTAATGATTTTCTAACATTATGCAGGCAAACTTATTCCTTCTTTTGGAATGATCTGCAAAAATATGTGTTCTTTCTAATGTGACGTAATCAGGCATGGTCGCCTTTTTTCATGCCGTCACAATAGGAAATTCAGAGGAAAGCATGAAAATTCGACGTCATTATCGGATTTTAATAAATGAAGTACTGAGAACAAACGAACCACACGTTGATTAATTTTTTTATACAATGGGTACAGTAAGGGATAAATTGACGAAGAATTAAAGAATACAATTTATATTTGATCTAGAGTTGTATGATCTTCTATGCTTTCACTCTCTAGTTGGTGATGCTTCGAAATGTTACTATATAGAATTAGGGTAACGCTTTTTCAGTCATTTTATAAAAAAAAATGATTTGAATAATGGATTTCTTTTTAGTGTTGAAATGTAAAAACAAACGAAAATCTAGCATTTATATATATTTGATTTGCATTATAATGTTCATTTTATTTTAATCACTTAAGTGTGCAAATCGGCTTAACTAGCATGTCTTTGTATATAACAAAAAATATATGAATAAAAATAGGAACAGTAACATATCAAAAAATTCAAAAATGTTAATGTTTACAGCAAACTGGGATGGTTTCCATGACTATGATTCGGGAATACTCGGATATAGTGTCACAGTTGGACAATCAATATGTGAAGATTTAATACACCCTCATCATGATCCACACTTTCATCTGTTTGATAAATCTCAATGGACACATTCAACTATGATTTCACCCATTCTTGAACCTTTTACAATACTTCCAGGTAATATATACAAAAAGCTAATATGGAGTTTAAAACCACTAATTCATTGTTAAATTTTTCTATATGAATCATAAATGACTACTTTGTTTGAATTCAAGTGAATGGGTAGTCATTTCATGTAAAGCAAATACTTAAATATTCAACATATCTTTAATTGCATATTAGATAAAAATGGTTCCCTGTAGTTTGATAGTAAAAACAACAGAACCTTCTGATCTGAACATCGTGTAAATGTGATCTTTTATAAATCTATATACTTTTATATTATTCAAAGGAACTTCTCCAGTGACCCCTTATTCCTAGGGTCTCATTTGATTCCATTTGTTAACTATTTTGTTTTAAACATAAACTACTTTTTTTTTCTTTTTTTTTGGCCCGCATTAGTTGTTCTGTACCTTAGAAAAGTGGGTCATCTTAGCGTTTTTAATAAGGTCGAAATAGTCTTTTTTTGTGAGTACTGTTTTGTTTTTATTTTGTAAAAAAGCAGTCTTTTGTCTTCCTTAATTTAAGTTAAAAAAAAATGTAAACTAAATAAACAGAGAGAGTAATTTGTCTCATTGCTGATTTTTTAGGAACCAGATACTAGTATGTCAGCTTTATACACCTGTCTAAGCTAAATATGTATTATGTTTTTGTAGATGGTTCGTATTATATTACTGTAAGAGCCTTGAACAATGTTGAATATGGAGGACCATTAGCAGTAACTGTTTGCCATACGGCACAATATATTGTTGATATGTCACCACCACTTGTCTGGGAACTTTTTGACATACGCTATAATGAAGACACTTTTGAACTGAAAGCAAAACACAACTCAAGGTACATTTATGCATATTTCAATATGTTAATAATGTTTTCCTTGCACGTAATAATTATCTTTAACACCTTGAACCATTGATCAAATAATTAATCAAAACAATAGTAAAAATACATCTCATATACAAGGCTAAAAAATGTGTACGCCTAACAAGCGTCAGTTCTTCAAACGACCCATCAGGGACGTTCGAAAAAAATAACCAACTTCAGAAACCAAATAAAGTGCTTTTATTGAACGTTGATTGAGGAAATGATTTGGACATCTATAGACTGGTTACTTTCAATTTCCGCTTTTACTGTTCCAGATATAAGATGATTTTCGTTGTAAAATATTTCAATTTTTCTTTTCTGACCAAAAGGAGAACTGCTTTTTTCCAATTGACTGAAATTTCGATAGAATGTTTTGGGCTACTAATGATGAAAACCTGATTAAAATAGCACTACAGAATAGCAAATTTCTGTTAAAGTCTGTTTTTGTATTGACATGCATTTTAACTTCGGAAGAAATTTTTACAACATATTACTGTATGCTGCTTCTAAAACACAATTATGAAAGTTGCTGCCGGTGAGTGTATATGTGATCAGTAGATCACGTTTCTATGTGTTTATCTTTTTAAATTACAGTGACCCAGATTCTGGTTTGGAGTATAATGACTTTTGTCTTGGTTATACCAGGAGAGATTGTAATGAATTAAGTTGGACTCGATTAGACTTTACCCCGAATATATCATACACTACACAACTGACTGATGGTATTCCTATCTGGTTAAAAGTCAAAGCAGTTAACAGAGGTATGTAGTTAGTAACGCTGCAATTTTATTTCCGTTCTCGGTAAGCAGCAACACAGTTGTAATCTAGTAATCTTAATAACTTCACCAACACCTGGACGGATGTTTTGAATCGAATTACTGATAGTATATAAGTTAGGAAGAATGTAAAAACTTGCAAGTTTGTCTTATGAATATGATATTTGACACAGTAGAAAGCGTCAATTTACAATTTCATTCTATGATTTTGTTTTAGTTGATTTGAGAACAAAGCGGGTAGCAGATGCGCCAATCATAGTAGACAAAACTCCACCAATAGCTGGACATGTATATGATGGACCTTTATATAAGACTGATTTAATGTATACAAAATATTCTGAACAGGTAAAACTGTTGTAGACCAGATAATTCATAGTTATGCACTGCTACCTTTACAATTAGACAACAACCTGCATGTATATAGATATAGAGGGATGATTTTATTCTGAACAGTATTCAACTCTGATGTAATACAAATAGTATTTGAATTTAAGAGAATTTTTAAAACATGTTGCAGATCAATTTCTTCTGGACATCTAAAACATAAGACATCAATTTTATAGTATTAAAAATGCCTGGAATCAAATATTTTTATTTTTGTCAAACTTCTTTGATACGCATTATTTTTAAATGTATAGATAACTTTGATTCTTTTTTATATAAAAAAAAATGTTCAAGATCAGAAAATATATGGTATACCTTTTACGTGTCGACTGATATTAAAGATTTTATGTATTATCCTACAAACCAATAACTAATGAATGCCAATAAATTTTTCAATATGATATTTCTGGAGGATATATGATCGTATATAATAAGACAAAGATCCTTATTGATTTTAAGATTCCCACCTTAAAGGTTAATTTTTTTACTTCAAAATCAGCAAAATTATTTTTTTGTTGGGGAGGGGGGGGCAAAATTACCAGGTAAACAATAAAAATAAAGGCTCACAGTTACTTTGTTCGATAAACCGATAGAAAGTTTCTCAAAAATATTTTTGAAAATATTCCTTTTGCTGACTAATCATATGAACTTTTTCAGCTTTGTTCGAACTGGCATCGCTTTTATGATCCAGAGTCAGGGATTGGATACTTCATGGTTAGTGCTGGATCAGAACCAAATATTAACGTAACAGATGTTGCAAACTTGACTGAATATGATAGAAAAACACATGAAGTTTGTATTGAACTTACTGCAGACAACTATTTAAAACACGGGCTGACATATTACACAACTGTTTGGGCTTTTAATGCAGGGATCAAAATAAGAAATGTATCAGCCATTTCCAATGGAGGTGAGGTCATATGGAAATCTTATTTAAATAAATGAATTTTGACTGTAAAAAAGATTTAAAAGGTGTAACATATGTTGGTACTCTATGTACAAATCTGCGAAACCTTTGGAGTTCCATTTATGTTATACTTTTTTAAGCCTGGTATTTTAAGTGTATTCGTCTGAAGTTGTATGATTTCCATTGAAGCAACTACTCACCAAATACCAAAATGACATTTATGTAGAAACTAAATTGCAATGTATAGCATTCAATAATGAGCAAGGAATGCCAAGGCCTCGTTCATCAACATTTCAGTTTCCATCAAAAATACGTTTAGCCATAAATAATGTGTTTTTCAAACTTGATAATGCATTTTCGTTTTATTGAACGAGTATGAAACCTAAACAATTGGAAGTCAATTGTCAAATCACTTTAAATTTTCTTCATATAAACCCTCTGCTTATTGCACACAGTTACTATTGATCTGACAAAACCTGTACCAGGAAGTGTAATAGACGGAATGAACGAAGATTTTAGAGACATTCAGTTTTCGGCCAGTCCAGCGAAGGTTGCAGTACAGTGGAGAAATTATACTGACCCAGAGTCTACAATTCATCAATATGAGATTCAAGTACAGTCTTCAAAGTTAGTAAAATAATTGGTTCCAAAATAAAGAAGACACAAGCAGCAGATCAAATCAAGAATATTAAAATGAATTGGGCTATGAAACAATGTGTGTTTTTAGCCATAATATAAAGATCCTTTCTAGCCATTAAGAAAGCGGAATGTCGCATTCAATGAATTATTTTAGGTCATGATTTAAACTTCCACTGAGAGGAAATCATGGTTTACTTTAACATAAATGTAGTAAACTGGACTCAAATAACGAAGAAACACGTTTTTATATAACAAGAGGTATTTAAACTGTATGCAATAACGGATTATTGTAAAGCCAAATGATACACAGAAAGGCATTTGCATTTGTATTCATATTTTATTAATATAGCAATCAAACATAAAAGGGGGTCAGCAAGTTTTTTGAGAGAAAGCAAAATATTCTTCAAATGTTATTTAATTGGTATTTTTATACTTAAAAATGACACCTTACAGCACGCTCATACATGCTTATTGACAGTGAAAAAATTTGAACGGACTTATGTACTGAACATACGGCAGGTGCTACATATGCAGCCGGATCTGCTTTATACACTTTCTGAGCATCTGCGATCATCACGTGGCTTGATAATGGGTTGATCCATCTAAAGTCAGTGAGTGTGTTGAAACCTAAGTAACTTGATCATTTCTAAATACATAAGCGGACGTTTCGTATATGTCGAGAAGAACTTTTAATTTACATTATAAAGATGAAATATCTTCAGGAGAGAGCAACAGTTTCAATGAAGTCGCTTTATTTTACAGCAATGTTTCAACTGATTTTCATGTAATTAGAAACTGGGTGTCATTTAACAATGATACTGACAGCGTAAAATGGTTAAACTTTCATCTGCATCACAATGATTATATCACAATGACACTGAAAACAACAAATGGAGCTTTGAACTCTATTGTTAATGAAACGGATGGTTTTCTTGTTGATCTAACACCTCCTCAACTGATTTTTATGAGAGATGGTACTGATGATAACGAAGATGCTGAGTTTCAGGTAGGTTCTTTGCAATCTTGTTTGATTTGATAAATTTTGAAAAATTAGAATCACGACCTACAAAATACAACGGTAAAACCTTGCAAGCAGATAACCCTGAAATTTTAACTCATTTCGAAAAATTTACATTCATACACTAAGGTAAACGATTGTGTAAATACTATATACCGGACATATGTTTTACAAGTAATAAAATAATCTGAAACTAAGATTATCAACACGAATTGATTCAAGGAAGAAATATCTATTAAAATCACTAATATACACATAAAATGATGACATCTTGTAATCCCGTACTATCACTTTTCTAATTCTTAATCATGTTTGATGTTTCTTGTTAAGCTCACCTGGCACAAATGACCAATTGAGATGGAGATTTTCTCCAAAGTTGTCGTCCGTCATCGTCCATTAACGTTTTTAAAAAACCTCCTTCTTTGAAACTATTATATAAAAAATTAAACTAAACATAGTCACAGTCATCATTATGGTGAATAGTTTTTAACTTTAACAAGAAGTGTTCGGTGCCAACCAAGATAGGCGACATCGCTAAAAATAGAACATAGGGTTAAAATGCAAATAATATATAAATATTAAGTTACCAGGGATGAAATTTTGTATTTACGTCAGACTCGCGTTTTGTCTACAACAGATTCATCGGTGAAGCTCGAATAAAAAACATATGAAAAAGCCAAATCAAGTACTAAGTTGTAAAGCATTGAGGACCAAAAATTCCTAAAATGTTTGCCAAATACAGCTAAGGTAATATATTCTTAAAGTAGAAAAGCCTTAATATTTCAAAAATTCAAAATGGTTGTATACAGTAAATTTATAATTATGACCATATCATAATTCATGTCAACACTGAAGTGCTGACTACTGGGTTGATGATACCCTCGCGGTTGGGTGTGTCTCTACAAGCAGTGGCGTCGACCTAGTGGTTGCAAATAAACTCATCATGGATACCAGGAATGACATGCAATTGCGTCAGACGCGCATTTCGTTTACAAAACATTCATCAGTGACGCTGGAATAAAAAAAACGGTTTGTGTAATTTTGAAAACCGTACTAAATAGAAAAATCGGACAAGCCATAAATGTTTAGAATGTTGTGTTCTATCATTTTTTTAATGACGTAAAATCTGTACGAGAACTTCTTATAGGAGTTATTTTTCCTTAAAGGACAGATTTCAACCTTGTATTAATATTTGTCTATTATCATATAAATCATTGCTTACCAATTTGTTTTTGAGATTTGCCTTGCATGATAAAAATAATAATAGACAAATCAAAACAATTTAAATTACAAATTAATCAGCAAGGCAAAATCTGCAGGAAAGTTAACGTTTGTTGATATAGTAAGTAGATTGTCACATGTAAACATGTGAAACAAAAACTAAATAAATAAAAAATGAAACTAAACAGACAAAAACAATCGACAATACAAGATCAAAATTGAAGGTAATTTTTTGTCATGGATTCTATTCTTGTCCTTTAATAAATATATGCGGGATATAGGCTCTTAGAGCCTCTTGGAATATTTTCCTGAATTTTCTCGTCTTTGTATATGAGCGTAATGAGATTTTATTCGTCAATAATTCCATATCTAATGTAATTTATTTAATTAGATTAAAGAGAAATACGTTTGGTACATTCTATATATCCATTTACATGATTTATTAAAAATATTTTACTTATTCACAACCACACAACGTGCCGGTGATATTTTCGATTTTGATGTGAAATTAATACTGAAGCCCTTTATATACCGTAACAAAATTTCATTGGTGAGATCTTCAACTCAAATTTTTACAACCATAAATATTTATCAATATAAATCCTGTTAATAGCTAGATGAAATAATAAAATAGTTATAGATAAAAAAAAAAGTTAACCATTGTATTTAATAAGTATAATGTAATTTAAAGTCCAATATGACAGCTTTGTCAGCACGGTTCAAGTTTATGGATGAGGAATCAGGCATTGGACAGATTAAAGTGCAGATTTTCCAAAAACATCAGGGAATCAGAGCCCAAATTTTACCAGGTAAGGTGTTTTATTATGTGTTTTGATGTATTTAAATACAAGAAAATGTTTAAAAAAATTAAAATAACCCTTAGTGATTTGTTTAATTTCTTTATTATAAAAATATTAACAAATATATATAGTGCAGCTTTTTGATTACGTTTCTTTTTTTTTACTCAGCTCATGTACAAGGTTCAAATGTGATTATGCTATCACTTGAAGTCTGCTGTCTCAAATTAAACAAGATAAGAATTCAATTTCTTTAAGAATGTACATGTATGTGGGGGTCATTAACTTCTAAATGAGATTTATATGATATGTATTTTTTTAGTTAATCGAAGTGAATGGATTGAGGTTCCAGATGATGAATTAAAGAGTATGCAGTTTATCGTACCTGGTTTGTCTCTCAAACAAGGAGGATTCTACAGTATGAAAATAGGAGCTGTAAACAATGCCGGCATGATTGCAACGTTTGAAACAAATGGTGTTTTAGTTGATACTACTTCCCCGAAGGTTAGTAACGTTGTACATTTAGGCAGCGAGCAATGTCTCATTATTTATAATGCTCCGAGAGAAATTATAGGAATTGAAATTTTATGTGTATTATTTACATCTACTACACAAATAATGTCTAAGATCCGTTTGAAAGTAAAAATGACGAAATAACAAAAAAAAAATTAAAACGGAATAAAATTTCAATTATTACAAATTACTATGAAGGATTGCACAATTAAAACGTTGATAATAAATCTTGTTATTTAACATTGTGTTTTTTTCTACAGCTAAAAAGCTTATCGTAGTCGTAAGAGCTTGCAATGACCTTCGTATTGATCATTTCCTACCTAAAACACATCGTCCTTTGACAACAAAACATAATGTATCATCAGTGATTTCTTCACGTTCTTAAAACCTTTTCATTTTATGAAAGTTTGTTAGTATACAGTACATGCGGGAAGTTAATTATTACTGTGTTTAAAGAAATTCGTTATCATGTTTTACATAGGACCAAATGAAAAAGATCAAACACAGTCTCTTCTTTATTTTCTTTTTTCAAATGGAAGCAACCTTACATCTTATTGTGTATTTTTTTGTCAGAAATATTTCCGTACTCCATCATGTCCATGTAATTCTTACAACATTATATTTATTTGTCATCATGGTAATATGTAGAATATATTCACTCAGTGTATGTTTACTTTTTTTTTGTCAATATGTTTTTTAATTGAATTCAGCCCATTCAGTTGATATCTTATAGTGTGTCTTTCTATGTTGTGGTGTTACACTATTATTTCAGGTAATGAAGGTGAAGGTTGGCGCATATTGAATCATTTACACCAGTTGCATTTGTTTGCACCTGTCTTAAGTCAAGAACCTGTTGTTCAGTGGTTGTCCTTAAATGATGGGATTTATAAGTGTTTCTCGTTTCTCAGTTTTTATGTATATCAGACCGTTGGTTTTCCTGTTCAAATTGCTTTGCACTTGTCACTTTAGGGCTCTTTCTAACCTACTGTTCAGTGTGAATCACGGCACCGTGTGGTTAGCATGTCGAAATGTACTATTGTATTGTTTATTTGTGGATTTCTCTGTCCTGAATGTTCTTTCTTGCATTTATTTGTGGATTTCTCTGATCTGAATGTTCTTTCTTGCATTTATTTGTACTGTATTCTTGTAATGTAATGTTGTCATTTTAGTGGTATATTAACATTGCCATAAAATGAGGGGTTTGGCTAGCCATAAAACCAGATTCAACCCATCATTTTTTCCTTACAATGTCTTGTACTAAGTTAGGAAAATTGCAGTCGTTATCTTATAGTTTGTTTCTGTGTTTGATGCATTGTCGTTTGTTTTTGTTGCACTTCAATGTGTTTGTTGTTTTGTAGTTTTCCTTTTAAAGTTGATCGGTTTCGTTTGTAAGCTGGATTTGTTTTTCTCTTAATCGATTTATGACTTTTAAACAGCGGTATACTAATGTTGCCTTTATTGAAGAACATACATTGACCAATAATTGTTCACTTTGTACAACTTGTGACTTGGATGGAGAGTTGTCACATTGGCAGTCATTTCAAATCTTCTTATATCTAATTTTGATACAAAATGCATTGTATTTAATTCACTTTATCAACAAAGTTTCCTATTTAAAAAACATTTCAAAACTACATTAACAGGCGTTATTCGATTACGTAAGATGATAGCTTTCAGAAGTTGACATAATTAAAGAAGTATCTTGGTCTCGAATTAGTGACATATATGTTGATTACTTTGAGTTTGTTTATAAGTTTTAGAATAATTCTAATATGTTTAGTCATTCATCACAGATATATTGGCTGCGAGTAGGTGAACTTGTAGGTGATAGAGAGGAGAAAATCAATGGTTATGTATTGCAAGCAGATACATCTGGAATTAAAGTTGCATGGGATGCTGATGATCCTCAATCTGGCATAAAAGAATATCTGGTTTCAGTTGGTACCAAGAAAGGTGGATTGTTTTTTTAATAAGTAGTTTAATCGATTGATAACTCTTATCTTCAGTCAAATGGATTAGAAATGCATCATGTATTTATGAAAAGGCGACTATCAGAATTGATAATTCAGAATTATATAGAATCAAGAATATATTAGATACAAACAAGCTTTTTATGGAAAAGAGATAGGAGTTTAAGTTTGACTTAAGGAACTACTGTAATATTTTTTCTTTCTGTGAAGATAAACATCAAACATGTGCTGCACACTGAATACCCCGTATAGCTAGAAATCTAATAGTGTAAATCACATTTTTTTGTGTTATTTTAAATGCAGAAGTAAATATATTACACTGATTCCTTATAATGATTTAAATATTTTAAATTGCTCTTACCATCTAGAATTAGACTGTTCAGCCACATTAAATAACGATATCACGACAGTTAGGAATATAGGAGTAATAACATCTTGTTAGCAAAGAGAATTTCATACTGATTGAAGCTGTTTTTTTGCCCCCGCTTTCATTTAATTTATATTATTTTGTTTAACAATTTACAGGAGGAACAGATGTTTTAAATTGGAAGTCTGTAGGTACTAGAAATGATGCATACATTAATGGTTTATCCCTGACCGTCACGGATGAGGATACTAAATGGCCAATATATTATGTGTCATTGAAATCTGTAAATGGTGCCGGAATAATTAGTGAATCTGTTGTATCCACACCAATCATTGTAGTGGATGAAGATCAATCTGGTACGTATAGCAGCAACCATGTGAATTCAAAATAATGTGTTGTTTTGTATTCATTAAAATAGTTCGCTTAACAACCAACTGGTATTACACTGATAATTGGAAACATTTTATGAAAATCTGAAGGTTAAATGCTTCTTTCAATCAAATAAAAAAATACTTAAATTCACCTCTAGTAGAAGTTGATATCCTCATATGGCATAGTTTTGACATGTTTTTGTGTATTTTCCTATTCCCTTGACACATATAACAGACAGTTAGAAAATAGAATCGGGGGAAAAAATCATCTATGAAAGTGAATACAGTACTAGTTACCTTCTATCGTATGTTTGTGTACAATTAGATATGCATTTCATGCGTTATTTATAAGCATATCGTTTGGTTTTGTTTTGTTGTTTTGTTTTATTCTTTGTAAAACATCTAAAAATGGCAACAACAATCATTTTAAATCATCCAAAATAAATCAAGCCATCAACTTCAGTTGGAACAGGGTAAAACATACTCTACACTATTTGAAGTCGTAGTGAAAGAAGCAAACAAAACATTTCGCATAGTTTAAGGATTTCAACTCATGTTTTAGTATCTTCAAATGATTTAGCACATTAACCTATTAAGTATACTGGGATTGCTAAGACAACGTTTTCTCAACCTCAGCCAATTTTTGACTGTTAAGTTGTAATTTTGCATAGCT
The DNA here is from genome assembly GCF_965363235.1 of Mytilus galloprovincialis. Taxonomy (NCBI): domain Eukaryota; kingdom Metazoa; phylum Mollusca; class Bivalvia; order Mytilida; family Mytilidae; genus Mytilus; species Mytilus galloprovincialis. The sequence continues at coordinate 31,500,964 of NC_134844.1, forward strand.
TCAAAGTAAAAGCAAAAGTTCATATTGATCCTGTCATTCCTTTTGTTATTAGGCATTGTAGTAGATGGAACAGACAGCTCTTACACAGTTGGAAATGATATCAGCTACCAGTCTGATATCTCTACTGTGTCAGCACAGTTTAGCGAATATACCAGCCACTTACATGGTGTTATGTCCTATGAGTGGTCAGTAGGCACAACACCATCAGCAGAAGATGTTCTGCCATTTACCTCTCATGGAATTGTTCATAAAGAAGAGAAGAATGTAAAAGGAGATGGTAAGGATACATATTATTTTTTTAGGTGTTACAAAAAAGATTGAAGTAAACAAATAACGAAAAGATACAACAATATTTTTAATTTGTATAGATAGTGGTCTTTCAAAAACGAATAAGATTTAACATAAGTGTTACTATTTGCTTCTTATTTTGTCCGTAAAATTATGAAAGATAGAGGCGAAAGATTTCAAAGAGATATCCAAGCTAAACAGACAAAAGTAAAATAACAAAAATACCGAGTTCCAAGGAAATTCAAATCGAAATGTCCGTAATCAAAATCAAAAGCACCGACACATCACACAATACCATGTCAAAAGAGAAAAACGACAAAATATAAACAACAGTTGACCAAAGGCAACATAGAAAACATATGAGTAAGCAACATGAACGCCACAATAAGCGGAGTGATAACAAGTAATTTGGAAAGGTAAAACAATACAAAAACAACTTGCAAACGATCAAGTTGACAACATTTATAGTTTATTTATGCCAGCTTATATTTATATTTTGACAATTTATGTATTTGCAGCATATTGCTATTGATTTACATTTGTGTTGATTTTAATTATTAGAAATAAATTATCGGTATGAACATATTTTCTAAAAAGGATTTTGTCAATGCATGATATTTTCTCGTCGTATCATATGGTGCACTAAAGCTGCAAACTTCCTTTGGAAACCTTAACTTAGAGTCTCTCTTATTTTAAATCCTAATAATGATCCGAAATAATTCATATAACACGTATATTTAAATGCAACAGTGCATCTTTCTAGAAAGCATTCAATATTGAGGTATAATTTCACCGAATTTTAAAAACTGATAGATACAGAAATCTCAATACAGAGGTTAATGAAAAAATAAAATGAATGTATGGAAAAATTGGTATGTGTCAATTCTAGCAATAAAGCAGGGGTTTGTCTACCTTTTAGAATACAGAGTGTAGCAACTATGGAAAACCCAGGGAAATTATATGAATATCAAGATTTCATTGAAAAAGTTCAGATATAAATTAAAAATCTTAACATTTAAGAAAAATAATGAGAAACTGCGGTATAATATTGCTGATCAGACAACTATTTACCAGTGTCCAAACAAAGAATTTGGATGTTAGCAACTTCGATTGTTTGTGAAATATTTATGTATATTTTTTTAATTTTCAATCTTTGGTGCTTTTTATAGACAGCTCCAGGATACGTAATATGTGTAAGAATCAGAAAATGAAAAGAAATGTAGATTGCCTTTCATGACTTTGTTGGTTGAGGGTGAAAACTTATGATTTATTATCTAGGTGTGACAAGTGCTGGTTTTGCTCATACAACAGTACAATTACAACCAAATGTTACTTACTACACTACTGTTAGAGGAATAACAAATGTTGGGAATGTACTGGAGTCTGTATCTGATGGATTTACTGTCGATAGGTCATCCCCAACTGTGGTAATGGACAGGTATATTGAATGGCATTGTTTTAGGTGGATTTACCGTTGATGATAAAGTCTTATTCAGTCTTTCATACAATTTTCAGACTTATCCACAGCAGTTAATTCAGATCTGTTAAGTCTTAGTTTGGAGTCTTAAGAATTTGTAATAAAAGAGGGACGAACGATACCAGAGGGACAGTCAAACTCATAAATCGAAAATAAACTGACAACGCCATGGCTAAAATGAAAAGGACAAACAGACAAACAATAGTACACATAACACAACATAGAAAACTAAAGAATAAACAACACGAACCTCGCCTAAAACTAGGGGTGATCTCAGGTGCTCCGGTGAAAGGAAAGCAGATCCTGCTCCACATGCGGCACTCGTCGTTTTGCTTATGAGATATCAAATCTGGTAAATAGTCTAATTCGGTAGGTCATATTTATGAAAGGGAAGGGGATTGTTGTTACGACTTGAGGAACATATCCGATATCATTTGTGAAACCTTAACATATTAATAACATACAAAACTGACCGCAAGTTAATTGTGTCTGTACACTTATAGTTAATTGTCTGTAAGTTACAAGAAAAGTGCATTTGGAGTATCCAATTTTAATCCTAGTATCTATCGATTCCGCCGTAGGTGAAGTTAACTTCCCAGTGGTATCACTTGCAAAGTAGTCCGCACTTCTGTGTTATCAATGATATGGTCAAAAATAATGAATTCCTTGTTAACAAATCCTTGCATGTTTCGAAAAATCAGGAGTTTCTACCCTAGGAATAGATCACCTTAATATTGATCAAAAACCATCGGAAATTTTGGTCTCTAGCTCTTCAAATGCGTACTGTATTTTCCATTTAATCTGGGTTTTTTCAAGTTCCGCTGGGGGTCTTAAATTACGAAACTTCCGACTTCTGACGAACACAATATTAATGCTGATACCAATGATGAGTTTTTGGTAGATTTCAACCTAATATATTTACTGATAATAGATTAAAAATGGACAGGTATATATTACACGTAAAGATTCAAAACCAGCTCTGTATCTGAATGATTTACTTGTTATAGTTCAACCTCGCTTATGGTGACGCACATGTATATCTAAAGACTTTGTGGCTGATGAATTTATTGCCAATATGTCAATTCTAACTATTTTAAATTACTTGCATACCCTAAAGAAAAGATGGCTTTAACAGCCGGTAGGTCACATAAATTCTCTGAAACCGATATTATCAAGATGCTTGATTTCTTGATTGACAACATATTTGTAACGTTCGGAGGACGTGTTTTTCAACAGACTGTCGGCATCCCAATGGGAACAAACTGTGCCCCTCTACTTGCCGACTTGTTTCTTTATTATTATGAGGCTGACTTCATGCAGGAACTTCTTAGGAAGAAAGATAAGAAGTTAGCAATATCCTTTAACTCTACTTTCCGCTATATAGATGACGTTCTTTCACTAAACAATTCAAAATTTGGTGACTATGTGGAACGCATCTATCCCATCGAATTGGAGATAAAGGATACTACAGATACAGTTAAGTCGGCTTCATATCTTGACTTACATCTAGAAATTGACAATGAGGGTCGGTTGAAAACAAAACTTTACGACAAAAGAGATGATTTTAGCTTTCCAATTGTGAACTTTCCATTTCTAAGTAGCAACATTCCAGCAGCACCTGCATACGGGGTATATATCTCCCAATTGATACGATATTCCCGTGCTTGCATTTCCTATCATGATTTACTTGATAGAGGGTTACTGCTCACAAGAAAGCTATTAAACCAACAGTTCCAAATGGTGAAGTTGAAATCATCCCTTCGTAAATTTTACGGACGCCATCACGAGTTGGTTATATATCGGATATCGGATATGTTCCTTACGTCGTAACTACAATCCCCTTCCCTTTCATGAATGTGACCTACCGAATTAGACTATTTACCGGATTTGTAATCACATAAGCAACACGACGGGTGCCACATGTGGAGCAGGATCTGCTTACCCTTCCGGAGCACCTGATATCACCCCTAGTTTTTGGTGGGGTTCGTGTTGTTTATTCTTTAGTTTTCTATGTTGTGTCGTGTGTGCTATTGTTTTTCTGTTTGTCTTTTTCATTTTTAGCCATGGCGTTGTCAGTTTGTTTTAGATTTATGAGTTTGACTGTCCCTTTGGTATCTTTCGTCCCTCTTTTATAAAACTATGGTGGTTCTCAAGTATATCTAAAAATTTAAAACAAAAACATGTGATAAAAGCTAAAACTTTTGAAAATTTATTGAGTATTGCATCGTGTGTGTGCCTTGTACAATATTAATTGTTTCTTGACTTTTATTACAGGCTTACTGATACAACCTCTTCAGAGACATACATAGGAGCAGGATCAACCATGTATCAGAAAACACCAGATGCTTTATCTGCAATGTGGCATTACAATGATACAGAAAGCAAAATAAAAAGAGCATGGTTTTCTGTAGGGACATATCCATATAGCAGAGATGTATATGAAAAGAGAGAAATTAATATCTCTTCCACACTAACAAGTAACTTGCCATTAGCATCAGTATTACCAGATCTGTCAGGTATGAATAAATGTACAACATTAATAATTGTGTATATCAGAAGTATCATCTGGAATTACTACCAAGAAAGTTCAGTTTTTGACCAAGAAATTTTGAAATTCCATATAATGACATAAATAGTTATAGATGTAGAACTACTGTTTAATTGCTAAGTCAAGAAGATCATACCAGACAGAAGTCTATATTTAAACATAGTTGTTTGTTTCAAAATATGTCGAATATTTTGGTAATTCTGGCGTGGCATATTTTCATGTTATACCTGTTTATGGTACTTGCAAATTTACTATTATCAGTGCGATATAAACTGTATAAAAATGTCCTTTTGTCCAGAACAGAGTGTATCTTTCACGTGGCTTCACTTTCGTTTAACTTAAGAAATAGTGTTATGGATGTTTAAAATTGGTGAGTGTAGCAAAGAGGACACGAGTCACTGATTCATTCTCTAATAATGAAAAATCACACGAAATATTTCTTCTGTTTTTGTAGGGAAACCAAACATTATCAGTATTTGGGCAGAAAATGAAGCCGGTCTAGTAGGCCGAATTATATCAGGTGGTGTGATATTTGATACAACATCACCAGGTCCAGGTGTTGTTAAATGTCCTGAGTATGTAGGGGTAAGTTATATATGCTTTTAATGTTTAAACAACGTAATTCACCAAGTCATTATGTGGTTACATATTCAAAGTATTTAAGAATAATTCATATTGATGGTGAACTGTTTTAACCAGAACTCAAGCAGAGTATGTACTGATATATTACGAGTCGTTTGGTCTGGATAATTACATATTGCGTCATATTCGTGATTTAAACATTTTGAATAAGTATGAAATTGTATGATGGTGGTGCATGCATTGCAGAATATGATTAGTCTATTAAGGCTGTCTTAGTGATTTTCAAATTTCAAGCGAATCGCTTTGTTTTTGTTTCTTCATATTAATTAGTTTTTGAGATTTGGACATGGGTAAAGTACTATTAAAATACAATTTACACAACTTGTGATGCATCCTAAGGTCATAAGTGATAGATTCAAAGAGAACATTATACGCAATTAACAATCTGGTTACTTCTGTGTTACTCCTCCAAGTCAGGAATATGACTGTTTTCATCCAGTCGTTTGAAGTGTCTGAGCTCTTGATTTTGCCGTTTGATTGGGGACTTTCCGTTTTGAATTTTCTTCGGAATTCAGTTTTTTTGTGATTTTACTTTTTATATCCCGACTGTATTACGTTTTTCATATAGATGAATTTTATAAACAGTTACTTAACAAACCATACTTTTTTTATCAGGTACCTTAAATACTAAAATATATCCTACATGGTATAAGATTGACTATGGTGCGTAGGAACTATTTGTTTTTAAACATGTATTTCTTTCCAGTATGTTTTTACCGGGTCCATTTAGGTGATGTTGTATCTTATAAATTCTAACCAAATTATTTAAGCAAATAATTTCGCTCAAGCCAGTGCAAGTGGCCTTTTTAAACTTGCAATGAGTGATGCCTTTGATATAACAGTAGTAAAAGCGCTGTTTTATTTTGATTTTTGTGTGAATATTGTATCTTTGTGCTGTGCAGGTTCTTTTTTTTTGTAATGGATGGATACCCCATATCTTTTGTTTTTTCTATTAAATGACTTTATATTATATCATATGAGTTCAAAATGGGAAATTATTACTAGCTGATATTTATGATACTTGAGTATCAAATGTAAACAATACCAAAATAGCATTGTCCATTATAAATCCACTATCCTCCTTTACTGCAGATATTGGTTCCTATTTATTGTAAGTGGACAGGATTCCTAGACAGTGAAAGTCCTGTTCACAGATTTATAGTTGCGATGGGCTCGGAACAAGGTGCTTCTAATGTTTATTCTATGGAGGTTCCAGGGTATTTTACAGAACATTCTATTCAAGGTAAACATTATTCCATAGCTTGTGAAAGCCTAGCAAAAAAGAAATCTGATATGTGGCAACAAACAACACCACTGAAATACAGGCACCGTCTTTGGACAAGCACATACTTTAATTAGGTCTGAAATTTGTTTTATAAATCCTAGAAGTTAAATTACTGACATTTAAAACACAGTTGTTAAAACGCATGCTAAAATTTAAAATTAACATCTAGTGTTAGTTATTGCAAAAATATATCTAAATGAAACATATAACAATAGCATAGTTCAAATTACATGATTAGCACAACTACGTATACACTAGATAAGTTTATTTTTAGGAGTCACGAAGCAACTGAAACATGGTAAATCGTATTATGTTACTGTTACTGCCGTTAACATGGTTGGTTTGAAAACGTACGGCTTCTCGGGATCAATCGCTATAGATACCACTCCACCAAAGTATGGTAAAGTTATAGATTTACATACAACATACAGGTTAGATGTAACAGATAACGAGGTTACTGTCAACCTTAATGCCAAAGTATGTGATGAAGAAAAAGGTAAGAGTAAACTTTATCGCATGCATATATCTGTCAAAAGTTCAGATAGGATATTGGAAAAAGAAATTGTACAAGTAATTGAACTACAGATTCAGAAATATTGAAAAACTTAATGATTGTCAACATCATAGACCACATAAACAATCAGCTAATTAATTGCACTTGCACAACAGGTAGACATTTCTAAACAAATTGCAACTGGACCTAAGTGTTGCAAACCCACCGATACATGTTTGATTCATACATCCATATGAATTATCTATAGAAAGTAAGCACACGAGTATAAGTATAGAACCATCATCTTACATGCATGGGTTACATTATCAAAGGAAAGCGACAAATGCCTGTTTTGTATATAGATATACAAAAGTATCGGTAAATGTAGTAAAATGCTGTCTTAGAAATATCAGCAGTCGTAGAGCTCAGCTGACCTGATTTTATACCATATCTATAAAGCAACAATGTTGGTCTTTTGACCATTCGTTTTGGACGTATTAGGGGATCTGTTTTGTTCCTTAAGTACATTTCTATCGCAAAGTAATACAAGTACATTTCTATCGCAAAGTAATACAATTTCAAATCAATGCATGCTTCATGGTATACATGACAACTATATATATATGTTTTGTAGCAGTTCTTACGTAACAACTGTTTATATTTTAACAGGTTTTTTTAATGGACATAATTCAATCAATTTAATACCTTTAAACTTAATATAGATCTATATTTTATCATTTTCGGGGCTCTGGTGGCAGAGTTGTTAAATGTTGTGAATTCGAACCTAATCCATCCCCAACGTGGCAGGTGTGTTCAAATTCAATCTTAACTGTCACTTTCATTCGGAATGTTGGTGGTTCTCTCCTGGCACTCCAACTTCCATCGACACTGAATCAGAAGAGTCAAACATTTTTGAAAGTCTTTATTTTGTAGGAAGTTGTAAATAAACAAATCCGTATTGTCCTAATATATAAAGAAACAACGGTTGTTTCTAATTAAGGGCTTCCCTTTCGATTGAAAAGTAAACAGAAGCTATAATTAAACTCATCATAGATTCAAGGACTAAATTTTATATATACGCCAGACGCGCGTTTCAAAGATCATCATATATTCAAACATAATTAATAAATAGTCTGTGTTTTGAACATCGAATCATTTTTCTGGATTGACAATATCATCAGGAAAGCTCAAACCTAAATTCTTCAAAGATCATTGTTGCTTAATGAAGTTGAAACCTCAGTTTTTCATTCTTTCTTATTATTTTATTAATTAGGCATGTGATATACATGAAAAAATGTGCATATCTGCGTGCAAGACTGGGATTTTAACAATTTGAACACTTATAATTTATATTGCAGAGTGTGATTTGCTTGATGCTACATGTTCAGAATCTTTATCAACTGTATCAGTAACTTGGCAACCATTCAGTGATTATGAATCAGGAATTGTGAGGTATGTTACAACAAAAGTGTATATCATTAACTTAATAGTGTCTTCCTTTTAATGCCCAATTTATAGGGATTATGTTTTCTGATCTTTGCGTCCGTTCGTCTCTTCGTTCGTTTGTCCGTTTATTCGCTCGTTCGTCATCTTTCCGTCCGTTCGTCATCTGTCTGTCCGTTCGTTTGTCCGTCTGTTCCGTTTCGGATTAAAGTTTTTGGTTAAGTTAGTTTTTGATGAAGATGGAGTCCTGTCAACTTGAAACTTAGTACACATGTTCCTTATGATGTGATCTTTCTAATAGCAATGCCAAATGAGAGAACGGATTCCAATTTACCGGTCTACTGAACAATGATATTGCGATTGGTGCATCTGTGTACTATGGACAATTCTTGTTTCTTGTAGTCTCATTGATAAATATTTTTTATTATATCACATTGATACGTTTTCATTGGTGTATAATTAAGTGGTTGGAGGAATATTTGTTACTTGGTGGTAGCTTATTATTTAGTTATATCATTTTATTACGCTTCTACATATCCCAATTTTATGGTTTCTTCAATACAAGATCTCAATGTTTGATATTTATTTCAGATATCAGATAGCAGTAGGCACAACTCCTGGAGGAGGGCAAATAATGTCATTCTTTGACATACCAATAGATGCCCAATATCATACAGTGACTGATATTGATTTAATGGGACATAGAACGGTAAATTTTTCGATCCATCCAAAAGCTTGATTTGCTTTATAACATATTTAATTATTTGCACAGAAAAAACCTATTGATCTTGATATGATACAATGAGGATGCTGATGATGATCATGAACATCATGACTCTGCACATTTGCCATGTAGCAAAATCAAAATATCCTCCTTCTAAACAATATCTATAAATTATCAACTTGAAAAATGTTGTTGATGATTCTATCATGTGAAAAATATCTGATAAAAATACAAAATCTATTCAACCGCAATGCGGTTTATCTATTACCAATGTTATTTCAACTGATCGGGACGAGCTTACGTTTTAATTTGCATAAGGACACCCTATTTGAAGATGTGTGTGATAAGGACGGTTGCCGTTATAATTATTATCGATTTCTTTCTAATCACCAGTGTCATCAAAAGAATTTACAAAAGAATGCCTGGACACTTCATTTATGAGTTTATCCTAAAACACCTATATATAGATGGACTGGTGTATTATAAGCAAACCGGTTAAACCCCGCCCAGTCAAGTGAAATAAATAGAGTAATAGTTACTATAAACTGAATAACACTGTCTGTAATATATACTTGCCTGTTCATAACATTTTGATGTACAGTTTTAATGAAATGATGAGGTTGCGTGTAGGTGTAAAAACCAGCGAGAATGTCACAGTTAAGGTTATCCGCAGTTTATAATTATCAGACACTAACCATGATGAAGGACTATGCTGAACAGATCTTGTTCAAATGCATTGCTATTGTTTATCAGTGTTTTAAGAAAAGGGGGATGATTGTGCTAAAAAAACCTATAAATTGTAATATCTACGTTATTTAATGATAACTGTCTATTGATAAAAATGTGTAGTAAATCCTTTTGTTCAACTGGAACGAAATGAAATTAAATTGTTATTTTGAATATATCTTTTTTTAAGTATTTAAGTATATTTAACTATTTTGAAAAACGTTTCCTTTATTTCATTAAGGTGTATGTATCAGTTAAAGGTGAAAATGGAGCCGGATTAGCCAGTGTTGCTACATCAAATGGATTACATCTATCGTATCTAAGTCAAGGACTACCACCTGTGTCTCATATTGGAATAAATGACGTTCTTAGAAACTCAATAGGAGATGTGTAAGTATTGGAAGCTGGTTATTCATTAGTGGAGCAAAAGAACATTGTAAAGCATGATATCTCAATCCATCTGACTTGGGATTTACAAGAAATTATATAACTGCTTTGTTGTTTTTCCAGTTGTATGCATGTAGTCTTTAGTATGACGTCCATTATCACTGAACTAGTATACATATTTGTTTAGGGGCCAGCTAAAGGACGCCTCCAGGTGCGGAAGTTTCTAGCTACATTAAAGGCCCCTTGGTAGTTTTCGGCTTTTGTCTTCTATATGGTCGAGTTGTTGTCGCTTTGACACATTCCCCCTTTCCATTCTCAATTTTATTTGTTGTTTTGATTTTTTTTCACTCATTGACCCTTTGCCGTCAATTGGTATCTGTCTTCTGTTGATAACCTGTCGTTAAACAATTGAGATTTTTATCAGAGTCAAACCTTGAAAGACATAATGTTTCTATCAGATAAAAGAAATGGCAACTAATTTACTAAAATTATGATTATAGTCACGCGTCAATTTGAAAAAGAAAAAACATCGCTTATATCATGCAAATGAAAATCAAATGCAATGCTAATTAAAATTGAAATTAAAACCTGTACAATTTCAACAGACAGTGCAGATGATCTTTTCTTGAATGTTTTCTACACAAATGCTCATAGCCTAACATTATAAAGCCAATGATTTATCAATCCTGATAAGGTTAAAACGACATATTGTTATATACACAGATATCAAATTACTTATGGATTTTATGCAAATATTTCTCAGAGATTTTCAGGAAAGTTCTGACACGTACAGAGCATCATGGGTTGTGTCTGGTGATCCTTGTTCCGTCAAGAAATATGAGTGGCAGGTACAAAGACTTGATGGCAAGATCATACAGCAATGGCTGGATATGGGATGTAAGTTTCACATTCTTCATGTACAACTTTAAGTTATCCTACCGGATACACAGACCACAAGTGAAGAAGATAAATTATAAAACATTCCTTAAAATCCTTGCTGTTGAATACACACTACACATTAATTGCAATGTTGACATATTATCTTGAAAACTATAATAGATAGATAGACACTCTAGATAGCACGAATAATCAACAAATAACGGTTCAAATCGTTTTCCGAAAATTTGAGCGTTTTCAGCTATTACCCTAAACAACTAGAAACATATGTAGACATTTAAAATAAATAACACGATCAGAAAGACAAGATTAACAAACAAGTCAAGTCGAATTTTCATTTTTTCTGACAATGTACTTATATTGTATATACGTATATGATTCTTTTTTGAAGTGAGGAACTCTGGAATGAATGATGAACTACACATGGAAAGTGGAGCTTTGTACTATTCATTACTAAAAGTAACAAATGCTTTGAATTACACATATATTATAAGATCTAATGGTGTAACAATTCAACAAGACCCACTTATGCCTGGGAAAGTATTTGATGGAGATATAACTGGATATGACCTTAACTTCCAGCCATCTAGGACAAGGGTATCAGCTAATTGGGATAGTTTTGGGTTGCCTGTTGCCGCTAAAGCACAGTTTGATGTTATTTCAGGTATCTTCATTGTAAAATGATGACATCATTGCATTTTATTATTTCCACAAATGTTTGGTTTTGTTAAAAAAAACAATCTCTCTATCAAACACCATGACTGCAATTTCGAAAGCTATATAAAGGTTAGTATGTAGGAACATGACAACTAGTAATACATGGAAAATCATAAAAGATACATAAAGGCAAAAATAAAAGTGTACACAATGTCAAGATCTACCTCCCTTTGGTGTGTAAAAGTTATCAGATGATAAACCATTCACCTTGAAAGGTCGCCTTTTTATTATCAATTATTATGTTAACGTAATGACTATCAAAACAGTCTATTACAATTAATGTCATTATTTTTCGATTATATTTTTCATTTAAAGGAAATCCTGGACTTCATGTAAACCAAGGAATACTTGAGGAACAAAATGATAACCAACAAGTTACCTACTATGAGGTAGCTGTGGGAACTGACAGAAGATTTCCTAAAACAAGGGATAACATTGTACCATTTACTAGTGTTGGCAGAAATACATCTATTACCTTCTACAACCTTGATCTGGTTCCTGGTTCAGGATTGTATTATTTCACTGTTAAAGCCTACAGTGCATCTTACTCCATTGCCACTGTGACATCTAATGGATTTCGTGTTGGATTTGATGGCAGTATTGCAGGTATTTGTCAATACAAAATAGAAAAAAATAATGAAACAGGACATTGTTAATGGACGAAGATCATTTACTATACTGAAATTTCTAAAATCTGCCCTTTCAAGTGAAAAACAAACCATTGATATGAACCTATTGACAGTATTTTTTGTCCTATTTTGCCATTCTGATTTAACAAAAATTCCAAAACATGTTTTTTTCGACTTTAAATCAAAACTTTAAACTCCTTGCTATTGATATTGAAATTGTGTTTAGTATGTTAATATTTCCGTAATATAATCTTATACAATCTTTAAAAAAAATACAGCTAAAGGGTCTAATTTGTATCTTGTGTTTATAATTCTTATTCAGTCTAACGATTTACATGTAATTATCAAAGCTTTTAAAGATATTTAACCTAAAATGAAATAACAGTCAAAATGTTTATTAAAGAGGGCAATACATGATAAAACCTTTTAAAGGTGGCTTATCATTTTGGTTGGGAAAATAGGTTGGATATTTCTCGCACTTTTGTCCCTTTTATTATACACTGTTAGATGCCTTTTAAATCCATTCTGTATAAATAAGTCTTAGCTTTGGCATCACCCACCATACATTTTTTATGCCCCATTTATGGGCATCCTGTTTTCTGGTAAGTGCGTCCGTTTGTTCGTCCGTCCGTTCATTCGTCCGTCGTCCATTCGTCCGTTCGTCTATCCCGCTTCAGGTTAAAGTCTGTGGTCGAGGTAGTTTTTGATGAAGTTGAAGTTCAGGGTTTTGGTGAAGTTAAAGTTCAATCAACTTGAAACTTAGTGAGCATGTTCCCTATGATATGATCTTTCTAGTTTGAATGTTAAAGTAGAGATTTTATTTCATTTACACGGTCCACGAGAGAAAATAAACTACAAAAGAAAACTTTAAACTAGCCGGTCAGCACGATTAGATTTGCGTTGTATATCAAATTATTAGGACTGCCAATTCACTAGTTACACCCCTTAAATGAGGACAGTTAATTTCAAGCTTTTAAAAGATATAGAGAATTGTAAGCAGTTTCTACAAATAAAGCATCATGACCAAAATGTTCAATTACCTTGTTATGTGTACATGACAATTATGAAATTTGTTGTGACTTTAAAGACATTGTCTTGAAAAACTAAAAAAAAAAGAGACCGCTGATGAGGTCTACAAATTAGTAACCTAAACCTAAAGCCCTCTTTTGTTATGAAAATACGATTGATTTTAAGATTTGTAAAGTAGCTGAAAAAAGAGACTTGGAAAATGTAATACAAAATATGTGTAAAGGGTTGTAAGCTTAACTTATTTCAATACACTGTTTATAGTGGTGTTACGTCTCTATTCCAAAACAACATGGTGTTGAGGATAAATCTAACAGGTATCTATATCTACCGACGAATAAATTGATAACTATTGATTTAAATAAACTAATAAAACACATTTAAAGCTAACGCGTTGCAATTTTTGGCATTTGTTTTTGTAATAAATGGAAGTAGGTTGATATACTAAGTATTTAAGACTTAATCATTTTGATAGGCCATTAGTCTTAATACCACATGTTTACGATAGTCAGTAGACTCATTACAACATGTGTTTGTGAACTAATACGATATATATAGGTCAGTAAATTCCTTATTGGGTCACTAGCACACTATAGAACCAATCATCTTACGGTTGTTTTGTATTTTCTAGCTGGGAAAATGATAATGGCAGATTTTGTAAAGAACAGAACACAAGTTGGAGTACAGTTTGAAGGATTCCAGTCTAAACTAGATATATTAATGTATTATGTTGCATTATCTAACCATTCAGAGGCCAATGGGACCGATTGTCAACTCTATGTATGCATTATATATGTGTTTTTTTCCTATTTTGATATAACACAAATTAAACTTGGTGTGCACAAATCGGAAATTTTTGAATTTACTCTAATCTCAAAACGTTAATAGTAGAATTGCAGGTCAAATTGTAAACATTCATGTATATATTTATTCTATTGAAAACATTTAAAATTACAAACATTCTTTGACTAACAAAAAGGAAAAGTTAGAAATGCCTAACTTATTTCATTCTTTGTACTTTTTAAGGCGAAAATTACAATCAGAAAAATTCATTAAATTAGAGGTAAAAAAAATAGCTGCATTTTGAAATTATATGTATCTGATTATTTTATAGGTTGATGACAGATTTTTTAAACTAAAATTTATTGTTATGCCTATTTTTTTTATCAATTTTTTCGAAAGATATAACATCGACATGTATAGATAATGCCAAATTATCTAATTAGTTGGAATTTAAAGATGGAACATGAGGCATCAAATTTGACAAAAAGCTTATTCTTAAAAAGATTTAGTGTAATAGTATTTTTTGGTCTATACATTATCATATTAGAAAACAAAATCAGTAGTAAATGCCCATCTGACATTTCATATCGACTTGACTTAAAGTAGATAGGGTGTCTTCCTCCTTCTTGGATGTTGAAATACCAGAAAACTTCGGTCTAGATCTTTGATAGAATGTGCAAATTTTGAGAGTAGTAGGTAAATCATGTTCAAGAATTTTCATTTCAATATAGAAAATGAGATGTTTTAACATATTTTATGGTTGTATCTTACAAAAAAACAGAAACTTTTGTTTGATTATTTTTTTCAAACTTTGCCACATAAGAGGGGGTAACTCAAATGTAAGGGCAATTTATTCAGATGAAGGTACTTTTACAATAGAATGTGTTAGGAAATTTTCTATTTTATTATGTAGCAAGAAAACGGGTCCGGTGACTTCATTTTTTCTTTTACTTATCTGAAAGCATACTATTAAAGCTATCTTCTCATATTTATCTCATAATTCTATAGTGCAGTTTTTGTTTTATGGCAGAAAATTGTGTTTTACATGCATAATCTATACAAAATCTGTCAATTTTGAACAACCTGTAGCGTAAAAATAAGTCCCGTGACCCATTTTTTTTTTAAAGCACGATACATGTATTTTTGGCAAATTATTAAAAAATTATATAGATTGTTATTTAAACACCCCATCTACCTTAACTCCAATGCAGTTGTCAGGTTAAAATTTCATGACTCATTTCTTTCTATTTTTTTGTGCATTATGGTGGACAAAATTTGATTTGGATGCTAGGAATTTTTATATATATGCTCATGCCGAAATTTTCAATTTCAGTTGAAAAGGTTTAAACTTTTGAAAAACATGGAATTTTATTACAGTTGTTCCATGCAGGATTTTTCGTTTTACAAATTTACAAATTTATCTTTTATTTTCAGTTTGGAGTAGAATTATTTTAAAAATATGTTAAAGGTAAACATTTCATACCTATGACTATTGCTCTTAATTGCTGACACGGAGAAAAGCCTTTGAAAATTTGGTAAAAAAGGTAGTTGATTTTTGCAATTAATCAAAACTGTTCTTACCGTATTAAGTACATGTAGCTCATGCTGGAATAAGCTGGAGAAATCCTATAAAAACTTGAAGTGTTTGGGTAAGAAAAAAATGTGAAGGCTGTTATTTTGTTCATGAAGGAAAATTAACTTCTTGCAACATTTATTTGACCTTTATCGGAAGTAAAGAGTTCATTGCTATTTGAAATAGTTTTGAAAATTGCCAAAGGTTTAGGGATTATGTGTGTCAACTCTTGACATGTAATTAAATTAAGTCAAGCATGATTAATTCTATGATATTTTTGTTTTTGTTAGATTGGAGGTGGCAAGGCATCTAAAGAAGAGAGAGATAGATTATACAATCAGTTCTCTATCACAAACATAAACGAAAACACCTATTACAATTTCGAGAATCTAGAGTTGGAACATGGAGAAAGTTATTTTGCTTGGGTAATAGGTAAGAATTAAGAGTTTACAATTCTCAATTAATATAATAAAATACTCATTCCGTTTATTTACATTAATTGTTTGTGTTAAAGCCAATTTTTAGCTCACCTGGCCGAAAGGGCCAAGTGAGCTTTTCTCATCACTTGGCATCTGTTGTCCGTCGTCCGTTATTAATTAAACTAAACTTGACCACAATCATCATTGGGATATCTAGTTTAAAAGATGTGTGGCGTGACCTGGCCAACCAAACGAGGTGGCCCCCATGGCTTAAAATAGAACATAGGGGTCAAATGCAGTGATTGGCTTATAACTCAAAAACAATTGTTTATCAGGTCAAGATCTATCTGCCCTCAAATTTTCAGATGAATCCGACAACCCGTTGTTTGGTTGCTGCCCCTGAATTGGTTATTTTAGGGAATTTTTGCGGTTTTTGGTTATTATCTTGAATATTATTATAGATAGAGATAAACTGTAAACAGCAATAATGTTCAGCAAAGTAAGATTTACAAATAAGTCAACATGACAAAAATGGTCAGTCGACCCCTTGCGGAGTTATTGCCCTTTATAGTAAATTTTTAACAATTTTGTACATTTTGTAAATTTTTGTTTATTTTGACAAAATATTTTCCTCTGTAACTAATGGGTCAAGTTCATTATAAATTGAGATAATTGTAAGAAGCAAGAATGTTCAGTAAAGTAAAATCTACATACACATCACCATCACCAAAACACAATTTTGTCATGAATCCATCTGTGTCCTTTGATTAATATGCACATAGACCAAGGTGAGCGACACAGACTCTTAAGAGCCTCTAGTTTTCCAGATCCTGTGATGCATAACTTCTCCACACTTTGCTGCACTAAGTCTTGAAATGGTTGCATGCTTGTAAAGTAGTATCTTATTACGTCAACTGTAGTGTAAGCTTTATTGAATTTTAAAGAGACGAACCAACCTGACATATATAGTTCTATGACGGGGCGATTGTGGTCGTACCTCTTCTGCATACATTTCTTGTAAGATAACAATCTGAAAAGATAAATTATAAAAGTGTTGTCCATGTACATATAAAAGGTGTGCCAAGCAGGGGATAATTGGAAGACAGTTCTGTGGCTACACAACTGGCAAATCATGTTGAAATATCTAAACATAAACCCGATTTTAGTTTTAGGAAGGGTAAATTCCTATAGAAAATAAGATTAAGTTGTGATATAAGATTTACAGGAGCAGACAAATTTCCAACCAAATCATTATACTATCTAAGAATGAATTAGGTAAAATATATGATTCCTTGAAGTTTTAGTAAAAAGATTTATTTTTCAAGGTGTTGATGAGTCAGGTGAATGTGCAATGATTTCTCATCGTTTTGTTGTTGACATGACACCCCCAATCAAAGGCAAGCTTACTACAGGATCCTTGTATGATATGGTAAGTATTATTTGGATGAGTGAAATAGTACAACTACATTGGATTTCTTTTCCATTTAAATGTTATGGTAGCCACTTTATTGTACCAACAGAAAAAAAAATTGATAAATACCCCTACATTACAATTTTTCAAAAGTGGAGTTTCCTTTTCTCCAGAAGAAAAATAATTCTTAAAATGTTTCGAAGTTCCAATGTTAAACCTGTTCCTGTAAACTGTGGTATTTGTTATACAAATTTGCACAAATATAGTTGTCAAAAATTTGATTTTAAAAATATTTATCTAAATTATTTCCAAGAAAATATAATCATGTGCTTCAAAAAGCTAAAAGGCGTGTAATCAACTTTCAATCGCGATATATGTCACTTTTGCAAAGAGTTTTATTGTTGTTGTTTTATTCACAGCCTGTAACCTACACTGTTGATAACAGCACTATACAAGTATTATGGGAGGATTATGATGATCCAGAGTCTGGTATAGAAACCTTTGAAGTTTCTTTGTGGAATTCGTCCTCATGTTCTGATCAAAATATACAAACATTATTGCATGACTGGATAGAGTTGACAAATAATTACACAGGATACAGCTTTGTTGATCTACAACTTGAGGTATGTTTTACACATAGTGTTGTTCCTTCAATGTAAATCATTAGATAAATTAAGTGACTTATTATTACGATAATTATAATAATGATATGACTATAAAGTATATATTTTCTCATAGATTACAACATATTGAATCTTCTTTGATAAAATAGTATGTTTATCGCGGGAAAAAATGAGTTTCTAGTCAACGTTAATCAAGTACGTTCATGACGTCATGCAGATTCTCGTTTTTCTATTTCTCATTTAGGTGTTTATTTTTAAGCATACTTTCTAGAATTACAACATATTTAATAGGTAGCAACTTCAACTGCATATAAAGTTAAACCAAACAAGCAGCAGTTAAATATGATAAATAAGTACTAAAATATTGAAGATGGATAACAGAAAAGTCTTAACATAAAGCTATTAAGTTTTGATATAAGTTTATTCAATGATTAATCAACCCCTGGCAATATAACATTCATCTGCGGTCGTTAGTCTCAGTGAGTATCATATACTTGTGGTTGATGAATCAGTGTATCACACTTGTCAAAGGTTAACAATTATGGAAATGTTTTCTTCCTAAAATATATATTTTAAATTTGTATTTTTGCAATTTTTTACCATATGCACAACAAGCATATCTTTCTGTTCATCTGTTTGACATTTTCGATTGACTGAAATACAATTTGTTAGGGTGGTACCCAACACTTTCACTAAAATTAATTTGGCTCGTTTAAATTTCATAAAATTTTGACAAAGTATTTACTTTGACCCTTTTACAAAAATATAAAAAATTAAAATAATTTGAACCAAGCGTTTTATCAGAAAAATTACACTGGTTATATAGCAGTTTGACAAACACTAATTTTGATCATTGAGAAGCTTTATATTGCCTCCACGACGCAACGTAATTAAAACGTTTAGCTGATATTACAGAGTTATCTCCCTGTAGTGTTAGGTACCACCTTAATATGGGGTCTATTATGGAATTCTATTTTGAAAAAGCAAACATGTTATTCCATTGAAAAGGTTTAACTGATTTTAGTATTCATCTCATGGAACCAAAATTTAGATACATTTTAATACAACGTGATATTAAGATAACCAGTTAATGTTTAGCTCACCTAGCCAAGAGGGCCAAGTGAGCTTTTCTCATCACTTGGCGTCCGTAGTCCGTCGTCGTGGTCGTCCGGCGTCGTCTGTTAACTTTTACAAAAATCTCTTCCTCTAAAATTACTGCGCCAAATTTAACCAAATTTGGCCATAATCATCACTGGGGTATCTCGTTCAAAACAAATGTCCCACGACCCGGCCCGCCAACCAAGATGACCGCCATTGCTAAAATAAGAACAATGGGGGAAAATGTAGGTTTTGGCTTATAACTCTGAAACCAAAGCATTTAGAACAAATCTGACATGTTGTAATATTGTTTATCAAATCAATATCTATCTGCCCTGAAATTTTCAGATGAATCGGACACTTGGTTGATGGGTTGCTGTCCCTGAATTGGTAAATTTAAGGAAATTTAGCCGTTTTTGGTTATTATCTTGAATATTATTGTAGATAGATAGAGATTATCTGTGAGCAGTAATAATGTTTAGCAAAGTAAGATCTACAAATAAGTCAACATGATCAAAATGGTCAATTGAGCCCTTAAGGAGTAATTGGCCTTTATAGTCAATTTTAAAAATTTTCATAAATTTTGTAAATTTTGGTAAATTTTTACAAAATGTGTTTCTCTCTAACTACTGGGCAAAGCGCATTTTAGATAAATGTATTGTTAACAGCAAGAGGGTTCAGTAAAGTTATATCTACAAACACATCACCATCATAAAAGCACAATTTTGTCATGAATCCATCTGTGTCCTTTGTTTAATATGCACATAGAACAAGATGAGCGACACAGGCTCTTAAGAGCCTCTTGTTATTATTTTTAATCTTTGTTATCAGAAAGACACACCATATATTGTACAATTTAAAGTAACAAATAAAGCAGGATTATACACAATAGAAGATTCTCCACCAGTATTGTATGACTTGTCAACACCAACACGAGGGAAAGTAGTAGCTGGAAACGATTTTTTAAAGGAACAAGTATGGTTCAGTTCAGGAAAAGCAGTATCAGGTATAAAAATGCTAACAAAAATAAAAAAAATTAAAGGTACATATTAACGGAAACCACTGGCACAATTTTTCCTAGGAAGGAGGGGGTTATTTCGATATTTTTATGCCCCATTTATGGGCATTATTTTTTCTAGTCTGTGCGTCCGTTCGTTCGTCCGTCCGTTCGTCACGCTTCAGGTTACAGTTTTCGGTCGAGGTAGTTTTTGATGAAGTTGAAGTCGAATCAACTTATACTAGTAAACATGTTCTCTTTGATATAATCTTTCTAGTTTTTATGCCAATTTAGAGATTTAATCCTATTTTCACGGTTCATTGAACATAGAAAATTATAGTGCAGATGTGACATCTGTATACTGGGGACACATTCTTGTTTTGGTAGGGGTGTTCTTAAAGAAATGTATCCATTTTGATAAAACATTCACAGAAGTTCAGTTTCTATATATACTTATATAAATATTTGAAACAGAATGATCAATACATATATACAAATCAGGAGACAAATGTCCCGGGATCATTTTTTAACTTATTTGAAAGGGGAACTTTCAGATAAATTGGTTTAACTTAATATACTAATGACCCTTAATTATTTAAGATTTCTAATAGCACATTTATGTTTAATATGAAGATTATACATACCCCAAATCAATATACAATTATCAACTGAAATTCATTTTTATAGAGTATATTATAAAAAGGAGGGTAATTTTTGTATACAATCTCGCCAAGTTATGACCCATTTTTTTATCATATCCCCGTATGTCAAATTATAGGAAGGGACCACCCGGTAATTTTCTGACAAAAACGATGGGTCAAACCTGATTTCATAGCAATCTAGTATATCGGTTTTCTATCATTTAAGATCTTATTAAAGTCCCCTAAGAATACCGCGTAACGCACGAGAGGTAATAGGATGTGGCAAACATTTAAATTGATTGCCATGTTTTTCTTTTTTTAGGAGGGAATTTGATGTTTGTAAAAAAAATTGATGATACATTCACTAGTTTGACATTTCTTTATTGGTTTAAATCAAAGAAAATTAGGCTCTTAAACAATCAATAGTATCACATATCATTTCTGTTAAATGCAGGTACTTTTATACACTTACCTAGCCCTGATGGTCCAGGATGTCCGTCCAGACATATATCTATGATAAACGATGGGGATTGGAGAAGAATTGAGCAAATAGGATTCAGAGATCCAAGTGGTACCATATGGAAGTTACATCACCGTATAGAGAACATTGATACACTGATCTATGACAATGCTATCTCTATAAAGCTGGCTCGAGACAATATAATGAATAAGATGTTTACCGGTGCTTATGTTAGGCCAGCCGACATTGAAAATGGTGGAGTTTATCATGTAGGTTGCTTCGAATAAACCATTGTATGATTGTTTTCTAAAACTATAATCAATAAAAATTGAAACAGCAGTTTATGTTTAATACTATATTTGAAGATCTAATACTTGCAATTGCTAAAAAATAATTTAGTTTCAGAAAGAAAAAATAAACTGTGCGAGGTTGTATTTTAATTGAAGAAATACGTTTGATTGTTTCGAAATTTTGTCATGTTATGAAACGAATGATGAGGCTATAATATGGGTTTAAACTATTACTTAAGCATGACATTGTGAAATAAAAAGGAGGAATATATATTAATATTGAGATATTGGAATTAAATTTAATTCCTATAAATGATGCAGTTTAACTAGGTCTAACGCTTGTATCCTATTTCTATTTCAGTATAGATTTGTTTAAGACTTTTGTTGTTTCTTCAGATATCTATTAAGGCAGCGGGAGGAGATGGTCTAGCAATCACTGGTGTCATGTTCTGGGATGGACCAAAAGATGAAATATCTACATTCACTTATGAGGAAGACTATGATTGGGCAGCCCATGTTTGTGAATGCTGTTTGATGGATCCAGTTCCAATTGTATGTATATCATGTATATTACCATGCATATTATACATTAATATCTTAAGTAATAGCTGATGCAATGACAATAATTTGATTCTATACTAAAGTTTCATATAATCATATAAATGTTGTATTCAATTTTCAACTTAAATTCGATACCTTATAGATCGGTGACTCAATATATGACGTAATTGAGGTTTGAGTTATCAAAGGTTGCGAGTTACATCATGTGTAATACAACTCACTATATTTTTACCTCGTTTGTGTTAATATTGAACAGTTTTATGCCCCACTTAGGACATCATGTTTTTTTCGGTCTGTGCGGCCGATCGGCTGTCTGTTCCAATTCAGGTTAAAGTTTCCGGTCAAGGTAGTTTTGGATAAAGTTGATATCCAATTAATATGACACTTAGTAGAAATATTCCCTGTGCTATATCATTTCTAATTAAAAATGTCAAACAAGTGCTTTTATCTCAATTTCAAGGTCCACTGAACATACAATACGATAGTGGACAATGATGATGTGTTGAACAACGGAATTACATAAATTATGAAATTCCATCAAAAGCAAATGCCATATTAGATATACAAACAGACTGTAGATAACAACTGACATATTCCTGATTTGGTACAGGATATTGATTTTGGTTGAACTTAGTGTTATGGCTTGCAAAGCACACCACTACAATGGCTAGTAAAAAAAGCGCTAAAATGGCAATACTACGTGACAGGAATGCAGAACAAGCAAACGAAATTACACTCAGGATAGAGAAATGAAGGACCCCGGGAAAATATTTTTAGACGCCAACCATCCCCCTAAAACATGGGACAGTATAGTAGCACTACAAGATCAAAATCAAATATATAAACATCAATTGAATAGGGCTTAACTTATCTGATTGATATATGTTTATAAGGATAGGAAGGTTAATAGCAATTGTTTGATAATAATATGTATTGGATTAAAGGATTGGTTAACGATAGCCTTTTAGATTTATGCTAAATGAGAGTGTTCGAAAACGGTTAAAAGTGTACCGAAAGCTTCGATAATTGTAATGATCTGTTTAAAAACAAATTTTACACCTTGGTTTTTCTGTTTTGCACTTCAATAAAGAG
Organism: Mytilus galloprovincialis; assembly: GCF_965363235.1. NCBI lineage: Eukaryota > Metazoa > Mollusca > Bivalvia > Mytilida > Mytilidae > Mytilus > Mytilus galloprovincialis. Next base: position 31,524,194 of record NC_134844.1, read on the forward strand.
TTGATCAACCCCTTAAGTGTGCATGATTTATGCAGGAAATTCTATTATCGTCCTTTTTTCATAACTTTGAACATAACTTTTGCATAGATACATTTAACCCCTACCCTTGTTTCCAGAACAATGTGGTTCCTGGAATTCAATTTTAACCAAGGTGTCTGCTTTGGAAATAGAACATGTTGGATCATAAATAAGGCCAAAGTTTTTTCTGAAGCATTAAGTTCGATGAAATGCAAAAAATCATCGAGTTGACAAAACATAAGTCTAAATGTGCTGTCTTTAAATTATATCATGCACTCTTGTAATAAACTGATAAGTTTAATTTACCATTATAACTATTGTTTCGGACTCTTCTAAGGACAAACAAATCTTTTTTTGTTTATTATGATGAAGTTAAAATTCAAAGCACAGCTGAACCTATGTTTTGATTTCAGTCCTAGATGTCATAGTTGACTAAACAATGAGTTTAATAGTGTAATAGTAGCATTGTGTGCACATACTCATGGAAATGATTTTTTTTTTTAAATTTTGAAAGAAGTAGGCTTGTACATATAATTATTATTCTTGCATATATGTTATATGCTATATTTATTCAGCAATACATGTGTCTCAACATTATTTAATCTTAAAACTTTAAAGTGTTGTGGACATCGTCATGATCATGATCAGTGATAAAAGATTAAACTCCTACAATCCTAGAAGCATCCTTCATTTAATATATCACATATTCATAAATAAATAAACTAATATAATGTACTTCAATTCGCAACCAAGTATGTACACCTACATAATTAATATATATACAAACTGCTTTGTCTGTTAACTTGCCTCCATCGTGTGATCCTTGATCAAGAGGTCATGACCAGGTCAACTAGCATATATACAGAGTCAAAGCGGTTCACGAATGTAATTTTTTTCCGGATATTAATTTCTGTAGTAATCTATTTACATAATACTGATATATAGAATGTAATCTAACCATTTATTATTAATAATAATTTACTGAACAATCTCCCTGTTTGTTCAATAAAACTAACACTACAGGGGGTGCCCTGTGAAATGCTGTTGACATGGTATTCATTATAACAGCAATAGTGCAATAAATCAGATTTTAGTAAAAAAAAAATTAAAACATCTTGTCTTCAGTAGAGCACATTTGTTTAATGAGTGTATGTATTAATGATTTTAGGATTGCAGTTACTGTAATTGTACAGAATATTTAACCAACAAATATGGAAACAAAACATTGCCAGTTTTAACAACTTCAACAACAACAGAACAACCAGTGCTAAATACAACAACACAAGAGTATGAAATAGTGAACAATCCTGATGGAAGTATTGTAGAGACTCCAATAGACACTAGTATACCTATCACACAGACAGCTTGTGGTATACAGATATTTTCTGGTAACTTTTTACAAATCATACTTTTTTATATGATGACTGCTGTGTAGATAAACTTCACTGACATTAAATTATATATGCTACTACAGGCATTTTTTTCTTTTTTCATTTTAATAATTTGCGTAATGGGTATATGTCATTCGGAAGGCAACCAATAATTCTAAATGTAAAGGAGCATAAATCAAAAAGTTATCAAAGGTACCAGGATTATAAAACTTGAAGATGTATACTGTAGAAGTAGATAAAAATGCATAAGACGTTTCAAAATCTCCTTGAAGAAAACTTGAAAGAATTCCCTGAAATCATTTCGTACAGCGAGTAGTAGTTGTAGCTTAAAGGTTTTCTCCATATGTGTACAACAAAAACCATAGAGACATCACAATGCCTGCTTATATCATATGAAAGCAGGACATGCTCACACCTTCCTTGGCAGACTCCAACATTTTTAATGCTTTGCGAAATATTTTTTTTTTGTAAAAATTTCAACATTTTTTAGCTTGGAATTGACTACAATTTATTAATTAAGTCTTGACCAATGTGGAAATTGAAACAAGATATCAGGTTATACCCACCATAATAGGTATTACACTAAAAATAATAAACTGGAATGGAACCCAGCGATAATAAATCAATGCAGCCTATGCAAAGTTTGTATTACAATATTTTTATAAACCCACTTCATATTAAAAACTGATTTATTAACAAGGTTCTTACATGTTAAAAGTAAATCCACAATTGTTCTTGCATGTTATACGTAAACCCACAATTGTTCTTACATGGTATAAGTAAATCCACAATTGTTCTTACATGTTATAAGTAAATCCACAAATGGTCTTGGCAGGTTGTGAAACAGAATAAAATAAACATTGCAAAAGGGATTGTTTTCCCTAGAAAATCACATGACAAGGCTAACAGTGTCATTTGTTTCTGAAAAAAATCCAAATAACTATTAAAGACTGAATGTAGTTTCTTCATCCTTCTATATTTTATACCATGCCCATTTGTTCCTCTAGGTGAAGACCCAATGATAATTACCTGGTGCCAGTCTTACAACAATACGTTTAATCCAATGAAGACAAAGATGAGTTTAGAGTTTGATCCTTCTGAACATTTCCACGATTTTAAGATAGAAATAAGACCTGAAAGGGATGATGCTATTGATGTAAGGAAAATATTTATCGATTTTGTTAGATTTTTTTTTCTGAATTTTTTACTAAAGAAAGATCAGTTCTGTTGCATCTCATTATCACATTCATCAAAAACCATGTACATTTGAAAGAATATTTTGATTCGGTTGTGAAATTAACACAGATCAGCATGTAAACCTTAAAGATCAGAATGTCCAACAATTGATAAATATAATGTTATATAATATATAACACATTGTCTAATACTATTTTCTGAAATTTTTATTTCATAACAATTTAGACCATCTTGTTCTTATTGTTTACAGATCTCATGGTGTTTATTTGTGTTTGTTGATGGAGATGAACTAACAATGATGTGTGGTATTCCATATCTCAGTAACAAGGCAAAATTAGTATTTCATGTTTGGAATCGTGAAAACACAGTTCCAGAAAATGCAGACATGTTTAATAGATTTTCAACCAAAGCTTTTTTCAAAGATCTGATAATGCCAGCACCACAAGGTTCCCTTTGTCGCTATGGTGACCCATTTAGAGGTGGAAAAAATCCAGTTATAAAATTTGAAGCTGGTATAGGAAGTGAAAAACTGTTAACTGATGTATCACCATTTATTGAAGTACTTACACCTTGTTTACCATGTCAAGGAATGTGTTCTAAATATATGTGTAATTCAGCCTGCAATCTTAATGATAGAACAAATTATGTATTTACCTTACAAGATACAAACCTTGCACCAGTAACGACACATGTTAATGAAACAGGTCATCTGGAAAATAAAACACTGGCTTACTATTTAACAGGTATTTAAATAGTTCATACAAACTATGTATACACTTAATAAAGTCCGTCTTCAATGTGCAAATAGTAATTTCCTAAAATGAATTATTTAATACCTTTTTGAATATGCTTTGTGGAATGTTCGTAAATGAGAACTATATTGAGTTAACTTGTAAACTTAATGTTGATTGTATTTGCCATGACTAAATCTAACGAATTCTGTGCAAGTTTTTCAAAAGCATATACGAAGTGATTTGATTGGTTGAAATATAATAAACCGTTTTATTTCAAATAACAGTATATATGATGATACATTCAGTTAATCAATGAAAATACTCATAGTTCTTTAAATTCAGATTTGGTAATTAGTTGAGAACTTGGGTTAATAAATTAATAAAACTTGTTAGGGACATTTTTCAGTAAACTCTTATGAACAAAAAATATTAAATACATATGTACTAAGGAAACAATATAACTGACCTACGTATACTATTTGCTACTAAGTTTAAATAAAAATACGAATGAAATTCTAGGTTGAGGTGTCAATTCAAGATTTTGATTTAATTTAGTTATGAAAAAGGTCAAATAAAGGCAACAGTAGTATACCGCTGTTTAAAATTAATAAATCAATTGAGAAAAAAACAAATCTTGGTTACAAATTAAAACTGAGGGAAACACATCAAATATAATAAAACTACGACACAACAGAAACACAACATTAAAATGTAAACACACACAGAAACGAACTATAATATAACAATGGCCATTTTTCTGACTTGGTTCAGGACATTTAAGAAAGCAATGGTGGGTTGAACAAAAATTTACTTCATCATTCACATTATAAATAGCTTGTATACTTTATTTGCACCCTTTTATTGTTTATAGTGAAAGCTGTTCTTGGATCAGGCCTAGAAGCTACTAGCTCATCCAGCGCTTTTTATGTTGATGACACACCACCTGTTTTTGACACTGATATAATGAATTCTCAGATCTATATAGATGTTACTCAAGGGGAATTCACACCAGTAAATTATCAGGCATCTACAGATACAATAAAAGCATTTTGGAGATGTTATGATGATGAAAGCCAAGTTGCGGTAAGCAGGTTTCTGATTTTCTACTCTTTTAACAAAATCAATAAACTCATAGATACCAGGTTTAAAATTTAAATGATCTTAAAAACAACAAAAGCAATAAGTATTGCAGTCTGGTTAAGTGTGTCTTTCACAAATATTATAGTACATATATGGACTATCTTTTAACAAATATCAAAAAAATATCTAAAAAAGGTAGGCATGACCGTGCCTCCACCTTGGACGTTGTTCATTTTGTACGTGAAAGATCAAACGTGTGGTTTAATACACTGTAATATAGTGGATATAGTGGGTTGTCCTCTGTATCTTTTCTTGTGTGGTTTAATTCATTTCCAGGCATTGATCAAATTCTACCCTTTGTCGTTTAAAATTATCTTATATAGGATATTCAATGGGCTATTGGTTATACAGTTGGAGCCGAAGACTTACAGGAATTTCAGTCCGTTGGAAGAGAAATGGTGGCAGAAAATAAAACCTTTGATGGAATGTTACATCACAATACTTCATATTTTGTTTCTGTGAGATGTATCAATGGTGGTGGGGCAATCACACAGTGGAATGAAACAAAAGGTATTTTCATATTATATGAAAAGTATGTTTATAAGCATTATTAAAGTTTTTGAAAAAATTGTGTATTATATACAAAAATACAAATAAACGAGTAATGGTTATTTTACAGACATTTATAATAAAAAAGCATTTATGCTTGCAATAATTGATTTAAGTTTTGATAGTTAAGTTAGCATATTTCATTTATTAGAAGTACAAAAATGTGTCACACATTGTATCATTTATTTAAAAGTTTTTACTTATAAAATTAAGATACATCTTTTTTCTCAGGAGTAATAGTATTGCTAGTGCCACCAGAAACAGATGATTTGAACAATACTTTGCCTGGAACAGAAGAATTTCCAAATGAAGTATTTCCTAAAGATGCCAGGGAATCAACAGATCCAACATCTATAGGGATGACATTTACTGCTAGTGAGGATGAATCTATTTTTAAATATGGTAAGTGTGGGATGTCAATTAATTTTTTAACTACTTTTGCGATGGGATGACTGAATCTGCCAAGCTTTGGACTATTTATTATAACAAAGTTATATATGTACAGGAACATACAGATTTTTAATTATGGAATTTTTATATTTATTGTTTCTGGACACAAGTTTCAATCCTCAAGCAGCATTACATGTATTATTAGTAGAAAAACCAAATAGCAATGCAGCATACAACAATGGAGTAACAAACCTGTACATAAAACATCTCACCATATTTTTTTTTTAATGGAAAAACTTGTTTCCCTTTTTTAGAATAAATTATAAAATTCTGAATTTGTTTAAATAAAATTTCCGTTGTGGTCAGGTTTGTTGTTTTAACCTTTTTTGTCTGCCGTCGTTCAGAATGTTTGTCTGTCTCATCTAAGCTTTATGTCAGTATTTTTTACCTTGTGACAAAGTTTCAGGTTCATGGCTCATAAAAATCCTCTTTGAAAATAGTCGTTTATTCTGATGAACATGTATAAACGTGTATATAAAATAATCGATACATTTTACCAGAAAGCTACCAATAACAATTTCGGAACTTTGAATTGTGCTTTAAATATTTTTTTCCTTGACTTCATGTTACCGAAAATTCTTAAATTGGGATATCATAAGTGAGCTTCTCACGTCTCTACTTGGTGTTTTTGATTGTTTATTCCGTTGTATATTATTTTTTACTACAGGCATCACTTAATTAAATACTACAAAAAAACAGAACAACGTTTTAAATAGTATAAAAACAATACAATATTGAATAAATAAAGCTAACAAATTGACCTATTTGTAACGTCTTTATGATTTTAGATATGTGTATCGGAAGTGCTGAAAACATAGATGACATACTACCTTGCCAGTGGGTTGGAATTAATGCATCAGGTTCAGCAATGATAAAGGATGGCTATCTTTACATAAATGGATTTAAAGCTAGACCATTATCAGTTATGCAGATTCAGAATAATAGCATCAATTCAAGTGTTGATATGAGTGAAACATTTCACATGGAACCTGGTAGAACTTTGTTTATGACAATGCGAGTATGCAATGAAGCTATGTTATGTTCAAATAAATCTCTTGGTTCCGTTACTATCACAAACAACAAGACTAAACTACAAACGTCAGAACATGGGGAAAGTATTCGTGTTGACTATGACGGGTTTTCTCCCAGAAGAAAGAAGAGAGACATTCCAAAGTTATCTGTGACAACTCCTGATGGTATATGCAATTAACTTACTATTAATGTCATCTGTTGTTGTTGTTTTAATTTTTTGACAGTTTACGTAAAACTTTCCTACTGTTATCCCCATGTCTACTATATATAAAAAAAATTCTACCTTTCTGTTAATATACTATTGTAAATAAAACAGATGAACTATATTGCCTTATTGCCTAATTGGCACATTGAAATTATATGTAGTAACATAAGTATCCGACAATTACCTAAATATATTTTGAGTCAGTTCTGGTATCCGAAATTTCAAATTTGATAAATATCCTAGAAGACTTTGATAAGGAATACTAGTATGCAATCATGTATATAAGGAATAACAAGAGAAAATCAACTATATGATATATAATCTAAGGATTTCAAAAGATTGTAATCATTTTACTGAATATTTCAGCATTAGTATTCAAATTGAAGTCTGTTTTCCATCCAATGATTACTTGAATTTGAAGTTATATAGCATCTCAGAAGTCATCACCTTATATGTCATATCAATTAAAACAGAAAATCATTAATGCTTAGTATAAAATTAAGTATTGGAATGGGGAGTATGTCAAAGAGAAAATAACCTGAACAAATGGCAGGATAAAGCTGAAGGCTAACAAAGGGTCTTAAACATAGTGAGAAAATCCTGAACCCGGAGACAGACTTCAGCTGCCTCCTAAAAAAAATGTGTATTAGTTCAGTATGAATATCTAGTGAAAATCAAATCTAATTTGATTGTAAGAATGTTTCTTTTTTAACCTACTCTTTTATACTGATGATTTGATTGTGGCTCTCCAATAATAGTTTAGATATATTCTTATATAATTAAACTAATTGCAATGGGGTGAATTAAGATGAATTGATAGAGAGGAACACTAAAACTAACATTATAAAATATTTTTAAAACAAACCTTTACTTTATGTTATATCTTATAATAGCTAATTCATATATACTTGGATGGAGATTTGTCTCATTGGCACTCATACCACATCTTCCTATATCTAAGTACTTGGTTCCAGTAAGTTTGAAGATCAGAATATAATGTAAATTTCATGAATAACTAAAATGTTCTCCTCATAGATTCATAATATGTAACAAGGCAATAATTAGAAGCAGAAATCATGTGTAATAGCCATAGCTACTCTTTATACTTTTACAAACTATCCTTTTGATAGGATTAATGCCAGGACAAAGTATCATGCTGCAGCCTTTAGACGTTGAGGAATTAACAACAGACTACAGAGCTGATGTAGCACTTAATTTCCAGCCATATATCGTAAATCCTACTGAAACTGAGGATATGGTAGAGAGATTATTGTTTAAAAGGTTTGTTTATGACGTACAATAAGTGAAAAGGTTGACTATCATGTTGTATATACAGAAAACAATTGTAAAATTGTTTCAATCCTTTCAAAATGATTTTAATTTTATTGATTATTGAATTTGAAGATATACTACATGTAGTAGTCTGGTTTTATTATTGATGTCATAATTGACATATTTGAAATCAAATTAAATGTGCATATTTATTGTGATTTGATGAATGAGATATTTAACTCAAACAAGGAACTTGCAAGTGGAAGTGAAAAGTCCACAGTTGTTGCTCAAATATACATGCACTAGTCGAAAGATGTAAAAAATAAAATAGTCTCGAGTTTTTTCAATGGTTTTTTCAAAGTGTGAGAACATGAATGTCTATTGGAAATATTGTAGGACAAAACAAAGAATAACTTAACTGATTCTGACGAACTAACGTCCTGTGTAAGTCTTAATAAGTATTTGATAACTTGGTCCTCAATGCTCTTCAACTTTTTTCTTGTTTGGCGTTACAACTATTGTGATCTGAGCGTCACTGATGATAGTTATCAAAGGTACCAGCATTATAATTTAGTACGCCAGACGCGCGTTTTTTTAATGATTTCTTAAATATTGTTGTAGGATGAGATCTATTTTATATTCTTTCTCGATAACACCTGTTGGTCACCTGCCTATGCCAGGACCTTTGAATATAACTATTGAAGGCAAACAGGAAGAAGATGAAGTTTCAAAAATTTCTCTTATTTATTGGAACCCAAGTAAGTATCTTTATGTATAATCCGTGAAGATACATATAGCCTTTTAATATAATATGTACTTTTCTCTCTTTTTACTTTTTTTTCATATTCATTGTTTACATTTTCTTATTGTACTCATAGAAAGGAGATATTCGGTTGGCAAAGCGAGCAGTTATGTATTATTCGTACGTGGGTTTATTTTCCTCAAATTGTGTTTGTTGATTGCAAATCTTTGTTGTCGGAGTATTTCCAATCAATAAAAATTCAATGAAAACTGGTAAATTTTAATTGATTTTTTGAATAGGAAACACAAGGCCTTTTCATCCACAATGAGATCCTTTAACATGTTTGTAAAGGCATTTTGTATCTGACTTAAATATTTAGTTTCTTAACTCCTTTGCTCAAATTTAATAAAATCTGGACAATTTGTCAAATCTCGCAAAATTCTAATTTGGATATAAAATTTTGACAGAGTTTTATTAACTTTCTCACATGTCTTGTCATCAACTTAATAAAATAAATTATCTTGTCATGAGTTATTGAAGTTAATACTTAGGACCAAAACACTCACCAAACTTACTCCTTCACCACACATTAATTATATTTTCTATTTTCAAATTTCTACAGATAAATCCTTGATATTATGGTTATAAGGCCCTTGAGAGAAGGGTCATTCATTCAGGTGTCTATATAAAAAAGAAGATGTGGTATGATTGCCAATGAGACAACTATCCACAAAAGACCAAAATGACACAGACATTAACAACTATAGGTCACCGTAAGGCCTTCAACAATGAGCAAAGCCCATACCGCATAGTCAGCTGTAATAGGCACCGATAAGACAATGTAAAACAATTCAAACGAGAAAACTAACGGCCTTATTTATGTTAAAAAATGAAGGAAAAACAAATATGTAACATATAAACAAACGACAACCACTGAATTACAGGCTCCTGACTTGGGACAGGCACATACATAAATAATGTGGCGGGGTTAAACATGTTAGCGGGATCCCAACTTTGCTTTGATTTTCAACTGCAAAATAGAGCGATGTCAGCTGGGGTCATCAATTTATACATGTTTAGTTTTCTGCATGTCCATCCTTTAACCGTTTGTTGTTAATGAGATGACATGTTCTTCTTTCGGGAAAGACAGCCCCAAATTGAATCAACATTTGCGGAAATGACATGGCTGTTTTGATAAGGAAAGTTTTAAAAATCGTCTCAAAAAATTACAAGACAAATAGGTTAAAAAACTACTTGAAACCCTTGTTTACATTGTCAAAATGTTGATTCCCCAAAAACAAATGATTAGATGCATTGAAACTTACTATTATATGCTATGTATATAACGTTTTTTAATAAACACACCAACAAAAAAGTCCACTTTGATATGCACTGTTGCACAAAATTCAACGGCATAGCAATTTTGATTGTTACATCGATCTTGCGAAACCATGGTTCTATTGAAATTTAAACATGCATTTGTCTACGAAGTTAAAGAAGGATATCATATTGAAATACAGAATTATTAGATCCTTTAGTTAATACTTACTATATTTGATTACATTAGTTGGACAGCAGTGGATGCTTTCATATAGGACATGTGATGGCTCTGAAGGAAAAACAAAAAATGCAGAAGGAACTCAGACCTTTTTTGTAAGTATTTAGTTGTAGTTTTTCTATACAGTGACTTGATTATAAATGTTTCCCTCCACATATTGCAGTTCATTAGAATATGAAATTGGTTTTATAAAATCATGTTGTTCCAATGTTTAAGAAACTGATCAAAACAAACACAATCAAATCTTCAAAGCGCAAGCTGAAAAAATAAAGCACTTTTACATTCCAGTAATATTTAAATAACACTTCATCGATATTATAAACGTGTTGCCAAACTTTTTTTTATTTATTGTTATTGTAAGGTGTCATTTTAAAGGTGAAAGATAGCAATTCTTGCAATAATATCAACATGTCTACAAACTAAATGTTTATACTGTTTTTCTTGTCAAAAGTTTTCTATATTTGTAAGAATCAGACATCAGTTTGAATTAAAACATGTTACATTTGCTCATTGTTGAAAGCCGTAGGGTGACTTATAGTTGTTTATTTCTGTGTCATTTGGTCTCTTGTGGAGACTTGTCATGTTGGCAATATATCACATATGTGTTATGTGTATGTAAACATACTAAGTGCTGTTGCTGGAACATTTCCACAGGAGGGATTCTAATATCTATCTCTCATTTTGATAAGACACACTAGTTAATATTCCTTTTAAGAGGGCTCGGGTGTCTCCTCCATCTTAGATTTTGAAGTAGCAGTTAACAAAAAGTAAAAACACAAAAAATACTGAACTCCGAGGAAAATTCAAAAAGGAAAATCAAAAATCAAAAGGCAAAAGGCAAAATCAAAAGTCCAAACACATCAAACGAATGGATAGCAACTGTCATATTCCTGACTTGGTACAGGCATTTTCTAATGTAGAAAATGGTGGATTCAACCTGGTTTTATAGCTAGCTAAACCTCTCACTTGTATGACAGTTGCATCAAATTCCATTACATTGTCAACGATGCATGAACAAAACAAACATACTCAAAGAGTAAAAATGTCAAAAATAGGGGTACAACAGTCAATATTGTGTTATCATCTTAATATCACTACATAAACAACAAATGTAACAAAGTAGCACAAAAAGACATACATCAAATTTAACATTCTCATTTTGCTTTTCTTATACGGCTGAATTTATCTATGTAAAGTCTACCCATAAATGAAAGAAGGTTTTCATTACTGGTGTAAAATTGCGCGTTTGAAATTACCACAGGTAGACATAAAAATAATTTTGTCGTATGACGGCATACATAAATGCAGACTAACGTAAAGTAGATATAACAAAAACCAGATTTAACAGTAAAGGTAATAATAATAAATAAAATAATGGTGTGGTTCAAAGTATGACGGGATACATAAGTACAGTTTCACGTCAAATGTATATCATAAAAAACAGACTAAACAGAAAAATTAGTCTTATTGAATAAAATAGTTTAGTCATTCATAGTATGTCAAGATCCTTAAGTAAAAGTAATATCAATAAATGAAATAATTTTGATCTAGATCTTTAATGAAATGCGCAAATTTTGAGAGTAGTATGTAGTTCATGTGTAAGACTTCAATGTTCATATAGAAAATTATGTGTTGCATCATATTCACGGCTGTATTGTTTTATCAACACAATTCTTTTTTCTTCAACTTTGCAAAATATGAACTTGTAACTAAGATAAATAACTTAAAATACACCTGACCTGAAGTGTCAAGTGAGCATTTCTCATCACTTGGCGTCCATCGTCCGTCGTCGCCATTGTCGTCTGTTAACTTTTACCAAAATCTTCTTCTCTGAAAAATATGGCCCAAACTTTACCAAAGTTGGCCATAATCATCATTTGCATATCTAGTTTTAAAATGTGTCCGATGATCCCGCCTGTCAACCAACATGGCTGAAAATAGAAGATAGGGGTAAAGGGCAGTTTTTGGCTGATATCTCTGAAACTTAAGCATTTAGAGCAAATCTGACAGGTAAAAAACCGTTTATTAGGTTAAGATCTTTTCTCCCTTAGAATTTCAGACAGACCTTTGTTCGGTGACCCATACTTTTTATCTTTATTTACGTGTTTGACTGACCCTTTGGTATCTTTCGTCCCTCTTTTATTATATTTTTGAAAAAGCATGATAAAACACTTTGACATATATCAACTTTATAAAAAGTGATGTTCAAGCTACATGTACAAGGTCATTTCGCGTGGCAGTTAATATTTGAATTTGATGACAACTTTGAACCGTGTACAAGACAACTAATTTTTATGAGAGATACTTAAAAAACTTAATAATATTTGAACACTTTTTAACTATTCCCCAAGAAATACCTTAGTTTTTAAATGACCCATCACAAAAAAGATATCCTTCAAAATTTAAGCCAGTCTACCACTGTTTTGACTTGACATTTTATGTATTGAGCTTTGAATGAACTTTAAAGATGTAAAGCAACTCTTACGTTAAAGGTACATTTAAATATTGATCAACATGCATTACAATCAATAAAAGAGGGACGAAAGACGAAATCTGTTAGATTAGATTTTCTTTTAGAGAATTATGTGTTTCACTTGAGTAAAAAGAGGTTTTTAACAACCTTAGATTTAAGACATAATTTTTGTTGCAAACATAACACATAATGAAAAAGATAAATGTATTGATTTGATTACTTGAAAGTCATTTTTCCAGACGTCAGATAGAGAACTGTTTCAGCAAAGAATGTTGAACAAGGAGCCAGTGTATGCATATATTCTAACACTCGCAATTTATCTACTCGTGTCCGCAACTTTTCATCCACTGCTTCAAGACTTTTATTCAAAGATGATAAAGACTAATTTGCAATAATTTATGTATTAAAGGTCCTATGTAAAGTAAATTCCACATTCCATTGGGTTTTTTTTAAATATAGCTGGCAGTATTCTAGTTAGTCAATTTTAATAATCTCCTGTAAACAAAAAAAAGCAAAAAATGTCCAAACTAGAAGAACGAAGCTTCGTAGACCCTCTTTAAATTATTAATATTAAAACGTATTAGTTGGCATTCATGATGGCAATAATACATGCACCACATCAGATACGAATTATATGTGACAGAAACAATTGATCTTCAGGTGGTATTGTTGTCATCAGACATATATCATGCAATATAATTATTACATACCCTTGTTCAGGTTTGCAATACAAGATCATTGCAACCAAACACCACACATAGAGAGAGACGATTTGCTGAAGGATCTTTCTTCTCAGAAGAAACACAGTTTGTTGTTGCTGTTGTTGATAAGAATGTTTATAACTCACCGCCTGTATTATTGAGTCCTGATATCTTAATAATGGATGAAGATCAAGGTTTGTGTTTTATGTCACCTAGTCTTGTATCAGTGTGAAAAAAGAATCTACATTTCTCCAATTTGTGAATTTTATATGATAGATGCAATAACTGTTAAAAATGGTAAACAAATCGAATTTGGGTTCAATTACTCACTGAAAATACAACAAAAACTTAAGAAGTGGTGCCAATATTCAAGTTGCCACCAAGAGATGACAGTAACATTTGGTTAAACAAAATTGACTTGTAGGTCAATTCACTTTCAACCTTCAATATAAGTATTGATGGTCACGGACCTCGTGTTTTGTTACAATACATTGAAAATTAACGAAATATTGTTTTTTTTAACAGCGGTATACTACTGTTGCCTTTATTTATGATGGAGAAATTAAATTCTTTTTATTGACATACATTTAACATGTTCATTTTATCAAAAGAATAATATAAAATTTGACAAACATTTTAAAACGAGAAAGTTAATGCAACTGATCAGTTTCAAGATACACTCTTTTATAAATAATGGTGTAATGCAGATATAAATGTCTGTATCTTTAGCTCATGTGTTCTAACATTTACAGTGTCCAGTGAAATCATAAAAGGTATTCATTCAACCAATGTATTTTTATATCCAGGCACCATACAATATTCTCTTAGAGCTTTTGATGAAGAAAATGATGTGATTGAGTACTACATTGAACCATCTTTTAATGTATCTGATATAAATGGAACCGTATTTTTAACGAAAACAGGAATGTAAGTTTAGTTTAATGTCAAGTGCATTGATATGTATGTGGACCTTTCATGATCTGTGTCATTGCCATACCCTCTGTATTATGTATCATCTTAACACTATTCAAACGAAAGTAGAACATCATCACCTGGAAAGGTGGTACTGTTAAATGAAATAATTTCCTGATGGAATTGATATTTTGAGAATCAGAAAGTCAAACGAGGCTTATTGCTAGCATGATTTCATTTAGTGCTCTGTTTATAAAATGAACTGAACTGCCGCCCGACAAACAAATGAACAAGATTTTAGCTTATGTATATATAAAACATATTTATTAATGTATATTGATAATATGTTGTTTGTCATATTTGACAGAATTTCCTGGTATCGTTCCAAATTTTAGGAACAAATAATATTATACCATTTCCCATCTCAGCAAAGGAATGAAGTTCAGGTTTTCTGTTCATTTAGTTTACTTTGTATTGTATATCGATAGCTAATCCATATAACAGTAAAAAATTTGTTTCAATTGAATTGATCTACATTTGCGGGCAAAATTTTGAAAGCGAAGTACCTCCATATCACTCGAATACGATGAAAATTGCATTGTTCTGCTTTCAGATTACTTTACACCCCATGTAGAGATTGTACTGGTAACGAACAGATACCAGTTGTATTACAGGAAGTTCAGAGAGATCACTTGATCACTCCTGTTCATAGATTGATTACGTTGACTATCAGTGTTACACAGCTGAATGATCCACCAATTGTCTTTATGACTCAGTATGGACAAAATATTCTCCATGATGACCCAACAGAACCTGTTCTGGTACTTAGTTCTTGTTACAGTAATCAAAATTTAAATAGTGAAGTTAACTATGAAGATCGGTCCAGAGGAAGATAGCAAACATTTAATACCCTATAAATCGATATTTCCCTTCTCCATATGCAGGCACAGCTAAAATTTAATTACATATAAATCTTGTTATAAAATATATTTTAGAGAAGATTGAAATTATTGCTGTAAGAGATTTCAGGTAAAAAATCACTCGATAAATACACGCTTAGTGTAAGTTCGTTCATTTATACGTTAACGATTTAATTTGTCATGCAAATCTAGAAATACATTTGTGCTTTAAAAATTTATTCTGAGGTTATCTGTCTGCATATCAATATATGAACCTGGTGTTTCGAACTTTTAAGAGATAAAACAAAATAAACTTGACATTCTAGCCATCAAATAGAATCTATTTGCGTAAATGACTGTCATACCAAACAAATATCAGTTTATCAAAATATCTAAGTGCTAACAGTGCCATCTTTTTTAATAGGTCTATTTAGAGCAAATGAATGCTTTTAATACAGAAAAATGGTCCAGTGAGTTTTCTGCAACCTTTGGTGCTTATGATATAGAAAAACAGGATTTATTTATATCTGTGTCAGAACCTTTACATGGCAGAATACTGTTATCTAAAACTAAAACATCAGTGCCAGACCTGGAAGCTTGTCCTCTTCACCAAAATGTATGTATTTCAGTATTTTTGAAAACAAAGTCAAGGTATGGAAGTTTTGTTTCAATCAGCTTAAAAAGCATGACAAATGCACCAGTAGTAATCTGGTGTTTAAAAGTCATAAATCGACTGAGAGAAAACAAGTCCAGTGTACAAACTAAAACAGAGGGAAAACATCAACTTTAAGAGGGAAAAAAATCAACAACAGGAATACTAAAGTGCAACAAAATCAAACGCCAGCATACATAGCAACGAACAATTGGATAACAACTGCCATATTCCGGACTTGGTACATTATATGATAAGAAAAAAATGGTGGATTGAACCTGGTTAATTGGCTAGCCAAACTTTCCGTTTTATGGCAATGTTAAAAATATCGACAAATTACAACACTAATGTTCTTGCGTATGTATGTGTTGTAATTTGTCACATAGTATCCGAATTAAAACACAAACATACGTAAGAACATTCATCACAGAAAAAGGCTCAAGCAAACGATAAAATAGTCGACACAACATGCAAATCACAGAACAATAACGAACATCAACTGACTGGTTTTTTTTTCAATTATTCAATTTCTCTTTCAAATATTATTTAGTAATTAAGTTTGATTGTTAAATTGATATTGTAGATTGTAAGGAATACATTCTACAATGATGTCTTTTATATTTGAAAAAATTAAGCATTTGAAACACCATAGCCAAAATAGATAAGAGAAAAATGACGAAAAAAATTGACATACTACATAGAAAACTAGATTCCACTTCATTTGATCTTGGTTTAGTGGTGTCTCATTTGCAATCATACCACATCTTTTTATTTTTTGTAAACTATTAGTTACTTGAATCCCTCCAATACCTTTTGTTTCAGACAGGGAAACCGGAAAGATCAGTAATCCTCGAGTCATCAGTGACACATTTGTGTATTCCTTTCAAGATTTATTAACAATTCATTTCTAGTTATGTGTGCTACATGTTCTTGATTTGAGTCAAACTTGTTTGTTTTAAACAGATATTTTATAACAGTGTATTGTGTTGTAAAACAAATGCAATTCATTATCTTTCCAGTTGACAACTGAACCCTGCGGAAATTTCAGTCATGATTTACCTCATGACAAAGATACATTGTCCTGGATTTATGCTAATATTACATATAAACAGAATATGTCATCATCCGGGAATGATTTTGTAAAGATCCATATAACAGATAATTTGAATGCAACCTCTACTGTGATAACCATCCAATTTGTTCTAATGGAATCTCCATGTCAAAAGAAAGGAGTTTGTACACGTATGTGCATTAGTAACCATAATCGTTTTTCAAAACTAAATAAATATTTTTAATAAATAAAGACTGGAAAACCATTTAAAATAGGTTGAATTGCTATACGTACATCCCTTGTTCACTTTACATGTTAACTTTTCGTCTAGCAAATATCGACTGCTCGTTTATTTGTTAATTTTCTCCTGCCAATAGTGATTTGACGTCATTTTGCTTTCTCAATGTTAGATTTTTCTTGCTTATCTTAGTTTCTCAGTTAATAGCCGGACCCAGTTCAAAAAAGTGTAAGATACCTGTGTTCATAAAGCTCACAAGATATATGAGTATGTCTACACTTGCATACTTTTAAACATCTCTTTTAGCCTAAATATAGTTGCTCAATTATTGTAGTTTTTATCATAATGACTAGTTTCTGTCTCTTTCAGCCAAGAGAAATTACCCATGTAGGAGTGTACATAGAGCAGTTGACTTTGATAAGAACTATATATGTACATGTACTCCAGGCTACACTGGGAAATACTGTACAGATGAGATTGATGAGTGTCAAAGTTCACCATGTATTCCACCCTATGTGTGTTATGATGTTTTGAACGGATATTACTGTGATTGTCCAGTCGATGATCCTAACTGTGTACTTCGTGCTTGGGCAATATCCCTGATAATTCTAGCAGTATTAATTGTAGTTATTTGCATTATACTTGGATCAATTCTGCTTAGAAGAAGGTAAACTTATTTTACGCAAGTATTGAACACAATAATTCCTTCAAAATTTTACCAAAATCTCGGTTTTTGACATATTTGGGGTGCACATTTTAAGGCTTTATAAAAAAAAAATCTACACAATGTATGACATTTGTTTGTTTTTCATTCGTTTGATATGTTAAGATTTATAGGTTTTGCCATTGAAAATGATAATGTTAAAGTAACATTTCAAGATCTTTACATTTCACGACATAGAAGAAAATTGCAAATTTTATGCACCGTTTATCTTTATTTCGTTGACTGAACAATGATCACAACAAAATAACAACAATCCTTATTAAGAGAAGTTTCCTTATATCGAGTAGTGAACACTGTTAGTCTATTGGAAGGATTAACCATTCAAGCCGAATGAGTTTGTTAATAAGCACTTGTTGTGTAAGGTTGTTAAAATTTTCTGAGTTTAAATATGTAATTCTTTAAAATTCTGAGTTCAACTTACACCATTAGAATATACTTGAATTTATAATACAGTCCTTGAGGTCATAATCATTTCAAGCACGATTGTTGTAAATAGACTAAGAAAGCAAAAAAAATTAGAAAAAATACTGGAATTTCAAGCAAAATTTTTTTCCAAGAACTAAGACTGAGTAAACCTTGAAAATATGTTGGTTAAATAGCATGTGCAAATCAAAGAGTCAATTTTATATGGGAAATTTTTTGAAAATTGATTTTCTTATCGTCTGTGAATGATTTTTCTGAAAGAAATAAAGGCAACAGAAGTATACCGTTATTCAAAGTTATGAATGGATTGATTAAAAATAAATCCTGTTTACAAACTGATATGGAAAAAAAAAATTGCATAAAATCAACCCTTATTGACATATTGTAAATCAGGCGCATATAACACCATAGGTATGATATCATGACATCCTGATAAGAAAGAAAAAGTATTTGGTTTTGGTGTACAATAATATGAATAAAGACTTGAAAAAATAGAGTTTTAACAATAACTTCTTTGTAATGTTTGTGTTTTGTTGCAAATCTATTAAAAATGCTTTTTGTATGTTTGTGACCGTGTCAGTTCTCATTAAATATAGAATTGATAAAATATTGCAATCAATTAAAAGTTATATTATATTCGATGGATTTTTGGGGTTTTTTTTTCTCAATTTATTAAAAATGTGCTTCTTTGGGAATATCAAATATATATGTATTATATAATTATTAACTATATATATCGTTTTTGTTAAAGATTTTTCAAGAAGAAAGAACCTTTTCTCCTGTCTTGGAGATTTAGAGAGGGTAAGTTATTAAAACTTCACTGACAGTAATTCATATTACAATCAAGTCTGGTTACACTTTATAGAAACTGAAACTCTACATATTTACGGTTTCTTGATGTAAATCTTAGTTCCAATGAAAGAATAAACATCGAAACAAATAGAATATGCAAAACAATCAAACTTTTCTTTAGCATTCAGTTGTATAATGGCTTAAAGTTTGTAAGAGGTTTGCACTACAAATGCTGCTATTGTCTTGACAAAGATTCAAATTCTAAAAGACAAATATATTCACAAAATATACCATTAGTATTGCAGCAATGTAAATAACAATTTCTTTTGTTAACAAACAATACAAAAGATACTTGCAAACAAAATATAATCTAATTTGGTGCATATTTTTCTTGCATTTGGTGTTAACCATCTGGTTTTTATGCCCCACCTACGATAGTAGAGGGGCATTATGTTTTCTGGTCTGTGCGTCCGTTCGTCCGTCCGTCTGTTCGTTCGTCCGTCCGTCTGTCCCGCTTCAGGTTAAAGTTTTTGGTCAAGGTAGTTTTTGATGAAGTTGAAGTCCAATCAACTTGAAACTTAGTATACATGTGTCCTATGATATGATCTTTCTAATTTAAATGCCAAATTAGAGTTTTCACCCCAATTTTACGGTTCACTGAACATAGAAAATGATAGTGCAAATTTCAGGTTAAAGTTTTTGGTTAAGATAGTTTTTGATAAAGTAGAAGTCCAATCAACTTGAAACTTAGTATACATGTTCCCTTTGATAAGATCATTCTAATTTTAATGCCAAATTAGAGAATTTATTCCAATTTCACGGTCCACTAAACATAGAAAATGGTAGTGCGAGTGGGGCATCCGTGTACTGTGGACACATTCTTGTTTATCCTCATTTGTTTCTATTATAGTGAGATTACATATGGATTGTAAAGTCAATTTGTAATTTTAAAAAAGGGGTATACTGCCTTATTCAAAGGTTTTTGATTTTTAAATTAAATTTATTTAGTGAATGTCATTTTTATAAACGTTTCGTTTCAGACAAGGATGGGAAGGTAAGCATATTGTTAAATCGTTAACAAATAATTAGAAAGTGGCACACTACTTATTTTCATTTCCACATTTTGTTAACCAAATAGAATAGAATTGAAAGACAGATTGAACAACAATTTAAGTTGTGTCCCCGTCATTATCGAAATGTATATAATTGCCAATTTGTCAGACATAGAACCTAAGTAATATTTTCAGTTTTTATTAAAAATAAAATGTTCCCATTTATTTCAAATGTTCATATATTGAAACTTTGCTACTGCTTAGTCTGAATTGTTTAAGAAATATATCTCGTTTTTGTTTTTGTTTTTTTAACTCAATATTTTTTGTCAGCATAGTTTTAATAAAGGTATCAGTTCCTGCTATTTGTGTCTTTTTCGTAACAGCTTTTAATCTTAGCTGCTTGATAATTTCAAGTTTTGTTTCCATTAGAAATACAATATGAAATATACTAAACACTTAAGTGGATTTACGTGAGCATGTGTTCACATTCCATTATATGTTCTTAATGTAAAAGTGTATGCATATCTGTAGGTCGTCAATCAGGATTTCTTTTGATTGATTTTTATCAATTTGATATTAATTCATTAACTGCAATCTTTATATATCTAACATTGACGTATATCCGCAAAAACCAATAAAATAAACCCGTGTGTTTTTTAAATGATAAGGGAAGACTTATTTCCCGTAATGTAAAAAAGCATATTAATAATACGAGGTTAAAAACCTGAGCTCTTGCTATGTCACAGCGAAAGCTTCCTATTTTTATCAAAATTAAAAGTGTGTTTGTGCAACAAAAACATGGAATGCTCAAATAATACCCTCCAAATTTAATAGGGCCTAATGGCTACATTTCTTAAATGCATCTCATCCTTCACATTTAATGTAACACTAAGAAGAGAGACATTTGGGTTCTAATAAATTGAATTTTGTACAAAATACCTTATACAAATCAGCTATAATCGACAAAATGAACGCAAATAAGTTAACATGTGTTCAGATTGAATGTAAATGGTCTCTACTTTCCTCAAATATTTTAGGATTATGATACTGAGAGCCAACTTAGTGACCACGAAATCTTTTTAAGAAACCTCCTAGCTAGGGAAGATATCCCATTTGCAGATCAAAAGGTCAGTTTTTATTTTTGTGAAAGAATGAACGGGAGTGATATATCAACCAATTCACATGATTGAATTTTAAATGATTTTGTTTCCAAACTGCATTTGGATTAGTGCCAACACCGTCAGTTTCTAGAAAAGAATATGAAATATGAACAGATTCCCATATGATTATATCTAAATAAAACATTGCTTATCTTTAAATAGCTACTATGCATTGTACCTGCTAAAAATTGTAATAAATTCAAATCCATCTTTAGCACATGCACAGTATAAAAACAAGTAAATGAGTCCACTTTCCACCAAAGTAAAAAACGAAGTAGATTTAAGCAATTATAGGCAATCGGACGACCTTCAACGATGAGAAATGCATACATTATATTCCACTATAAAAGGTTTTGACTAAAGACTTTATTTATATTAAAACAATTTACGAACAAAAAATATGCCAGATATAAACCAATAACAACCACTAAATACAGGTTGGCACATAAAGAATGTGGAAGGGTTTAGCGTGTTCGTTAATGCTCAAGCTTATACAATGGGAACGAGGCTATAACATTTCTTAGATTAAAACAATAGACATGATGCACCAGCATAAAGGTACTTGAAGTTACTGAAAGCTATATCAAAGACAAATACAATTAATAAATAAATCATGTTCTTTTTTTACTAAGGAATAGGACTATTCGGGGAAATTATAGACAACTTCAGATTTTTTTTTATGAAAACCTTGCACACGTATAAGAAGAAGTCTGTCAGCAATTATTTATCATGATGTTTTGAAGACCTGAAGGGGAACACAGAGTGTATCTTACTTGTTTTTTCAATAGATAAAACTACAAAAACATTTGTTATTTCTTAAATCCAGTTATTTTTTCATGTTACAGAATGTTGATACAGAGAGTAGATTGAGTGACCACGAAACTGTTTCATTTGAGGTATTAAATCACTTTTGGTTAAACTTGTTTACTAAGATAAATTTGTCACCTGGGATATCATGATGAAGTCTGCAAATGAAAGTTAATCATAAATTGATAATGGTATTAGGAAGTAATAAATAAAAGAAAATATATAATTCCACTTACGTAAGTTGAATTATATCAACTGATATTTCTAAAGCACATCATAAATTATGATGAAGACTTCGTATATATATATATATAATTTATCAATACAAATTAATATGTCTACACATAAGAGTTCAAATGTTTGCCTTCTTTTAATGTTACAGGATGCTGATATAGAGAGCAAACTGAGAGATGAAGAAATGTGTTCTAGAAGCATCCTAGCCATGGATGATCAAAATGTCAGTGGTGATCTTTGAATTATTTAAACTGTAGAGAAAATATAAATTAATTCACGAATTGCATTTGATGTAAGCCAAATAAATGTCCTTGTCTGTTTCCAAACTGTCCATGAATAATGTTTTCTGACATACCACAAAGGCCTCAAATATGCAATATAGAGAAATGATTTGTGATCTTTTAATGCTTTACCGAAAATTTAAAAATGGCAGCCATATAGCCATCACGATTGACTCTTTTTTAAACTTCACTACATAACATTAAGTTATAATTGACAAAGTTAAATTAAATATGTTACTTTGAATTAAAATAAAAACTGTTGTAATTACAATTGTTGTACAATACGGAAACATTTTAGAGTAATTATTAAGATTTTAGAGTATTTACTGGGATTTTAGAGTATTTACTGGGATTTCGTGAAGTGCAATTTTCAAATAACATGAATAATGCTTTCAAAATTTAAATAACAAGTTATTACCTATCGTGCTGGAATTTTCGTAATACTGAAAAAAATAATTAAAACAACAGTTATATGTGAACAAGGATCATGTGTAAATGTTCATTAATTTCATCTCTTGTTTCAGGATGTTGATACAGAGAGCAAACTGAGTGACAATGAAAGTTTTTCAAGAAACCTTCTAGTCAGGGAAGATGAACAGGTCAATCACTATTTTTAAGTGAAATAAATGGTAGCAAAAAAACTTACAAAAAAACACAAATAATTAATTATAGAAATTAATCAACACTTTGTAATACTGTCCATGAACATGATAAATGATGCTACATGTAACTGTCAACATCAACGTTTTTAGTGTCAAATATACAGTATGAACTCTCAAAGTCTATCTACTGTCCATAAACAACTTGTACAAACTAAATGACTAGTAAAGAAATGTATTTGTTTATGTTTTCTTGATCCAAGAAAAACGTAATTCTATTTTGGTTTAATACATGTTTATTACATTTTTTTTTATCTTAATCAAGATTATATGTTGATGCCTGTTGAAAAAAAATAAATAGGTTGAGTAATGTAATTAATACGAGAGAGATGTTAAATTTCTGAACGATTATGGTAAGAACAATTTTTTTCCAGCTTTAAACAGCAATACTTAAAATTGATTAAAATAACCTACTTAACGGAAATAAGTAAAAATGCGGGGTTGGAATATTTTTAATATTTATTTGATTTACAGGATATTGATGCAGATAGTATAACAAGTGACCATGAACGATTTTTGAGATACCTACTTGCTAGAGAAGATATCCCATATGCAGATCAAAAGGTTAGTGTTTCTTCAAACGAATTGGTTATAATTTATCCAATATTACAATTTATCCAATAAATTCCATTTCATTAATGCCGAAAATATAGGACAAGGATGTTTATTCTAAAGCTGAAAGATATAATTTATGAAATACAAATTCAAATTTGTTCTTAATTATTGCAGCTACATCCCAACTTTTTAAATGAACACAGAGGTATTTGTCCTCTTTATAAAAAGAAAACAATATGTAAATGATTATAATACAAACAAACTTTTCATAAATGAACAAATTTGTCAGAGGTGTAGCACATGTGTTGCTTTTGTAATTGCAGGTCTTCAACACTAAGCTAAAGTAACGGCAATGACCACCATAGTGATATAGAAAATCCACATTTTTATTTACTCCATTTGTGTACTCATTTTTCATTTCTTTTTAATTTCATTTTCACAGGGTGACATTGAACTTGTCAACCGATTTTGAGTACAGGAGAAAACAAAGACGTTAAAGATGAATAAAGTAGTGGCGCTCTGAACTCTATACCTGTTTCTTTTACTACATATTGTAAAACTATATACTATAGACATATTTATAAGCATTGTAAATAAATAGCTTGATTTCACTTCTTGTAGCTTTACTATTATTTGGGGGAATGCAGATCGAAGTTTATTTCTGGTTAATGCTACTAGTATCATGTTAAAATCGTAATTTTAATGTTTTGAAATTCTGTAGTTATATCAAGTATATACATTATAAAGTCATTTATATAAATTTACTGTTTGCAAAAGTATGATACTAAAGATGTTCTTACCCCAGGTAGAAACCCTTAGCTGTATTGGGCACAACTTTTTTTGATCTTTTGGACCTCAGTGCTCCTCATTTTTGTACTTGTTTTGGCTTTTGGTTTAACTTTTGTTATCTGAGCGTCACTGATAAGTCTTGTGTAGACAAAACGCGCGTCTGACGTATTAAATTATAAACCTGGGACTTTTTGATTGCTATTATTTGTGCGTTTCTCTGTCCTATATGTTCTCCCATTTATTTGTATTGTAGTCCTGTCATGTAATGTTGTCATTGTAATGTTCACGTTATATTTAACATTGCCATAAAAGCGGGAGATTTGGCCAGCCAAAAAAACAGGTTCAACTCACCTTTTTTTCCTTTAAAAGTCCTGTACCAAGTCAGGAAAATGGCCATTGCTATATTATAGTTCGTTTCTGTGTGTGCTACATGTTAGTGTTGTGTTTCTGTTGTGTCGTAGTTCTCTTCTTATATTCGATGTGTTTCCCTCAGTTTTAGTTTGTGACCCGGATTATTTTTTTATCAATCGATTTATGAATTTCGAACAGCGGTATACTACTGTTGCCTTTATTTGAAACAAAAGAGATTTATTAGTTATGATATATTTGGAAAATGGAAATGAATGTTCATATTGTTATCCCTTGTTGATCTATATTTCATTTAATTATGTTTTGTAAACCTTTATATGTTATGCCTTCATGCTATACATATATGTAACTGACATAAAAACTAAACTTTAACTGCATCCGGATTTATAAAACTTTGCTGGAAGTTAACAATGTTCAAAACTAAAATGAGATAATAACAAAATAACAAAAAAAAAATAACAAACAGATCAGACAACTACTTTAGTACTTATAGATCTAAAACGCATCCACTGTCACTATTGAGATTAGATACAGATACATTGTATTAGTCAACCAATTTGTGACAGTGAAGCATAAGAACTTGTAAAGTGTGGATTTCAGACGTTGTTTCTGTCAAATCTATTTGGAAAGTGTGTAGAAATAATGTAAAATAACTAACAAACATACCGAACTCCAAAGACCATTCTCACTTGTATGGCTTGTAGCATACAATTCAAATGAATCCAAAATACAATGTGTGAACTAAACGAACAGACATTATAGGTAATTACGTCAAAACTAGGGGTTCAACATTCAACATTGTGTTATAATCTTCATCTTTATTAAAAAAAAACAAATATTTCAACTAAGAAAACCAAAATGATGAAGACATAAGCCAAAATGAAAGACAATAATACAAAAAATGAAAAAGCATAATAACACAATGCAAGCCTGTATAAGTACTGAACCGCTAAAACAATATAAAGACCAAATAGTAAAGATAAATAATTTACGAATACAGTGATAAAGGAACACTATTACACATAATTAAGATTATAAACAACGTCAGTACCTAGAATATATACACTAAGACCATCATGTATTATTTGTAAAGTTGAATATTTATCAACAAGGTCTTGGTATCTTCCGATGATCTCCTAGAGAGCACACCATTGACAATTAAGTCCGTACATGCACACGCGAAATGTTAACCTTGACATATATCAAGTAGAAGATATGTTAATGCTGAGAACTGGAAAGTTATATTTAAATCAACATTTTTTAGATGTAATTATTAGCCCCATTGTGTGGCCTTCATAATTTTAAACAGTTTTATCTGTGTTCTGGTCATGGTTTAGGCATTCTCTAGATATTGGAATGAATTGGCTAGAATAAAGTTATCTTTCATAAGGGTTTTTTTTCGGCTCCATTATTTACTTCCTGTATTTAAAAATCAACCATAAAACAAAAAAATGTCATATATAGCGAAATAATTGACAAAGGAAGATTTAGACATTTATTGACAAAATATACAAGAATAGGACAATAACTGAAAATAATCTACAAAAATTGTACAACTGAACATAGTGTTTACAGCATTTCTGTTGATGTATAATACACACGTGTAAGCAAAGTCATATTCACAATAGCATTGGGATAAACCGAACGCAGGGGAATCTAGCTTGACCAATATTTAATCATATTGTTCTTAGATTCAAAGCATCATTTACATTGACGGTGTTTTTTGGCAAATTAAAATTGCATATAAAGTTAATATATCTTTTTACTATTGTACTTTGTTTATCCTACCAATGCGTTGTATACACCTATTCAGATCAGTCGGCATTCGTATTCATTAAGAGAGCCGTGGTGTAGTGGTTAGGGCATCGGACTACTAACACAAAGGTTCCTGGTTCGATTCCCGTTCCGGGATGAAATTTCAGGGACTGAATTTTCGGCTCTCCCTTTACACCATTTGCGCGTATGGTCTTGAGGAAACGATGATAGTCCGTCGGAAGGGGACGATAAATGGCTGACCCGTGTTAAGAGAGAGCAATATCTCTTGCACGTTAAAGACACCCTTGTAGATTTCGAAAAAGAGCAGGCTTATGCCGCTACAAATCAGCACTCGCACCCGCAAAGTGGAAAGGGATTAATATAGGTTGCAAAACTTGTTTACCAATCCATTATAAATGAATATGTTTAAACTAATTCGTATTCATCGGTCTGTTTTATAAAAAAAAACAATGAGTGATACAAATTTAGCAATATAGCTAATTGTTATAAAGAACCCGCAATTTCGCAAAGTTGTATTGCTAATAAATAATTATTTCAGAGATAATATTTTAAAGTCAGGACCCGATAACATTAAAGAAAACACACGGTTAGCAATTTTATATTGTTAAAGTTTGACCCCTTCTACATTTAACGAATAGAACAAATATAAATCAAATGTTTTTGGCATTTGCTGTTTGGATAACATCATCACCCTAACAATGAACCTAATATAAAAATTATCTTCATTTTAACAGTGCATTAATTTGTTCAGAGTTAATTGTGACTATTAAGTATGGTAGGAATGAAGTTGCCCTCAACGAAGTCTCTATTCAACAGGTTGTGTAGCTTCTTGGAAACATTGTTTACATTAACTGTGATAGCACAACAACATTTGTATTACTTTTACTTTTATAGCACAAAAACATTTATTTTATTACAACATATTTATAACTTAAAAACACACATTTAAAAGCCTTTATATTTTTTATATTTCTATATTGATTTAAAGATGGATACTCGACCATTAAATAAAACTAATTCCTACACTTGAGTTTACTCAATTTCTTTTTTTCGTGAAATCTTAATTTTTGTTTCTGTTGTTTTGTATTTTTGATATCAAGGTATCGTTTTGGTTGACTGCATATCATATATAACTAGCAGAAAGGAGTATGCTGACGAAATTTATAGCCGATTATAATTATACATTTTAATTTCAAGTAAGATCAGTGCCAAGTATGTGCAAAAGTTTGTTTTCTCAGCACTAGGGTTAGAAATAAGTTTGTATTTTCAGCACATGTAATCAGAAGCATTTTCAACGAAGTAAATACCATTCAATTTAGGTTCAGTGAACACAATGAATCATGGTGACAAAGTGACCGGGATGTATAATTGAGAATCGTATTTACAAGTTGTTTGACAACTATCAATATTTTAAATGCAAATTGACCAATATATCTATGTACATAATTCTAGTATCATCATACAATATGTACAAACGCACAAATCCGGTCCAACAGCATCACTCTTTTGAACTAGCGAGATGGATCCTTTGAGTATAAAGTACACATGGTGTCACTTTGTCAATCATATATGGAAAGCGTTTGTAGTCCGTCAGTGTCTGCCACTGCTTTGAAGAACTATAACAATGACACAATGTCAGAACTTTTTCATTACCCCACGTCTAGTCATGAGGAAAAGAATCTTCTCACTTTAGAAGTCAATAGTTTAATAAAAGACTGTGGCATAAGTGTATGCGATACATTTGCATACTTAAAATAATTCAATGGCTGTGCTATCACTTCCATCAACGCATTCAACAGTTTCCTGTCCTGAAAAATAAGGTTTATAAAATATGAAGAGTTTATTGAAAACAAACTTTAACAGGTCGGGACCACTACCTTATATGGAAATGCATAAATTAGCATACTTATGTTCTCGCACATGTAATTGTTTATTTACATGTGACGCAATTTATTTTTACCTAGGTTTTTGACCAATCCACTAAATGAGTCACAATGCATGATGGACTACTACGTGTTTACAATCAACTAACAACACGTGTTATTTACTGAAATACAACACATTTTTTCGTGCAATGCGGGATTCACAATTTCGCTTAGTTTTTTATTTTGTGTATCCTCATTTATAGTTCGTGATATAAAGCATTACTTCCATGCTCAGATTAACGAAGAGTTGTTTCTATGCGAAGAAAAAAGGGTTTGAATTACCTGAAATATAGCCATTAACATGTTTGATGATGGCAGAGAGATTTCATGTATTTGTCCACCAGAAGCAACGAAACAACAGCGAAAAAACACAATTACCCAGGAGACAAACTTACTGGTATAAAGTAAGCCGTCGATAACAGCCGGTGCTGATATTCAAGAGTACAGCAATGTTCGTATAGATAATTAAAGGCAAATCCTTGAATTTTGTGTTCGTAAAAAAGGCGAAGAAATATTTACATACATGGCAGTGTTAACAAAATCTATAAGTATTTTTGTTGGTCACATTTTAGTATATGGGACTTCCAAACTGTTCCCTTTTTTTAAGGTAGTGAAGTCAGCAACTGTAGTTTCAGTTTGTTCGTTTTTTAACGGTCTCGGACATTTGGAAAACTGAATAAAATCATTACAGCTGATTTCTTAAACCTGCAAAGTAAAACTTTGGTTTGCTTGCTTGCTTTGTTTGTATAGTTGTTTATACAAGCTTTGAAAATAAGATTGACATCTATAAACAATATATATATAGGCATAGTTTAACTTGTATATTTTATATGTTGTACAATATACAAACAAAACAAGCAAGCTAACCAAAGTTTTGCTCCACATGCATTAGGAAATAAGCTGTAATGATTTTATCCATATGTATGTGCGACAAGGTGGAAAATTTGATATGTTTTGTGAAAATTGCAGCGTTGGATCTATAATAAAAAAGAAGATGTGGTATGATTGCCAATGAGACAGCTGTCCACAAGAGACCAAAATGACACAGAAATTAACATTTATAGATCACCGTATGGTCTTCAACAATGAGCAAAGCCCATACCGCATAGTCAGCTATAAAAGTCCCCGATATGACAATGTAAAACAATTCAAACGAGAAAACTAACGGCCTTAATTATATAAAAAAAAATGAACGAAAAACAAATATGTAACACATAAACAAACGACAACCACTGAAATACACTGTTAGGCTCCTATACAATATATTTTTTTTTTGATGGGATAGATTTCTTGTCCTTTTATATATTTAATTGGGCCGGTTTTTTTTTTGGTTTTTTTGTTGTTGTTTGGATTGTTTTACACAAGTAATTTTTGGGTCATTAATAGCTTACTTTTCAGCATTGGACATATGACTGCTTACTTTACTAAAGTATGTCTTTGTTGAAAAGATGTCTCATTTGGCATTCATACCTCATCTTCTTATTTCTATATACAAAATACGTTTTAGAAAAAAAATAATAGGTAATACGACACCCACTATGATCCAGAGACTTTTAATATTGGAGATATTTTACATATGTCAACAGGACAGCAGCCGAACGATAAAAAAAACCTCTGAGGTATATTTTGTGATAAAAATAGCAACAAACGGATATTATCGATGGATGAAACTATAAAAAATGTATTGAGCTATATACCGTACCCGCTCAGTGGCGGATCCAGGGGGGCGGGGGTTCTGGGGGATGGACCCCCTTTTTTTGGACGATCAGTACATTTGAATGGGGACATGTAGTTGGAACCCCCTCCCCTTTTGTCCAGGGTTAGGACCCCCCCTTTTTTAAATGGCTGGACTCGCCCCTGTCGCTTTCATAACACTTCTTTTTAGCATACTGAATATTATGATGTTCTTACTATTAGTTCAGGTTCTGATAAAAAAAATTACATATTCAGTACAGAAAGAAGTGTTTCAATTAAAGTTTCGTATTTTTCTAGGCAGAAATGATTTTGCAATGCCATATTATACAGGTTTAAAAGAGCTCAAATGATTTTCTAACTGGACAGTGGTCACTTCATTGGATATTTCACTGTGTCATGTCGTGAAATTAATGCAGGTTCAATTCATAACAATGCACAAAACTGGTTCAACTACTTTTGCAAGGCGAAAAAGAAAGTCGAATCGTGAAGCCAATAAACAATATTTTTTTAATCTGAGCATGCAAATTGAAGATTACGTTATATATTTTACATTAAATATATTTGCAGAATAAAAACTTTGGTAATGA
Organism: Mytilus galloprovincialis; assembly: GCF_965363235.1. Lineage (NCBI taxonomy): Eukaryota > Metazoa > Mollusca > Bivalvia > Mytilida > Mytilidae > Mytilus > Mytilus galloprovincialis. The sequence goes on from NC_134844.1 coordinate 31,555,236, forward strand.
GAGTCCCAGACAATATATTAATTGACTGTTTTCCCACTAATTCCACGTGTCTTAAGTAGTAGTTTACTCGTAGTAGCCCACAATGCATTGTAGTTCATTGAGGCGATTGGTCAGTTTTTCAAGGTCATATTGGCCTTGTGTTTTGGAAATTACTATGCAAATATATTCTGACGTCAGAAAATCTAGAGTTCTCGACCTGTTTAAGGTAAAACTCAAAGTATCGATTTACTAACTTGATTAAGAACACAAAATTAATACAGAATACTTAAATGCTATATATCATACATATTATTATTTTTTTTTTCACTGTTATTGACAATAGTGAAACATTATTCGATTATAATGATGTTTTCTTTCCAATTCTATAGTTTTTAGAAATTGGAAGGATTTTCTACCCCAGAATATGTTATTTTCATCTGTAATAAGCAAACCCTTTCGGAAGTCTTGGTTCTCAATGCGCTTCAACTTCTTACCTTATTTGGTCTATTTTCTTTACTTTTTTATTTAAGCGTCACTCACCAGTCTTTTGTAGACTTTTAGTTTGGTATGAGTGATGAGTTTATAACTTCATATCTTAATATGATTTAATGATTGTATCAATGATTTCATATGACCTATCGAGACTTACCCATAAGTCCAACACAAAACTTTATTTCTCAAATTTTATACATGAATTCTTCAAATGTAATTAGCTTATTTAGTGTTGTATAACAGTGTCGATTCATCAAGTTCATTTCTTACCTTTAAAATGTGCTGGTGTTGATATGAATTGTATAGCCTTCCATCTTTTACGATGTCTTCTATAAGTGGTTGATATTCTTCTGCAATGGAAAACAATTTATTAGTCCAAATTTGTTTTGGGAAAGAACACATCATATAAACATGTATGACTAAAAGCGGACAGTATCATAGTATGACTTTCTTTCTTACAATGCAGTCAACTTCCTATCCTTTATTACTCCCCTTGATGCCCAAGGTTTGCTTTCCTGTTGTCCTGTTGTTCTTGTACAAACATTTGAGAATACATAACGCGCATGAGTTTCCCCTATTGTTTGTTTGAGAAAGACATAAGACGAAAAAAGAAACAGACAATAACATTTACAAAAGGTTTACTTGCCTTTGGGTGATTGAGTCTTAGTTTCTTTTAAATAACTTTCGTAATTTATGACATGAAACTTTTAAGTTTTCTGAAAAATTATGCCAGTACCAACGCACTAACCTGATTATATAATTCGGGATTATCAATCAACCAGTGGTAGTTAATGAACTAAACAAACTATGCATGATCGTTTTTATAACTTTCGCTTACGGTGTTTACTTATTTGTTGTATATTCATTTTCTTAGGAAAAGAGATCTATCTTAATGGTTATATTTATATTTACCATTATAAGTTACATATGGTATAGAAAATCCAGCTGCTGTATTTTTGCCATCAGATTTGAACTGAATCCACATTCGTTTGGATCTTGAAGTGAAGGCAATAGGTCGTTCCTTGGTCTCGCATGCCTCATATGATGTTAGAGAAGATGGCTTTTCTGCAAATAACAATCACTATTATTACTAATAACTAAAAATCTAAAATACCATTCATATGTATGCACGAATATTAAGAATTGGGTTTCAATTCTATCTTTTCGTACTTCAAAATACAAAATTTACTAATCTTTACGATAATCATTTTCCTATTGCTAATGCAGCATTTTTTCTTTGTCAGGAATATAATATTTGCCATTATTTCACTGTGTTTGAGCTGTATCTATAAAGGACTTTTCGCGATGATTTTCTTGGAGTTTGGTATTTTTAGAATTTTCCCCTTTTACCAATTAATTCTTTCACTTTTAAATGTTTTAATATACTTTGAAACTTTGATTTTAATTTGTTTTTCTATGAATCTGATTAACAGGCAAATGCTCCATCGTTTTTAGTAAAATTATGGTATTTTCGCCAAAATGATAGTTGCTATTTTAATACTATTATTCAAATACACAAATATATATAAACAACTACACTGTTTTTTGCCATCAGCTGAAAATACTTATATATATATAGTTTTAAAAATGTTAAAAAGCAACTTATGGTTCTATATAGATGTGTTTTTTTCTGAACAGATACGTGTATACAATCATGTATAAAATTGCACATTGATAAAAATCAAACAGTTCGAAGTTTTATGAATGATGCCACATGTGGATTGGGATCTGTTAGTCATTCCGTGCACATTAGATCGCCTGTGGTTTTGCTGGGGTTCTTGTTGCTCTGTCATTTTTTTTTTCCATGTTGTGTTTTGTGTAATGTTGATCGTCCTTTCATGATTTTTCTTCTTGTTTTTTTGCTATTGCATTCTTAGTCACTTGATACTTAAGTTTTATACATGTTGATCATCATAAGCTTAGAATCTTCAATGACTTTTTCGAATAAAATAGGATACAGGTATTTGGAAAGGTTTGTTATAGCAATAACAATTACTTGATTGTCTCATTACTAAGATGTCACCGCATTTGTCTATCTGTTGCAAAAATACTTCTGGAATTATGACAAGGATCCTTCTTTTCTTCCCAGGTTTTATTCTCCAAATACATTCTCTGTTGTTTGGATAGTTTCCTGGATAATTTGGACTTTGGATGAAGCCATGGAACTTTCCAAGTAGTCCACCACATGCCGCGTCTAAAAGAAAAATAATGTTAAACCTGAATTTAAAAAGAAATAATTGCATGTTGTTGTATTATATGTATATTGAGGCAATGATAACGATATTTATAAATTTAAAAATGTCACATTAAAGGAATTTTAAATTTTTCCTTGTTATGAGTGATTATTAATACAATTTCCATTCGAAATAAAACAGTTAACAAAATTTGAAACGAGAACTTTATTTGGTTAGTTTCAGGTCATGAACTTCTAAATTATAATTTTCAATTTATAAGTTGCTTTGTTTCAATACTCACTTTTACATTCTGAAACATTGGTGGTTGCATCTTCATCTGTAATGGTATCACCAGGACAAGCTGTGCAATAGTTCTGGCCATATTCCATCTGATAACTTCCGGTAGGACACACTTTACAAGTGTGTGTTTGTATGTCGTAGAAATGGCCTGGTGAACAAGTAGCTAAGGAATAGAAAATAATAACAATAATCATTTTGAAAAATTTCCTATGTTAATTAAAACTATTTTCTAATTCTTTTTGATATTGGTGAAACAACTTGTACACATAAATACTGTACAAGAACTTCGAATGTTTCTTTTCTGTATCCGAAACATCAACAATAAGAAACTAATGTAAATTCGAATGGATAAATTCAAACATTGATGAACTTCCAAACTACATTGTATGTCGATAAAAGTTTGTATTTACCTTTAGTAGAGCATTGTTTGAAGCTGCGTGATCCTAAACCAGTAGTTTCCAGTCCTCCGCCGCAAGGAACACACCTAAGTCGGCCATATTCAGACTGATAGAAATTTTTTGGACAGTCAAGACAAGGTAACATTCCATCTTTGGAATACGATCCAGGTGGACATAAAACTAAAAGAAATCAGACATTTCACTTAGTAAGACTAATATCATCAAACGAATAATAAAACTTTTTCATCTCGTGATTCCTATCAAATTATTAATTTTCCTTTTAAAAAAAAATATGTATCGTACTGCAATTTATATTAACGGGGCACTAGCTACGAGATATATAAAAAATCTAAAGTATGATTTTTTTTTTGTTCAATCATTAATGAAAGTGAAATAGTGAAATAATAATTAGCTTTTATCAGCTCAAATGGTTAAATTGTGTCAAATAAGGGAGCTACCATTTGATTTTTATGGGGGGGCTAGGATGAAATTTGAAAAAAATAGGCAGGACAGGAGTTTTGAGTAAAAAAAAAAGGCAGGATGAGACACTTTGCAAAAAAAAAAGGCAGGATGACAATTTAGGTAAAAAAAAGTCAGGATAAACTAATAAAAAAAAAGGCAGGACAGAATAGAGTGAAAAATAAAAAGGCAGGACAGAGATTACAACTAAAAAAAAATGCAGGACAAAATTTTTCATCCTAGCCCCCCCCCCCCCCCCCCCCCCCCCATAAAAATCAAATGGTAGCTCCCTAAAGCTAATAAACATTGATAATGAGTTATTCACTTGCAAGTGAAAAACTCGACCTCATTAAATCCGTATTCATGTGAATTCAATTTAACCCCGTAGAAAGAGATAGAATACGCATGCATTGCCGGTGTTTGGTTATTTAAAGGAAAAGAATGTCAACATTGAAAGTGAAACAAAGGTAAATAATTTGATTGACTGATTCGATCCACAAATTCGAATTTGACAGCTAGTGCCCCTTTAAGATTTAACTTTTCAATATGTAATTTTCTAGTATTAGTAACTAAACTATAATGAGCCATACCTGTACATTGTGTTATATTAACAGCTCCAAGTATTCCTATACCAAGTTTGACCTGAGGACATAAATTACACAATGTTTGTCCCTCTTTATCTTGATAAGTTCCTCTTTGACAGATTTTACATTGCTTTTGTTTCTTGTCAAAGAATGTTCCAACACTGCATGCCACTACAATATGGTAATCAAATACATTACTAGGTGATATATCATTTAATAAGAGTCGTAAAATTTAGTTAACCTGATTTTTCATCCGTGTCATATTTTAAATTGTCCGTCCTCTAGTCTCGGTGTTAAATAATCTACCAACCACTTTAAGGGGAACATTTAAACGTTATCAATCACTAGCTCAGGAGGGGAAACTTAACAATATTTGAAATAACTTTGTGTATGGTCAGTTTAGCTTATTTTATGACTGTCTCTACATTTATATTTATTCTTGCTTCAAATAATGTTCTGTACTGAGAATTGACAAAACTCATTGTTTTCAAAAAGAGGAATAGAACATCAGATAATTAATGAAACAATGAGTTCTGGTTTTTTACACTTATAGTGTAGTGCGTTCCAATTTAAACATTTTTAAACTGAAAATGCATTACAAGATTAATTGAAAGAAAGTTATCCATATAAAAAAGTAAAATAACAAATATATCGAACTCCAAGGAAATTTCCAAACGGAAATTCCGTAATCAAATAGCTAATCAAAAGCACAAACGCATTAAAGGAATGGATAACAACTTTTAAATCCCTATCATATCTTATGTTGTGAGTTCAAACCCCGCTCGTGTAGGTGCACTCGACTCAAATCTTAATTGACTAGGGTTGTCAATTTCCCTATCGAAGGTCGGTGGATTTCTCCGGGCACTCCGGCTTCCTCCACCAATAAAAGTGGCCGCCACGAAATAGCCCGAAATTGGCGCTTAAAATTGGCGTACAAATACCAACAACAATCAATCAAAAGCGAAAGACAAGAATACTCAAATTTTCCCGTAGCTTAATACAACACGCTGGACGATAACCAAAGTTGATCTCTCTTTGAAATTGAAAGTTTTATATGAATGTTTCTACACATAAATTCTGATCAATGAAACGATTCAGTTTCGATCCCATGTTGATTTTTTAACGAAAGTTGCATACAACCTTTTTGATTTTAGCAATTCAAATATGTAATAAAAAATATACCTTCATGTGCTACTTAAAGAGACGAAAGGGGGTCGAAATTTAAGACATTTACTAAAACTTTCGGTATTTTGGACATTTCTTTCCTTTGATAGACATACATATTTTTTTTTTTTTTATTTCAACAGATAAACAAAAGCGGATTTTTGTAGAATCATTATGAAAATCTTCTTTATATTAATATGCTCTTAAAATGTTCAACAATTCCTTGGAAACAATCAAATCACTAAGTAATGTTTTTGATTAACAAAGTTTTAGTATTTCATGAATGAAACGGCTTTTTTTGTTGTATATTTATCAAACTTTTCAATGTTAACATTCAAATTGGTACAAATAATCGTAATGCAAAATCAAACCTAAGCGATTTTTAAAAGATTGGTCCTTGTACTAGTTTTGAAAGTCGAACAATGCATCTTTTTCCCGATTTGTCACAGTTTGACTCCTTGAAAATAAAATGTTACGTTAGCAACGTCATTACCTCCCCTATTACTGTATCAGATGCCCTTCACTTCGAAAAGAATGGTACATTAAGTGTCAGTAGCATCCCCTATTATGATTACAAATAAACAATATGTTATAAATCTATGTATAACCTCAAACTCTACGTTTTTGCAGAGGAGGAGTCAATTTGCATAACACAAATTTTATTTCTACATTTGTAGTTATATTTTTAACTTACCACATGCTTCCTTGACTAACAAGAAACCGTCAGAACAAGAGAAATCCACCTTTTTCTTAAACTTTAAGGACTTTTTAAGAATATACCGATCAGCCTTATCATATCTACAATATAATTAAAACTCAAATAACGTTAAACCACTTGGCAGTATTCATATGATATGTAAATTATGTCGCCAATGTATGTATTTTCATCTTAGATTACTTGTCTTAAAATCATTTGTTTCTATGTGTTTAAATGGTTTTAACTTGAACTAAAGAACAAAGGCATATACTAGATATAAAGATCATGAATTGAATGTACCACAATTAGTAAGTATCACTCACGCAATATGTTTGCATAACCGGTCATACGACTCGAAAATCTGCTAGTGAGTATACATATCCGACTAATGATAAGCTATGAAGACTGATAAAAAGAAATCTGTATCTGTATCAATATGTGATTTTTAAAAATAGTCACCTAGTAAAGTTTGATTAGAGTATTCAACTTTTTGGAATTTTGGGTCCTCAATGCTCTTCAACTTTGTACTTGTTTGGCTTTACAACTATTTTGATCTGAGCGTCACTGATGAGTCTTATGTAGACGAAACGCGCGTCTGGCGTAATAGATTATAATCCTGGTACCTTTGATAACTATTAGCTGTAGAAAAGTATCAAATCGCGTGCTTAATTTTAGCACAAATTTTGTATCGCTCACATGGTAACGTTTGACGATATAGGTACACTCTCCTTTGCAGGAATGCAAATCTACATCAAACATAAATAAAATATCGATTTGAAGCCTGTGAAAGAAATAAACAGGATGCATAAATTATACATATTGCTATCCATGCCTTTATAATTTTTCGCAATTCTAATACTTTCTTATTACTAAGTTCATTATTATTTACCTAAAGAAAAAATCTTTCTTATTTGCTGCTTTCCTCATCTTTTTCAGTGCTTTCTTCATTCGACGTTCAGTCCTTTTTGTTGTACATGCAGCATCACATTTTCCTAAACATTGAAAATATTAAATTGGTTTCGAACAATGATATGGAATGAACTCAATCCCTGTATTACTTTGAATTTTTCGAAAAACTAATGGTGTTCTTATCCCAGAGAAGATCACCTTAGCCGTATTTGGCACAAATTTTTGGAATTTCGAGTCTTCATGCTCTTCAACTTTACTTGTTTGGTTTTATAGCTATTTTGATTTGAGCGTCACTGATGGGTCTTATGTAGACGAAACGCGCGTGTGGCGTATTAAATTATAATCTTGATACCTTTGATAACTATTTACACCACTGGGTAGATGCCACTGCTGGTGGACGTTTCGTTCTCGAGAGTATCACCACCCCAGTAGTCAGCACTTCGGTGTTGACATCAATATCAATTATATGGTCATTTTAATAAATTTCCTCTTACAATACTTTGAATTTTACGAAAAACGAAGGATTTTCTTATCCCAGAGTAGATTACCTCAGTCGTATTTGGCAAAGCTTTTTGCAATTTTGTGTCCTCAATGCTCTTCAAATTTGTACCTATTTGGCTTTATAGCTATTTTGATCTGGGCGTCATTGATGAGTCATGTCTTTGATGCAACTGTTATAGAGAGGTTTAGCTAGCTTTATAACCAGGTTTAATCCCCCACATTCTACATATGAACATGTCAGTACAATGTCAGGAATATGATAGTTGTTATCCAGTCGTTTGATGTTTTTGAGCTTCTGATTGTTCAATTTGACTTTCCATTTTGAATTTCCTTCAGATTTCAGTTTTTTGTTATTTTACTTTTTATTGATTATCATTTTCTTAAACTTTTCATGATTTCAACAATTTTACAAGCCAAAAATATAAAAAAAAAACATGAACTATATTAACATCGTCAACTATGCTTCCCTATGAAATTGGTTAGCTAAAGTACTGACAAACTGTCAGTCGAACTTGAGAAAGAGGAAAGTTTAAACAGATTTAAAAAAGTAATTCTTTCTTAAAACACTCATACTTCATTATTTCCAACGACCTTCTAGTTATCATACATTTTTCGTATCTTAATGACACATGTATGTGTTAATCACATGTTGTATAAACATCTGATTAATAGAAGAAACAGTTGGCAATGATTTTTAAAACCAATATATATCACAAACAAAACTACAGATAAAATTCTTACATCCAGGTTGTTTTGAGGTCATTTAAAATATTTAACCAAAGTTGGAGATTATATTTTCAGTTTACTGGATACAATAATTATAGAAGCATACTTACAACCACAATATATTACATTTCTGTTAATAGATGATGAGTTTATTTACAACCACTGGGTCGATGCCACTGCTGGTGGAGTTGACATTTCAAGAGAGTATCACCAGTCCAGTAGTCAGCACTTCTGTGCTGACATGAATTATCATTTATATGGTCATATTTATAAATTAACTGTTTACAAAACTTTCGAATTTTTGAAATACTAAGGCTTTTCTACATCAGGAATATATTTCCACAGCTGTATTTAACAAAATCTTTAGGAATTTTGGTTTTCAATGCTCTTCAACTTGGTACTTTATTTGGCCTTTTGACTAATTTGGATTCGAGCGTCACTGATGAGTCTTTTGTAGATGAAACGCGCGTCTGGTGTTAATATAAAATTCAATCCTGGTGTCTATGATGAGTTTATTACTCCTTTAAAAGGGTTCCTTTAACCCAAGATATAGTGTGGTCCATTTTTTTCTCATATTTTTGGGTTTCAATGGTCTTTAACTTCGTTTTTGATTTGGCTTCAAACTGTTTTGAATCAAGCGCCATCTAGAAGTCTATGTAGACAAAACGACCACGTCTGGCGATGCAAATTATATCTTTGAACACCGGAATACTATTGAGGCCTTTATTTACCTTTAACAGGCAATGAATCAATTTCCATTTCAAGTTCAGCCGCCACAACAGCCTGCTTATCTTTTTTATATTTTCTGAATCTCTTTGGGAGTCTAGCATTGCAATCAATCTCAACAGTATTCACATTACACGTTTGTCGGCAATTATACTTTTTCTGTTCTGTAATACAAAACATACATATTGATGATTAGCTTATGAAAATGTATTTCAGTCGAGTTCTGCTCTTAAAAGTAGTTTCTCACACAAATGTCAAATCAAATTATTGATTAATTAAACATTTGAAAGTAGGATTGGAATTGTAAGAGAGATACTCTTGAGATAATTACTTACAATGTTTGTTTAAATGAAAAAAGAGCCTCATTAATTGAAACCCATCGTCCACACACTTTTGCTATAGAACGATAAATTACATATATCCAATGAAAGAAATGTATGTTTCTTCAAAAGTTATTTGATTCTAAATATCATTCATCAGATTATTTTACTTTACAGAGCTCAGCACTGAGAATTATAAACTCATACTTGAAACTTATAAACTTTGTTGCAGTACTAGTTTATTATAAACGTTTTTAATCACTTTTTGGTATATGGACAATATTTACCGTTTAACTGTTGCGTTATGTTCCTTCTTATCAGCTCACGTAAACTTCTCCTTGTTCGACATTTGTCTGCCACAAACAAGAATGTGACAGTTCTTTTCAGTTTTGGTCCTTTTATAGTTTCTAAAAAAAATAACTTTTTAGACGATCTTTTTCATTTCTCTTAACCATGAAGTATATGTTTCGTACATATATTTACTAGTTCTACTAAAGATTGGAAATATGTCTAAGTTTGTAATCCTTTTTAAGTCATACTATTATAAAACAAATAGGTAATTATAAAAATCGACATGAATTTGAACAGGTTCGGAAAAATGAATACAACAATTCTTACTTTCTTTCTTAAGAAACCTTTATCTGGATTAACTTTTATCAGGAACGCTCAACCCGAATATTAAAAACCCATCAACGTATTAGACCCAAAACAGTTAGAGAGTTATATGACCAAAAACGGACCTAACATTTGATGTCAATGGTGCTCGAAACAAAGTAGAGATTTCCGAAAAATGTCAATTATTGAGCAAAACGTAGTGAACCAAAGTATATCCTAATATTTGTTCCTTCATAACAAAGTATTATATTATAGCACGCAACCTTCTTTTATTTAATCAAACCACTACCAGAATAAAATAAATACCCTTTCTTATCATGCAATACTTACTGGAACAATGAGGAAGTGACGTCACAGTTGAGTTACCAAATTTCCATTTGAATTCTGTATTAGGACCACATTCTAGAGCAAAATTGTCTTTCGTTGTAGCTGATTTTGCCGTTCTTTGACATTGAAAGTTGCATGTTTCTTTATCATTTTCTTTCTTACAGTTCAGTCGCGAATTACTCGGTTGTGTCAGTTTATCACAAATGTTGTTTGCTGTAATAAGACAACAAAAAATGTTACATTACATTTGAGAAGTATTGCTTTATCAGACCATAGGAAAGCCAAATCCGAAAAGGAATCAAAGCTTTGCTTGGGGAGACATATTTCCTAATTTTAACATTATTACCAAATTACTTTACAGCAAATTTCAATCAAACTATATCCGATTTATCTTCTAGAACTGAGGTATTGACAAATTGGCTGGAGTAGCCCCCATAGAATAACAATCCACCAAAAGAGGCATTGACCCAGTTGTATTGATAATATCAACGGTGACAATTTTACGGTACCTGATACGCATTTCAGCAAATCGTGTCTATTCGATGATGATCAAGGCCTGGATGTTTGAAATTCAAAACATTATACATGTACTAACGTACCAGGGCTGATAAAACAAAAAAGTATCAAAAGTATAGCCAAATCTTACAACAAATAAAAGCGTTGCATGAGGGAGATGTGTTATTTATGAGTCTGATTGCCCCTCTTTTACCCTAATTTCAAACGATTTCCAAATAAAATTCACAACAAATTTCAAAATATCAAACAATATCAGTATGTGTTTGACAAAACCTAAGTACTGGCTACGTTGCTGTTGAAACTTACGGATGCAATCCTTTCCATTTGAATGTAGTTTAAATCCATTTCTACAACTACATCTAAATCCACCTTCAGTATTCTTGCATTCATTTTCACATCCACCGTCGTTTATAGAACATTCGTCAATATCTGTAATTAAACCAAAACTTATTTTATGCAATGAAAATTCATTGGACAAAATGATACACTATGGTTTTCTGGCCTTTTCTATAATTATTGTGAGAACGTTCCTTTTAAGCTTGGTCATACGAGTTTCGCATGTAATTCCACAGTTTTATTTGACATTTTAGACAAATTAGGGTATGAAGAGAGTAAATACAAGAGAAAGATGGTTAAATTACAATAAGGCTCAAATCGTTCGTAAAATAGAATAACAATCACTCTTGGTTTAATTCAACCTACAGACAAAATTATATTCTTTTGCAATGATCGTGTATTATAATCACCACTATATAAATACAAAGAAAAATGTTGGTGTAGATAAATTTATCTTAAAGACAAAAACTGTTAAACAGGGTCATGGTAATTGTTTCCCGACTTCAAGACAATATAGATATATCAGAATATTCTTAATAAAACTAAACTATCGGAGTTATCTCTCTTTATTAAACAATACTGAAATAATTGAATCACAGAAGATATATCATGTACATGTTAAAAAGGTCACTTTCATAAAATGAATTCGTATGCGTATCTTAATTCAAATGAATAGATAAACAAATAAGTTCAGTTTTTACATCAAAATAAGTTAATTAAAACAAATCTTTTGCGTTTTCATTGCGGTCAAAAACTTTCTAACAAGAAGACAAACTCCTATTGTAATGCAATAACGTTAAAAACACAAAATGATCCACTAATATTATACAGTTATGGTTCATGTTGATTATATATATGAATTACATTTAACCATTGAAATCTATTTTGGGAATACATTAGTAATAGATCATTTCTAAAATGTATTTATAACCGTCGCGTTCATTATCTATATACCTGAATCTTCTCCAGGTTATATCAATGGAGAATCAGCTTTATGAATCCTACCTGCACAATGTGTTATTCCGTACAGTTGATATCCCTTGTCACATTGACAATGATAACTTCCAGGGGTATTGACACACGTGTGATCACAGGTACTGTTTACCTCACATTCGTTTATATCTGGGGTGCAATTGGAAAAACAATATCTCAATTAATACTTTTACAAATTACTATTCTAATTTTATAAAAGAAGTATGCAGTTATAAGAATAAAGACTTACATTTCACATTTTTTTACATAAACGGTTAATATAAATGTTTAATCAATATTTGAATACAAATAACAAACACACAAAAAACTAAAGGGATAGCCTATATAAAACGTACTCATTTATGAACCCTTAGGTAGTGGAATTTCTGTTAATTTTTCATTGACTCCCCATGCGTAAACTAAAATTGTGAGCTTGGATAGAATATTTGGCAAAGTTAAAAAAAACTTATTCTAGCATTTCATTTAGTTAAAATAATTTTGAAATCAAAGACAAACACTTTTTTATCTGCTGTTAAAGAAATTTGGAAACAGAAAATGGTATTTACCCCTTAAAAGTAAACGTTTGTCGTATCACTGAAAAAAATGGATTATTCCATTTCTGCCACTTCGATAAATTCTGATATTATTCGTATTAGAATGAAGTCAAAAAGCTAATAAATAATTGTTAGCGTAATTGTATAGATGAATAAAATCAAAGACATACCTACACAATTTCGCTGATTTATTTCAACTTTGAATCCTTTAGGACAAACACATTCATAACTACCAACATTGTTCACACATTGGTGGCTACACTCGCCGTTATTTATTTCACATTCATCCACATCTGTATTAAAAAAACATTTATTATTCATATATAGAAAAATTCGGTGAAAAATATACTGAAAGAAGAATAGAAAAAAATCTAATCGCCGTATTTTCAAACTCTCATTTATGGGTAAGGTCTATAAAAACAATTAAAAATTTCATATGTTCTGAACAATTTATTAATAAGACCATTCAGAGACGTGTTGCTTGCATGCAAAGAATAACAGTACAAAGAGGAAAGTATTATTTTTTTTGTAAATAAGTATAAAAATTAAAATCACAAAAATACTGAAATCTGAAGGAAATTCAAACGGAAAATCCCTAATCAAATTACGAAATCAAAAGCTCAAACACATCAAACGAATGGATAACAACGGTCATATTCCTGACTTGGTACAGACATTTACTTAATATGCAGAAATGGTGGATTAATCTTGGTTTTACAGCTAGCTAACCCTATCACTTGTATGACAGTCCAGTAAATTCCATTTCCATTAAGATTGTTTTTAATACATGTTCATTGATATCTACTGAATATACAAGCCTACATGTTTCTCAGTCTCTTACCTAGACACGTTCGTCCATCTTGATGAAGTTTATATCCTTTTGGACACGAACACGTCGGACCTTTTTGTGAGTCAGTACATTTTCTATCACAACCACCATTGTTTACTTCACATGTAGCTAAATAAGTCAATTCGTTAAATTAAAACAAAAAGAAATAAGAAAGGTTTAATAAATGAAGGCAAACGCAAACGATTATCATTTTAAAAAATCTAAGATGAAAAATAAAGAGAAAAGCAATGCGATTTCATTCAAAACGTTCCCATTTAGCCATGATCAAATTTTCTCTTGTTATTTTGTTAAATATTGATTCATTAATTTCTTCATCATGTGTATACATTGTCGAGATTTAAAATGCAGAGTTTCAAATAATTGGGGCCATAAAAAAACAATAAGGCCGAATTATACTTGTAAGAAAAGCCGGGAAAAAATCCAAAATGGTAGTTATAACTACATAACTATAGGACAATAATGATATGTAAAATTTAGGCTACAGAAGTTTACCAATGTTCAAAATACCTACCGACACAAGTTCTTTGATCACTCATCAGTAAATATTTAGGAGCACATATACATGCCGTACCCTCTGGTGTATCAGTGCAGTTATGTTGACAACCACCATTACCAGCAGAACATGTACCTACAAAAAAGTTTCAATATAGGAACAAAAGTACACATCGCTCTTTTTCTAAGATATGTCTTTATACTTAATGATATTTTATACTGCAAGTGAAGGAGAGAATGCTTTTGGGTTTTTTTTTATTATGTTAGTATCGGTCAGTTTTTAAAAGAATTACCTATTAACGTAATTACCTTACAGACAAATGTACTATTTTTAACAATGGCTACGAAACATTCAAAAACAATTTACAATATTTCCACTTTTACCAGTGATATTTGAATAAAAATAAGAAAATGTGAAAAGTAAAATCACAAAACTACTGAACTCAGAAGAAAATTCAAAACGGAAAGTCCATAATCAAATAGCAATTTTAAAAGTTCAAGCACACATCAAGCGAATGGATATCATTGATACAATTTTCAATTAATCATAAAATGACCTAGATGCTAGCAGCATACATCAAAATAAATAAACCAGCAAATTATCAAACAAAATTATGTTTTCATTATTTGAAAGAGGGGCGAAGCATACCAGAGGGACAGTCAAACTCATTTATCGAAAAAAAAACTGACAACGCCATGGCTAAAAAAATAAAAAGGCAAACAGACAAATGATAGTACAACAGACACAACATAGAAAACTAACGACTAAGCAACACGAACCCCACCAAAAGCTGGGGTGATATCAGGTGCTCCGGAAGGATAAGCAGGTCATGCTCCTCATGTAGCACCCGGTGTGTTGCTCATGTTATCTTGCTAGCTCGTTCTTTTTTAAGGCGACAAATTATACTCACGTATGCAATGCTTGCCATCGGAATGTAATCTGTAACCTTGTCTACATCCACATTTACCATTTGGTTGACAGAAGTGTTCACATTTCAATCGATCCTGACACCAACGTCCAACTACGAAAATATAAATATGAATAAGAAAGTTGTAAAGTAGAAAGTCTTGATAATTCGATTTTTCAATAATATTTATAAGCTTGATACATTTTAATATGCATATATATATACCAATTTATCTAATATGAGGCTCTAGAGATACTATGACGCTTACCTTGATGTATGTGAATATAGCTTCACTATTCCCACTGTCCAGCAATAAAGATAAGAATGAAATTCATGATATATAGCCCTAAGCCGGGAATGTCACAGTATATACCCTGTCTGAGACCTGAATTACACATATATTACGGATTACCCCTGACTTAATGTTATTTTCCAGTGCAGGTATTTGTTGACAACACATATTATATGTTATTCAGGTCTCAGACAGGGTATATACTGTGACATTCCCGGCTTAGATTTGATATACCCTGAGCCGAAGGCAAAGGGGATATAAGCCCTAAGCCGGGAATGTCACAGTATATACCCTGTCTGAGACCTGAATTACACATATACTACGGATTAACCCTGATTAATGTTATTTTCCAGAACAGGTATTTGTTGAACATTCACAATGCAGCACTGTATATATCCATTACATGTTTATTGTCTTTTTAATCTTTTGGGTAATTCATTTGAATGCACGTTTTTATCCTGACATTTTTTTCCGTTAAAAAATAGTTTCAATAAAGTTTTTAGATATCATATTTTGTGTTTGTATGTGTGTGTGGCTTTGTTTTTTACAACACATATATTGAAAAACCCATCCTGATATGTTCGGCATACGTGAAGGATTTTCTAATTTGCTGTGAACATAATTTTATTGTGTATGTAATAATTCATGATAACACTTTTAACATTCAATTTAAGTATTAAAAGCGTAAATTGCGTGATTTTGTATTAAAAATGTATTATTGACTGAAGCACGTCATTATTTTCCCTCTGTGAGCCTCTGACATTCCTAAGTGTTCTGTATAGCTTTTGACTACGTCACATAGTAACCGGTTTTATGATGACGTTATTGAGGTTCTAATTGGGGATAAAAACGTCGTATATACCCCGGCAGTTTCTTGAATATATACTGACATCTCTGTGCTGTTATCCAATCACAAACCTCGACACATTTGTAATCCGTAATATATATTGAAAAACCCAACCTGATATCTTCGGCATACGTGAAGGATTTTCTAATTTGCTGTGAACATAATTTTATCGTGTATGTAATAACTTATAATAACACTTTTAACATTAAATTAAAGCATTACAGGTGTAAATTGTGTGATTTTGTATCAAAAATGTATTATTGACCGAATCACGTCATTATTTTGCCTCTGTGAGCCTCTGACAGTCTGATAGCTTTTGACTACGTCACATAGTAACCGGTGTTATGATGACGTTTTTGAGGTTCCAATTGGGGATAAAAACGTTGTATATACCCCGGCAGTTTCCTGAATATACACTGAGATCTCTGTGTTGTTATCCAATCACAAACCTCGACACATTTGTAATCCGTAATATATAAATATATATATATATATATATAATACTTCTTCTCAAATTAAGATCAAAAGGTTAAGATCTGCAAATTCGAGTTCGCAAGTATTTATTGTGCACTGTGCCCAGCGCAAATAAACAACTAAATTATAAGAAAAATTCGTTAGTTGGATTATACATTTCCAGGTCGGCTTTAAATAATGTCGTAAGTTGATAATGGAATGTGGGAAGTAGATGGTGTACCTTTCAGATCAGCTACGTTGTGTCTGTCTTAAACGATGATTATGCTCATTATTTTGCTGTCACATAAAACATATGTGTGCTGTTTAAGAATTTTAGCAATGGGAAAACCTTAGATTTACATAGGTAACGGCTTACTACTCCTAATGTAATGTTCTGAGTTGCAGGTGATTCTAAAGAACATTAAACTTCAATACATTTAATTTGTAACAACTTCAAGGTATCCTGTATTTTACCAACAAACAGGTATGTAGGTTTAAAATGTTTCTACTTTATTTAACAAAACCAATTATCAATGGAAGAAAAATGCGGAAACGTGTTATGCATTTGAACTTACATTGGCAAGATTTGGAATCGGCTGAGGCTAAGGAGTAGCCAGCATTACACCTACACTCATAACTTCCCATACTGTTCACACATTGGTGCTGACATCCACCTTTGGCCGTAAAGCATTCATTCTCATCTGAAAGGTAATCGAAACAGACAGATGAATTAAATAAGTAAACGAAAGTTTGCAACAACAATTTATCTTTTAACAGATACTTAAGTGCAAGTAATGCAAAACATAATTTGTAAAATTAGAGAAAACGCAACTAATTAAAATTGCATTCGTGTGTCGTAAATAAGTCTGAAGTAGCTAATCTGCAACTGAATACTTTTGTATACAACATTTAAGAAATTATCTGCCAAAGCCAGTAAATTTCATAAATGATAGATACAATTTCACTCGAGAACAATTTCGTAATATGATTTGATTAACCAGTAAAACTGTACCACGTGCACATTTCATAATCAACTAATGTCGTTTCAGTATTGTTCGAGATCAAAATATTTGAAAATCTTAATCTAGAACAAACATTGAACAACTGATATAACTGAAAAGACAAAAAACATACAATGATCAAGTGAAAGAGAGATAGACATTTGTATCGATTTACATGCTCATTCACAGTAAGGATGAGGAAGGTATTCAAATTAGTATGCTACTATAGATGAAAATTTCGTACATATTGCAGTTTTTCTGTCCTATTTTGACAGAAATTCAATTTTGGTAAAGAGAGTATTTCTTTGTAAACTTGTTTACATTAATTATGTCTTTATAACTATTTGACATCAACTTTAATAGATGGCATTTTAAGATTTTTAGTCTTTACAGAGCCAAACATTTTAAACATGAAATTTCAAAAAATGTCTATACTTGTTATATAATTCATTATATTGTATCATGTATACTTATTTTCAATTTAAATCCAAATAGAGAGAAAATGAATATCAGTGTCTGTGATGCGATATTTGCAATCTTTGTTTGAGGCACTCTCACTATTGGTCTTGTGTTAACAACTCACCTATACAATTCTGGCCATCTTTGTCGAGAATGAAACCTGGTTTACAACTGCACGTGTAATTTCCTGGAGTATTATGACAAAAATGAACACAACCTCCATTATCATAATTGCATTCGTCTCTGTCTGAAATGTGTACATGTAGATAGTTTGAATTATGAATAAATGACCTGATTGACCAAATTTCTTTAAATAGTATTTAAAAATGTATATGTTGTCATCTAATGGGTAAAGTAAATAATGTTAGATGTTCTTGTTATTTATAGATTATCGTTGATCATCTCAACGAATTTGATTTTCTCGCTTGAGCCCGTACGGCATCGTGTTGAGATGACCAATGTTAACCTGTTTGTCGCTATTATGACGACGTTGTTTATGTTATTGACAACAGCACGTGAGCCCTTAGTTTCTAGCGAAATTTTTCATATCACTCTACTGTGCTGAGAAAGGAAATTATCAGTCGATAAGATCAAAGGCAAATAACATAGAATAGCGACAATACAAGTTATATGGATATGGACTTGGATTTATGTATCTGCCTGTCCCAAGTCATGAGACTGTAGCACAGTGGTTCGTGTCTGTCAGATTTGTTTTCTAAAATAGTTTTGCTATCAATTAGGCCGTTATACTTCTCGTTTGAATTATTTCACTTTTGTCATATGGGACCTATAACAGCAGACTAAACGGTTGTTATTGGATTTTTATCATTGATAAAGGCCTTCGAGTGCTTGATTCCACTTCTTTTAACTATGATGGCTAGCTATAATGAAAATTGACACAATTCTTACCTTTACAAACCTTTTTGTCATCATAATAACCCGGATTACATTTACAAGTATAACTTTTTCTAGTACTAATACATATTGCATCTTTGTGGCAGTCGTGGGTTCCTTTTTTGCATGCATCTTCTATAGAATAAAAAATAAAAAGAAATTAGAAACACTATTCAAGATAAGTTATCATATTAGTGCTTGACTAACATTTGTGAATGTTAGATTCACAAATATTCACCAAAATAGGAAGAAAGTCACAGTCGAGATAGCCCAAGTCTTAACTTATTTAAACAGGGCCAGATCGTGTTGTGAGGAGTAGTATTTCTGCATTCTACATATTATTCAAGAATGTAAGGCTTTAATGTTAAGATTAAAGAAAATTCTGCTTCCCTGCGTACAATGCATTTAAAGGTCGATCAGAGATTAATGTGGTTAGGTAAGGTACATATATTTTTATTTCAACAGTATGTACTTTTACGGTTACGTAACATGAATTATGTTTGCCCAGAAAGTTTCAGTCATGCGATTAGTTAATCATGATTCCTCTATGAATCAAACATATAAGGCTCGATCATGTCCAGTGGCTTACATTAGACAGACTAACATTGAAATTTCAGATTCTTGAAATCCCATTTTCTTTGATGTGAAACAAGTATAGACAAATATCTTTTGGGAAACAAGGTATGTATAAAAGTGTGAAATCATTTATTTTCGGGTGTACCAATTTCCGTGGATTTAGGAAAACTTTCATTTTCGTGGATATTTGATTTCATAGTTTTAAAAAGTGTGCGTAAATATATATAGAAAATTTTTACAATTCGTTGGGCAGAAACAAAGTCAACGAAAATTGGTATTCAACAAATAATAAGGAACCCTTATTAACAACTGTCATACTCCCGACTTGGTACAGACTTTTTCTTACGCAGAAAATTGTGGATTAAACCTGGTTTATAGACAGCTAATCTTCTCACTTGTATGACCGTCGCATAACATTCCATTATATTGACAACGATGTATGAACATAACAAACAGACAACATAGGTATACATTTCAACAATTGGGGAAGCAGTCAACATTGTGTTAAAAATTCAAGAAACATATCTATAGAAGTCATATAGACAAAGCATATTAGCAAAAATGAAAGACAAGAATACAAAAATTTACCATAGCAAAATAAAACAATGACGAGATGTATTAGAACACAGCCACGTCATATGTAACTAAACACAAAAAGGCATTTGACAAAGCACATTAGCAACCAGATGCTCTGCAGGGTGCAGTTTTATACGACCGCAGAGGTCGAACCCTGAACAGTTGGAGCAAGTATGTACACAACATTCAAGCTTGATACAGCTCTGAATTTGGATTGTGATTAAATAAGTAGTTGACACAACATAGGTGTCTGACATGTGCACAGAATGAATGTTATCTAATGCACTTAAAAAATATAAATTTACCTATTATGGTCCAATATCTAAAATCTAAATACATAGCCATGGATTGCTTCGGCATATCAAAGAATCCCAAGAATTCAATTTTTGATAAAATCAAACAAACTTTAATTTTGGACACCAATTTTGACCAACTTGAAAACTGGGCCCATAATCAAAAATCTAAATACATGTTTAGATTCAGTATATCAATGGACCCTTTCGACCTCAATGTGGACTAATTTGATAACAGGGCCCAAAAAACAAAAATCTAAATACATGGTTAGATTAAGCATATCATAGAACCCCATACATTCCGGCAATTATTGTTGAAATCAAACAAAGTTAAATTTTGAAACCCAATTTGGACCAACTTGAAATCTGGGCCCTGATCAAAAATATAAATACTTGTTTAGATTCAGTATAGCAAAGAACCCCAAGACTTCAATTTATGTTAAACTCGAACAAAATTAAATTTTGGACCCTTTTGACCTTACTGTAGACCAATTTGAAAACTGGAACAAAAACTTAAAATCTAAAAACACAGTTAGATTCGACATATCAAAGAACCTCATTAATTTGATTTTTCATGAAATCGAACAAAGTTTTATTTTGGACCCTTTTGACCTCAATGTAGACCAACAGGGCCCAAAAATCAAAAATCTAAATACATGATTAGATTTATCATATCAGATAACCCCATATATTCAATTTTTGTTGAAATGAAACAAAGTTTTATTTTGGACCCCAATTTTGGCCAACTTGAAAACTGGGCCCATAATCAAAAATCTAAATACATGTTTAGATTCAGTATATCAATTAACCAAAGAATTCAATATTAGTTAAAATTAAACTAAGTTTTATTTTGGACCCTTTGGACATTAATGTAGACCGATTTGAAAACGGGACCCAAAATTAAAAATCTAAATACACGGTTAGATTCGGCATATCAAAGAACATCAATAATTCAATTTTTGATGAAATCAAACAAAGTTTAATTTTGAAATGGAACCTTGTGGTACAATTTCAGAAATATCCATACACTTACACACAAGTTCTTGTCTAGAAACTAGAAACATTCTTTTTCTTTACAAATTACCATAGCACAATAACACCATGACGGACAGTATAAGTACAAAGCCATGTCAAATGAATATCACCAACAGACAAAACAGTAAACGTATTACTAAGTATTCAAAAAGACGAATAAAAGAATATTATAACACGCCATTTGATAAACAACGTCAATACACAAAATATATACTTCAAGACCATCGTGTAGTTGATACGGAATATTTATCAACCGATGAAAGTATCTTCCAATGAACTTTTTTTAAAAGGACGAGACGTCACTGGTTCATCAACTTACTTTTTGCTCAGACACTGGTGACGTTTTACAAGGTCTGAATAGCAGCTGCACGCTTTTGAATACCAATTGAGTTAGGAAATGGAAATGTATATCCCATATGCAGGTGAAGTCGGTATATAACTACTTAGGTGGGGAAATTGATATTTTCACAAGTAAAATCTTCTCGTTTGTCATAGATTCTGGTACTAAGATCACTGCGTATGTCAAATTTGAGGTATATGTCTTAACATGAGGCGGAGGAAGTCGTGTCTGTTACTTTTTTTAATTCCTAGCTCTGGGGGATATATAAATGGAACTCAATCAGAATAGTTTGGATTGTTAATGGAAAGAACATCATCAATATATCTGAATGTGAAATTGAATAACTTGGCTTCTTTGGTCTTCTTGTTTTTGACAAGTGTCTGAAGAAAATCCCGTCTCATATGAAACAAAAAGAGGTCGGCAAGAAGAGGTGCACAGTTCGTTCGTGGGCCTGACTGCCGAAAATTTACTTCAAAGTCTACATCACAGACAACACCATGAGCAGATGGAAAAGATGATCATAAATTCTTCCCACAAGAAGATATAATGCTCATTCGAAATAAAATTTAAATTATATTAATTAATAGAAATTAAGTGAAAGTCATCATTCAGATATGTAGAACTGAGTACGAATTGCCTTGTATAGTAACATTTCTGAAAATCAATCTAATATATATGTTAAATTATCCTCGGATATCACACAATAAATCACTTATGTAGTAAATGAAATCTTAAATTGAATATTAAAACGACCACCTATATAGTAGCAACTCAAATATGAATGTAATGAAAGCATATGAAAGTGATACATTGCCCTCTTCCTGTAGGTAAAGCATTCAAATTAATGTTGTCTTATTGTTATATTATGCAATTTTTAAGGTGCATTCAAGTTTAATTTATCATTTAACTACTAATATAATATTTTATAAATATTTTATGCCCAATTTTTGATATTATCATTATACGATAAAATCATGAATCATACGGTTATATGTTTTTACGTCAATTGTGGTTAAATTGGTTTTGCTAAATTCAGTACACAATGTTTCTGACTGAATGCATGTTGTTGGTTATTCAAATTCCTCCAAGGTATCAACGTTGTTCGTATATACTTCAAAAATATAATACGATGTCAAAGAATGTAATTAAAAAAATCATTTAGCTTTTCTTTTTTTTAATACTGATTTGTATATCAAACACTTTTGTCTAAACCTGGGAACATTCCAATCAGATCTTTTGTGAGCTGAATGTATTTTCCTTAAAAATTCAATGACGTTTTTTCAATCTTTTAAGAAGAAAATCAGCATTATCATTGAATAGATACATAAAGTTTTTCCTTATGCTGTGTTGTTACACCACTGTCCCATGTCAGGGGAAGGTTGACACCCACAATCACGTTCAACCCCGCCTCAGTATGTATACATGTGCCTGTCCAAAGTCTGGCGCCTGTAATTCAGAAGTTGTCGTTTGTTGCTGTATAACCTATTTGTTTTCGTTTGTTACTTTGTACATGAATAAATCTGGTTGTTGGTTTTCACGTTTTAATTATCTAACAATTTGTCATATCGGGCGTTTCATAGCTTTCTATATGGTGTAGTTGCTCATTATTAAAGGTCGTACGTAAGGTCTCTTAATTGTTGTCAGTTGGATAGTCTCATACCATATCTTTTTTTGAATGGATATGGTTCGAAACGTTTAACTAAAGTCTATATAAACAAAAAATGAAATGTTCGGATTAACAGAAAAAAATGTCTAAACAGTGAAGAAAGCATATGCTATAAAACTGAGGCAAATATATTTTAAAAATAGGAAGAAGATATAAAGGGGACAAACATAATAAAAAGAATATATCATAGTTGTAAACAAGTAAAATCCCATCTAAAACGAAGGTTATGATGGTCATAAAAGGGTAGTCAGTTTCTGTTCAAGTGATGGAACTCAGAGGACTATTTTTGAAAAAGGGGAAAAGAAATGTCAACAATGGCACACACCAAAAAAAAAAAAAAACACCATAGTAGAATACAAAATAACACATTCACATGAACAGGATGGCTTTAGGAATGTACAAATTATAATAAAAAAAAACTAAGTAAATATTCAAGAATACTACAAAAGCAATAAAACCGACGTGCTAGACGTACACTCACAACTATGGTGGAGTCTATAAAAGAAAACACAATAAAGATGACTCTCTATTGTTTCAAGGTGTTTTTGCAATGCTGCGTCGTGAATGTATAGACATTTCGTGAGTTAACTCATTTTGTTAATTAAAAATTTGCAAAATCTCTTTTTTGTAGGAATACTTAGAACATATTTTATCCAAATTCTTTATTACATAAAAAAAACATTCCTATTTAACACAATGGTAGGTAGAGTTATAGAAACGAAACCAATTATGTAAAAAGTGAAAGTGAAAATTGAAATCAAAAGGTTGAACATAACAAAAAGAGCAAAATAGATGTACGAACCCAAAGTATAAAACACAACTTTTGCAAGCACTGAAATAATTATCCTTACTTCAGTTTTGGACTAGGTTATGACTATATGGCAAACCCTTATATTTCTCCTGTTCCGACAGTAAACCCTTGCTAAAATGGGTGTCTATATGACTGTGCGTCTTGTATATATACGCAACCTCCTTCTTTTGAAAATAGACGTTAAATCAGATGCATCAGGTATAGATATGTACTTTAAAACCCCTTGAAACAACTCTCTAAGAGGTCTACAGGTGGTTAGTTGCAAATCAAATTATCATTGCTAATCCAACATCCCTTCATTTTCAAGTGGTAGTCCAAACTTTATTACAGTCGACCCATCAGAATTTTCAAGACCTACCTTTTGGTTTTTTTTTGTTGGAGTTTTTTTTTTTTTTTTTGTTAAATTGTTCCCCTCCTCAAAATGTTTGAATTTCCACTGTACGTTCAGAAAAAAATAATCAATCAAATTGGATGTTGAAGAGATGGTTCAAAAACTATTTTTTTAATGAATACTGTATGTAAAGTTTTAAGACTTCTGTATTCAAAATTGTGTGATCTAATTTATATAGCACTGACGAAATAAAACCATGGAACCAATTCCTATATATATGATGAACCGATGGATATCTATTGAGTTATCGGGGAATTTCGTGTGAAAACATCTACCTTTAGCATCTTCTCGAATATACTTTTTTATGGAATTCTTTACAATGTAAATGAATGTTACCAATCATAAGGGAAGAACTTGAATTCTTTATAATGTAAATGAATGTTACCAATCATAAGGAAAGAACTTGAAGTAACTGGTAAATATAATAATAGACTGTGAATGTGTTTAACAACTTCAAGTTAAGATGAGCGTCAATTATCTCATCGAAATAAAATGTCTGCACGTTTTTTTCAAAAAAATTGAAAAAGAAAAAGACCACCCATTAAATCGAAGAAAATGAAGATTTATTTTTGTTTTACAACCCGTTGGCGAAACAAGTATGGTAATTTGTTTATGTTGTTTCTCTTTTAAGTTTATTGTCATACTAGTGATATATTATATAACAAGTATTTGTAATATCTTCAAAGAATCTTTGTACAGTGTAATATACATTTTATATTATGACTTTTCTACTTTGCAAATATTTTATGACAAAAAGGTTTATTATACTTTTCAAATTATACAGTTGTTACAACTAATTTCCAGGTGGTTTTACTGCTAAATAACAATTTTTTTATAGTGGACTTTTATACTATATTTTATAAGTTAACATTAATGAAAAAATGAGATGCGTTTAAACCATGATATTTACTTTCCTTCTTGAATTATACCTATACGTTTCTGTGGAATCAAATAACTCTAACATCAACTGCTACATAGTCACTGAAGATGTAAATTAACAAATATATAATTCAAAGTTGTTGACTGACCAACAATAAAAGCATGTATGTGAGTTTTCAACTGTGTTTTTTCTTGGGTTTTTTTCTCTCTCTTTAAAATCAAACTTATGTGTTTTCTCTTTTCAAGGAATGTGAACATACGGTAATGTGAACAGTTTCCCCCACTATTTACTTCCTTCACAGTGTCGAATTCATGAAAGTTCTAAAAACAAAATGGATTTGAATTTATCAGTTTTTTGGTTATAAACTTCAATCACTTTTCAGCTGAATTTGGTGTTATTCAGTAAATTCACATTTGATATTCAGCAATACCTATTGAATTTTGATTGGATTTTTGGTGTTTTAACGCGACTTTTAAGCACCGCATTTAGGCTATTTCGTGGCGGTCAGTTTTTAATGGTTGAGGCAGCCGGAGTGCTCGGAGAAAACCACCGACCTTCGATAGGAAAACTGACAATCCTAGTCAATTAAGATTGGAGTCGAGTGCACCCGCACGAGCGGTGTTCGAACTCACAACTGTTGACTGGCTAGTGATTACAGTAGTAACTACTTAGACCACTCGGCCCCTACTGAATTTTGAGACGCTTTTGAAAGTAAAGCAAATATCCGGTCGATGCCTTTTGGAAATATGAATCTTCCAGGGTTAACAAATATCGATATCACCCTAAGGTAAGGGAAATAACTGTATATATTGTTAGAACCTAAAAGCACACTCACATGTGTGGGATGCAGTAAACTTTTAATTATTTTGAAAAAAAAAGCTTTGATAATACTCGCTCCTACTCAACATAACTGAACTGCAGACCCAAATATTAAATCATTCCATATCAAAGATCACAAGAACTTTTACGAAAGTTTTTTTTTTCGGACGGACGGGCGAAGTCCAGTGGTTACTTGACAAAAATAAAGAACAAACAAATGAAAGAGGGTTCAGCTTCAGGGAAACAAAAGGGGTGATAATCGTTTTAACAATGAACAAACAATCACACAAACTCACAAGATATACTAAAGTACTCTTAATTTACTAGAGTCCGCACATTTTGTACTATATCCAATTGAATGACATCATATACTGAATTGATGAAAAACGATAGGATTGAAGACAAAGCCCCTATCAAATTGTTGTTTTCTCTTACATGTTTACCCACATCTTTTATTCATATCTAAAATCTATCGGGTTTCAAATGAGTTGATCAACTTGATTTGTTCCAGTACAATACATTTTTATCCGGTAGGGGACTGTGTATTGTCATGCAATACTCTCAGAATGCTTGTTATCTCAAGGACGATTTTCAAATATGTCTTCAATATGTACTATATCTATACCAGCTTGAATGGGTTATTGGTCCCTTTGGTCTTCTATTGGCAAGGAAATAATCACTTGGCAAAGAGAGAGTCTGTTTGATTTTGCGGGATGTATAAGTACGCAGCCATGTTCGGTCAGAATATGGTCGTTAAAATCGATGCCTTGTGCTGTGAGAGTTTGTCACACGCTCTCTCTACGTTCAGAAATTTTGCAACAACTGTTTGAGGGGTCCGAAATCGGCCTATTGCCAGGCTTAATTTATGTTCCCATCCAAATAACCCTTGTTCTAATGGCAGGCCAAATTTGATTCCATTCATCTAGGTCTTCCCCTATTACGGATCTCCTATTGTTTTTATTGTAAATTCTTTTCCTGATTTTAGGTTCTTGGGTTAGGTCAGCTCCTCAATGGTTGCACACGTTTGGGTTTTACAAATATTTCCGTATCCGGCATCATTGGAGAGATATTAATTGCCGAAAGGCGTATCTAGTACAAAAATAACTTGTACCGCTAAGGGTATTGTAGTCGTGAATGAATATAACTGAACTATTTGCCACTGGACGTAAGAAAAAAACAAACAACTTATCAATTAATTTACAGTATAACAGCTTCATATCAGTCCACCTATATTGTGCGGTTGAAAGAACAATGCCCCGAGTTTCTAACAAGTACACAAATTATAGGGACTTTTATCAGATGTCTTAATTCTGTAATGATCAAATTTGATAATATATTTGGGAAAAAAAAGCAAATTTTACAATCTTGTAATCTACAGGAACGGATTTTTATAGGGCTGTCAAATTCACAAAAAATGTAGATTTAGGTTTTTAATAAAAAATTATATTCAACCGGAATTCACACGACTCCAAACACATTTAGATTTGATGGTCATTTGGAAAATTATTCCAAAACTTCCAATTGAGAATGGAAATGGGATATATGTCAAAAAGACAACAACCCGACCAAAGAGCAGATAACAGCCGAAGGCCACCAATGTGTCTTCAACGCAGAGAGAAAATCCCGTACCCGAAGGTGGGCTTCAGCTAAGTATATTATTAAACATGCCAAAATGTCTTAAGAAAAGTTGTGTACCTCGAAATTAAGTTCGTGCTGGTATATTTGAGTTTTTGTTATCAGATGATAAGTATCTCTAATTCAGTAATATCAATGTATAACACAAGAATAACCACTCTCTTAAATCTATTCAACGTCGGTGCACACCATGTAAAAAATGTTACAAGATAGATGTACAAATCTGTCATTTTATATGCGGCGAGTCTTTAGTGATCAACCCTATGATTTACGAGCATAGTTATCTGTTCCGTTTTTTATTCTTATTTGAACTTTGACGTACTATGTAGTATATTCCTTTTATTAGTATGATTTACGAAATATATTATTGCCATTAGAGGTGGGTTTTTTTCAGGAGAGAGTTTTTAAGCTCCGAAGTCACAGAAAATACTGATCGATTTGACCAGTGAATGACAGTACTAAGTGCAGATGGAAATCTCTACAAAGATATCGAAAAAGATACAGCAACTTAACCAATGATACTGATTTATGTTGTGCTGCGGCCAAATACAATTATTCAATAAATATTGTGATAGTCATCATGTAGACTCAGAAGGGTCGGTTTCGTATTTTGGGGGGCTACACATTTTAACACAATTAGGTATAACTTATTACAACTTCTTAATAGTAACTACATCATTCAAGCCAAACATAAAGGTAGACTGATGATCAATAATCAAGTAGTTAAATCATCTATCAGTCAACAATAAATGTCCCGCCAAAATACCACACACATACTCATTGATCAGACGACTACTGCCCGAAGCTCATTTTTGCTTTAAGAAAAAAAATAAAGCATATTTAACTAAATGAATTAGAATATATCATTTTCTATTAAATTGTGGAAAGATAAAATTGCCTACCTTTTGACTTTTTCCGCTTTCCTTTCTTAGCATTGGCTGTCGGTGCAAATATAATCAACAGGAATAACACAGTACAACCACAAACTAGTAATGTCCTATTAAATTTCATGTTGAAAATAATTTATCGATTTTAACACTTGAAGTATATTAATATTGGCTATCCCACAATTAGGTAATTTTTGAATCCATCATAGTATATATATCACCTTAGGAAAGACACATTTCCGTCCCTCGTAAATGTCAATTGAATTGTAAGTTCACGTCTTTTTAGTTGTGATGCGATGCAGATTCTTTAAGATGACAAATTTTTTAGATTCCATTTTTACACTTTCTTTTAAAGCCTTGGTTTAATTATATTCAAATGATATCGTTTCACAGGATGTCAACTTATGCACCTCCAACTTTAGCAGAAGAACGATTAATAAAATAGTGAAATTTAAATGTTTTCCCTGTAAAAAGTGCATTATCCAACGAATGCAAGTTAATAACAAAATGTTGTTACATTGCCATTATCAAAAAGTTATCGGTTTACACTTCGGTTGTTGATGCAAATAACTTCTATGTTACGTCTAGAATATCGAAATTTAGCAAGTCATAATGAATTAAAGTTAAGAAATTATAATAAACTTAACACATATCTATTTACTATAAGCAACAAGTTGTTAAAATCAATACACAAGCATGCGCTTTCCACAAAGGTTTGAAATTATACTTTATAATTTGATCAAATGTATCCAATATACAGTCACAAAATTACAAGAAGTTATCGAGAAGAAATCATAAACGACAAAATAATGAGAGATATTAATCAGCGATATTAAACGGACATCTATACTCATAATATAATGAAAGTCATTTGTGATCAGACTGATTTTATCTGTCAGGTCAAAAGAGTTCCCGTTTACACAATGATACCAATTATTTCAGGAATATTATCGAATTATAAAAATTATAAGTCAGCCATTAAAACTATTAAATCTTTGGGGGAATTTTTAAATGCGACTTTTCTTGACAATTTCACCGATTTTTTTGTTAAGTGTAATTTTATAATTGAAGATGGTAAAGTGGACATCTATCATTTTAGAAATTCTGTAATCTTCAATTCATTTTTACAAATAATGGAATTTATATTATATTTGTTATGATTAATATTGGTAGAAACGTATGATAAGCCTTGCAATAAGTAGACCGGTACACATTATTTTACATATATAAAGTTAACCGAGAAAAAGATAAACTGAGTTTGATAATTAAGAGGTGTACGATAGCCTCAGTTTACAAGTTTTTTTTTATTTGTTTATTTAAGTACTCTGCTATATTATAAAACTATAATACAGAAAACACAGGTCAATCTTCCTTAGTTAGCATACTTTAGAATCATGGGAGTTTAAAGCTGAAATCCATCGAAAGCTTTACAAATGCGTAAGACTTGGTAGTCGGCGAATATGAATCGTAAAAAATAATCCAGTCCTGTGTCCCTCTGTTATGACTTATCAAAATATACATTGCTTATTCTTTTGTTATACAGTTCTAATGCAGAAAACAAACCAACCGTTCTCTTCTGATATCTTGGGATCTTAAATTCATTTTAACGTTCATAATACAATTTGTGCATTTACTCTTTTTATAAAATTTATGTATGATTGGCGTTTATATTAATTAACGCTTTTTTGTCTATTCCTTAAGATTTGGGCACTTAGTGTAAATATAGCCGGATACGTTTTTGTTTCTTCACTTTTCACATGCAACTTACTGTTTTGACCATACATATGGAAGTTTCTCCTTTGGCCAGAAATGCACAGACCATAATATATTACTGATCTGTTATATATAATGTGAATTGGGATCCATTATAAACTCATAGTTCTTTATAAATAAGGTTATAACTCTCTAATGATGGTAGTAACACCACATCCTAATGCTTATTGCAATGCAGGTAACATGAGCAAAACAACCTTTTCAATGACAATTGGGAACTCATATACTATATAAAAAAGAAGATGTGGTATGATTGCCAATGAGACAACTGTCCACAAGAGACCAAAATGACACAGACATTAACAACTATCATGTAGTCGGTTATAGGATTGAACACTTTAATATAAAACCACTTGTTTCGTGTATTCACATGTGTGTTCTCGAAAGCATAATCAACCCAGCAGTCTATACATTATTACGTGACTTGACTCATCATACACATTTTGATAATTTTTCAACTGAGTAAAAGTAAATATTGCTACCATTTGAGGCGGATGGTGTTTGGCTACTCTTAAGTTCTAGTTGTACAGCTCCTGTGAGTATCATGGTCTTTCTAAGATTTTGCCCGTCCTACTTCTAGGTAAAGTAAGAAGTTCTCACCGAAGCAGCTTAAATTTCAAGATTTACGTAAACTTTACAAACTATCTTGGTAATCTGAGTTTAAGTTAATTATTTAGTTATTCGGGGCATTTAACCAGAATTCCGTAACATGAAAGAAAAAAATATACATTTATGGGTAAAAGAAGGGAATTTCTTTTGTAACACGAGACCTATTTCAAAAAAGTCTTTCAATTTTTACTTTAAAGTGTACTTCTCTGATTCAAAATACGCCAGAATACAGCAGGAAACTCCAATTTAGATATACGTTGAGTATGGATCCGAAAAATATATAAAAAGGACATCGCTAACCAAAACCAAATACCTTTGGGTTTAAAGCTTCTGTCTTTCGGTTACAAATTATATTTCGATTTGATAAGCAAAGTCCTTTGATCAAATTGTATTGATGGGCAAATTGTATCAATATGCCTTCTTTAACAGCAACATGTAGTGCTGCATAACTTAAATGTTAAATTGTACAGAAATATTTTAAGTATATGATGTGGACTCTTTATAATTCCAAATAGGATTTGACAACTTTCAGATTTTGTTTGATTCAAACAAGTACAGCGGAAATTGGCCATTCCTCTTTAAACATACAAGAAGAAAAAGCGCAAAACTACTATATAATTATATTTATGTAGGTAAATAAATATGGTTTATCTTTCCGAGCATGCTCCTTTTTACGCCAGTTTAACGTTTACCGAAAATGGTCGAAAATGTACTTTAATTATTGTACAATTTACAGATTTGATGGATCGAGATATAGCTTAGAAATCGTTAGACATTGTTGATCTTACATTTACACACATCAACCAGTTATATTATATTTTTGAGAAACGCTTTTAAATACTCGGCTTTGAGCTGCTGCTGATGAAAGTACATTCCAGAAAAGCATTTCGGACGCATGAAATTTATAAAGTGTTGTTTGTTTCTTATTTACCTGTATATACCTGTACTTAATTTTTCAGCGAACCGTTCTTATTTAGATTTTTTTATCATATTAACCATTACCAGACGATTTGATCCCTGCATACCATTATCCCAAAGCACCTCATGCAGCGATAAAAATCACAGGTGATTTTTTTTAGTCTACAATTTTCAAATTATATCTAATCTACAAAGTAAAACGATTAAAGCGTCTGTCAAACTTTAATCCAAATAAAGTTTCAAACTCTCCATCAAAGAAAGTAGAAAGTTTTGATTTAATATTAAAAAGGATTGTCCTGCCTTTTACAACCGTAATTATTATACCTTTATTGTTGACGTGAACGTATTTCCCTTTGACGAATCTTTATCAACCTTGTGTAATGTTTGTAATAAAATGTATATCATTATTTTTCATTCAGTTGGTTAAACTTATTGTAAAAGTGATCGTTGGAAATTTTATAGGACATCATTCTCAAAGGGGTATAAATGGGACTGAATGTTGCATTCTTATTCATTAAACAACAAGTTAAAACAAAGATAACCGCTTACTAGTATATTACACCCAAATTAAAGTAAAAGGATCAAGCCTAACTTTACACCTATATATCTATAGTACTTAAACAAAGCATTGGCTTTTTAAAGTTAATTCTATATTGAAATACCTTAAGCATACCCTAAATAATCGTGGGACGATATTTATCAATTGTTGGGAATAAATTACCACGATACTGTGAATAGCTTACGTCGGATGCAGGTTAAATTCCCAGACATTATTTTGGTGAACTGAGATGACCCGGACGAATTACCTATAAGACATCCTAAGGCCTATAAACCACAAACATGATTATAAAATAGTTGTTGTCGTTAACTGCATGTTTTATGTATTATGTTTTGTTGTATACTAATTCTGTGGTAAAACTTAATCATAAATGTCCGAATGTTTTTCACATATTTTCTTTTGAAGTATCAAATTCCGATTTATGCTATTAAAAGAAAAGGACACATGTATATTTAAGAGAAAACTCTTGGGCTTTTTCTGGTGTTGTTTTACGCCTGGTCAGTTCAAAAATACTATACCTGTGCTGTTAACAATTTTGTTTTATTGACAGATTTATAAGAAGTCTGACCATACAAGTAGCTTCGGCCTGTTCAGTTAAAAACTTGAATTAAATTGTTCGGTAAAGATATGTTAATTTTTTTATGAGAATTCTTATTATAATAATAGTACATGTGTACTTATAAATCACGAAATCCGATAAAACCTTCAAATACGTGGAACGAAACGTTAACCAATCCGATTATTCTCCCGATTTATTATTTATCAAATTCTCTTTTAAGATTTAAAGGTAACAAAGCATAGTTTAAACTATGGATTTTGATCTGGCATGATAACTGCACTCTATTTCCTTTGTTTATTGCTTTATAAAAATAAAGCGAAGAGAAAACCATCCACAAAAAACAAATGACATAAATGTAAGTAACGGTAGGTCATCGTACGGCCTTCAACAATTAGCAAATGTCATACCGTATAATAAGATATAAAAGGCGCTGACATGATATGCACATTTTATTGCGACTTTTATAGTAGCCCGACATCATAGGTTATCGAATGACAGATCCAACAAATATCGAGTCTAGGTGCGAACGTGATTATTTTTTTTACACATTTCATCAGATCGTCTAGTCTTAGCTGTCATTATTTTCTTCAATTTTCTTAATGTGTTTTGATTTCAAAACTTTTAGCCTCGAAGTTTATAATTGAGACATAAATTGTGTAAATGTTCACATAACATATCAAAATAAATTCTGTATCTTTGTTTTATTACAACATTTTGATTGTTTTATATTTAGCATTCCAATCTCTAGAAGTATTTCAAACAGAATGGCGTAATGACTTTAATCTGTATATTATTTCAAGCGGAAATGAATACAATCAACTTAGAAGAGTTGGATATGTATTTTGACAAATGAAACAGAAAATTCTCAAATACCTTTGCGATCAATTAACATTCATTTGTGTTAATGAAACTAGCAGAAAACATCTTGAAATCAGATTTCATCAAAAGCCATAGAGTGCGACGCCATACTTTTACATGTTGCTTTAAGCTAAAACTTTTAGGATCGGTTTTTGATTGTGTTTACTAGTACAGGAACACACGTGTAAACCAATATTGTCAGACTTTTTAAGAAAATTCTCAAAAAGTATAAAAACTTCCCAAAAAGGTTAAGATCAGTTTTGCCTACTGTTCTTGCATACTCCCAATTAATCATTAGTTTTCTTGGGGAAAACTTACTATGTATTTATCTGTTCACGTCACTATTTACAATGTATTTTTGTGTTGTCAGATTATGACGATAGAGATTATGTCGGACTCTTCAATAAAGTAGTGTTCATCTACATTCAAACGCATAAGTCGAAAATGAACTGACAACGCCATGGTTAAAAAAGGAAAATCAACAGACAAACAAAAGAACACAAAACACAGCATAAAAAACAAAAAATTGAGTAACATGAACCCCAAGAAAAACATTTGCTTCACATGTGGCACCTGTCGGCTAAAACCTGTTGAAAAAACTTAAGGAATTTACTGAATATTTCAAATAATCCTATTTGATACTTCCATTTAGTGATTTACTGTGTATCATGAATGACCGTATATATTTGAGTGAAATCGGAAATTAAAGATAACTGTATTGATGCCTACAAATGTTAACATCGTAGAGAACAAATTTACATGTTGCTACCTGAGACGATTTATAGTTTAGCGTTCATAAGATAGGTATCTTTCTATTTTTGAAGACCGTTTGTATATCATGTAAGTCATGCATTTTAGCGAATTCATATTGACGATCGATTTGACTTTAAGATCAAAGAGGTTTTGCCAATATCCCCTGAATACGTTTTTTTCTTAAATTTTTTATATCAGATGATATTCCTCAAATTTTTTTTCTGAGATGTTATTAAACCACATTAAAGTGTTGTCAATTCCTCATTTTTGTATTCAGTTGAATCGTCGTCAAATCAAAGATGAGATCTCACTCGGAAGTGTCTGCCTTTTAGTTTTTATCAAGCAGAAAAAAATATGAGATTGACCAGACATTTCATTTATTTTAAAAGCACTTAACATTACCAATTAATAAAGCTCAAATCTTTGGTGGTTTATTTGTATAATGTATTAAAACTTAAAATTGAAACAACATTGTGCGTTATGTAATTTCTTGTCTGTTTATTATGTTCAGCGTGCTATTTGAATCATTCTATATGATCTCGAAACAATCAAATTCACACATAAAGTGCAATTTATATAACATAAACCCGTCATTGCAACCTCCCATCGCGAGTTTATGACACGAACTAAGAGCTTCTTTAGCAAAGGAAGAATATAAATCTATTTAAAATCGATGCTAGCCAAGAAAACTATTACTTCATCATAATAATTACGCAGTTAAAACTTAAGTTTGTGCTTGGGTGGTTGTCTACGTTTCCTTAGGTACAAACGTCTTCTATCATGATTAACATCACAAAATGAACTCCATGTAGAAACAAACACAGCTTTTTAAAATAAGAAGATGTGGTACGACTGCCAATGAGACAAACAAAAACCAAAAAGCATATTAAGCCATATCAACTGATATCAGTATGTCTTTCTATGTTGTAATGTTGCACCACTGCTGTACCAGGTTAGGGTGAAGGTTGACGCCTGTTAAAATTGTTTAACCCTGCTGCATTTATTTTAACACGTTCTACGTCAGGATCTTGTTGTTCGGGGGTTGTCGTTTGTTGATGTGGTAGTTTTTCTCGTTTCTCGCTTTTTATATATAGATAAGATTGCTGATTTTACCTGTCTGATTTATTTCACCTTAGTCTTTTTGTGCCCTATATAGGTGACTGTTCGATGTGAGCGAAGGCCGTACTGTGACTTATATATTTTTTTCCTCATTGTGACTTTGATGGAGAGTTGTCTTATTGGCACTCACACCAGATATTCTTATTCATATAAACAACTCGCACGTAATCACCATGAGCAAAACTATCTAATAGTTCGCTATTAGAACAAATATTCAATAACTGTTTTATCTAAATTACTTCGATTACTGGTGGTTGTAAACACACATTTTATGAATAACTGCAATTTAGTACAACGTATCATTATCATTAACCGTATGTGTGCTTGTAATGTTCGAGGTATAAAATTACCATTGGGATAAAAAAAAAAGGGGGGATAGCTTCTATAATGCTGAGTATTGTCAACAGTATTATGAGTTCGAATAGTATGACGTGTACACGAATATCAATATTCAAGTTGTGTTGCTAAACGTTTTTGTCACCTTACTACCGACACTGTTCATTACTGTATTTCGGTTACAGGTGGTCGTAAACACACATTTTATGAATAACTGCAATGCAGTACAAAATATCAAAATGAAATTTGGCATTTAATCCTTACATTGTCAGAAAGTTACATTTACCATGAAGAGTAATTTACCGCTTTGAAGTAGAAGTCAATTGTATTATACGGAAGATCAATTAAGAGGCTTGTTTAGACTAAACATGCTGTTGTAAAGTGTTAGAGTGTTTAAGCTCATATCGTACTAAAACTGGCCTGTATCCAGATGTATCAGTCATTCAAATATAAACATCCTGTAGACTTACACAATAATATTGACAGATACATCTCCATTCAAGTAACCAAATAAGAGTTGTGAATGAAAGGCATATTTTCCAATTCAAAAATATAATTCTGACTACAGTGGCGTAGCTTGCATGTATGCTCAGATGCTCAAGCATCCACATCATTTTGACAAAAAAAAATTGTTTTTAATAAATATGTAATGCAAGAGTTGGCAGCATATACACATGGTGGTATCCAAATGTAACAAGGGTGAGGATATGGGAATAGCATCCAATCATTTCCGATGCAGTATGCGTGGTTTTTCATTGATGAAAACAAGATTGATAAATCCTGGGACTATTATACTACCAAGTATAATAGTCCCATATAAATCACAGAAAAGTGTTCTCGTTAAAAAAAACTACTTCGTAGCGCGTTGTCGGCTATGGCAAGCGCAGATGATGATGATGAAACGCAGACCTGCGGACAAGTTTGGTCTGAAATTTAGCCAGAGCTATGACATAGCAATGTACTAGTTTAAAAAAAATCTGAAACATCATATCGTTTCCTGTGGCACGAAAGACGACGTGATAAAAACTCTATTTGTAATGAAGTGTTTTTATTTCTAGGCTCATGAATACCCTTTTCCATCTAGGTACAAATATTCATGTTGTTTTCAATAAAAGATCAGAGTTCCAATGTCCCCCGCATTGGACATATTTTATCTATCCAAGATACCAGGGCAAAAGCTAAAAAAAAACACTTTTTTCTTTTTTGTATTTATATCTCGAGAGAAACAAAAGCTCCCGAACAAATACAATGGGATTTGCATTATAATTTATTTTTCCAAGGGGCATAATTGGTTAAAAATATTTGATCAGGATTTATGTGTGAAAGACATGACTGCATGAAAATCTGGCAAGAATTTCACACATGACAGCGCTAACAAGACCGGACGGATGGACGCCTGGTATTTCCATATCCCCTCGCGGCAATGAGTTAAGAGATGTAATCAAAAACCCAATTGGGAAGCTCAAATTCCAGGAAAGGAGAGGGGGCACTTCGGTTCCTCTATTCCGAAGTTCTATATACAGAAGAGCAGCTGTATTGGGTCTGTTTTTGAGATGTCAAATATAAGATTTGATGTGAAACTTTTACATCAAATATTTTTGCATTTAATGATGATAGTCAAGTTCGAGAAAACACTAAAATTTTGTTGGAAATATAATGTATACTGGTGGGTATTTTGAAATTAAACAAAAATCTAACCAGTGTCGGGTTTTAGGGGAGTTCACATGCATACAGGGACAACGTTCGAAAAATATAATTTTCTGCATAAAAAAGTCCCAAAAGTTTTTCGCCTCGCTACGCTCGGTGACAGTTCTGCATCCCCACCATTTCAACCCTGGCTACGCCACTGGACTAAAACATTCCTCATGTTTTCAAGTTTTCAAAAATGAGTTAGTTTTCACTATAATTACTTTTTGATTTTATACTGTTTAATTTGCTTGTCAACTATTAATTATATATAATTGCAATGCTGTATAAAGTATCAAGCTATTAAGCTAACCATAGATGTAATTTTACATCTATGAGCTAACAGATAGCAATATTTCCCATAGTTGAAATGTACGGTTTCATTATTCGGGAAACCTGTAATTTTACATACAGGTGGGGGAAAGTTTAGTTGTTTTTTTTTGGAAAAGTATGTATTCTTTGCATCTGAAATGCCACAAAGCATTATTAACTTTAGATTGATTTAGGTAATTGAGCCAGTTAGATGGTATCCATGATACATATTCAAATACTTCTAAAAATCACACTGCAAATACTTTGTAGTTAAACTTTGGTCATTATAAGAATCAGTGAAAATACTTCTAAGGGTACAATTGTCCATATCGCTCACAAATTTCTACCTTACCACCTTATATACTTACCGGGCAATGAATACAACGTAATGGTCGCCCTGCATAGGCCACTTCCGCTTCTGTAACTTCCGGCTACGACACGATTTAAACCAACATAAACACTATAATCTTTTAATCCATATTCCGTGTCTTGTCCTTTCAGTGTATATAAAAATCTTGATTCTATATAATCTTTCGTCTTTCCTGACTTATATTCGAGTCTTTCATCACTTATATCCATTTTAACACGTGACCCTTTTCTTATAAAGTCATCGATAGTTCGAATCAAGAGCCCACCATCTGACGAAGCATCCATGTGACCTTTCAAATTGTTGCCATATATACGTAGTTGCTTATTGTGCACTTGCATTTCTGCCATATTACTCGTGGTTCCATTATCTCCCCCGTAACCGTCTCCTGTTGGTGAATCTGAAATATCAATAGTCCACATTCTTGGAGGTTCCCCATATTCAAACATGAATCTAGCTCCATCGTACTTCCCAGAGAAATCTATTTTAAGAACTACTTGTTTATCACACGAAAAGCTACCACTCTTTGTTGGTTGTTGAACAAAAGATATATAAGGACTGTATCCTTTAACGACGCCATTACGTAAATCTAAATCTACAATATTGTCTTGTAGAGCTGCAGTTTTTAGACATAAACACAAAACTGAAAAAAACAAGAAACTATTGTTAATCTCAACCTATATGAACTGGTATGTTTGCTGAATAATAAATAAAAGGATATACCAAAAAGTTATGGGATTAAGCTCAATAAAAAAATTGGTTTTGTCACAAATGAACGGCGTCGAAGTTTAGTCGAAGTTACCGTGAAATTCTGTCAACAACACCACATTTTAAGGATAGAAATTACTAGTTTCAAAATAAAATTCAAAGGTCAAATTTAGGCTTCTGAAAATGATTTTACTGAAAGGTCACACGTTCATGAAATTCGGAACACATGAGTTGAACCACATGTTTTGTGTGCACGTCTTATTTAGTAACATAGTACACAGTGTTTTGAAAACTGTTTGTCTTTTTTTCTTTTTTTTTTTTTTTTTTCGACTTGTGGATTTTGATAGCTCCCTTGTTAGTCTCTTCTCTTTTTGACTAAAGCAGTTATTAATACAAATCTTTATCAGAATTGAATTGAATGACGAGACCTGTAAAAAAACTAAACAAGAAAATTAAGCGTAATGTCTTTGATTTTATTTCAAATAAGAATACCGTATTGTACCTTAAACACATGCGTATTGTATAAACTGACACTTTATTGACAGTGCGATTACTGTCACGAAAAGTACTAAGTGTCTTGATTATTGATATCTCTGGTGCTGCAGACTGATTTGTTTATTAATAATTTAACTATTATCCAAGGGTATTTTATTACCCAAGGATCACACCTTCTATGTAACATTTCAATATGAAATGTTACCCAGCGGTTAAATGCATATAAAAAACGTTATAACATTTATTGTATAGTTGTACATGTGTCTATGGTATACATATCAGACATATAAATAAAGGCTACAGTAGTATACCGGTGTTTGAAAGTCATAAATCGATTGAGATAAAACAAATCCCTGAAATAATCTAAAATCAAGGGAAACACACCAACTATAAGAGGAAAAACAAAGGAACAGCACTGAAGTGCAAAAAAAATCACGCCAACATACATAGAAACGAACTATTTGATAACAACTGCCCGGCATTTTCCAGACTTGGTACAGGATATTTCAAGAGAAAAATGGTGGGTTGAACCTTGTGTAATGGCAAGTCAAACTTCCCGCTGTATGACAATGTTAAAAAAAAGACGCTTTTCAATACAGCGGCTGAGGGTCCGTGTGTATAGCTAT
The DNA here is from genome assembly GCF_965363235.1 of Mytilus galloprovincialis. Taxonomy (NCBI): domain Eukaryota; kingdom Metazoa; phylum Mollusca; class Bivalvia; order Mytilida; family Mytilidae; genus Mytilus; species Mytilus galloprovincialis. The sequence goes on from NC_134844.1 coordinate 31,595,768, forward strand.
CCTTCCTGGTTTTGTTTGTTTTTAACATCTGGATTTTCAAAACAAAAATGACAAGAATAATATGTTGGCAGAAATTTTGAGTCATATGCAAAATAAAACGATGTAGATTGATAAAATTGTAGGAACTATGTTATGAATTTTAGTTAGTCCCCTAATGAAAGCATTGCGTTAATGAAGCATTTTTTAAATTGTACAGTAAAGTGTCTGGTAAACTTAATTCATAATGATAACTAATTATATTGACTTTCACAAATGACATTGTCAACAGAGAGAACAGCCAGACAGAGATTTGTTTGAAATGTTATAAAGATGTGTTTGAAACATGTGCGAATTTCACAGATATAATTCATCGTTATTAGTAGATGATTTATTTTTTATCAATACATCTTCCAGTCCAGCTGGTACGTATTAAGCAAACTAGCATTTTTACAGTGATTCCAATTAAACAAAATGCATTACGGTATAGTCAACCGATTAACGTATAACGCCAACTGAAATTATTTACATAATACTAAATTATTATGTCAATCAAATGTACTGAAAAAAATATATTAATTAGTATCCTATTTCAGCCTGTCAATCGTGTATCTGAACATTCTTGGTAATTATATATAATTTCTGTTAAGATTTCTTTTCAGAAAATGAGCACTGCATTGTAAATAAGTGTAGGTTAGATTGCTATTAAGAGTTTTGCCTTGATTTTATCTTTTAATTTCCAATTAACTTGTCAACATATTCATAATTCTCATAGGTAGACAAAGAAAACGGTTTTTAACAAGCTTTTAAACAAGGAAGGCTTAGGAAGAATATGGAGCGAAGGGAGGTTACTCGAGTGCAAAAGTGAAATGAATTATAATTAGTTTTGCAATACAGATTATTTAAGTGCAAATGCTCAACAAAACGGGATGTTTAAATAAAACCATATTAAAAGTAAACCATTAGGATTATACCATGACAAGAAAAAAAGGAAGATTAATATACATGTTTAAAATATATATTAAATTTGAAATCCACTACATTATTTAAAAAAAATATTTATTGACCTTTCCATTTTAATTTTTAGACATGTTTGTTTAAATAACTGCTAAAAGGTTCCTTTTAAACAAGTGATGTTTCAAATAATTTACACAACGGAAGTTCAAAATTTCCACATTTCACAAGAATAGACCAAAAATAACTCTTATAATGATTTAAGACTACAATCTTACTTTCACAACAAGATTCTTCCACTGTAATAAGGACTTAAAAATGTTGACAATGGAACAAGTTTCACTTTGAATGTTTGATTGCAATCCAATTTTATTAGACAATCTGTTATATAAATTTGTGGGAAATCGTATGCTGCATAACAAATTTTCACACAGAATCTCGACAAGTTCGTTAATGGATAATTGAGCAGATGAGGAAGTACTGACAGGAACAATTCCTTGAAATTTTTGGATCCAATACTATTGACCTCTTTATGTTGATTGTTTTACTGATATGCTAAAATTATTAAAAAAAAAAGTGTCAACTCATAAACGTCGACACAACTCGTTAAAGTCCGTTTGAAGTTAATTCCAACTTTTATTTCAATATATATAGATATAGGAAGATGTGGTATGAGTCCCAATGAGACAACTCTCCATCCATTGCAAGTAACAATTTAAAAAAGTAAACCATTATAAGTCAAGGTATGGTCTTGTCTGGTTATTCACGAACTATGATGATTCATGTTTACTTTTGGTGGTCCAATCGCAAAAGGTCTTTCGGAAAACTAATTCTACAAAAGTTGTATGTGTCTAAACTATATCCTCAATTTCCAAACAGATGAACTCTTTTAGAACTAAATCCAAAATCATTCAAGGACAACGTTTCTAAATCTGTATAATTAAGTAAAAACAAATTTCAATGGGAGGTAATCGTTTTTAATATTTTACTTTGATAGAACTAGAGTAGTCTTCCATTTAAGGAAAAGCTTTTTCGGACAATAATGTTTGCTCTTTTTTTATCTCTTTTTTTTTTGTATATTCATTTCACTGAAACAAGTTATCAGTTTTCCTTCAAAACAAAATTTAAAGACTATACCTTTTTATGTATATTAACATATTAAACTTAATACCAACAATAAAATTGAGAAAGAAGTAAAGATAATTATCAGTATATTATCTTATGACACGTGCACTACTGTAACTACCGAATGCTGGTTTCTTCGTCTAGACATTGTTATTGTTTACCAATGAAATTTTAAAATTATAAACAAAAGTATGAATTGATTATATTTCACCCGAAAGCAATTCAATGCAAACTACATCTTATTATATTTTCATCGTTTTATTGTGTTTTGAGAACTCAAATTATATGTATGAATAAAGGCAACAGTAGTACACCGGTGATCAAAGGTCATAAATCCATTGCGAGAAAACAAATCCGGATTACAAACTAAAATAAACGGAAAGACATCAACTATATGAACAAACGAACAACAGAAACACTGAAGTGAACAGAATAAAAACATGTCATGGATCATCTGTGTATCTTCTATTTAGGTTTAATAATTGTTAATATTCCTGGTCATAATGTAGATGGAGAATGTTATCATGTCAAAGCACTTAGACACAATTCGTATGGATTTCTCATTATTTCTGGGTTTTTTTATACTTTACTTTGAGATTAAAGATTGTCGATTAATTGTCTTTTGAAATTTCTCGACACTTTCTGTACTATTTGCTTTTGTAACGCCGGGGCGAACCACAAACATAACATTCCTATGATTTAAGATATTCAAATGTCAGGAAAGGAAAGATCCAAAATATAAAGCAACCCAATCCTTACATTGCATATAGCTTTATTTTTAAATTTCATAATTATTTTAAAAACTAATCTGTCTATTTGTTATTTTAAGGGATCATATTCATAACCTCAAATTACTATAAACTTGAAGTTAGATACGATATCCTCTTTTAATTCCTTGTTTATGTTACCAGCAATTGAGACGTTTCACCAAATATGTTTTCGTTGTAGTAGCGAATCTCCAATTTACCGGAGCACCTAAGAACCTTCCAAATATTTTGGTAGATTTCGCGGTGCCGAGTCTTCAACAATTGAAACCTATACAAATAATATACATGGTTCAAGTTGAAGGTTGATCCAGCTAATACTTTTGATAAAATCAATTGTTATTTGGTTAAGAGCGTTCTTGTCGTAGGTATATCCAGAAAATCGCTTCGGACGAATTTAATCATATAAATGTCATTTAATTGAACATGGGTTAAACAAAACAAAAAACAGAAAAACCGAAGGAACAAAAAAAAACTCTTTCGATTGTTATATTGTTCAGACGTCTTTTCATGTACATTTATACTTCTAACTGTGTATGTATACAGATTCTGAAAAGAACATCGGTAAACTACTATTCCATCTACAATTAATATCTTAATATAATTGATACCGAACAATTTTTTGACGATGTGTTATTTGAAATGTAAAGTTTACTAAGGCTTTATAGTAGAGAATAAGTTTTTTTGTTGCAACTAATTGGTAGTCCAGAAGGTATTAAACGCACATTTCGTCTACCTTAGGCTCATCAAAAGATTTGGACTACTTGAGTGGTGATTTTCTCGTTTAAAAAATATCCATCAATAGTGATATCGATCAATTGATCGTGAAAACTCGTCAAAGATATCAGGCTTATCATAATAGTTATCAAAGGTACCAGGATTATAATTTTTTACGCCAGACGCACGTTTCGTCTACATAAGACTCATGACGCTCAGATCAAAATAGTTATAAAGCCAAAAGTACAAAATTGAAGAGCATTGACGACCCAAAATTCCAAAAAGTTGTGCCAAAAAATACGGCTATGGTAATCTATTCCTGGGATAAAAAAAGCCTTAGTATTTTGAAAAATTCACAGTTTTGTAACAGGTTTATAAAAATGACCATATAATTGATATTCGTGTCAATAAACACGTCAGACGCGCGTTTTGTTTACAATAGACTTAGTTTTGGTGCGAAATCAAATTCGAAATTTGAGGAAAATAAAAAACAAAAAAGATGAAACAGTTTTCAATCTTTGAAAATTCATCAAAAATAAATAGAAACGCCGGACGAGTGTTTCATTTATATTAGACTCATCAGATACGAAACAAAAATGCCGAAGTTCTGCAAAATCTAGCTTACAACATTTATTTCTAGAGGTAAATACAACTCAATATTTCCAACGATTTTTTCTTTATATCAACAAAAATGTTACAGAAAATTACCGGAAATATAACATCTTTTTTCAACCCCGGAGTATTGCTTACAGAACTGATATTTACTAGCAGTTTTACCGACTCGAATTAGACCAGTTTGAACTACCAAGTTGAAGAGCATTAAAAACAAAGTTACAAATAGTTGGTCCAAATCTAATATAATGCCCTCTATATTAAGGATGAAGGAGCGGAATCCATCTTATTTCGTAAGAATTTAACACTCTGAATATTGGAAATTTACATACAATGACAGAAAATTAATCACTGGTCTTAATGATACTGTGGAGGAGAAACAGTAATTAGAAGTGTAATTGACTAAATGGTATATATCATCGTCAAAAGTACCTGGCTTATGATTAACTGGAACCGTATTCCAGATAGATTTTAAACCATTTCAAATAAAATTGAAAACTTAATCCTTTCGGGAAAATAAGCGAGTTAGATATCTTATTCCATTTTAAAACAATAATCTCAACAAACAAGTGAATTTAAAAACAAATTTGATACAGTAAAAAAGTATAACAAAATGCCGAATTCTAATGCAAATTCAAAAAGGGGAAGTACATACACACTTACATATCAAACGCTATCAATCAACGGAACAAGTGAAAAACAAGAACTCGGGTTACAAAATTGAAATCATACTTATAACGGATGGCCTACACTCATGGACAACTTTATCATTATTTATATTTTGATACTACCGAAATATATTTGCATGATATAGTCATAAAATCATTGTACTTCTAACAGGCTATTATTTCAACGTGGAATTATTTTTAATTATGGAATTTGCATAATTTCTTTTGCTTGAATTTTTTTTTTTTTTTTTTATAAATTCCAGGTTTATTCTGTGTTATAATGTTTTGCGCAGTGCGTAACACTTTCCGTAAAATGTATTTTTTTGTAATAAGTCGTGTTGTCCGCCGCACAGAACATTCAAATATAGAATAAACATCGAATTTATTAAAAATTGCAAGCACAAGAAATTATACAAATTCCATAATTAAAGATAATTCCAAGTTGAAATAATAGCCTGTTTTCTCTACTTTCGCAATGTTTAATATTTTGAATTCTTTAAGTAATTCTATTGGGTTAAACTTGATGTTATCCAGTCGTTTATATCTTCGGATTGGAAACTATCTTAGTCTTGTTACCATCGCACGCCAGTATTACGAAATTTAAAGATGATCGGAGCGCTTATAATGATAAAATCTTGAGGAAATATCTTAGGATTTTCTTAAAGATAACTATAATGAAACAGTACGAATGAAAACATTCGTATCAGTTAAATTCCGAATTCCGAAACCATTGTAAAAGACTGTCGTCCGATCGGAATATAAAACTTGAATTCAATGTCTCGTTTCGGGAAAGGGATGACTTCCTAACACTCTATGGTGGGGTGATTTAACCCTTTTTCCATTTGCCAATGGCAGTCAAAAAATCTTCATTTGTTCCAGGTCGATCCCCTTCCCAGAACGTACCTGGATTGTGAGCTATGTGCATTCGACGTAAGCAAACTACAATCAATCAATAAAAATTAAAACCCAAACATGCAAAAAACTAAATGATAATCTGGATTTGGCGTGATTGAATTTTTGTTTGCTATCAGAGCCAATTATAACTAACGTATCTGAGTTGCTTTCAACATTGCATTTTAAAAAATTGTTTCAGAATTTGAATTTTTGTTTTTTGTTTTCTAATCTATTAAAAAATGCTTTTAAACTATTTCTACATTTTACTACCATCATAAGTGCAAGCGCACGTATTATACACATAGAGATGGTTGGTGGTAATCTGGAAACTCTTGCTTCGTATGTAAATTGTTTGTTTAAGATGCATGGAAATGAAACTGTCTATAATTGTTTACGTCTCTTTTTAATCAATATAAACAAAAAATAACTGGAAAAACCCATTATTGTCTTAAATTTATTTGTAGAACTTGATATTTAAAGTGGACATTAAGTGCTAATATGATAATATTTATGTACCTTACAGTTCCGTATTTTGTCGATGATGTGTTAAATAATTATAATAGTTTAACAATAAAACCAGATATAAAGGTTCACCAAGGTTAAAGTTGTACCTTTCATGAAAAGAAACATACATAAAAGTGAAAAACAAATGACTGATCAGTGGGTATACGCCTTTTTGTTGTATTGATGTTTACACGCCATTATGACAATTATGGGAAATTGTTTAGTTTTTTTAACAAAATATTTGACTGCAATGAGTTTTCTTATCTATCAAATAAATAAGTTCTTGGTTTCCTATAATTTGCAGTGAAAATCCCATAATAACACTTATGTCAAAAACATTTTAAATAATACTTGTTTCAATAAACAACGATACTTTTTTGATTTTCAAAAATTGTTATACTAGTTAAGAATTGGACTCGATAAACCTTTTACGGTTTGTATAAGGTATTACAAAGCAAACTAACTTTAAATGAATAAAAGAAAATTTTATTGCTGAAGCTGAAATAAAACAGTCATGGTTTTAAGTTTTAACAAATATGATTTTAAGAACATATTGTTCGAATTTAAAAAGCACAAAATTTAATTCAGTTATCGAAAATAAAATGGCAATAATTTTTAAAAGCATATATAACGTAAAACTTACTTGCGAATAAGGTACTTCTGTGACGCATTGTTTACAATGGAGGGTAGCCGGATGCGATACTATTGTCACCGTGCCTTAAGAAGTGTCATCCAATATAAAAAAGTTATAGTTGTTGACATGGCTGTGGGCGAAATAGCAATACACTGGCGAAAGGCTGCAACGGTTCGCTTGTAAACGATTACTGTAACGTTAGAATTCCTAAGGATGAGCCATAGACACATCTGTTTATTTATTCCAAAGTTGTTCTACAAACGTTCAAATAGTCGCTGAAATGTAAGAAATATTCCAGATTCAACTACTCTTTGATAAATGTAAATGAACAACTTCTTCACAAAGCCAATAACTGTCAATAGAACGTATTTAAACACCAGGAATTAAGTCTTATCAAACTTTACTTTTTCAATGCTTGAAAACATTGATATTTTTTCTTTCATGTTTAATTTCCACTCCTTTGAATTAAAGAATATAAAATTTATATTCGAGAACGACTTTATTTAAACAAAAAAAGCAGTACAATAAAATAAAATAGTTTTCTTTCAAAATTTATTTTCTTAATCAAATATATGGTTTTCCTTTTAATATTTATTTTAGCGGTAAAGCTTTTGTTGGAGTTTAATCAACTGTTTGGTGTTGACATGGGAGGGGAGAGTGCCATCGTGTAACTTAAGCCGGGTGATCTCTATTGTTTCGCCACCGAATTGACAGCAACTTTTGTCCTACTTCAATTCATTGCAGATATTATCTTCCCGTCCAACAATATTTGACATGATAAGCGAACATTGTGAAACAAATTATCTACAATTTTACAACCGAAAGGAAAAATAAAATTGATATCAAACCAAAATTGTCAATTATTTCCACGAAGGACAATTTTCTTTTGTATGAAATCAGACAATCTTGATGAAATCATACAAATGAACAATCTTAACAGCATTAAAATATATTTAAAAAGCGGAAATTGAATCAGTGAATGATTAAATATATATTATTAAGATAGGTACAAATTATCTAGAGTTCATTAAATATGAGCCTACACAGGTATTGAGTTTTGGGATGGTGTTTTGCGCAGTGTCTAATGTTAAGCTCTACTAGCTTTATTTATATGCCAAGATCAGGGTGTCGTAATTACAAGTCCTGTAGAGAGTGAATGAAGCGAACAATACATGGTAGCATAGTTAGTGATAGCATGGAAATATAATAAAAGAGTTAGATACACAAAATGTACTTAATTTAATGACCATATAATTTATTGAAAAAAGCCTAGTGTTCTCTCTTATTTTTAAAACTTTTTTTTCAAATACAGACCTATTTCTTTTAATTATTTTCTTTTTTTATATATATACTTTGTTATATTATCTCAAAGGTTTAAAAGCATATCTTTTTGAAATAAAGAGTTTCTGAAAATTGACTCCTAGATATTAAAAAAAAAACATTATGCAAAGGGCAGGCACAAAAAAGAGTTTATACCAGAAGTTGGTATGATTGATACTTCTTTACAGAACATACTTTAGGTTATGAATGATAGATATTTAAATTATTTAAAAATTTCAATGAGATCACAAGTTCTTCTAGCTGCCAATATACTGCATTGTATGTTTCTGATGATAGAATATGATAGAATATATATATATATATTTATTGCATAAAATATTTCAAAACTATTCAACTGACAAAACGTTGTCGAAAATGAAAATGCATAGGAATACAATTTATTGCATTTATATCATCAGTGTTTTTCATATATATTATATGCATGTCCATAAAAACGTGACAAAATCAAACATAAATATATTGATAATAAAAATAGGTTTAGTATGAACTTTATTATTATCATGGTCAGGTCAAGTCTGTAATTTTGTATTTAAACATTCGTTTTTAGAAAGGGACCTGAAGTAGTAATTTCAATATGGACAGTATAAAAATAAATAACAAACTTTATTTTTCTTCGAGGTAGGAACACGAAACTGCGATTTTTCTTTAATTGGGTGATAAGGTCGTAGAAATTGAATAATTGCCATTTGTGGTATAGTTTATTTTACCTCTTTCAGTCATTTAGTTTTAAACGTTTCGAACATTGCAAGACGTGTAAAATATAGGCAGAAGATATCGATATTCAAACTAGAAAAAATGACAATGCCTAAGCAAAAAGACAAATAAACGACCAATAGACAACAGTATACAAAACAAAACATGGGAAACTAAAGACTAAGCAACACAAGCACGGTAAAACCGATTGTAGTCTCATATGCCCCGGACATGTGGCACCCTTTGCTATTGTTCATGTTGGTACGAACTCTGTAATAAGTAAAGAATGTCCTTAAACGTCCGCCATTAATAACAATGCATAGTTGAAAAATCAATAGGAAGGCTTTTATTTTATTTTTGTAATACTTAATATTCAGCAAAGGGAATATTTAATGTTTACACATAATATAGATTATGTAAGTTTTTTGTTGAGTATCGTGCATTTATTAAGCAATAGTCTAGAAGTTAGAAGTTCTTACAGCTATTGTCTTAATACAGGCAAATAGTTATCAAAGGTACCAGTATTATAATTTAGTACGCCAGACGCGCGTTTCGTCTACATAAGACTCATCAAACTTTCGCCATGCAGAAAAGGAAACGTTGAAACTTATTTAATTTTCTCTTTAACCATCCTCACACATTGATGAATTCAAAATTATTTCAACAGTAATGACAAAATTATATAAAATAAGATAAAACAAATAAAATAATGTATTCATTCGGTTGATATAGACATAAGATATAATTGTGTTTTAATATATATTATGCAGTTGTAACATAATATTATGAATAAAAGAATCATATACTTGTTGTTCCAAGGAAAAATGATATATAAATGACTTCCGTGATTTTTTTAAAATATTTTCTTTTATTTTACATCTTTATTTATTTTTCTATGAGTGTGACATCAAAAATGGAAGACATGCAAAACTTTTTTTTTGTTCAATATTATCGAAGTTCAAAGAAGTTATCTTACCTATTTTGAAAATAAAAACAAATTCCATGTTTGATATAAATGATCATTCGAATAGTCTTTCAAACATATTAGCGGTAATTTTGTTCATTTAACGATTGAAATACATCACACGAAAGAGAAGGATGAAATATTTCCCTTTTAGTACTAATTCACTAATTATTGTAACCAATATATAAATACAATACGACGTATGAAATGCTATCTGAGAAAAACCTTATGATTTTTGTGGATAGTGTACAACCTTAAGGCGTTTTACATATACTTGAATTAGACGTCACTTAGATAGGAATGATAATATAAACAATTCACTTACAAATTATGGTAAGGCTACATTTAAAAAAAGATAGTTTAAACAAATTTTCAAGGGGTCTCCCTTATATGTAGCAATATACCTAATCTGAAAAATTGCATGCTGTATTTGGCAAAACTTTTAGGAATTTTTTTGTCCTCAATTCTCTTCAACTTTGTACTTTATTTGGCTGTTTTGACATTTTTTTTATTCGAGCGTCACTGATGAGTCTTTTGTAGACGACATGCGCGTCTGGAGCAAATTCAAAATTTCAATCCTGCTATCTTTGATGAGTTTATTTATGGTGGTTTAATCTTTAAAGTTGGAAACTTTAATGTGAGACCTCTAAATCAATGTTGGAGTTTATTACCTAGAATATTAAAAGTTTTTACATAATTTATTTTTTCTTATTTTTCTGAGTTAACGTTTGAAGCATTTTTAAAATAGTCATACTTTTGATCTGAGTTAACTATTTGAAACATCATTCCAGTCAGCTAAGAGGTATTTTTGAAAAATTAATTTTGTTTTGTCATTATGTTTGTGTATGTGTTGCTTTGTTTGAATGTAATATATTGTACCTTGTTTTGTGGAGAGGGCTTACAGGCTATGCCTGTTGCCCAATCCAATTCAATGTATTTGAATAAAATATTGTTAAAACTAAACTAAAGTTGGAAACTGATGAAAGAGTTGTCCAAAACATATACCAAAAACTGAGAGAAAACATAATTAGGGTTCTGAGACAATTTTGATAAATTGTATGTTGAGTTCGCCTGGTAGCATTATATAACTATCTTATCCATATAAATTCAGGAAACTGTAGTTTACTGATATTGAATCTTATTACTCGAATAAGAAAGAAAAAATTGATAAAAAAACTCTTAACGGGAGCAAAACCGTATGATGAGAAGAGGTTGAATTTAAATTATTAAAAATAATACCTTTATATTTATTCCTGTAAGCCAATACACTCATTTCAAAGTTTTATCAAACAAATACGACAGCTGCAGCTTGTGGAACAGGTACTATCATCCAGCCGCTAGTTTAAGACCGCTGTTTTAGGAATGTTTTGACTATTCCCCTCCCCCACACGGTATTTGTAATAAGAAATTATTTGTAATGATAAGATGATTGTCTTGCTGACTAAAATCATGGTTATGTGTGTCCAGTAATGATTTGTTTTGCTTTTTAAAATTGTAACATGCTTGTTTGTTTTTTTGTCTTACATTATAGTCCTTCAAATTCATAATTGTTTTCGTAACTGTCTTTACAGAGTTCTACATTGTATACATCTCACTGGTGTTATTCGGACACGGTTGTATATGTTCCTAATGTCGTAACTACAAACCCGTTCGCACGAATGTGACCTACCGAATTATGGTATTCACCGGTTATGAAATAACATTAGCCAGACGACGGGTGCCACAATACAGCAGGATCGGCTTAACCTTCCGGATCACATGAGTTCACTCAAGTTTTTGATGGGGTTCGTGTTGCTTAGTCTTTAGTTTTCTATATTGTGTCTTGTGAACATTTACTATTATGAGTCTGTTTGTCTGTTTCTTTTTTATCCATGGCGTTATCAGTTTATTTTCGATCTATGAGTTTGAAAGTCCTTAATTATCTTTTGCCTCTCCTGTATATTCATGCTTACCTTTTTGACGCGACTGGAAACACTGCATTGTTGAAATCTATTTTACGTACAGTGTTTTTTTTTTTTTTTTTTTTTTTTGCTTCCTAAGCATAAAGCTTTGGCACTTCATTCATAATGTCCTTTGCGTTAAACAACAAACAATCAATCAACAATTCTAGATCTGGAAAACAAATACTTAAATTATAATTCTATATCATTGAGCTTACCTAAGTTTACTTCTTTGGGAAATATCATGATTAAGAAATAACGAATATAATAGGAAATGTCTAATCATTTATATAGAAAATGTTGCTTCATAACATTTATCCCAGAATATTACATTTGTTCGGCCTAAATGGTCATTACGAAATATGATAAGTTATAATTAAATTAGTTTAACCGTATCTGGTAGCCAACAATTTAGCTTGAAGGAGATTGTACAACTTCAACCCGATCATCATTTGATGACCTTACTGACAAATCTGTATTGTATATAAAATAGGATACCCCTTGTTTGTGTAATATATTTCTCTGTTGTTTACATCTCACAGAAATGAAATGTAGCGTTAAAACATTTGATGGGTAATTAGGCATATTCTATTTCACAAATTAAACTCTATGATTATAGTGGTGAAATAACTTGATGGACGATTTGATTCACACTATGATGATTTTTGTTCCTTACAGTGATCAGGTATCGGTCAAATATTTTGTACTTTAGATCAGTATATATAACTATTTAATAACAAAACATGAAAAAACTGCTGTCGTAATCAATAAAAACGCTTTCAAGATCAGTAGATAATATTGTAAGGGATTTTTTTGCCTTTTAATATTTGTTGCAAACGATTTCACAACGTTTTAGTATTAAATATGTATTTGTATGAAAAAAATCGTCTCAACAATGTAAGATCGGTAAATTTGAGTTCGAAATTTTTTGTTCTTCCCTCGTGGGATTAGAACCCTTGGTTTTGGTGGTATTCACCTATAAATGAGTCCAACGCTCTGTAACGCTTAATCAACAAGGCTATCTTGAAATATAGCTATCGTTAGTCGAGTATAGCCGTTCCTCGTGCTAGCGCTGTTATACAGTACATGCTGTATAATTGCAAGTAGGATTGTACGTATATATCTTTCAGATCAGCTATGTTTCGTATATATCTTTCAGATCAGCTATGTTTTGTCCGTCGTAAAAGATGATAATGTAATTACCATGCCGTCACATCAAATCATAATTTTATCTTACATATCTATATATTAAGAACGAATGTGGTATTTTAATGTGATATAATCTAATATACAATGTTATAAGGATTAATCCCAGTTTTGTGCATCAGTCTCAGTTAGTACGTACCTTATATTTTCTGAAGTTGACATCATACAATGATATTATTGTCAGATTTGAAACTTTAATAACTGTTGATGTTCGTGACTTTCATCGCACCCTATCATCAAAGTGTATACTATGTTTTGACGACTTTGAAATTAAAAATAATTATGAATAATTATTTCATAACTTTCAAAATTTTCATTTTAAATATTTGAGGTAAATTCAAATGAGCAATAATTAGATATTAGCCTCTCATCCAACAGTGGCTGTTTCACAGGGTCAACTCTTTTTCGCACTATTTCATTGAAAAGTCGTGTTTATAATTGCAGTTTTATTGTTACAGAACAGTCAATTATTCTGGAAATTGTGGATTGCGTTTCCTTGCTTTTAGATGAGGTGGAAACAATAGTTTCGATTAAAATTAAGACCAATGGATTATTTATTAAAAAAAAAATATGTAATGTCAAATTCTTAGCTTTTACGTTCAAACTAATTGATGTATTTGGCTATTAATTAATATAAAAAAGAAGATGTAGTATGATTGCCAATGAGACAACTGTCCACAAGCGACCAAAATGACACAGACATTAACAACTATAGGTCATCGTACGGCCTTCAACAATGAGCAAAGCCCATACCGCATAGTCAGCTATAAAAGGCCCCGATAAGACAATGTAAAACAATTCAAACGAGAAAACTAATGGCCTTATTTATATAAAAAAATGAATGTCCTTTTTTATCTTGAATTCCTTCAGCTGTTTCGGTTTTCATACATCGAGTGTTCCTGGTGTGGGTAAATCCCAAAATGCGCTTTGGACGCATGCAATTTATTGAGCGGTTTTCATTTATAATATATCTATGATACGTCTAACTCACGATTAGAAATGTGTGTGTTGTCAAGCTCCTATTTCTCTTTACTACCTTGCACTTTGTCCTATCTTAGGGTTTTTAATCTCAATTGATACAATGTTTGAACTGAGGAAATATCATCAAATGTAAAGGGAGCGAAAACTGAGAAGAGGTTGATATCAAATAAAAATGAATAAAACCTCAGTAATTATACATGTAAGACAATACACTCATTTCCAAGATTCTCAAACAAACACGACGTGTGCAACTTGTGGAACAAAAACTGCTTCAGCACAGAACCACCAATTATGAAGGGTTAAGAAGAAGAAAAACTGAAATAAAAAAAAGTTTTAAAGTTCTAGATCACGTGATTCCTTCCTGTTTTAACCTATATTTGTATACTATAGTAATCACATATATTTGTATACTAGTATTCACAATTGGTTTTGAACATCGATAATCTATTGTTGCCTTTTATCTACTCATAGTGTATAGATATCGACACTACAGTAGGTTCGGATTTGTTCGTCAATGTTCAGTTGGGTTCTGATTATTTAAATTGCCTGAGCGATATATATATATATATATATATATATATATATATATATATATATATATATATATATTATAATATATATATTATACTTAATATAATAAAGTACGTACAATGTATATTATACGATGTATCTTCTGAAAAAATAAGAACAATTTTACCTTCATTTCTCATATACCAATCGTATACACTGCATAAAATTAAAACACCACATAGTTAACAGTTTGGAGCATTTTCTATTAATATTTGTAGGCGTTGTTCAGATTAAGCGTAACATTGATTTCATAGTTATTATATTTAATAGTTAGTACATTTAAAAATAAACAGCCTAATCTTTTTATTTACAATCATAGTGAATTCATTGTGAATGTTTTGTTACATATCAGTTGAAAAGTTGATACAAAACATAGAATAGTACGAAATTTTGGATACTATTAATATTAACAACTATTTTTTCAAAGAATTGACCTGGTCTAATCGATGCTATCATTTGGAGATGCCCCTCCTGTCGACTCACCCGTGCTCCTTCATGTGACCACCCCAGTTTTTGTTTTAACATTGATGTGTATCGTCTTATTGGACTAATGAGATATGAACATCGGAAAAATACTGTTTCCTCTAATTGATGTAATTCCATAATATGGCTTTCCATTGAGCGCTAGGATCGGTAAAATACTGTTGCCTCTAACTGATGTAATTCCATAATATGGCTTTCCATTGAGCGCTAGGATCGGTAAAATACTGTTGCCTCTAACTGATGTAATTCCATAATATGGCTTTCGATTGAGCGCTAGGATCGGTAAAACACTGTTGCCTCTAACTGATGTAATTCCATAATATGGCTTTCGATTGAGCGCTAGGATCGGTAAAACACTGTTGCCTCTAATTGATGTAATTCCATAATATGACTTTCGATTGAGCGCTAGGATCGGTAAAAAAACTGTTGCCTCTAATTGATGTAATTCCATCAATCCACCATTTTCTACATTTGAAAATGCCTGTACCAAGTCAGGAATATGACAGTTCTTGTCCATTCGTTTTTGTTGCGTTTTGCTATTTGATTTTGCCATGTGATTATGGACTTTCCGAATTGATTTTCCTCTGAGTTCAGTATTTTTGTGATTTTACTTTTTCCATAATATGGCTTTCGATCGGGAGCTAGAGAATTGATCTTCTTAACCTATAATAGTTATCAAAGGTACCAGGATTATAATTTAGTACGTCAGACGCGCGTTTCGTCTACATAAAACTCATCAGTGACGCTCATATCAAAATATTTATAAAGCCAAACAAGTACAAAATTGAAGAGCATTGAGGACCCAAAATTTCAAAAAGTTGTTCCAAATACGGCTAAGGTAATCTATGCCTAGGATAAGAAAATCCTTGGTTTTTCGAAAAATTCAAAGTTATAACAGATACCGAAAAGGTTAATTTCAGAAATGTTTTGAATAAAACCTCCTGCTGTTGTTATTATATTCATGTTTTTGCACTTAGTTGTCAACAGCTATTTTAGTGTTAGATAAACATTCTACTTGATTCTTATGTCTTTGGTAATGGAGCTATACAAGAATCGTATATTTCTTAATCTGATAAACATATCAATGTTCATGTCTACTGTTAAATTAATGTGAGATGTGATGTTATGTGTGCTTTTATTCATCATTTTTCTTTTTGTTTGCCTGTTGTTGTTTTTTTTTAATCTAGGTTTTATTTATCTTCTTTGTACTTCTTGTAAAAAATAGAGTTAGACGATACCAAGAGGACCTTTAAATCTCATGAGCAAAAAGAAAATATATAATGCCGTGGGGAAAAAAATTAATGACGAAAAGACTAAAAGACAAAAACAAAGATAGAAATTACTATACAGAAAATAAAAGTCAGGGTAACACAGAGTTAAAAAGTTAAATACTCTTTTATCTTTGTTAAAAAGTAGGTTTTCCTTGTAGTTGAGCAATGTTGTTTTTAAATAAGATAGGATGTCAGTGTCCAAAAATACGTGTTTATAGAATAGACTTCATCAGATACCCATAAACGAAAAATTTGGAATGCTAAAAATGTTCCGAATAAAACTGCCAAAATCATTTAAGGTCAAAATACCAATATAAGTTAAAACACAAAATTTATAAGTTAAAATTGAGATTTGAATTGCTGTTAGTAAACTTTTGATAAACTTTGAGTCTTTAAATAGTTATTATGTACCGATGTTTGCATTTGTTTTTAATATACGCCTGATGGGTTAGACTTTGCCGCGGATTTTTTATTGATTGATTGTTGGTTGCTTAACGTCCAGTGGCAAATATTTCATGCATATTCAGGACGAGATTTTTTTTAAATTTGTTCGTATGTTTAGTTGTGACACCACTGTTTTGTGTTTTGGGAAAGGCTTATCACTCAAAAATATATTTATATTCCTGTATTCCATTTAATGTCTTAAATTGCTGCCTGACATTAAATTATTAATTTGTGTTTGTTGTTTCAGAATAATTTAATTTTGGATGTAACGCGTCTTCTGATTGACTGACGTTATTTTGTTATGAGCCCATAGACATAATTTAGACATGTGACCGTGACGTCATCAACGTTTTTTCGTGGTTTTCTACGGTTTAAAATGAAATTTAGCTGTCTATTCGAAATAACATAAAAAATGTGCTGCACACGGTTAAATAACCCGCTACGTGCGTTATTCAGTGTGCACCAAATTTTTCATGTTATTTCTTCATAGACAGAAAAAATATTACAGTCCTTTCTTAAATAAATCAGACCATTGGGTTTCTAGCTAGATTGAATTGTTTTGCATCTTGTCATCCGGGACTTATTACAAATTACTATACAGTAATGTTGAAGGATGTTTGGTAATTACTAGTAATTTTGGGGCCCTTTATAGCTTGTTGTTCGGTGTGAGCCAAGGCTCCGTGTTGAAGGTCGTACATTGACCTATAATGGTTTACTTTTTTTTAAATTGTTATTTGGATGTAGAGTTGTCTCATTGGCATATTCCTATATCTATTGGTGTCCTGTTGTCGTTTAAATCCTTGTTCCTTTGTATTTGGTTGATAAATAGATATAAGAAGATGTGGTATGAGTGCCAATGATACAACTCTTCATCCAAGTTACAATTTGTTTAAGTAAAACCATTTAAGGTCAGAGTACGGTTTTTAACACGGATCCTTGGCTCACACCGAATAGCAAGCAATGCATGTCTTATTGGCAATCAAACTACATCTCATTTTTCACACGTGTAAAAATTTTGGTATTGTGTTGCATTCTCTTTACCAAAAGACGTTTAATATTTTATGTTACATTCGTTTTTGTAGGCCCGTAAAAATTTTGACGGGACGTATTATGGTACACAAATGTCCGGCATCCGTCTGTCTGGCGTAAACATGTTGTACTGTAACTTGAGAACAACTTGCCCATTCATTTCATGAAACTTAAGATAGTTGTTTCTTATGAAGGTCAAACGATCTGTATACTTTTTTTATGAAATTAAAATTCAAACTTTTTGAGTTACGGGACTTTGTAACTAAAACAGGAGTTTGGTTTTTTTTTTTCACATGTCGCGCCGTATCTCAAAAACTATTTGTGATTATTGCTTAAAACTTGACACACTTCTTAGTTATATTGTTGTAAAGATCTGTATTCTTTTTGGTGGCGATTCAAAATTTTATTTTAGAGTTAATGAGATTTTTTCACATTTCACGAGTTATTGATTTTTTTGTAAAAAAAAAAGGGGGGTCACATGTCGCGCCGTATCTCAAAAACTATTTATGATTATTGCATAAAACTTCACACACTTGTTAGTTATATTAATATGAAGATCTTAATTCTTTCCAGTGATGATTCAAAATTTTATTTTAGAGTTATTGATTTTTTGTATAAAAAAGAGGGGTTTCACATGTCGCGCCGTATCTCAGAAACTATTTATGATTATTGCATAAAACTTCACACACTTGTTAGTTATATTTATCTGAGGATCTTTACTTTTTTTAGTGACGATTCATAATTTCATTTTAGAGTATTTGAGTTTTTTTTTGTATAAATAGGGGGGTTTCACATGTCGCGCCGTATCTCAAAAACTATTTATGATTATTGCATAAAACTTCACACACTTGTTAGTTATATTTATCTAAGGATCTTTATTTTTTTTTAGTGACGATTCAAAATATTATTTTAGAGTATTTGAGTTTTTTGTAAAAAAAAAAGGGGGGGGGGTTTCACATGTCGCGCCGTATCTCAAAAACTATTTATGATTATTGCATAAAACTTCACACACTTGTTAGTTATATTTATCTAAGGATCTTTATTTTTTTTTAGTGACGATTCAAAATATTATTTTAGAGTATTTGAGTTTTTTGTAAAAAAAAAAGGGGGGGGGGTTTCACATGTCGCGCCGTATCTCAAAAACTATTTATGATTATTGCATAAAACTTCAAACACTTGTTAGTTCTATTAATCTGAAGATCTTAATTCTTTTCAGTGATGATACAAAATTTTATTTTAGAGTTATGGATTTTTTGTATAAACTAGAGGCTCTCAAGAGCCTCAGCCTGTATCGCTCACCTGACTCTACTTGGGTTTTTGAAATCATATTAAAAAAAAAGATAAAATTTGGCTACAAAGTTACAAAACTTGGTCAGCACCTCATAAGGAACATTCATGTTTTGTACGGTTTCATTCCATTCAGTGGTTCTCTAAAGAAGACTTTTGTTTGCATTTCCCCTAGTGTCCTATGTTAAACTACCCCCCCCCTTTTTTTCCCTGGCGGCCATCTTGGATGATGGATCGGCTACAAAGTAACAACACTTGGTCAGCATCTCATAAGAAACATTATGTTTGATTTCATTCCATTCAGTGGTTCTCTAAAAGAAGAAATTTAAATGTATTTCCCATAGGGTCCTATGTTAAACTAAGTCCCCCCACTGGCGGCCATCTTTGATGTTTGATGGATGACAAAGTAACAACACTTGGTCAGCAACTCATTAGAACATTCATGCTATGTTTTGTTTCATTCCATTCAATCCATTCAATGGTTCACTAAGAAGTCATTTGTATGTACTTCCCATAGGGTCCTATGTTAAACTAAGTCCCCTGCTGATGGCCATCTTGGATGATGAATCGGCTACAAAGTAACAACACTTGGTCAGCACCTCATAAAGAATATTCATGCCATGTTTGGTTTCATTCGATTCAGTGGTTCTCTAAAAGAAGTCATGTGTATGCATTTCCCAAAGGGTCCTATGTTAAACTAAGTCCCCCGCTGACGGCCATCTTGGATGATGGATCGGCTACAAAGTAACAACACTTGGTCAGCACCTCATAAGGAATATTCATGCCATGTTTGGTTTCATTCCATTCATTGGTTCTCTAATAGAAGTCATTTGTATGCATTTCCCATAGGGTCCTATGTTAAACTAAGTCCCCCGCTGGCGGCCATCTTGGATGATGGATCGGCTACATAGTAACAACACTTGGTCAGCACTTCATAAGGAACATTCATGCCATGTTTGATTTCATTCCATTCAACGGTTCTCTCAAAGAAGTCATTTGTATGCATTTCCCGTAGGGTCCTATGTTAAACTTAGTCCACCACTGGCGGCCATCAGAGGCGGATTTAGGGGGCCAGGGGGGCCCGGGTCCCCCCTTTTTGGGAAAAAAATTGGTTGCTTATATAGGGAATCACTGAAGCGTGACTGGAGCGGCCCCCTCTTAGGTCAGTCAGTGGGCCTCCACTTATGAAAATTTCTGGATCCGCCACTGGCCATCTCGGATGATGGATCGGCTACAAAGTAACAACACTTGGTCAGCGCCTCATAAGGAACATTCATGCCATGTTTGGTTTCATTCCATTCAACAGTTCTCTAAAAGAAGTCATTTGTATGCATTTCCCTTAGGTCCAATGTTAAACTAAGTTCCCCGCTGGCGGCCATCTTGGATGATGGATCGGCTACAAAGTAACAACACTTGGTCAGAACCTCATAAGGAACATTCATGCCATTTTTGGTTTCATTCCATTCATTGGTTCTTTAGAAGAAATTGAAAATGTAAAATGTTAACGGCGACGACGGACGACGACGACGCACGACGCACGACGACGACGCACGACGGACGACGGACAACGGACGACAAGTGATGAGAAAAGCTCACTTGGCCCTTCGGGCCAGGTGAGCTAAAAAGAGGGGTTTCACATGTCGCGCCATATCTCAGACACTATTTATGATTATTGCATAAAACTTAAGACACTTGTTAGTTATATTATTCTGAAGATCTTAATTCTTTTTTGTGATGATTCAAAATTTTATTTTAGGGTTATTGAGTTTTTTGTAAAAAAAAATAAGGGGGGTTGTCACATGTCGCACCGTATCTCAGAAACTATTTATGATTATTGCATAAAACTTCACACACACTTGTTAGTTATATTAATCTAAAGATCTGTATACTTTTTCGTAATGATTCTTAATTTCATTTTTGAGTTATTGATTTTTTATTAAGCTTTTTGTTAAAAAACATATAAAACATGTTGTGAGCAATTTTTTTTCTGTCTCTTATATAAACTTCCCCTTCAGCAGAAATAAGGGATTAGTCTGGATATACTAAGCATGAATTCCTGTACAACCCCTTGTTATTCCAAAAACATTTATTATGGAATTTTTTTTCACAAGACAAAGGACGTACCATGCTCGTGACGCAGCTGTTTATTTGGTTAGTTATGGATTAACTCATCGGGTTGTGGTGAGACCTGTCCTAGTCAATACACACACATTTAGCAAAGCGTTTTTGAAATTTTCTTCCTCCTTGCTAAGGACTAGATTCTTAATAGAATGTTATAAAATTTCGGTTTGCAATTGTCTTCATCTTCGCAATTGATTTGTCCTCGTAACTTAATAATATAAATTACTATTTTGATTCGAGGCCAATAACGGGTCTTGTGTGGACAGAACGGTCTTCAGGCATACTAAATTATAAACCTAGTATCTGATTTTTGCAGTACAACTATCTTATGATAGTATTATGTAAACATGTATTCTAGTCTTAGATGCATCATTTTTGTTATTAGCTCCGTATAAGTACCCTACCACATCCATGCCCTCTGTGTAGGCTTTTTTAATGTATTTCTATCTGTAACTATTAGATGATTAATCTTTTGTCTATTTATTTGTATAGTTGTTCTTATGTTGTACTGTTACACCTCTGTCCCAGGTCAGGGGAGGGTTAGTGCCTTCAAACTAGTTTAACCCGCCACATTCTGTATATGTGCCTGTCCCAGGTCAGGACCCTGTAATTGAGTGGTTGTCGTTTTTTTCTGTTTCTCATATTTGTTTTTCGTTTATTGTTTTGCATAGTTATTACCTATGTTGTGCTGTTACACCACTGTCCTAGGTTAGGGGAGAAGTTTGCGCAAACAAACTAGGTTAACTTAGCCACATTCTGTATTTGTATGTCCCAAGTCAGGAGCCTGTATCATATTTGTGTTTCGTTCTTTTTTCTGTTTTTGCAGTTTTCTCGTTTGGATTGTTTTACATTTGTTATCACGGGACCTTTTGTAGCTGACTATGCGGTATGTATTTTTCTCATTGCTGAAGGCTGTGCGGTAACCTACAGTAAGTTAATCTCTATCATTTAGTTTTTTTTTGTAGAGAGTTGTTTCATTGGCAATCATATCTTATTTTTATCTATAGGTGAAGAGAAATCTTACGTTTTATAAGAAGAAAAATCGTGCTTTAATTCATCTAACCAATTACTTCCTTGATTCAGTATTTCCATATTTATAAGGTTTTCTTTGTTAAGGTATATAATTATATGCAAATAAAGTTTGAAGCGTTCATTGGTTTTTACCTAAAGAATAAGCATCACTAAGCTGGTATTCTCTTAGAAAATCATTTATTTTCCTTTACGATTTTTCACTGCTTTATATTGATTCGATATATGGTTTATATTAATTCGATATAGGGTTTATATTGATTCGATATATTAGGTCCATTATTATATTATGAGGGTCAAGCGACACCTTTTTCATCCTAAAATCAGGACTTATTTCTCAAATTATGACATATTTAATACCTGGGTATATAAAGAAATAACCAAGTGTAGATACCAGTGTAGGGCCATCACAATTATAAGTGAAAGCAGGACAGTCCCATATTCTAAAGAAAAACATCTGAGAGATAGGTAGAAGTTCTCAAATGCTACACAAGAAGATCCAATCAAAAGTTTGGGGCGAAATTAGGTCTACAGAATTGTAAACAGGGTTGAGCTCAATATCGTAGCAGCTACGGCTACAACTACGTAGCTGCTTTCAATATCTACTAGAACACACCCGCGAAATCGCGGGCATATACAGCTTGTGAACTGTTGTAGGATGATTTTTTTTGTTTTTTTTGTTAAAGATTTTATATATGGAGAATTTCATAAAAGGTATCAAAAGCCCTCTCCCTTTTTCTAAAGTCCGATATTTGTTTCCTTTCTGTTAAATTCAATTATTTTCGTGTTTCTGGCCTCAGACCACAATTATTCGTTTCCTTTTTTACAATGCCTCTTTTGGTAAAAGTCAAATCAAATTAAAAATTTGCACCGTTTCAAACATGAAATAAATGTAACTGCTTATATTACACCAATTTTTAAAAGCAACGATACAAGTGACCCTAACAATTATAGAGGAATAACAATAACAAGTGCAATTGGAAAGCTTTTTAATAGAATATTAAGTCTAAGACTGGACAAATTTCTTCAGGAACATAATATTATACATGATAGTCAAATTGGATTCACAAGGAAAGCCAGAACTGCAGATCATATGTTTATTTTAAACTGTCTTATTAACAAATACTGTAATTCAAAAGAAGGTAGACTGTTTGCCTGTTTTGTTGATTTTCAGAAGGCTTTTGATACTGTTATACATACAGGGATCAAGATTAAACTACTAGATATTGGGGCTGGGTCTTATTTTTATAACATTATTAAAAGTATGTATGAAATTAGCAAATCATGTGTCAAAATTCAAAATCAAGTAAGTGATTTTTTCCCATTAGATATTGGAGTCAAACAAGGTGACAACCTCAGTCCGAATTTATTCAAGATATTCATAAATGATTTGCCCAGATATTTGTTAGATACTAGAGACCCAGTTAATGTCAATGACAAAGATCTACATTGTTTAATGTATGCTGATGATATTGTTTTATTATCTACATCAGCTGAAGGACTACGAGAAAAGCTGGGAATGCTTGATAAATTTTGCAAAGATTGGTGTCTCAATGTGAATACTAATAAGACAAAGGTGCTGATTTTCAACAAGGCAGGCAGACATGTAAAACAGATATTCACATTTCAGAATATAAATCTGGAATGTGTTTCAAAATACAAATACCTAGGTTTATATTTAAGCTCATCTGGTTCATTCAGTTATGCTCAAAATGAACTATACAAAAAATCCCTGAAAGCTCATTTCAAATTAAGGAAAGATCTTTTATCACTTAATCCTGATGTAAAAACAAGTATTCATGTTTTTGACCACACTGTAAAACCTATTTTATTATATGGTAGCGAAATATGGGGGATGTTTAATTCTCTTTCCTCTAAATGTAAGAAGGAAGATATATCTTTTGAAAAATTATATTCAGGTTTACCCTGTGAGAAACTTCATATAAAATTTTGTAAATTTATACTTGGGGTACACAAGAAAACAACAAATGCTGCAGTGTTATCTGAACTTGGAAGATTTCCAATATATTTTAATATTATAAAAGGAATGTTATTGTACTGGTATAGATTAGAGAATTTAGGTAATAATTTTCCTCTATTAAAAGAGGCATATACACAATCAAAGACACTACATCACATGAATATAACATCATGGTATGGTTCAATAAATGTTGTTTTTAAAATACTTGGTATTGACTATACAAATGCCATAAATGCTCCATTTTGTGAATCCTTATACAAATTTAAGAAATATATACAAACCAAGCTATCAACATTGTTTATTAGCTGTTGGAAAAAACAAATAGATAAATTTTCAGACAGTAAACTGAAAACCTACCTTTTATATAAAACAAATTTTGGTTTTGAAAAATATCTAACATTGATCAAGAATTTTGAACTTAGAAGAAGTTTTACTAAATTACGTGTATCTTCTCATAGATTACAAATAGAATTAGGTAGATATCAGGGTATTCCCCGAATTAACAGAATATGTAATAAATGTTCTTCCAATACTGTCGAAGATGAGGCTCATTTTCTATTTGATTGTAACAAATTTGAGGATGATAGAAATTGTATGTTAGCTAGTATTGCACAATATAATTCTTATTTTAATCATATGAACAGTCAAAGCAAAATTATCTGGTTATTTAGTGTAGAAAATGTTGAGTTACTTAAAATAATATGTAATTTTATATACAAACATCTTCCTTAGTGAAGATTAGTTAAAGGAAATCTATGTGTGTATATACATTTGATTGGACATAGAAAATTATATTCATCTGAATATCACAAGCATACTAGCCGATTAAAAAAAAAAAAAAAAAAATAATTGTTAAGATATATTATTTATTCAAATGTTCTCTTATATCCTTGAGGCATCGTCCCCTGGTATCAACTGCATTCAAGTTACCTATGATGCTTCCTTGTTTGCTTTTGATACAGGTAGGAAAGAGACATTTACACACATTTTACATGCCTATGGCCCATAAGGTATCGTCCCCTGGTGTCAGCTGCCTTTAGGAAACCATAATGCTTTCCTATTTGCTGCTGACACAGGATGAGTCATGGACATGTTTAATTTCTACTTTCTTTTTGGCTAATTATTATATATTTAATTGATCCAACTTTTTGTGTACTATACATATGTGGATATCTATTTTTTTTTTTTTTTTCTTTTTGGGCTGCTTGTTTGTTATCTATATCAACCACACTTGTAATAAAATGCATTAGTATTAAAAAAAACCAACATACTATAGATTCTTTATCTACGTATTCTTTAAGAACTTAAATAGTTCTCGTTTAACTTTTTTTTTTTTTTTTTTTTATCTCATTGTTTGTATTGTATTATGAAAAGATTATTGATGTTGTAATGTTTATGCCCTTTGGGGCCCATAATTGGAAATAAAAAATATCTTATCTTATCTTATCTTATACAGACCATTGTTAGCCTAATAAAGTATGCTTCTAGGACAATCCATCAGTGCCTTTTCTTTTGAGAGCCTTATTAACATACCAATGGTAGGATATGAACATGTATAAATGACTAAGACCGACTTAGGCTAATTTGAGGGGTGGTCGGAGGGGTCCTGATCCCGAAATCCCGGGCTTAAAATCATGAAATCCCGAGATGCAGAATTTAAAGAAATTCATATCCCAAAATCCCGAAATCAAAAAATATATTCCCGGATTCCGTAAGGATCAATCCCCAAATCCTGAGCTTTAAAACTCCCGATCCCGATGCCGCGAAAAAAGTCCTGCCATGATATGGAGAACGCTCTGAATGGCTTATTTATTATCATTTTTGTTATCTATCATACGATTGGTTGTACTTGTGTCTCATGTTTTACTTATTTTTAATATATATGCAACTTGTATGACCCCTTAGATAGCAAAGAAAACAGTAGACAGAATACAGAGAGTCTCTATATATTGAAGTAGTATAATCGTAGTTTACATGTAGATAAACGCGAAAAATAATTGTCCTCTATAAGGAGGTATAATAGTTGTGGTCCTTGCGATCTAAACACCATGAGAAGGAAGAGAAGCGACACAGAAAATGAGGTCTTCTCGTTTAATAGTATAGATGTAACAACTAGTCTATATTATTGCTACACGTTCAATAGTCAAAATCTATGTAGCACTACGTAGCCGCTACGATATTGAACGTATCTCTAATAGACATTTTCACTATGATAACTCTCGACACCGACTATAATGACATCTAAGGTTTAATCCCCAAAAAGGGATAGTAATGTAAACAACCAATACAATTCAAACTTGTAAATCATAAATCAGTAATTGTGATATTTTATAAGACGTTTTTATATCCAACTGGGTTTGTATTTTTTTTATTTGAATGTTTGAATAACAAATCTACTTTACTCTTATTTCAGTGGTCGTAACCACAATTTGAGTTCGACCCTTTCATATAAAAAGAATAGATAATGATTGTTTCAAAATACTAGTATACAAAGGTCACAAAACTCATAACATGAAACCTTTAATATGATTTTAGGATTACATTTTTTGCCCTTATAAATGATCTTTTAAAATTGTTCCTTGAGTAATGAGTATTTGATGATTTACTTGTAGGAATTGGTGTTATATCAATGTAATAACAAACAAACAAAAAAGGCTTAAAATCCAAAAGGAGTCGATTTACATTTGTGTTTAAAATTGATTTTGTTTTTGTGAGTTTTCTTGTCTGTTTGTAGGTTAGGGTTTGTTTTGTTTTGTTTTTTTGTTTTTTTGTTTTTTTTTTGTTGTTTTTTTGGGGGGGGGGTGCTGTTTTACAATAAAAAGAATTCCCAGTGTATTTTACAATTCAATTATATATCAACTACTGAAACCAGTTTTTGGCATGACTACATTTCGTTATTTTTTACTGTTAACAGTTTAAGAGTTAGAATCAGAAATATTGAACATTTGTTACATTTAGCCATGTAGCAAATGTATGAAAACACTACATTTATAGATGATTAATTTATGTTTTAATGATAAACAGTATCAATCAAAATAAATTCTGATTTGACTTGCGGTTTTGGTATGTGATGAGTTTTAGGGAAATTTGTTTTTAAAAAAAGTCACAGTCTTACCATAATCAAGTTTCCCCTAGAAATACAGATTTTAATATTATCAAACAATAACACAATAACGATTAAGGAAAGATCCCGTATAACTCAATCAAGTTATGAATTACCGCTTGTATTACTCAAATAAGTTAATTTTAGTTTCTATATATATATCTTCATTCTTGATCCAATAATATTCATTCATTCAATAAACAAGACCGTTTGTACTGTTCAAAAACTATTGATATTCTGAAATGAACAAAAGGAGATGTAGCTACGTCGAAAAGACAGCAACCCTACTTGATCTTGACGGGGGGATAAAAAAAAAAAAGAGCACATAACATATCTTCATCGAAATAAAAAATATAGTAAACCACCTATAAATAAAGCAGAAAGAAAATAAAATCTCTGTAACCAGAGAAAAATAATGCAATAATACATTACAAAATTTGGAGTGACAGAGACATATATACAAAATAGTATAGGCCCTACCACTGTGTACCTGACGTCAATAACGACCTTGATTGGTTCCGGAAAAATACCTCTTTCGCACCGTCTAACATTTTTGGAACTAGAAAGTTGACTTCCGGTGTAATATTTAGCACGTTAGAGAAGACAGAAAAAAAATGTATTTTCACATTCTGTTTAGATTTTTTTGATGGAACAACGCCGCACATCGATAAGGTAAATTTATGCATTGAAAAAATGGAATTCAGTTTATAAAAATATGGTCCAGTGAGTAAGCGATGTAAAATACAGGCATTTCTAAAATTTGTAAACTTAAGGTTCATCATAACAAATGGACAAAATTATTATATGGCCGTATTTTCACCTCAAAAACTACTCTGTGTACAGACTTACCTGTGCTGTTTTGAAAGTTTTAATGCCTAGCATCCACTAGATATAAGAAAGTTAAATGCATTTTGTGTTTAACAAAGATATAATCTTTCTTGGTTTTTGATGGCCATTTTTTTTTTCTTTCTGCAGAAGGTGTAAAAATAAACAAACACCTGAATTACTTTGATACTGTCCACTCACTGACTCAGATAAACTCTTTAACTCATCTAAAGTTATGAAGATACCTCTTGTCCATGTCAATTAAGGACAATCAAAACAATACAAACCAGTTTTTTTACCTGAGGGAACATCCTCATAGTTATACCACAACTTAGTTGATTTTCACACCTTTTGCATGAAGGAAAAAAAATGCCCCTCAAAATCCAAAAGAGATTTTATCTTTCTGAAACACAAAATGGATTTAACATTTTTATATCTAGTGGATGCCAGGCTTTAAAACTTTTCCAACTTCACAGGTACATGTACATGTAAGTCTGTACTCAGAGTAGTTTTTGGCATGTAAATACAGCCATATTTGTTCGTTTGTTATGATGAACCTTAAAAAAAAAGGAATATATGGTGACACTTTGCTGACTTTGAATAAAACTTATTTATCCCTTAAATGATCAACCAAATTTTTCACACAAAAAGGGGGGGGGGGCGGGGCTGTGCCCCTTAGAAAATCATCTAAATCCGACTCTAACATCAGCATTATGAAATAGACAATGATATATATGGTAAAGTTTATGAATTAGTAAGTTGCTTATACTAACCATTATAGTACATGTATGTCTTATGGAATTGTAAAATGTTCTATCTGTATTTAAAATACAAAATGAGCATGATGTCAGAGTACATGGAGTATTTAAGTCACATTTTTTTTTTTATCATTGTTTATTTATATTTTTAGTATGAAAAAGACATTCTTTTTTGGGAGGTATTATTTTTTAACCGGTTACAAGGAACCATTTCTATATTTATATTTTCATCAGAATATGTTACAACTGAAATGTTACTTCTCTTCATATTCTCCTTCATGTATAATTTGCCTATTATGGATAATGGCTTGCTTCAAGTTCGACTCTTGGATGTTATTTTTGCTTCCTTTTGTTATTACTCAAATCTGGGAACAGAATAGATATATTTTCCTGCTCAAATGATATACATGTACAATATAATATTTTTTTGGAGTAGTCCGTGATGTAAACAGTATGCAAGTGGAAGAATTTGATTCAAGCGATAATAGACAGGATGAAACATATGATGTTCAACTACCAAGCCAGACAGACACTTTTGAAGAAACCAACAAAAATCAGCTTTCAAACAGGAATGATGAATCACATCTTATTCAAATAAAAGCTTCCAAAGAAGAGGTAGGTATATAGTAAAAAGTCATTACATGTATTTGTAGTAGTAAATTGAAAATAGTAGCATTTTTTATATTGAGGGTGGGCAGGGACCTCTATATTTTCATTGAAGTGGGGTTACAATATATAAGGACTTTCTGATCAATTTCCCTCAGTTCAAATGTTGTCTACCTTGTCATTAGTTTGCAAGATTTCTGTTTCTTTACAAAAGGTTTAAATTTATTTTATGAATAAAAGTGTGTCGGGAATATGAGATAAACACACAGAATATGCCTTTATCATGTTTATAATAGCCTCTGACCATATATCTTTTTGATGATTGAAATTAGTTTAATGGTCTTAACAATATTACTTAATAGCTGACTATGCCATATTGGCTTTGCTCATTGTTAAAGCCTGTACGGTGACCTATAGCTGTTAATTTCTGTGTATTTTGTCTTTTGTGGAGAGTGGTCTCAAAAGCAATCATACCACATCTTCTTTTTATACATGTTATAGCAAACCTATTCCTGTTCAAAGAATTTCACTGCAACTTAAACATTTAAACAAAATCATAAGCTGCAAATGTAACATGCTTTAATTTTCATTATTTTAATTTTAAAGATAGACAGAAGAATTGCTGCTTTTATTGAACAGAAAAGACAAGAAGTAGATGAGTACAATAGGAAAGAGTTCTGTTCTGTTTTCACAGATGAGGGTATGTAGTTTTTTCTTGTAGCTTTTTGCAACTCTTTCCATAGGAAAAGTTAAACTGAAATGTTCATGACTTATGAGTATTTTTACTCGTAAGATTTTTCGTGAAAAAGAGCTGCAGGTCTGTGTCTTGCATGGGGAATCATCACCCTATTGACATATGCTTATCTATATTATATTTAGATCTTGATGACAGTTGTGCCAGAGTCAATGCTGTGTTTTTATCTAGACCTGGTGGAAAGAGCCACATCAAAGGTGAGAAATATTTATGGCCCATTTATGGGTATATGTTTTTCAGTCTATGCACCCATTCCTTCCTCTCTGACTGTCTGGCCTGCTTCATGTTTAATTTTTGGTCAAGGTAGTTTTTGATTAAGTTAGAAGCCTAATCAACTTGTAACTTAGTACACATATAAAAAAGAAGATGTGTTATGATTGCCAATGAGACAACTATCCACAAAAGACCAAAATGACACAGACATTAACAACTATAGGTCACTGTACGGCCTTCAACAATGAGCAAAGCCCATACCGCATAGTCAGCTATAAAAGGCCCCAATAAGACAATGTAAAACAATTCAAACGAGAAAACTAACGGCCTTATTTATGTAAAAAAAAAAAATGAAAAAAAAAAAATGTTCTCTTTGATATAATCTTTCTAATATAATTCCAAATTAGAGTGTTGAACCACTGAAGCGTGACTAGAGCGGGCCCAATCTTAGGCAGTCAGTGGGCCCCCACTTATGAAAATTTCTGGATCCGCCACTAGCAACTGTGTACTATGGACACATTCTAGTTTTTGTATGTTTATCCATCAAAGGTTTTTAATGACAATGTAACAAGGTTGCATCATATTTTTTGAAAATCAGTGTTATCATCATTTCTTGATAACACAAAGTTAAATAGCCTTTATAAGTTTAGAGTAATTTTCCTTTGTATTGTATAATGTGTAAAATGTTAGTCATGAAATCAGGGTTGATACGTAATATAACGTGTTTATTGATTTAGAATAAAAGTGAGGCGAAAGATACCAATTGGATATTCAAACTTATAAATCAAAAACAAACTGACAATGCCATGACAAACAATGAAAAACTATCATCAGACACATTTCTGTATACATGTCACTAAATAGAAAACTATCATCAGACACATTTCTGTATATATGTCACTAAATAGAAAACTATCATCAGACACATTTCTGTATACATGTCACTAAATAGAAAACTATCATCAGACACATTTCTGTATACATGTCACTAAATAGAAAACTATCATCAGACACATTTCTGTATACATGTCACTAAATAGAAAACTATCATCAGACACATTTCTGTATACATGTCACTAAATAGAAAACTATCATCAGACACATTTCTGTATACATGTCACTAAATAGAAAACTATCATCAGACACATTTCTGTATACATGTCACTAAATAGAAAACTATCATCAGACACATTTCTGTATACATGTCACTAAATAGAAAACTATCATCAGACACATTTCTGTATACATGTCACTAAATAGAAAACTATCATCAGACACATTTCTGTATACACGTCACTAAATAGAAAACTAAAGACTGAGCAACAAACACCCTATCAAAATCCAGGGTGATCTCAGGCGCACCTGAAGGGTAAACAGATACTTCTACACATGTGGCACATACACATGTGATAAATGTATTAAATATATTCTGAAATAAATGTAAACTATTAACTCCTGCTCCAAAGAAATCATTTTATATACATGTATGTACAAATGTATAATAATTTACACAAAAAACTTGATAAATCTTCTTAGCTACTCAATGTCATACATTTTGTATTTTAAATATTGGATCAATGATATTATTGAGATATTTCTATTGAAGTTTCAAAAGTGGTAAATCTCCATGGTCCACAGACACAGATCACCAGTCCACTGAAAATTAAGGAAGAAAAAACAGATGATGTTCTCCCAGGAGTTGACGAGAGGCTTCGTAACATAGAGGAACATCTTAAGATCAAATCAGGTACATGTATAATTATATTATTTATTGTTGGTTCTTTCATTTTCAGTAAACCAAATTATGGAACCATAATGACCAAAGATTGATTGATCAGTTAAAAATTGAAACTGTTGAACTAATTTGCTGAAAAGTTTTAAAATTTAATATGAAAGGACAATAGACTTGGCCAAATATTTTTATACGACCGCAAAAATAATTTTTCGTCGTATATTGCTATCACGTTGGCGTCGTCGTCTGCGTCGTCGTCCGAATACTTTTAGTTTTCGCACTCTAACTTTAGTAAAAATGAATAGAAATTGATGAAATTTTGACACAAGGTTTATGACCACAAAAGGAAGGTTGGGATTGATTTTGGGAGTTTTGGTCCCAACATTTTAGGAATTAGGGGCCAAAAAGGGCCCAAATAAGCATTTTCTTAGTTTTCGCACTATAACTTTAGTTTAAGTGAATAGAAATCTATGAAATTTTGACATAAGGTTAATGACCACAAAAGGAAGGTTGGGATTGATTTTGGGAGTTTTGGTTCCAACAGTTTAGGAATTAGGGGCCAAAAAAGGGCCCAAATAAGCATTATTCTTGGTTTTCGCACAATAACTTTAGTATAAGTAAATAGATATCAATGAAATTTAAACACAAGGTTTATGACCACAAAAGGAAGGTTGGGATTGATTTTGGGAGTTGAGGTCCCAACAGTTTAGGAATTAGGGGCCAAAAAGGGGCCCAAATAAGCATTATTCTTGGTTTTCGCACCATAACTTAAGTATAAGTAAATAGAAATCTATGAAATTTAAATACAAGGTTTATGACCATAAAAGGAAGGTTGGGTTTGATTTTGGGAGTTTTGGTCCCAACAGTTTAGGAATAAGAAGCCCAAAGGGTCCAAAATTGAACTTTGTTTGATTTCATCAAAAATTGAATAATTGGGGTTCTTTGATATGCTAAATCTAACTGTGTATGTAGATTCTTAATTTTTGGTCCCGTTTTCAAATTGGTCTACATTAAAGTCCAAAGGGTCCAAAATTAAACTAAATTTGATTTTAACAAAAATAAAATCCTTGGGGTTCTTTAATATGTTGAATCTAAAAATGAACTTAAATTTTGATTATTGGCCCAGTTTTCAAGTTGGTCCAAAATTAAACTTTGTTTGATTTCATCAAAAATTGAATAATTGGGGTTCTTTGATATGCCAAATCTAACTGTGTATGTAGATTCTTAATTTTTGGTCCCGTTTTCAAATTGGTCTACATTAAAGTCCAAAGGGTCCAAAATTAAACTAAATTTGATTTTAACAAAAATTGAATTCTTGGGCTTTTTTGATATGCTGAATCTAAACATGTATTTAGATTTTTGTTTATGGGCCCAGTTTTCAAGTTGGTTCAAATCAGGATCCAAAATTATTATATTAAGTATTGTGCAATAGCAAGAAATTTTCAATTGCACAGTATTCAGCAATAGCAAGAAATCTTCAATTGCACAGTATTGTGCAATATCAAGAAATTTTCAATTGCTCAGTATTGCGCAATAGCAAGAAATCTTCAATTGCACAGTATTGTACAATAGCAAATATTTTCAATTACACAGTATTGCGCAATAGCCAGAAATATCTAATTGCACAATATTGTGCAATAGCAAGAAATTTTCAATTGATTGGAGTTATCTTTCTTTGTCCAGAATAGTAGTTGAGTCAACTTAAATCATTGTTTTATACAATATACAATGTATATTCACTTTTACTACCAACTGATAAATTAAAACAATCTTTACCATTCAGTGATAACAAGCACCTTTTGTTACATTTTAATATTTTATGATGTATTTAAATGAGTAGTTATTGTTTCAAACTCCATTAGAAATTTGAATTGAGATCAGTTTTGGTAAAAGGGAAAGGGGGATGTGAAAAAAAAATGGGGGGGGGGGGGGGTTAAATTTTTCTCATTTCAGATTTCATAAATAAAAAGAAAATTTCTTCAAACATTTTTTTGAGAGGATTAATATTCAACAGCATAGTGAATTGCTCAAAGGCAAAAAAAAATTTTTAAGTTCATTAGACCACATTCATTCTGTGTCAGAAACCTATACTGTGTCAACTATTTAATCACAATCCAAATTTAGAGCTGTATCCAGCTTGAATGTTGTGTCCATACTTGCCCCAACCGTTCAGGGTTCAACCTCTGCGGTTGTATAAAGTTGCGCCCTGCGGAGCATCTGGTTTGATATTTTCATTTTTACATTTATAAAGTAATCCAAGTTAAATATCATTGTGAAAAAGTGATAAATATAGCTTCTACCACTGCATCCTGTTGAATTTGCTATTGCTCCTCTCTAGACTGTTAAATTTTCTAAATATTTATACATTTAGCTGTCACAGTTGAAAAATTTACTTTTGTGCAAGATTTGGTGATGGAATCTGTTTCTCTGATATTTTTTAGACAATATGAGGGTAAACTATTCTGCAAAAGGGATGTTCTTTCAATGTGACAGCATCAGACATTGCTTTCGTTTTTGGTAATTTCACAATATCTGATTTCAGAAGATAGGGTGAAATTTAATGTCATAACTGAATTTCCACCAACAAAGAGCTAATATCAAACAAACCACACATTGATTATTAAATAATAATCAAACAGTGAGGGGAAATATAAATCAGCTACAATTTAGAGAAATATCTATTCAACCACTATATGGAGTTTCAAACAATATTTATCCACTTGAGACAGTCAAATATAAATTCTAATGCAATTATTTTGTAACAATGGTTCTGATTGGATGACAGTAAGCATAAAATTCTCTATCTCCTTGTCTGTAACTAAGGAAGCCGACATTTTGAATTGCTGAATATATTGACATGTAATTTCTACAATAATAAGCCAAAAAACTCACATGTTGCACCTAAAAATCTTCTTTTTATCAAATTTTATTACATTCTGAAGCGGCACAGAAGCCAGAAAACACCCAGTGTTTATGTTTGACGCTGGAAGCATACCTATGACGTCTTCTAGTGTAGGGACCAAAGAAGATAACATCTTTTCGCGGAATTTTCTTTAATGAAGATTTTACACTGAAATCATGATTGAAATTTAATAATGAAATTGTTTTGCATTAGAATAGAGATAACTGTATTGTAGTTGAAGCTTTGCGGACGTCCATCGGTAGTTTTACCGTCGCCAGGTAAACTAAATTTGCGACAGTAAAACTACCGATGGACGTCCTTAAAGCTTCAAATACATACAATACAGTTATCTCTTAAATGTGAGGTTTGCTGAGGGTTTCAAATATTTAAATTTAACTGTTGAGAGTAGATAAATATTGTATTGTACAAGATTGGGGTGTGGAATCTGTTTCTCTGATGATTTTTAAACGACATGCAGACAAAGTCAATTCTTTCTTTCAAATGATCTGCAAAAAGATGGGTTCTTTCTATGTGATGTCATCAGGTATTGTGGCCTATTTCATGACAACACAATAGGAAATTCAGAGAAAAGCAAGAACATTTGACATCATAATCAAATTTTGACCAAAAAAGAACTGAGATCAAACAAACAAGACATTGATTAAATAAAAACAATCAACTGGTCAGGAAAAGAATAAATAGTGTAAGAATTAGAGAAAAAGTTTTGGGGTCAATTATAGTACTGTGGATTAATTTATTTTCATGGTTTGAGGAAAACTTCCATTATCTTGGATATTTAATTTTCATGGTTTTTGGCAAAGTCTGCATACATTCCTTAAGAAAAACATGTAATTCATTTAACATTTAAATTCTTGGTTCTTCTTTCTTTACCCAAGAAATCAACGAAAATTGATATGCAACAAATATTAATGAATCCACAGTTACCTGTTTGCATTGTGAATTTTTATAAGTTTCAATTTTTGTTGATTGAAGAAAACTTGCATTTTTGTGGATATTTAATTAGTGTTGATGCCAGTCTGTGCACACACAGCCAGAGAATATTTGTAATTCATGAACATTCACTTGTACCCATGAAACCACCAAAATTTGTATCCTGCGAATATCAATAAATCCACATTATGGTGGTTATGTAAAATTTACAATAATTCAACTACATGTATTATAAATCTGATAGATTTATGATGGATTTTATAGTTTTCATTCATTATTTGTACTGTTATATTTGCCTTGAAGCAGCAATTTATTTATGGAAAAACAGCACCATAATTTGTTTTTTTTTCATAGGCTAAAGTATTTATTTTATGTTTTACTTTTTACAGGTCCAAAGATAAATAAGACTAATGTATATAGTAGACTGAAACAACTGGAGAATAGAATTTTATACCTGGAAGGAATCTCCCCAGAGTATTTTGACCGCAGTGTAAGTGATGGATTGAAGCAAAATAGAATTTTCCAGCATTCTTAGTATTTATTGCTTTCCTAAAGTTTGCATTTAAGCCATTGTAGGGATGACACGCTGCCAATTTTGCTTTTAAAAACCGATAAATTTATCCACATAGCACCATTATGATCCTTATATGTCAGTTGTATTTTAAAAGACAAATGTATCTACTAGCTTATGAGCATCAGTTAATGATCTTGTCTGCATTGATTCAACTTAAAACTATTGTCTGATCGGTTGTCAGGTGGAATTTTCGAAAATTATTAAACATTTAAAAAAATCTAATTTAATATTTCGTGGAAGGGCAGACTAAAAATTTTCAGTGGTTTAAGATTATAAACCCTAGTTATCACACACAAAAAAAATATGTTTTTCGAAGATTTGCATTTTCATCATCCAACTTAAAAGACTGTCGTCAAATACTTTTAGTAAAAAAAATAGCTATTCGAACACACCTTCTCTGTTTTTGCGATTCATTAGATAGGTATTTCACTTGACCCATATATTTCATCTTTTCGTACTGTGATTGTTTTATGTTATAAAGTCAACCTGTAACTTTGATATATAAAAATTATAGAGTCTGAAGCGAGATGATATATCAAATACTCTTGCTTTTGTAAGTTTTAAAGACAAAATATACACCTCAAACACGCCCTAACATAAAAATGTGCACTCAATTTTTTCTTTTCGATACAATTGTTACCCATTTTTGGATTTTTTCTTGAGTCACATAATGGAAGGGCAGACACAAAAATTACTGAACTATTAGATTGGTATGTTCTCCGTCCGTGGTAATTTTAAAAAAAAAATCAGAGGTTATGCATTTTCTACATCCAACTTGATAGATACCCATGTCATAGACTTGATATCTAATTGTTGTGTATAACTATGTAATGGATAAATTGAAAACTTATGCAAATGGTGTTTTTAAAATAAAAAACTTCGTAATTGAGAAGAAAATTGTCGTTTTATTTGTTTTTATTAACTTTTAAAATTTTTGTTACTATAGTAAACATTACAGTAAGCATTTATCACCTTCTCTAAAAAAAGAGCTTCGATTCTTTTGTTCTATTTCAACTCGGTTTCCGCCTGTGTGGTTCATCTCCACCCATAAAATCAAAAAAACTTGGGATCCATTGAATGGTAATTAATTCAGAGTAAATTCTCTGTAAGTTTATTTGACTTAGCATTGATGAAACATATGTTTGTTTTATCATGAGACTATCCTCTAAATCATTGACGGAATGATAGGTAGGTATAGAATATAAGGTGTTGGACCTTGGGACCAGAGAAATCTGACTTTTGAATTAAGGTTCAAAGTGCATAGGTATTTTCTAAGCTGATCAAAAAGAGGGAAACCGACTCATATGACAGGCTTTTGCTTGATAAAGATGACCTCTTTATAAAAATAAGAACATGAGGCATGAATGTCGATAAGTGAATTATCCACTGAAGTTCAAATAAGGAAGATATAAGTAATTACCGCTCATCAGTCAATGAGAATAACTATATAGTCTGCTTAAAAAGGCCTTTGACATGAAAAATGTTTTTATTTTAAAAACACTAGTCTCAGCATGTAAATTGTACAAACTGGATGTATTTGTGATTTATACTAAGAATTACTCTATATATCAGCAAAACCATGATAAAACTGCAAATTTGCAGAAGCATATGTTTGCTCTTCCCTCACTGGGATTGGAATTTATGCTATAGGAACATCTAGACAACACCGTCTGCACTGTGTCCAGTGCTCCAGACCACTTGGCTACCTAGACTGCACATATATATATATGAATTTATGCTTTTGCAAAATTTTCTACAAGTCGCTAAGTATGGAAATTATTGTGTTTTTGAAAAACAGGGTTTCAGACATGTTTTATGATATATGTAAAGGCAATAATGTGTTGGGGGATAAAGAAAACCAAAAATACATAAAGAAGGTATGATTTTAACAGATTTCCTCGTAGATAAATTTGAATAACATAATTTATTTATTTATATATTTTCAGGTTCCTCCACAAAAACAAAGAAAAGTAGAAAGATTTATGAAACAGGAAACCAGTGTTGATCAGGTAATTCTAGAAATTATATATACAAATGTATATATATATATCTGTGCTCATTAAATAAATATTCATTTAATATATAAAAAAGAAATTGTATTCTCAAGGGTCAATGTACTAGTTGATTCTTATTTGGCCCTGTAAATTTACTGGAAGTGAAATGAGTAGATAGTTAATTATTCTTTACATTTTTGAACTGCTAAATAAAGACCTTTATCAAAATGAAAATATTAGGTTAGTCTTGATAACGCAATTTGATTCTGAGATCATTGAAGTGGTGTTATAGTGGTGTTTTTTCCGTTTATGCAAAAAACTGGCTACTTTCATGAACATTTCAGGTTAATTACTGTGGATTCATTTTTAATAATGGGATACCTATTTTTGTTGATTTTGTAGACAGTGGTGAATCATAAATCTATTACATGGTTATATTTTTCTTACAGGAATTGAGTTTAGATGATATTGATGCCAAGATGTCAAACCTACGAGAGAAATTAAAACGAAAGTTTGTCAGTGGAAACCAAACTTGAGTCAATAGAACATTGTGTATTTAATCATGAAAGATGTGCATTCTATATACATCATTATTGCAAGTGATTACATTGGTATAACAATAGGACTTTGTGACACCAGACATGTTAGAACAAGAGGAAATTCTGCAGTTATTCTTTACATATATATCAGTCCTTGATGCATG